>NC_089594.1:43264099-43979835 GCF_019320115.1 Miscanthus floridulus | reverse complement strand
CCTTTATCTGTCATACGAGTAGTCTAAAGCACATAGAAACACAAGGGCACACCGCACAGGTCTGAAAATCCAGCGTCATTTGGAGTCCTCGTTCTCCAACGCCCACTTTACTGGTTGCCACAACCTTTTGTCAGGCAAGGCTATTGTCTCCTCTGGAAGACAATCTAACGCTCTGCATGGCTACTATCCTAGCTGATCTAGAGCATCGGTGTGGATGTGGAGTCTCGGGCAGTACTCAAGGGTGGCGCGTTGGGGAAGGCCTTAGTACACTTGCTAGCTTTTGTAGTCAAGGTCAATGGAGTTCTTCGCCTCCAATAGAAATCTTTTTATTTGTTGTATTGACTATTAATGTTAAACTTAATTCGGATACATCCATTTAATATCCACATTAGAAACAATATGAATACGGAAATCCATATTACAAGTTTTAACGGATACGAATTCGGATAATTCAAATTTCTAGACATCCATTTTCATCCCTAATTGCGTAGTACTAGATTTTTTTTTTTTTTTTTGCCAAGTCTTCCTCCATTGGGCCATCATCTGTCTATATATTCTATCTTCTCCGGAACAATACAAACAATGCTATGTCCATCAAGGTTTGTGTCCCCCGAGTTTGTGCATCCAGTGAACTAACAAAATTAAAATCAATGGCTCAGGCCTTTCTCGTAGCTTCATCACGATCAACAGACACGGTCACTTTGGTTTCAACGCTCCTTCCCACACGCCGCTGACACTTCCTCTTTCCTCGCCCTGTCTCCCGCCTCTCCTTCCATAATTTCCGTAATTCCATAACTTCCTTTGACTATTGTTGTTCTTCCAAAGCACGCAGGAGAAAAAAAAGAAAGATCAAATGTTAACGGGAGAAAATCACGTTTGCCTGCCATGCATATGTATGGGAGACAAATATCATGCCCCCAACGCCACGCCCTTGCCCGCTCGCGTCAACCATGCTGCGTACTTACGTGCAATCCCTCAGCTGATTCCCTCTATTCCTTCCTTTAATTTCCTCGCCCACTCTCTAATCTTATTTTGCATGCAATTGCTCAGCTGATCAATCAATCACTCGCTCGTCGTTCCCACGCACACGCCCTTGGAGGTATTCTTGATTCGATTTGGCCGGGTTTGGAGAGGGTTTGGCGTGGCTTCTCATGGCGCTTATCTGATTTGGACAGGAGGAGGTGATGGTTGAGAGGCGGCGGCGACGGAGGAGGAGAGGCGGCGTTATCTCGAGTTTCGTGCCGCAGGCGGTAGCACTGCCGTTGGTGCTGGCGGACACAGCATACGCGTACGCCAAGCAGGGCACGGGCCCACTCCACCCCGGAGTCGACCATGTTGAGGGCACTGTCAAGGACGTTGTCGGCCCCGTCTACAACCGCTTCCACATCGTCCCGCTCGACATCCTCAAGCTCATCGACCGCAAGGTAAAGAGGAGGCGTCGCTAATTTCAATGAAATGTAATTAGCAGGTGTAGGTACCAGGATGGAATTTTGTCAATTATTTTTTGAGTTCAAATCTCGTCAATTTAGCCTATGGGCATCGATGCCTCCAGCCCACTCCAACATTTATATTTCTTAAAAAAAAAATTGTCAGATTGTTTCAACAGGTGAAATAACAACCAGTGAACTGACAATGCACGTGATCAATTGGATTCAAATGTGGCTATGGATAAATTTGATCAACTAAATGCTGCAGCACAACACTAAAGGTGTTTTACTAATATGAAACATGCTTCTTTACAACATTGTTTATTTCGATGATTTAGCTACTCTATATTATGCTGATCTACATTTATTTTGTTTATACAGAGTGGAGAAGTTGCGCATCTATTGAGAGAACAACTTGATCGACAAATGGCTGATTTCTTTGCACACATTCATTCTGGTGCTTTGCAGTCTCCAACATAGAGTTTAATACCTATAGTTGAATAAATTATTTGAGATTTGGAAGTAGTGTGAGTTATTTGAGAGTTCCAAGTGTTATTATTTTTTTGTGTATTGCTGCAACATTGTCATGGTTAAAGAATTATTGAAATAAATATTATTGGTCTACAGTTGAGACAATTATATGGTACAATGTATATCCGTTGAGCCATTTTTTCACTAAAACATGGGTGATAATGATAAATCGTTTGCCACAACATCTATTGTTTCACACAATTGAGACTTCTTGTGACAAAATTGGTCATAACTAATATTTTTCACACAAATGCTATGTTTTTTAGTGATGAAATTATTGACATAACATGTCTTATCAATTCTCACAAAAAGATCATATTGTGAGAAAAAGTTTTGCCTCTGTAATATATATGTGAGGATGAGTTACATCACAAATAAAATGCATTTGTGTCAATAGGTGCCACTTTTTTCCATATAAACGGTGGCGGTCAACTCGACACAATTGCAACTAAAATAGTGAGAACAAATTTTGACACAATAAACTTGTATAGTGGCGAAGTTTTGGTCACTAATATGTAGTCTCTAGTGACCATATAATTCGTCACTTTTACAACGGTAGCTGTGACAACAAAATTGCCATAAATACTCTATAGTCGTGTCAACTATTCTCACCACTAAAAACATTATAAGTGGCAATTTTTTTGCCACTAATACATATGTTTTTGTGGCAACGAATGGGGACACAAATGTCCACTTCACTAGTGGCACCACCATTGGTCACTAATGAGTATGGTCATTTGTGGGGAACAAAAAATCATCACTAGAGTATCTGTGAGGCGAGTATCTGTGGCGACTAGTGGCGATTTTAAAAGTCGTCACAGAGACTAGTTTGTGGCGAAAAAGTAAGCTTTTGTGATGAAAATTTTCGCCACAAAAACCCTTCGCCCTTGTGGTGTTCTCTTCCCTTAAAGGTCTTTCGCATCGAATCTTGGGGCGAGATTCCTATAAGGGGGGAGGGCTGTAACACCCCAGGTGTTTGTCACCAATTAAGCAATGGGTTTAAACTCAAACATGACATGTTAATTGGTGATGAAAGTTTCAAGATCAAATCTACAAAATGAGCGACCACTTAAACTTGGACCATGCACCATTGCTTACATGTTGCCCTTTCCAAAAAGTATGCTTGAGTAATGTTGGATCTACTTCTTTCATGTGCCCCACATCAATTTCCACCCACATGGATGATTGGAAAAGTTTCGTGAAGTTTGGAATAAAAAAGTTACATGAAATGATAAGTTATAATCTTTCTTGGATTGCTTTATTAAGTGAATGGAATTATAGATCATCAACCAAACCTTGCTACCTTGCCCAAATGACTCAAATTGAAATCTACAACAAAAGTCATGAAGGGTTCGTGTTGAGCGGAGGACAAGAAAATACCTCCATCGGTCTAAAACTTGGATTTAAACTTTACCGTGATGCTACTTTGACCGATGTTGACCAATTGCGTATAGTGCTTGCATGGAGTTACACCTTAAATAAAAGTTGAAGTTTAAGTCGAATAGAACCAAATTTGTTTGATGCTCAAGAGCTAGTTCAGTGCATAGCTAGGTCCAATGGAGCTCACAAGAATCAACAAACTACTGTTTTTGGAACCCTGAAATTTGGCTAAGTGTAGATGACGAACTTCCAGTTTTCAGTTTCAATGTACCCCTATTTGGCGAATTTTAGTTTGCAAACCATTTCGAATTTGGGAAAACTCCTTTAAGGAAAGTTAGAGTACTCTTGTAGCCCTACACAATGGTGTAATCGGTGGAGCAAATAATCGATCAGTTTAGGAGATATGAGGGGAGGAAAATGGGATTTCAGCTTGTATTTTCGCGGTGGAATTGACATTTTGAAATTTGTTGAACAGTGCCGACACTGTGCATGAGCTGCAGGCCGCGTGTTGCATTGCTCGCGCCGCGTGGCCTCCGCTGTGCTGCGCCCGTTCGCCAGCTTGCGTGCATAAGTGCAGACCGAGCTCCCCTGCCCTCTCCACTCTTTCCCTCTCCTTTCCCCTCCCTTCTCCTGCTCTCTCTCCCAACCGGCACTTGCCGTTGCCATGGCCGCCCCGTTCCCCTGCCCCTCTCCTCCTCCTTCCTCCAGCTACTCTGCCCTCCGCTGCTGGCCACAGTAGGACCGCAGCCAGCCACCGCGGCCTCGCCTCGCCATCCTCTACACCGAGCCGGTAGGCCGCAGCTAGGAGTTGCCGAGCCGGCCAGCCGTGGCCTGACCACGGCGTCGTCAGGCCAGCTGCCGGCATGCCTCGTCGACCGGAGCACCTCGACCTTGGCCTGCTCCTCCCCACCGGACAGCCCGGCCACCTCCCCGACGACCTCACCGGCCACAGCCATCATTTTTTTGTTCCTGCGTCCAGCGTTTCAGAGGAAGAAGGAGTAAATCAGAAATAGAAGCTCTTTCATGTGTTCACTTTGCATAAATGCCAGACACATATATTTACATATATGGGCTTTGTTGGTTTCTAAGATTTCCAGGGTTCCTAATGCAAAAGTATTTTCCTTTTTCTTCGGATTAATCTTTTCTTTTGCAGATTTCTGTGCTGAACTTTGGAAAATCGTAATAATTAGTAGAAAAATCGTAAAATAACAAATGTGGACTTTTTGGAATCCTTGTGAAATTGTCTATGCACTAGATCTATAATATGTCAGGTTTTAGTTTAAAGTTGTAGCTGTAAAAATGGATTTGTGCAGTTAGGGTTTGAATGCTAGTCTTATTTGTTTTTTTTATAACTGCAGCTGTTGTGCTCAAATAATTGTGAAATTTTTGTGGAGTGCTACTAAGATGATTGTTGTTGTCGGGTAAAAATTTCATGAGTTTAGGATTTATATTTTAAGAGTTATAAAAATAACAAATGCCCTGTAATGCTTTGCTCCTACTCTGAATAGTTCTGCATGTTTGAATTAATTGGCTCAGTTATGTTATGAATCATGACTTGATGAAAATACATGAGTTGTAGTACTTTTCTTAAGCCTTCCAAAAAGTTAAATATCATGATTTTTGGCTAAGTAGATCTTGAGTTATACTTGCTTAAATCTCTGTGGTTGTTTCTGCCCAAACCCAGACTGGGTTTCCTTGTTCTTACTGTGGGGCATTCTTACTTGTAGAATTAGCTTTAAGTGTTTACAACAAAGTTGTTTAGAATTTGCTAAGATTTCTAAAAAGTCCAGAACCACATTTATTGGACATGTATAACTCCATTTATAGCTGTTTAAAGTGGCATGTTAGTTTCTGTCTATGTTTTGGATAGAGATGCAATTATTGGATTAGTTGACCCTTCTAACTGTAGAATCATCTTAATATGAGAATAAGAAAGTTGTAGGTAACTTCCTAAGCTTTTCAAAAAAGTTATGGTTCATGTTTGTTGGGGGTCTAGAACTCCAGTTATGCTTCTCTGATGATGCTATCCATTTTCTATACCACTGCTGTTGGGTTGGATTTGCAGTTTTGCTTGTGTAATTATTTTCATGGTGTAAATGATGTTTACTGTAGTTTTGGTAAATACACAAGTTGTAGATGATTATCTTATCTTGCTTTTGTTAAATTTTCATGATCCCAGGTCTGATAGTGTAGGAGTTACATGACTTTTAATTCTTCTAGCAAGTTTTGATTTTATTCTGAGCAGATCTGAAAGATGCTAGTGTTTGATCTAGTTAGGATTTGAATGAGCTTTTGGTGATAAAAACAAAGTTGTAGATAATTCATGTATCTAGATTCTGTTAAAATTTGGTAGTATTTGGCCAAGTAGTTTGTGAGTTATGCCTGTTTAAAGTTGGGTTACAGAATTGATTACTATCTGTCTTGTTTAGACCAGTTTCTGTAAATGGGTATATTTGACTTAGTTAACTTGAGAATCATGCTAAGATGATTAAATATGAATTGTAGATAATCTCATAAGATTTCCAGAATGTCTTCTTGCAAGTCATTTGGATTTGTGTAACTCCAGTTATAGCTAAATCTTGTAGCTGCTGTTTGCATGTCCAGAAATTGACAGATTCCAATTATAGTTGTTTGCTTGCATATTGCTAAGTGTGGCTCATACCTTTGATGATGGTTGAGTTAGAGTACCTGAGATCTTGGGAAACTTGTGTCATGCTTGGTGTTGTCATCTTCTTTGCTATCGTGGCATTATAAATTGTGCGATATTTAAAGTAAGCAATGCGAAGTGCTTGTGCATGTTAACGTAACCTTGTGCTTGTCTTACTTACTGCATGCGCTGCATTATCTATTGCACTTCCATGTATTCATACACATGCATCTTGCATCTCATTTAGGTATGCTAGATGAACCACGTGAAGGATGTGATGTGGAGTCAAACCCGAAGACGGTGTTTGGTGGATCTATCCCGAAGATGGAAGGACTAAGC
Organism: Miscanthus floridulus; assembly: GCF_019320115.1. Lineage (NCBI taxonomy): Eukaryota > Viridiplantae > Streptophyta > Magnoliopsida > Poales > Poaceae > Miscanthus > Miscanthus floridulus. The sequence continues at coordinate 43,973,511 of NC_089594.1, read as the reverse complement.
AAGTGCTAGGATCTGAGATGTCACCAAGTCGGTGCAAGCTAACTGAACTGACTTGTGTCGGATCCCAGGCAAGCCCTGGAGCATTTTAAGTCTCCTAGTATTTTACAAATGATTACTTAAGTACTTATGATTGATGCATTAGGTTATAAGAGTTGAATGGAACCACTTGATGCATATAAATTCCTTGTCTAGATATTACACCTTTAACCGGTATAGGTCCAGGATTGAATATATGCTTAGCCATGCTTAGACCGGTAGAAGTCGGGTGATATCCTGTCACCTGCGAGATATAGGTGGATACCGGAGCACGGTTGGCTATATTTGCTATCGTGGAAAAGAACCATGGGGTAAAAGTAAATCGAGGTCGGGCGGAGTCTATGTCTAGGTTGACTCATGTGATTCCGTCTGTGTCGATTAAGGACCGTACCGTTGTTGGCGCTTCTGACAAGATTGAACGCATGCCTATCACTTAGCTGGCCGGATAACTCGTTCCGACCGCGAAGCCGAGTAGCTCAACTCAGGCCGAGACCCATTCTGTTGTGCGCTCCTTCTGGGGGACGATCAGACTGAGCCCAAGGGCAGGCTAGGCCTGAACGTCCTGGCATCTGGTGTCCCAGATTGTGCGGCGCGGTACGGACCCACGAAATGTGTACCTGAGTTGTACCAAAGGTGACCTAAGGTGACCATTGATCTGGTCTGCCTGGGTTTGTGTTAGGAATAAATTCCCAGCTGGTTGAAATCGATTTGAATCGCCGTCTCTCCTGGATAGTGAGAAACTTGGCTAGTCCCAACATCGTAGTAATTGGATTATGAAATGTGATGGTTTGGATAAACATGGAATTACTATACCTGCTATGGTTACTATTGTATGCTCTAAAAAGATATACCACATGTTTGGCACAGGATAGTTGCTAATCTAGAGATGGATAGTTCTAATGAACTTGATGACAGAATTATAATTGTATAATTGAGTTAATCGCTTTTTATGCAAAATGTTGTCAAGCTACCTCCACTTATAAAGCCTTGCATACTCCTTGGAGTCAATTTTATTTCTGGTTATGACGGGTAAGTCTAGCTGAGTACATTCGAGTACTCAGGGTTTATCCCACCATGTTGCAGGTGAGGTTTCAGCCTATTGAAGATGGTGGCTAACCGCCGGTGGGCTCGGTGACTCTATATTTATTCTCATCTATATGCTTTTATCTGAGGATGTCATTTATGCTAGCAATGTATTTGGAACTCATATTAATGAAATCCTTCGAAAGCAATGTTGTTCTCACTAATCGGTTTTGAAATCCAAACTTGTTTTATTATTTATGAACCTATTTGTAATATTATTTCCGCTGCAACTCTGCGTATGTGATGTGTATTTGCTTAATCACGCGATCTTGGTTGTGATGTTGATTTACCGAGGTCCTGCGTGACACTCGGCGGACTACCGGGTTTATATAAGTGAGAGTATGCGCGTGTCAACGTGTTAAGCGGGGACAGCCATACTTGATCTTGTATAAATTGGGCGGTTCTGTCATAGCTGGTATCAGAGCGAGATTAAGCATAATACTGTCATGTACATTGTTTTAAAAACAAAGTTTTGGTTTTAAAAAGCCTATTTTAACTAAAACTTTAGCTACAGACAAATTTGTCAAAAACTAATTTGCAAAACTATGCTAGCGACATCCTCTTTTATGCCCAGTTAAGGACTATTAGGTGGCTATCTAAGTACTAACATGGGGGGTTTTACTTTTGTCGTCCATACGGCGTGCTATTGTATGGATGCGTTCACTTGAATGGTAATGTATGGATCAATTGCCTCTACGCCTAGGTAAGTGTGAGTTGTGAGAGCATGACCGTCCAACTATCGGTCTAGGGGAGAGTTAGCTATGGTTACTGGAATATTTACGTGTTACACACATGTATATATGAAGGTACTTAATTGTGGGTATATTTATCGGGTAGCTATGGATACCGAAGTATATATATCTGGGGATGTATATATGGAAAGTATCTTAGTTTACTACTTTCATTGTGTGCTTATTTATCTCTTGTGGGGATGGGCTGCAATGAATTTGCCTACAGGTACGCTAACCATGGATGCGTAGATTGAATATAGCTGACGACTAGCTATATATCGAGAGAGTACGTGTTATGCCACCGACATAGAACGTGATTGTCGCCTTGGGCTGGCAATTTTGTGAGGACGAATAGGGCGAGCATGCATCATGATTGTGCTTGTGCATAAATATGCTTCCCTCACCTTGTTCTAATACTAAGTAACTTGTGATCAATGTGATGCTACTATTTTTTTCCTTGTGTGAAGATAGACAAAGTGCCTTGTTCCATGCCGCTTGAATAGCTGTGCTTGAAGATAATGTGTGATTAGCTTTACCTTGAATGTTTGCTTCCAAAGGAAATAGATGACAAGTTAATAGTTAGCAAAAGGTTCACCCATTTGAAAACTAAATTGCTAAATGTAAGTAAAACTTGTTTTGTAGAGATATCCACCTACTCGGTAAAAAGGAAATAAAAGATAATAGTACCTTACCACTAGGTTCGCATGTTTATGTGTAGAAATGTTGTCATAGGTGACTACTTGTTAAGTGCGAGCTTTGTGCTTAGTAATAGTCGCTTAAGCTAATTAGATTGAGTATTTTGAAATGCTTGCTTAAGACCATGATGTAGGTGCGGATGCTCGTAATCTAGGTAGTGCCGTAGCTATCACTCCTTTTGTCCTCGGAAAGCATATGAGTGTTGAAGAGCGCTATCTTGGAACAACATCCAAGTTTTGGTAATCTCATGGTTGTCGTTTTCAATTAAGTTCTCTCTTAGGAGCCTGAGCCTGTACATGTGGTTGCTAGCCATTGAACGTTGTGCTACAGAGACCTTTATCCATGTCCTTGCCTAACCTTAGGCCCAAGCTTAGCTCCCTTCTTTGCTTGCATGTGTCGTGGTTGTTCCACTCTTGTGTTGAAGGACCTTGCTCTGAAATCCTTGTTGGACTTCATTGCTCCTTCTCCTACAGATGATCTGGTGCAACGCTAACCGCTATCTACCCTGGCTTTGGAACCTTATCCTCGCAGATCCTATCATTGCTTTATCAACTGAATCCCTAGTCAGTGCAATGGCTCTGTCCCTTGAATCTCGTTTGTTTTGTCTCCAACCCTTTCAAGTCTCTGAATATTTATTAGTCTTGATCTCATGTTGCTACTCGACAAGACCAAATCTCAGGTTAATCATTATCTGGTAATCACTTGGTGGACACAAGGTGTATATGGAAATTCTACAAGAGTATCCTACTTAGTTGCCTTCGGCAATTAGGATATGTTCTCTTACGCTGTGTTTTGATCTTCAGATCGCTTCCTTGTTGACTCCTAACCTTGTGACTACCTTTGTTGCTATCCCTCCTTCTCATTGTGCTTGCTCTTATGCAACCCAATTTGTGCCATGTGAGATTTCTTATGGGTTGTATGTTCAGTAATGGTGCCACGATTAGCGATCTACGGTGCCACGACAAAACCGAGAGCCTCCTGTGGGTGCACACATAAGGCTGTGCTGCTCAGCACGCGCTGGTATTGAGGTTTCTAGTCATGATCCATTGCAGAACTGCACCGATGTGTTATTTTCACATGAGCTCTTCCTTGGTTATCTCTCCGTAGCGTGATAGAAGATTTGTACGTTGAATCAAATGCAATTGAACTCCCTTTTGAAGTCGTCCAATGGTTAACCTTTGAAGAGCAGGTCACTAATAGGAACATAAACAGACTGCAAGAGGTGGTAGACAAGTGACTCTACTCGACATGACTGTCCCTGTAATGACGTCGATCATCTAGTGAGCAACTTATGTCATTCTCATTGGATTGGAAAAGGAGGCTTCAATGTCCAATGTAGTTCAACAAAGCTAGTTTTGCTATAGTGTTGGTCAAATCAACTTACTGCGCCACTGCACTATAAAGTCAAATTGTGCTCAACCTGCTTAGTAGTGTACTATTTCTTCGGATGGTGAATAACTACAACCTTTGTTGCCTTCCAGACCTCGCTGTCATCCTTCTTCAGCAAGGATTTACAAGATGGACTTGTTCGTTGGTGCCTTCCAGGTGTTTTCACCCAAGAGGTTGCATCAGATTCAACCCAGATCACTGTTGTAACTTGGATCCAAAGGCTCCCTAAAGAATGATCATCGAGAACATTAGGCCAACAGAGTCAGCTATCACATTCACCGCTCACTCAACGGACTCAGATAATACGGTGTGGTCATCAGAAAAAGAGAACTGCACACATGGAACCATTGCAACGAGTATCCTTCAGGCGGTTATGATCTAGTGCAAAGTCCATATGGTCTGTGCTATATCCACTAGGGAAGTAGATGTTACAAGTATTTAGTCTACGCTTGTATCACTCTTCATACATCGAGGATGAAGTATGCAGGACCGTGCTATCTTGGATTCCTCCCAATGTAACAATGCTTTATGGACACCAACGAAGAAAATTCTTCAGACCAAACTTACTGCGAAGAGCAAGTATCAAAAAGTGTCTTGACCAAATTAGCCTTTCTGATACTCCGAAGTTAAGTAGCCTAAGGCTATCACTGATATTGGAAAATGAAGGACATGCTTCCACTACAGGAAAACCACGCATCAGTGATAAAATATTGTGACAAAATTTTGTTTTGTCACTAATTCCTGTGTTATTAGTGACCAAACTAATTTTCGTCACTATTTACTTCGGTTATTAGTGGCAAACTACTATTTCGCCACACGATGCACCTTCAGTGGTGAATTTAGTGGAGAAGCATTAATTTGCCACTAATAAATTGGTTAATTGTGACTAAATATTTTTTCCTCACTGCTATGCCATTTATCAGTGGCAAAAAATTATATTGCCACATGGTACAAGGTTAGTGAGAAAATGTTGTGGCGAAATAAAATTTTGCCACTATTTAGCATATTAATTGTGACTAAAAAATTCCCTCCACTATTATTACATTTATCAGTGATAAAATTTTATATCGCCACAAGGGACATTGTGGCAAAATATTTTTAGTCACTATTTATCTGATTATTTGTGACCAAATAAATTTTTCTCACTATTATAATATTTATGAGTGACAAAAACATGCATCTCATATGATGCATAATTTGTAAAAAAATACTGTGGCAAAATATTATATTATCAACGTTTAGTAGATTGTTTGTAACTAAATATTTCTATGTTCTAAGATTTTTACTTGTGCCAAAATTTCGTCACGATTATTTCTTTCTGAACACATAAGTTACAGGCTACATTTTGAACATCAACTAGCATACTGTCGTATTGGGTACGGTTGGGTTTGGTCGACAAAGGTTGCCTGTTGCATTTGGTTTAATAAATCTTGAAGAATTATACACATATTACGTATGCACGATACAGCTCAAAAAGATAGAAATGAACCACTGTTCTGGCACTTTTCCACAGAACGTCTTGCAAAAATAAGAAACTCATGAAGCACATGTGCAGATGTGCTCTTCCTCACTTAACTGAACAGGCCCTTGTTCCTCTTTCGTCACCCAAGTAGCAGAGTACTAATCTGTCGTCTCCATTGTATCTTCTCTCAAGTAACAATAGGAACAAATCAGAGGCGATTCTTATCCAGTCATCCAGCCGCTCTCCCCCTTCTCCGTCCGTCAGCACATCCTTCTCAGGTGCCTCCACTCGACGTTGTCCGCCGCTGCTTCTGCTCGGATCCAAGCTGGCTGCAGCGAGGTCCCTCGTCACCTGTGCTAGCTCGGTGACCCCATGGGCTGCTTCAAGAACAAACACTTGTATGGTTATGAAAGGGAAGAGGCTTCTGATGAAAACAGGAATGATAGTGCCGACAACTTGTATTGACCATATATTGGAAGTATTACCTGTCCGCAGAGGCGTTGGACACCAGCGTCTCAACTCTGCACCAGTGCGGATGTGCACGTGTGCAGACCGGAGGCAAGAAGCAAATGGATCTGTGGGCGGCGGCCCGTAGCAGTGTGGGTCTGTTTTGGGTTTATAAGCGGTAGCCATTTAGTGTTGAGTTCAGATTTATGGGCTACCAGATCCGGGTGCAAAAATTTAGGAGGTTCTTGCTCTATTTTCTTTTTCTTTCTATTTCTGTGGTGAACATTAATGCCGATGAATAAATGGCAGGCAGCCTGGTTACTTGTTTAGGACCCGATTTTGTATTTGACATTTATTATACTCATCATACTTTAGTGAATATAGAAGTCGATAATATAAGCATTCGAACCATATTCTGTGGTGAACATTATATTTATGAAAAGAAAATTATGGTATTCTGTATTACTTTTTATAAATATTTAATATATGATTTAAATAATAATTTATTTATGATTTTATATATTAAATTATTAGTTTAACACTTTGTTTGTAAGTGACAATTCTTTTGTACATATATTATATACTCATACTTTAATCCTGACTTGTTTAATCATATTGTTTTTACTAAACTAGGTATAAAAAGGTAGACACATGATATTTACACGGGTGGTAGATGCTTACATGCATACACGCACACATCCAAATGAGTCATCACACTAAAATACATTCAGAAAAATAGGAGCAACTACATCGTGACTAACATGGATGGTCAAGTTCCACGACAAGAACCTAAACAGATGAGCTACACTCAATTCACATATAATGAATATCTTCCACTACAAGAACCTAAACAGATGAGCTACACTCAATTCACATATATTGAATATCTTTGATTTATCCCTTTATGTACAATTTTTGCCTTCGCCTAATGGTTTACGAGAATACAATGGCTACGAATCTTGGCTCTGTTATAATGCTACTATGAACTCAAGGAGACAAGGACCCTTAAAGGCAAGGCCAACGCAAGCAGCATGATTGTTAGCCCCAGCTAAAAAGTTATAGTCCATGTAGACATCGATAAATGAGACCTCTATCTTCACAATGCAGGCCTATTGTCCTTGATTTTCGAGCCCACCTTTATCTGTCATACGAGTAGTCTAAAGCACATAGAAACACAAGGGCACACCGCACAGGTCTGAAAATCCAGCGTCATTTGGAGTCCTCGTTCTCTCCAACGCCCACTTTACTGGTTGCCACAACCTTTTGTCAGGCAAGGCTATTGTCTCCTCTGGAAGACAATCTAACGCTCTGCATGGCTACTATCCTAGCTGATCTAGAGCATCGGTGTGGATGTGGAGTCTCGGGCAGTACTCAAGGGTGGCGCGTTGGGGAAGGCCTTAGTACACTTGCTAGCTTTTGTAGTCAAGGTCAATGGAGTTCTTCGCCTCCAATAGAAATCTTTTTATTTGTTGTATTGACTATTAATGTTAAACTTAATTCGGATACATCCATTTAATATCCACATTAGAAACAATATGAATACGGAAATCCATATTACAAGTTTTAACGGATACGAATTCGGATAATTCAAATTTCTAGACATCCATTTTCATCCCTAATTGCGTAGTACTAGATTTTTTTTTTTTTTTTTGCCAAGTCTTCCTCCATTGGGCCATCATCTGTCTATATATTCTATCTTCTCCGGAACAATACAAACAATGCTATGTCCATCAAGGTTTGTGTCCCCCGAGTTTGTGCATCCAGTGAACTAACAAAATTAAAATCAATGGCTCAGGCCTTTCTCGTAGCTTCATCACGATCAACAGACACGGTCACTTTGGTTTCAACGCTCCTTCCCACACGCCGCTGACACTTCCTCTTTCCTCGCCCTGTCTCCCGCCTCTCCTTCCATAATTTCCGTAATTCCATAACTTCCTTTGACTATTGTTGTTCTTCCAAAGCACGCAGGAGAAAAAGAAAGAAAGATCAAATGTTAACGGGAGAAAATCACGTTTGCCTGCCATGCATATGTATGGGAGACAAATATCATGCCCCCAACGCCACGCCCTTGCCCGCTCGCGTCAACCATGCTGCGTACTTACGTGCAATCCCTCAGCTGATTCCCTCTATTCCTTCCTTTAATTTCCTCGCCCACTCTCTAATCTTATTTTGCATGCAATTGCTCAGCTGATCAATCAATCACTCGCTCGTCGTTCCCACGCACACGCCCTTGGAGGTATTCTTGATTCGATTTGGCCGGGTTTGGAGAGGGGTTTGGCGTGGCTTCTCATGGCGCTTATCTGATTTGGACAGGAGGAGGTGATGGTTGAGAGGCGGCGGCGACGGAGGAGGAGAGGCGGCGTTATCTCGAGTTTCGTGCCGCAGGCGGTAGCACTGCCGTTGGTGCTGGCGGACACAGCATACGCGTACGCCAAGCAGGGCACGGGCCCACTCCACCCCGGAGTCGACCATGTTGAGGGCACTGTCAAGGACGTTGTCGGCCCCGTCTACAACCGCTTCCACATCGTCCCGCTCGACATCCTCAAGCTCATCGACCGCAAGGTAAAGAGGAGGCGTCGCTAATTTCAATGAAATGTAATTAGCAGGTGTAGGTACCAGGATGGAATTTTGTCAATTATTTTTTGAGTTCAAATCTCGTCAATTTAGCCTATGGGCATCGATGCCTCCAGCCCACTCCAACATTTATATTTCTTAAAAAAAAAATTGTCAGATTGTTTCAACAGGTGAAATAACAACCAGTGAACTGACAATGCACGTGATCAATTGGATTCAAATGTGGCTATGGATAAATTTGATCAACTAAATGCTGCAGCACACAACACTAAAGGTGTTTTACTAATATGAAACATGCTTCTTTACAACATTGTTTATTTCGATGATTTAGCTACTCTATATTATGCTGATCTACATTTATTTTGTTTATACAGAGTGGAGAAGTTGCGCATCTATTGAGAGAACAACTTGATCGACAAATGGCTGATTTCTTTGCACACATTCATTCTGGTGCTTTGCAGTCTCCAACATAGAGTTTAATACCTATAGTTGAATAAATTATTTGAGATTTGGAAGTAGTGTGAGTTATTTTGAGAGTTCCAAGTGTTATTATTTTTTTGTGTATTGCTGCAACATTGTCATGGTTAAAGAATTATTGAAATAAATATTATTGGTCTACAGTTGAGACAATTATATTGGTACAATGTATATCCGTTGAGCCATTTTTTCACTAAAACATGGGTGATAATGATAAATCGTTTGCCACAACATCTATTGTTTCACACAATTGAGACTTCTTGTGACAAAATTGGTCATAACTAATATTTTTCACACAAATGCTATGTTTTTTAGTGATGAAATTATTGACATAACATGTCTTATCAATTCTCACAAAAAGATCATATTGTGAGAAAAAGTTTTGCCTCTGTAATATATATGTGAGGATGAGTTACATCACAAATAAAATGCATTTGTGTCAATAAGGTGCCACTTTTTTCCATATAAACTGTGGCGGTCAACTCGACACAATTGCAACTAAAATAGTGAGAACAAATTTTGACACAATAAACTTGTATAGTGGCGAAGTTTTGGTCACTAATATGTAGTCTCTAGTGACCATATAATTCGTCACTTTTACAACGGTAGCTGTGACAACAAAATTGCCATAAATACTCTATAGTCGTGTCAACTATTCTCACCACTAAAAACATTATAAGTGGCAATTTTTTTGCCACTAATACATATGTTTTTGTGGCAACGAATGGGGACACAAATGTCCACTTCACTAGTGGCACCACCATTGGTCACTAATGAGTATGGTCATTTGTGGGGAACAAAAAATCATCACTAGAGTATCTGTGAGGCGAGTATCTGTGGCGACTAGTGGCGATTTTAAAAGTCGTCACAGAGACTAGTTTGTGGCGAAAAAGTAAGCTTTTGTGATGAAAATTTTCGCCACAAAAACCCTTCGCCCTTGTGGTGTTCTCTTCCCTTAAAGGTCTTTCGCATCGAATCTTGGGGCGAGATTCCTATAAGGGGGGAGGGCTGTAACACCCCAGGTGTTTGTCACTAATTAAGCAATGGGTTTAAACTCAAACATGACATGTTAAGTGGTGATGAAAGTTTCAAGATCAAATCTACAAAATGAGCGACCACTTAAACTTGGACCATGCACCATTGCTTACATGTTGCCCTTTCCAAAAAGTATGCTTGAGTAATGTTGGATCTACTTCTTTCATGTGCCCCACATCAATTTCCACCCACATGGATGATTGGAAAAGTTTCGTGAAGTTTGGAATCAAAAAGTTACATGAAATGATAAGTTATAATCTTTCTTGGATTGCTTTATTAAGTGAATGGAATTATAGATCATCAACCAAACCTTGCTACCTTGCCCAAACGACTCAAATTGAAATCTACAACAAAAGTCATGAAGGGTTCGTGTTGAGCGGAGGACAAGAAAATACCTCCATCGGTCTAAAACTTGGATTTAAACTTTACCGCGATGCTACTTTGACCGATGTTGACCAATTGCGTATAGTGCTTGCATGGAGTTACACCTTCAATAAAAGTTGAAGTTTAAGTCGAATAGAACCAAATTTGTTTGATGCTCAAGAGCTAGTTCAGTGCATAGCTAGGTCCAATGGAGCTCACAAGAATCAACAAACTGCTGTTTTTGGAACCCTGAAATTTGGCTAAGTGTAGATGACGAACTTCCAGTTTTCAGTTTCAATGTACCCCTATTTGGCGAATTTTAGTTTGCAAACCATTTCGAATTTGGGAAAACTCCTTTAAGGAAAGTTAGAGTACTCTTGTAGCCCTACACAACGGTGTAATCGGTGGAGCAAATAATCGATCAGTTTAGGAGATATGAGGGGAGGAAAATGGGATTTCAGCTTGTATTTTCGCGGTGGAATTGACATTTTGAAATTTGTTGAACAGTGCCGACACCGTGCATGAGCTGCAGGCCACGTGTTGCATTGCTCGCGCCGCGTGGCCTCCGCTGTGCTGCGCCCGTTCGCCAGCTTGCGTGCATAAGTGCAGACCGAGCTCCCCTGCCCTCTCCACTCTTTCCCTCTCCTTTCCCCTCCCTTCTCCTGCTCTCTCTCCCAACCGGCACTTGCCGTTGCCATGGCCGCCGAGCTGCACTCCATGGCCACCCCGTTCCCCTGCCCCTCTCCTCCTCCTTCCTCCAGCTACTCTGCCCTCCGCTGCTGGCCACAGCAGGACCGCAGCCAGCCACCGCGGCCTCGCCTCGCCGTCCTCTACACCGAGCCGGTAGGCCGCAGCTGGGAGTTGCCGAGCCGGCCAGCCGCGGCCTGACCACGGCGTCGTCAGGCCAGCTGCCGGCATGCCTCGTCGACCGGAGCACCTCGACCTTGGCCTGCTCCTCCCCACCGGACAGCCCGGCCACCTCCCCGGCAACCTCACCGGCCACAGTCGTCATTTTTTTTGTTCCTGCGTCCAGCGTTTCAGAGGAAGAAGAAGGAGTAAATAAAAAATAGAAGCTCTTTCATGTGTTCACTTTGCATAAATGCCAGACACATATATTTACATATATGGGCTTTGTTGGTTTCTAAGATTTCCAGGGTTCCTAATGCAAAAGTATTTTCCTTTTTTTTTGGATTAATCTTTTCTTTTGCAGATTTCTGTGCTGAACTTTGGAAAATCGTAATAATTAGTAGAAAAATCGTAAAATAACAAATGTGGACTTTTTGGAATCCTTGTAAAATTCTCTATGCACTAGATCTATAATATGTCAGGTTTTAGTTTAAAGTTGTAGCTGTAAAAATGGATTTGTGCAGTTAGGGTTTGAATGCTAGTCTTATTTGTTTTTTTTATAACTGCAGTTGTTTTGCTCAAATAATTGTGAAATTTTTGTGGAGTGCTACTAAGATGATTGTTGTTGTCTGGTAAAAATTTCATGAGTTTAGGATTTATATTTTAAGAGTTATAAAAATAACAAATGCCCTGTAATGCTTTGCTCCTACTCTGAATAGTTCTGCATGTTTGAATTAATTGGCTCAGTTAAGTTATGAATCATGACTTGATGAAAATACATGAGTTGTAGTACTTTTCTTAAGCCTTCCAAAAAGTTAAATATCATGATTTTTGGCTAAGTAGATCTTGAGTTATACTTGCTTCAATCTCTGTGGTTGTTTCTGCCCAAACCCAGACAGGGTTTCCTTGTTCTTACTGTGGGGCCTTCTTACTTGTAGAATTAGCTTTAAGTGTTTACAACAAAGTTGTTTAGAATTTGCTAAGCTTTCAAAAAAGTCTAGAACCACATTTATTGGACATGTATAACTCCATTTATAGCTGTTTAAAGTGGCATGTTAGTTTCTGTCTATGTTTTGGACAGAGATGCAATTATTGGATTAGTTGACCCTTCTAACTGTAGAATCATCTTAATATGAGAATAAGAAAGTTGTAGGTAACTTCCTAAGATTTTCAAAAAAGTTATGGTTCATGTTTGTTGGGGGTATAGAACTCCAGTTATGCTTCTCTGATGATGCTATCCGTTTTCTATACCACTGCTGTTGGCTTGGATTTGCAGTTTTGCTTGTGTAATTATTTTCATGGTGTAAATGATGTTTACTGTAGTTTTGGTAAATACACAAGTTGTAGATGATTATCTTATATTTCTTGTGTTAAATTTTCATGATCCTAGGTCTGATAGTGTAGGAGTTACATGACTTTTAAGTCTTCTAGCAGGTTTTGATTTTATTCTGAGCAGATCTGAAAGATGCTAGTGTTTGATCTAGTTAGGATTTGAATGAGCTTTTGGTGATAAAAACAAAGTTGTAGATAATTCATGTATCTAGATTCTGTTAAAATTTGGTGATATTTGGCCAAGTAGTTTGTGAGTTATGCCTGTTTAAAGTTGGGTTACAGAATTGATTACTCTCTGTCTTGTTTAGACCAGTTTCTATAAATGGGTATATTTGACTTAGTTAACTTGAGAATCATGCTAAGATGATTGAATATGAATTGTAGATAATTTCATAAGCTTTCTAGAATGTCTTCTTGCAAGTCATTTGGATTTGTGTAACTCCAGTTATAGCTAAATCTTATAGCTGCTGTTTGCATGTCCAGAAATTGACAGATTCCAATTATAGTTGTTTGCTTGTATATTGCTAAGTGTGGCTCATACCTTTGATGATGGTTGAGTTAGAGTACCTGAGATATTGGGAAACTTGTGTCATGCTTGGTGTTGTCATCTTCTTTGCTATCGTGGCATTATAAATTGTGCGATATTTAAAGTAAGCAATGCGAAGTGCTTGTGCATGTTAACGTAACCTTGTGCTTGTCTTACTTACTGCATGCGCTGCATTATCTATTGCACTTCCATGTATTCATACACATGCATCTTGCATCTCGTTTAGGTACGCTAGATGAACCACGTGAAGGATGTGATGTGGAGTCAAACCCGAAGACGGTGTTTGGTGGATCTATCCTGAAGATGGAAGGACTAAGCAAGTGCTAGGATCTGAGATGTCACCAAGTCGGTGCAAGCTAACTGAACTGACTTGTGTCGGATCCCAGGCAAGCCCCGGAGCATTTTAAGTCTCCTAGTATTTTACAAATGATTACTTAAGTACTTATGATTGATGCATTAGGTTATAAGAGTTGAATGGAACCACTTGATGCATATAAATTCCTTGTCCAGATATTACACCTTTAACCGGTATAGGTCCAGGATCGAATATATGCTTAGCCATGCTTAGACCGGTAGAAGTCGGGTGATATCCTGTCACCTGCGAGATATAGGTGGATACCGGAGCACGGTTGGCTATATTTGCTATCGTGGAAAAGAACCATGGGGTAAAAGTAAATCGAGGCCGGGCGGAGTCTATGTCTAGGTTGACTCATGTGATTCCGTCTGTGTCGATTAAGGACCGTACCGTTGTTGGCGCTTCTGACAAGATTGAACGCATGCCTATCACTTAGCTGGCCGGATAACTCATTCCGACTGCGAAGCCGAGTAGCTCAACTCAGACCGAGACCCGTTCTGTTGTGCGCTCCTTCCGGGGGACGATCAGACTGAGCCCGAGGGCAGGCTAGGCCTGAATGTCCTGGCATCTGGTGTCCCAGATTGTGCGGCGCGGTACGGACCCGCGAAATGTGTACCTAAGTTGTACCAAAGGTGACCTAAGGTGACCGTTGATCTGGTCTGCCTGGGTTTGTGTTAGGAATAAATTCCCAGCTGGATGAAATCGATTCGAATCGTCATCTCTCCCGGATAGTGAGAAACTTGGCTAGTCCCAACATCGTAGTAATTGGATTATGGAATGTGATGGTTCGGATAAACATGGAATTACTATACCTGCTATGGTTACTATTGTATGCTCTAAAAAGATATACCACATGTTTGGCATGGGATAGTTGCTAATCTAGAGATGGATAGTTCTAATGAACATGATGACAGAATTATAATTGTATAATTGAGTTAATCGCTTTTTATGCAAAATGTTGTCAAGCTACCTCCACTTATAAAGCCTTGCATACTCCTTGGAGTCAATTTTATTTCTGGTTATGACGGGTAAGTCTAGCTGAGTACATTCGAGTACTCAGGGTTTATCCCACCATGTTGCAGGTGAGGTTTCAGCCTGTTGAAGATGGTGGCTAACCGCCAGTGGGCTCGGTGACTCTATATTTATTCTCATCTATATGCTTTTATCTGAGGATGTCACTTATGCTAGCAATGTATTTGGAACTCATATTAATGAAATCCTTCGAAAGCAATGTTGTTTTCACTAATCGGTTTTGAAATCCAAACTTGTTTTATTATTTATGAACCTATTTGTAATATTATTTCCGCTGCAACTCTGCGTATGTGATGTGTATTTGCTTAATCACGTGATCTTGGTTGTGATGTTGATTTACCGAGGTCCTGCGTGACACTCGGCGGACTACCGGGTTTATATAAGTGAGAGTATGCGCGTGTCAACGTGTTAAGCAGGGACAACCATACTTGATCTTGTATAAATTGGGTGGTTCTGTCACATAGGACTTGCGCATCGTCCGCAACGTCATCTGCTGGGCTGAGCTTTTTGCTAGGAAGTAGGCCCATTAAGGACCCCAGGTTTATGAACCTGATAGGAGCCCTCGAGCTCTGAGGAGATTTAGGTAGAATTGTCCGGGGGTTTTTATGTTTTGACAGTGGGTGCGCGCGAGCATACCCGGTGGGTGTAGCCCTCGAGCCCCCGAGCGATTTGGGTAGAATCGTCCAAGGGATTTTTCATTTTGCTAGTGGGTGCGCGCAAGCGCACCCGGTGGGTGTAGCCCCCAAACCTGTGTCCGACTGGTGAGTCGGTTGGAGGCTGAATATCTTGGTATTCTTTCCAGGGGCCATAGACTCCTATGTTTCTTCCATTCGGGGTGTTTGCCCGTGTTTGTCCCACTCGCGACCAACGTGGTCGGTTGATTTTTCGAGTCAGCGTCGGACGACCTAAGCCCTTGCGCCCTGTTGGGTTCGGTAGGGGTAGGTCTAGTTCTGTGCGTTATCCCATCCATAGTTTCTACAATCAGAGGGGCTGAGCTAACATCGCTTGCCTCGATGGCTCAAGTGACACGCTTGGTGAGCTCACTAACTGGCACGTTTGAGCGGAATCTAGGTCCATCATTCATGACGACGTCGGCATAGCCCTCATGTGGCATTCCGCTACTCCTTAACCCGCCTCCTGGTAGATGCCTAGGTCATTCCGAAGATTGACTCAGGTGGCCCGCTAGCCTCCCCTCGATGGAGATTCTATGGGCATGGCTCGAGGTTAGGATCAAACAAGAAGGTTGAGATGACCCTATCTGCTTCTAAGCATACTGGGCGAGGGCCGCTAGGGCTCATCTGCGTTTTGTCCCCTGGCTCTACTTGATGTGAGGCAACCTTGAGCCCTTCACGGGCCAGCCTTTGAACCCCGATCAGTTGTTGCTCATGTTGAATTAGGCGACTACCATTTCATGACGCAACACGAAGCGTTGTGATGCATCAATTGCATACACAATGCTTTGGATGTATGGGATGAATGAATGATTGCATAGATGGATGATCAAGCATCAAAAAATAACATGAGATGGTTTGGTAAGCTTACCTTGATGACTCGAGTGATGGGTTTTGGGGAGCTTTTATCGAAGATGTCTAAATGGGATCTTGTTCGTCGTTCATGATGGAGATGGCATGGCCCACAAGGGGTGTCCCACTACTCCTTACCTATCTCCCGATAGTCGCCTGAGCCATCCGATCAACTTAGGAAGCCCATTGGTCTCCCCTTGATGGGGATCCCATTGTTGGGCCCTTCCAAGTCTGGCTTGGGGAGGCGGAGGGTTGTCTGCGTGCGGTTGCACCTTGTTTCTTGTGCTCGGCATGTAGTAGTGGTGGGCCATGCCTAGGACATGTCCTGTCTAACTAGGCATCATTTTGCAAGGTATGGCACGTCCCATCAGTTAGGATGCGTCCCACCGCATCCCATCCGCATTGAATGGGGGAAGGGAGAGGATTTTTTACCCCAATCCTTCACCTTTCTCCAACTGATGCATCTCCTCCTTAAATAGAGAAAGGGAGAGGGTTTTTGTCCTGTTCCTTTGCCTATTCTCCAACCATTGTCTCTCCTCCTTCTTCCTTCTCACCAAGTGCGTTCGTGTGCCATGACGATTCCTAAGTGAGAGAGGGTAGAGCGAGGGAGAGGAGAACTTCACAGATCCATTCATGAATTAGGAGTGCAATGTCGAGCTGGAGGCCCTCCACCGTAGATGAGGCGGTGCTGACCACCTTCATTGAGAAGGGGCTACTTCCACCGAAGGAGGTGGCACACTGGAGGGCTCCTACGGGGGAGGCTTTTTCACGACCTCAGTCCAATGAGGTTGTCTCCTTCCTTGCCTTCCATGAGCGCGGGCTAGGATATCCCGCGCATTGGTTCTGGTGTGGGCTCCTTAATGAGTGGGCCCTAGAGCTGTAGCACCTCAATCTAACTAGGGTGCTGCACGTCGCTGGCTTCATGACTGTCTGGGAGGTCTTGGGATGGAGCCACACGTGGACCTCTTCTGGTAGATCTTCACCGGACAATCTTTATTGGAGGGGAAGCCGCCTAGGACCGTGCCGATGGGAGGTTTCGCCCTATAGAAGAAATTGAGGCCATCGGGCTCCTACCCCGTGTACTCCCCCTATGACTCCAATTAGGGGTGGCATGGGGAGTGGTTCTATATCAAGAACCTAGCAGAGGCGTTGTTCCCGCTGTTCATCGGAAGGAGGTCGGAGAAGCAGGAGAGTTGCTCATGGGGGCCCTCTAGCCGACAAAACAAGCTGGAGGTCATCGAGACAGAGCTCTAGAAGCTAGTGCAGCATGGCCTCGATAGGCTGTGGGTGTTCCACACCTTCTTCCATTGTCGGGTCACCCCACTGGTGGAGAGGAGCCAAGCAATGTGGATGTACTCTGGCCTGACGGATCCCAACCGTGCATCGCCAGAGGAGTTGGTGAAGGACGAGGTCTAGAGTTAGCTCGACCGGGTGCTGTAGTTGAGCAAAAAGGAGTCCCTTGAAGGGAAGCCTAGACCTCTACATGTCATGAAGCTATCCAATCTAGTACGCTCCCCTCCTTTCTCATGACCTTTTTTCTCTTGCTTTCCTTTGTTCTAACTTTGAGTCATCCATTTCATAGGGGCTTGCTGGCTACAATTCCCGGCCGCATCTTTCAAGGGGGCTGAAGGGTGAGGCTCGACAAGCTGCCCTAAAGGAGGTAGCTGACGCCAAGAAGAAGAAGAGAGCTGAGAAGGCTCAGAGGAGGCACGAGAAGGAGGAGATTGCCTGGCGGGTGCGGGCTAGGGAGAATAGGAGCGACATGGAGGTAGAGCTCGAGTCGGAGGAACCCACGAAGATGGGTGGTGATGCGAGCTCTTCTGAGGATGGAGGAGGTCAGGAGGTCGTTGTGACCTTAGTGGAGTGTCGCGAGCCTATGGCCGCATCCATAAGTGGTGGATGAGACATGGAGAGGTGCGGCATTGCTCCCATGTCAAGGAAGCACGCCATGAGCTCGGATGCCACAGCTGAGCGAGAGGTAAAGCGGACACGGTGGCCGTGGGCTCCGGAGGCATCACTAGCATCGCCTTCCCCTGCTCCAAGCATGGTGGGGTAGGCCAGTCGGTCGGAGGAGCGAGCTCGCACCCTACATCTTTGGGGCCGGTGCCGGTGTGCGACCCATAATGGGAGGATGCCCCGCCAGCTGCTCCGGTGGGCGCATCACAAGCTAGTGGTCACGGTGGCATGTGAGCTAATTAGGAACCGGCTGGGGCAACTCCCCCCTCAGTCGATGTGAGGGGGCACAGGTTGCGACCCATGAGCGGTCCTTGTCTAGCAAGCTCATTGCTAGCGGGTTGAGGCTTCAGGGCCCTACCCCTTACGTCTAGGTATGTACCCATGTTTCTTTTATCTCATAGTTGAGTTTTTTGAGTGCGACTAACCTGTACTTTTTTTGATAGTGGCTAGATACTAATGGGATTGAGCATCGCTCCACCTCCCATGCGGGAGGAGTGGAGGCCTAGCCTACAATGGGTCATGACGAGTGGTGGGGAAAGCAGGCTAGCGATGGTGCGACCTTCCCCCCTAGGGGTTGCATAATGACTGTCGGTAGCGGGCTCGGCGGTAGCGACAGTGGCGATTATGGCGGTGATCCTAGTGGCAACGGTGGAAGCTAGGTCGGAGGTGACCATCGTGATCCCTCTTGCACCGGCTACGGAGGAAGAGAGGGGGGGGTAGGCTCCCTGCCTCACCTGGTGGAGGGACACACTGCTCACCCTCCTGGTCAGAGCTAGAGGCATTAGGAGGTGACACAGCTAGGCAGGAGGTAGAGCATCTATCGGCGAGCCATGGGGTCAAGGAGGTGGAGTTCCCCTGCACTGGTGAGCATGCACTAGGGTGGAGCCACCAACCGTCCCACCATCATGGGAGTTGGCGATGGTCCAGTCGTCGGCTGGGCCTTCCAGTAGGTTGGGGGCGACCCACGACCTAGTGTGGCCATGTCCCGATGACCCAAGGAAGGCTCAGTTCATCCTTCGGGATGAGGTGTAGCTCTAGGACTTACTTGGGGGGAGAGGACTCATGATGGACTCTGATCTCGCCCAAACCAAGGCGAGGCTTAAGGAGGCCTTGGAGCGGGCAGAGTCCATCCATTAGGTGATTACGGTCGATCTTCCCTGCATCACAGAGGTAAGTTTTCTATGTTTTTAGCGTTCGTCCTTGACTCCTTGGTCTCTCGCTGGTTGTTTTAGCGTGTTTGCTTCTTGCTTTGCAAGGGTTCGAGGAGATGTCGAGCCACAAGTCATGTTTCCTCTAGGAGGAGCATGCTCAGATGGAGCGGGAGGCTGTGATGTCGTGGCGAGTCGATAAGCTCGAGCGCCAATTAGAGTCCACCTACCATGAGTCCCAAGACTAGGCGGCCGAGGCGACAGGAGCACGAGTGGTGTAACTGCTCGTAGTGGAACAAGCGACTACCGCCGAGTGAGAACTCGAAGCAGTGAAGATCTAGCTGGCGAAGACTGAGGCAGTGGAGGTATGGCTGGCAGAGACCAAGGCGACTCTCTAGGAGTCTTTGGAGGCTCTGGAGATGGAGCGGAAGGCCTGGTCGGAGGTTGACTAGGAAGTGCTCATGCTCTGGGGGCAGGCGCTTGGGCTGGAGGAGTCGAATGCACGACTGCTCGAGAAGGTCACCCAACAAGAGGAAGGGCTCTCCATCGTCGAAGACACTTGCCTCAGTATGTATCTATTTCATCTTTGGTTGATGCCTTAGTTTTTCCATTCCCTTGCTTCTGAGCTTGTCGTCCTTCTTCTAGAACTGGGCGGAAGGGTTGCATCACTAGAGTAGGAGCTAGAGACAGCCAAGGAGGTGATCGGTCAGAGTGTGGAGGCACTGGCCAAGTCCCTTGAAGAGTGACATGCTCTCAAGGGGGAGCTTTACTAGATTCGCAACGTCACCCAGGTCGTTGTCTCAGAGGTGTTTGGGTCGGTGCCGAGCACCAGCACCCCACCATCCAACTAGTTCGGACGCTCATCTCTGACGGGATGTTCTACAAGACATCAGAGGTGCTAACTTCAGTGGTGACCTACCATCCGGACCTAGACTTCACTGCCATCTACAGCAGGTACGCCGATGGCTGGAGCGTGGAGGCCATCCATGCACTCGGGGAAAGCTTGCTGCCACATGCACAGTTGGTGGCTAAGCAAGTCTCCACGTAGTGAGTGATGGATGCTCACCGTGCGAGCATGGCTGAAGGCGTGCGTCAAGAAGACATCACCTAGCCTACAAATGGAGTGGAGGATGGGTCAGAAGTGAGCATCGTCCCGCCTCCGACCGAACCAAACATCGCCCCGTCGGAGAGCGAGCAACCCTTATCTTCGTCGGTCGTGCCATTAGCCGATGCCGCCGGGCAACCATAGTAGAAATTAGAGTAGAAGTAGTTAGCAAATGTAAAAGCTTAAGTTCATGGGGGAGCCCCCATGTGAGCAATTTGTTCTGTATTGATGAATACATCAATTTTGTTTTGTGATGAATCACTTCATAAGGGGAAGCTTGTCCCATCCGTTCTTTGTTTTTACCCTAGCCTAGCTTTGTTTTTTATCCTTTCTTTTTCGCACCTACCCGTTTGACCCGTAGGCTACAACCTTAAGAACCCGAGCATGGCCCACGAGGCTCAGCTACCTGTAACCGTAGGTCGTGGCAGGGTGTGATCGGTTGGGAAATTAAAACAAAGTTACGTAGGGTAATTAAAGGAATGGACTACCCTTTCATTCGGGTAAAAAGTATTTGCTATATGACAGTAAAAAAGAGAGGTGGTATCGCACCCTCGCGGAGCCCCCGAGAGACCTAGGTCGAAAGTGTTCGAGCTAGGGTGCTTTGTAGGAGCAAGCATTGAATGAAAGAAAGCAGTAAGACCAATTTTTAGGGGAAGAAATGACGTAACTGTTCAATGTTCCAAGTGTTGATGAGAACATTGCCGTTGTCGTCCTTTAGTCAGTAGGTGCCCGGTTGGATCACCTCGGTCACCGTATAGGGTCCTTCCCATGGCGGAGAGAGTTTGTGTTTCTCCTTGGTTGATTGGGTTCTCTAGAGCATGAGGTTTCTGACCTCAAGGATCCTCCCTCGTGGTACCTTCGGAGAGTTTGCTAGTAGCGAGCAGAGCGGATAACGGTTGTCTCGCGAGCCTCCTCGAGCAGGTCAACCATGTCTTGCTGAGCCTCCGTGGCTCGGTCGTGATCGAAGGCCTTCACTCTTGGGGCGCCGTGGTCAAGGTCGGAGGGCAGCACTGCTTTAGCTCCGTAGGCCAGGAAAAAGGGGGTGAACCCTATGGATCAGTTCGGGGTCGTTCTTAGGCTCTAGAGGATCGTTGGGACCTCTACGACCCTTCACCCGACATACTTATTGAGTCAGTCGAAGATGCAGGGTTTGAGTCTATGATAGAACCGCCCAATTTATACAAGATCAAGTATGGCTGTCCCCGGTAACACGTTGACACGCACATACTTTCACTTATATAAACCTGGTAGTCCACCGAGTGTCATGAAGGACCTCGGTAAATCAACATCATAACCAAGATCACGTGATTAGAGAAATACACATCACATATGCAGAGTTACAGCGGAAATAATATTACAAAAGCGTTCACAAATAATAGTACAAGGTTGGGATTCAAAACCGATTAGTGAAAACAACATAACTTTCAAATGATTATAGAAATATAAGTTACAAATACATTGCTAGCATAAGTGACATCCTCTAACAAAAGCATATAGATGAGAAATAAATATAGAGTCACCGAGCCCACCGGTGGTTAGCCACCCACATCAGCAGGCCAAGAAATTCACCTGCAACATGGTGGGATAAACCCTGAGTACTCAAATGTACTCAGCTAGACTTACCCATCCAACTAAAATACTAAGACACCAAGGAGTATGCAAGGCTTTATAAGTAGAGCCGGTAGACATTATTTGCATAAAAAGCATAAGTTATCTAATATCTCTTTAATTGTGAATCACCAGTTATTAATCCTATCTCATACTACATTAGCACTATCCTATGCCAAACATATTGGTACCATTAAGTCATCACAATAATAACCATATCCAGTTGAGTTCTTTCATAATCTCATAACCAACATTTCCATCATTTACTACGATGAAGGAACTCAAGTCAAGTTCTCACTATCCAAGAGAGATGGCGATTCGAATCGATTCCTACCCAGCTGGGTAATTATTCCTAACACACACCCAGACATACCTATGCTAAGGTAGTCTTAGGTCACCTTTGGTACAACTCAAGTACAATCGTGGGTAGGACCAATGCCGCACCCTCAAAGATACAACCAATCTGCTAAGGGGGCTCGAGACTCTAACCCGCCCTTGGGCTTACGCCATTGGCTCTCCACACATCCTTACTACCTCTAGAGTGCACACTTTAACTGCTCATGTCCTCGGCCTGAGTTGAGTTACTTGGCTTCATGATCGGAATGACTTATCCGGCCAACTATATGAGAGGCATGCGGTCAACATGACAAGATGACCTCCAATGGCCGATCCTTAAACGCACAGACGAAATCACTATTATACCACAACATAAGACTCTATCCGATCTCTAATTAATCAACACACCAGGTTATGTTCCACGATAGCACAATATAGCCAACCATGATCAAGTTATCACCTATAGCTCATAGGTGATAGGAAATCACTCGACTTCTACCGGTCTAAGCATAGTAAGCGTTCCTGGACTTAAATAGGATTCATGGTAGATATTTCTGGTCAAGGAAAGGTAATATGCAGCAAGTGTTTCCAAACAACTCTTGTCACGTAATGCATCAATATGAGTAACTTAGGTGACATTAATAAAATAGGGAGACTTATAATGCTTTGGGGCTTGCCTGGAATCCAAAACTAGGTTAGTGTTTGTTAGACGACACTCACTTGGCGATCATCTCCCATTCAGGCATGTACTCTAGGGGTACTTCAATCTTTGGGATAGGTCCACCATACACCGTCTTCGAGTTTGGCTCCAACACCACATCCTTCACATGGTTCATCTAGCGTAGCTAGATGAAATGCAAGATGCAAGTGCATGAATATGAAGAATGGTAATATGAGATGCATCACATAATAGCATTCAAGGCAAACATAAGACCATGCAAGACATAGGCACCTAGAGTTATTTAACTAAACATCACTCAACCTATTATAGAGGGATAGCAAGCATATTAGGCATGGCACACAAGCGAACTTAAGTTCAGATATTGCACACATGCATCGATCAAGAACTAACCAACATGTTTAGCCAAAACAAAAGCAAGCTAAAGCAATCACCTAGCACATGTATAGAAATCTGGACAGCAGCACAGCAGTCACCTGTTTTAACCATAACTAGAGATCCAGACCTCCAAAGAAGGTGATCCTAGACTTTCTAGAAAGCTAATGAACTTGCCTACAACATTGTTATTATCACCAAAAGCTTATTCAAAATCTAACAAGGTCAACCATGCTAATGTTTCAGATCTACACAGAACTAGGATAGAAAAGTAGTAGTAATTTCAAAAATGCATAACTGGAGTTACAGACATCAAACAAGAATGAACCTTAACCTTCTAGAAATCTTATTAAATTATCTAAAACATGTTTATTATCATCACAAGGTGATTCCATAATTGACAAGGTCAAT
This sequence comes from Miscanthus floridulus, assembly GCF_019320115.1. Classification (NCBI taxonomy): domain Eukaryota; kingdom Viridiplantae; phylum Streptophyta; class Magnoliopsida; order Poales; family Poaceae; genus Miscanthus; species Miscanthus floridulus. The sequence continues at coordinate 43,949,965 of NC_089594.1, read as the reverse complement.
CAAGCACAATTGATCACCTCTATCCAGACTTGGACAGATTTAGCCATGCAACTTCACAAGCTTATAACTAGAGATTTAGACCACCAAAAGGGGTGATATAGGATAATTTGGAAAGCTTAAGGAAAGAACTATAACTCTTATATTCTCACTAAGACATGATTTCATACTTAAATAGGTCAAACAATGCAATTCTTCAAATCTGCACAGAGCATAGACCAAACATGATAGATCATTTGTCAAATTCATAACACCTAAATTATTAGGCCTATGGTCATGAAATTTGAACACAAGCAATATTATGAAATTAGCTACAACTATTGTATTCACCAAAACCACAGCCAATATCATTTACACCATGAAAATAATTACACGAGTAAAACTGCACATGCAGCCCAAACAGCAGTGGTATAGAAAATTGATAGGAACTTCAGAGAAGCATAACTGGACTTTTTGACCTCCAACAATCATGAACCATAACTTTTTGAAGAGCTCATGAAGTTACCTACAACTTTCTTTTTCTCATCTTAAGATCATTCTATAGTTAACAATGTCAATTAATCCAATAAATACATCTCTGTCCAAAACATGGATAGAATATGACATGCCACTCTAAACAACTATAACTAGAGTTCTACATGTCCAATAAATGTGGTTCTAGACTTTTTAGAAATATTAGCAAATTCTAAACAACTTTGGTATAAACACCTAGAGCTAATTCTACTATTAAAAAGACCCCACAATACCAACAAGGCAACCCTCTCTGGGTTTGGGCAGAAACAACCACAGAAATTTAAGCAACAACAACTAAAAATCTACTTAACCAAAAATTATGCTAATTAGCTTTTTGAAAATCTTAAGAAAAGTAATACAACTCATATATTGACATCAAGGCATGATTCATAACTTAACTTTGCTAATTAATACAAACATGCAGACCTATTTAGAATAGGAGCAAAGCAACATAGGTCATTTGTTATTTTTATATCTCTTAAACTATCAAGCCTAAACTTCAAAAATTCTTACCACATCATACACATATCATAAGTAGACTGCCATAAAAATTTCACATTTACCTGAGCAAAACAACTACAGTTATGAAAAAGAAAAGACATAACTAGTATTAAAAACTTAACTCCATAAATCTATTTTTAGAGAAAAATATTTAAACTAAAAACTGTCATATTATAGATTTATTGCATAGATAATTTCACAAGGATTCCAAAAAGTCCTCATTTACTAATTTATGATTTTTCTACTAATTACTATGATTTTGGAAAGTTGATCATCCAAATCTGCAAAAACCAAAGAAAAGGGATGTAGATCTTGCATCGGGGACCCTGTAGTTTTCACAAATTAAACTAGAAAAAAAAGATCCTTTCCGGAACTATTCAACTAAGTCATGGCTTCGCACTTAGACCCTCCCACTTCTTCTAATTCCTGCCCGCGGTCCTTCGCTCTTTCTTTATTACAGCAAGGGAGCAACGCATTGCTTGGGGTCGACCGGGCTTGGCCGCGAGAGCTGGCAGCGGCGGGGAGGGGCCGATGGCGAGCTATAGGGACACGGCAAGCCATGGACCACACCTGGCCATAGCTTGACTGATGGTAGCAGTACAAGGAGGGCACGGCTGCTTGAGCATTTTGTCGGGAGCCGGCCATGGCGGCGTAGACGTGGTTGAGCATGACGGCGTCGCGAGGCCGAGCGGCAGACAGTGTGCGTACTTTCACTTATGGGGGCCTACCCTAAATTGAGCTACTCGGCTTTGCGGTTGTATCACCAGATCTGGCCAACTAAGTGCTAGGCATGCGTTCAACATGACATGAGGACGTACAGCGAATCGGTCCTTAATCGACACAGACGGGGATAGATAGGCACCCAAGCCCTCCATGCCTTGTTGCTTCTCTATCATGATCCCTCGCAGTCTCCTTTATTCATTGACATATGGTTATATTCCATGCTAGCACATATAGCCAACCATGATTAGTTATCAGCCTATATCATGCAGGTGACAGGTAATCACCCGACTTCTATCAACTAAGCATGGCTAAGCATATATTCGATCCTAGACCTACATAGGATTTAAGATATATATATATATATCTAATCAAGGAAGATACATGCAACAAGTGGTTCCAACCAACTCCTAGTACTTAATGCATCAACATAAAAGGACTCAAGTTGATAGTTTGAAAACATAGGAGGCTTAGAATGCTCCGAGGCTTGCCTTTCACAAAGGTTGAGGGCTGATGATCTAGGCACTCTAGCAACCGTTCACCATCGGGCTCGCCTTCTCCTAGGGCCTCCTATTGCTGCACTTCCTGATGCTCTTCTTAGGGATCGGCCTTGTACTCCAACATGGTGATTTCTTCTGTCGCACCTATTGCATGCATATGCAAAAAAGTGAGAATCATGAATGCATATGAAGGGTCATGGATGACATGGCATGCTAATGTGCATGGTTAAATGATGACTATCATATTAGGTCATTAGGATGATAACAAGGTTAAATTCTTATTTACTGAGTATGTGCATATCTCTTCTCTAGAAATTTCAAGAATCCACACTAAGTACATTTCTAGACCACAACACAACAGCTACAAGTTTAAATCATAACTGAAGTTCTACTCAACCAGATGCTATGATCCTAGACTTTCTGGAAAGCGCATAAAATTTCCTACAACTTTTCGAGCCAAAATAGGTAAACTTCTCAGGTCTGTCTAGAAATTCTAGACAGTAAGCATTTCAGGAGATGAACTTCTAACAGCCATAACTCCCAAACCATTTTGCCTATTGCCCTAACATTTTGACACAAGCTAGATAAAGAAATTCCCTACAACTTTGTTACTAACCATTTTTACAGTAAACTCTATTTTGCCTATGCAAAGCACCTAGCAATAGAATATGTCCAAAACAAGTTCTATAATCAAATTTTAGAGAAATTAATATTTCCCTGCATACCACCAATCAAAATTGGGCAGAAACAAAGGTACCAACGGTTCATAGGCATCATACACACTCTAGAAATTATGATGGTCAAGCCCAAATGAATTATTTAAATGCCTTTATGAATTTATTTGGACACTAAGGTGAAATAAGAAAAATATACCAAAAGTGCACCATAAATTCTAAGAAAATTACAGTATCCTACATATGACCCCAAAAGTCTACTGTAAAAATTTAATTCCATTTGGATAAGTATAGCCATCTCTACAAAAATGACAAGTTGCATAGGCTTATTTTAGCAAAAATAGTTTAGCCTAGTGAAAAGTGTCAAACAATAGATTTCATATTTTTCTTTGCTTCCCTAAAAACCATTAACACTGTACAAAAATTTGCATGGCAATATGTTACTTATTTTTATCCTTATGAATTTCCTCAGAAAACACCATTTATTAAAAGATAAATAGAAAGACCCTACTCCAATCAAGTTTACTAGAAATTCAACATTTTTCCTAACTAGAGCAAGCCAACACAAGATCAGCAAAATTGGAATCACAATTTTATCACTTTCCTAGCTCAAGTTATGTATTTTACAAGATCAAAAACAATTTAAAAGCACTTGTCTAGCTCCATTTAATTCTCCTAGAAAAACATCCCAAACAGTTGGTTTTATATTTTTATCAAAAACTACACTCCATGATTAATCCAACAAAATTTGGTTCACTCCATTTGGGCACTCCTAGCTCTAGATATAAATTTTTGAAACTTGCATTCAAATCTGTGAAAACAAATAAGGAAATCAATCAATACACATACTGATAGATGGGGCCCGCTGGTCAGTAGGACCCACGCATCAGTGATACCAGAGTAGAGGAGGTGCTCTAGGCAGCCTTATCTCGCTAGGGGCGAGACAAACGACGATGATGGTGACACCAACGTGTTCCCCTCACCAAGCTGCGTCGGTTGGTGGCGAATACGTTACCTAGGGTTCACCGGAGATGGCTCGCCGGCGGCGATGGCGGCATGGCGGAGCTATGCTATGGTGCACTGGCCATCTCCTATGATGGCATGCACCAGTGAGGATGGCTACTCCATCCTAGTGACCTATCGCAACACTACGACGAGGATTAGGCCATGGTGACATAGTGGAAACGCTTGGCCACGTGCATGGCCATGCGGTGGTGCACGGTGCGCTGTGTTAGGGCTCTCCATTCTGGCTAGCTGGTGGTGAGAGGGGAGTCTCCTTCTAGCCTAAGAGCTGGGACTAGAGTGACCCCAAGATGGCTGGCTGTAGCGAGCTCAAGCTCACGGCCATGGCGGCCATGGTAGGAGCAACGGTGTGTTCTCGCTCGACCATGCAGTAGCATCTAACATAGTTCCTGCCTAAGCATATGGACCACAAAGAGGCTAAAGACCAAAGAAGAAGAGGACAAGATGTGTGGTGGAATGATGTGGCAATAGTGAGCTGAGCGTGTGGTGGTGCTCTGATGAGTTCAAGGCGACGGCGATGCGAAATGTGCCCTTACCCTGGCTCGGCAAGTTGGGCTAGCATGTCAGGGTGGAAGAGGTGATGATGGCAAAGCTGCTGGTGAGCTAGATGGGGTGGTGGTGTAGCAATGATGGTGCGCAAGTGGGTGGAGCATGGTGGTAGCAACAATGGCGGGTGTGGTCGCCTCGGTTCGACGTGGAGAAGAGAGCAGAGAGCGAGAGATGGAATGGGAGCAGCAGTAGCATGTCGCCCGGTTCCTCCACTTTGGCACGGCATCGCGGGGCCAATGGCAGCGTATGGGCACCACACGGTGGGGTGCATGCTGCACGCGGTCAACCATGATCCACACTGATTTGAATCAGCTTAGCTGATTCAGTCCCCCCCCCCATGGCCCGACTGATAGCGCAAGTTCATCCACCTCTATCTCCTAATCTGTTCATTCTTTGTAAAAACTCCATTTACAAAAGTTGTAGAGTTACATGTAAACTCCAACTTTGCTTTACGGAGAAACATCTAAATCACCATAGTTTTCAAAATACAAAGCTCCAAAGTAGGTCACTTGAAACTAAAAATACAATTAACACTTAGCCAAAATTTCTAAGTGTGGCAACATCATTTCTAGGCTACTTGTTGACTGCTTTGGAGCATGCTATGCACTGAATTAGGTCTTGACCCAAAAATAAAAGTTGTTACCCTAGTGAAATACTACAGCTTTTCTTAAGGGTGTATAGCCATGGAAAGTCTCTATGCTTTAGTTCAACTTAGGTCAAACATGCAACTTGAAAATAATAGCCTACACTATAACCATGACTTAGAGGCCAATTGGGTCCAAACCATGAATACCAAAGTTGTTCCATGTGGCAATCTAAACATGTTAAAGGTACTCCTAGGGTCCCACAAGAATTTTACACATTGATCACATGAAAACCCTAGCCTAGGTATAAATTTTAAAGGCATCACATGTGATATAAGCAAGATATTGAAGATAGAGTTTGACATGATCATGCTCATGAATGCTTAATGATGCTTGTGCTCATGCAATGCCAATGCCAAATACATCCTTAACACCATGGTGTTAAAGCGAAACCTTTTGCTTCCTTGATGCGTACTCTGGGTACCATCAAATCGCGATGAAATAGTCTGACCAGCTCGCAATGTCTTTCATCACCCCATTCGGATCATACTGCTACATCACAATGCCATTCAACCTGAAGAACATGGGGGCTACGTACCAATTATGTATGCTCGAGTGTTTTGGGGATCTCATCGAGCGGACCATTGAGGCCTGAAGGGGATCATGACGGCTAAGAGGGGGGTGAATTAGGCAACTTAAAATTCTAACTCTAAACTATGGCCTCTTTTTCTAACCTTAGCAAAACCTATGCAAAAGACAAACTATCTAAATGTGCAACTGTGGTTTTGCTAATATGTTGCTATCTCTACCACAAAAGGAGTAATGCAATCAATGTAAGTGCAGAAGCGAAGGAGCAAGGTAGAGATATGCAAACTCCTGTCGATGACTCTGGTATTTTTACCGAGGTATCGAGAAGCGCGCAAGCTTCCCCCTAGTCCTCGTTGAAGCCCCTCGCAAGGAATCCCTCGCAAGGGCCAAGCTCTAGGTTGGGTAACTCCGTGGATAGCCTCAGGCATTCCCCACGTGCAAGTGTGTCTCTGACGTGCCTTCCGGCAAGCCTCTCCTGGATGCTCCCCACCGTCTTCACTATCCAGAATCTGGACGAAACACCACGGGCCTTGTTCCCTCCGGTACACGGTGACGGCCACACCACAAATGCGGTTGGTGTGATCTCACAAGTCTACAAGCCCCTCTGATGTACAACAATGGTGCAGGCAAGCACCGAGTGGTAAGAGGTATGCAAACCTCACTAAACACTTGGCCTAAACCTAGAGTAAGCACATAAGCGGTGGTCTAATGAACCTAAGCACTTCGCAAAGCACCTACGCTAACCTAATAAAACACTAAGCACTATGCAAGTGGAGATCACTAAAATGGTGTATCAACACCCTTGGTATGTTTCCTTAGCTCCACACACCTCAAATGGCCGATTGGGGGTCTATTTATAAGCCCCACTAAGAAAGTAGCCATTGGGGACGAAATCCCGCTTTTTTGCTACTGGCTGGACTCTGACCAGCGTCCGATCAGCACTGACCGGACGTGTTCGGTCACGAAAACGACTCTCTGGAACCTTACTGATGTTGACTGGACTCTAGCACTCAGCGTCCAGTGTAGCATCCTGTGCAACGTCCGGTCGCTGCTGTTGACACTGCTGTTGCTGAGCCTCTTGATCGGAGCGTCCGGTGCAGCGTCCTGTGCAGCGTCCGGTGCAGCGTCCTGTGTAGCGTCCGGTGTAGCATCTTGTGCAGCGTCCGATGCAGCGTCCTGTGTAGTGTCCGATGCAGCGTCCTGTGCAGCGTCCTGTCACCTCTGTGAGCTTGTTTCTTCGCGATCTTATGTCCGGCTTAGTTCCTATCTTCGTGCTTGGACTTTGCTTAATATCTTGGGTCTTCTCTTGTGCTTCTAAGGTCTTGCTTATGGTGTTGATCATCGGATCATCACGTCGCCTTCGTCCAAGTCATGTCTTGCACCCTATTGAACTACAAAACAAACACATGCAAATTCTTTAGTCCAATTTGGTTGTGTTGGTCATCAAACACCAAAATCCAAAGTAAATGGGACATGGGTCCATTTTCCTTACAATCTCCCTCTTTTTGGTGATTGATGACAACACGACCAAAGCAAGCAAATAATAGAATTTTGAAAATGGAAAACTACCTACTTGCTAGGATGCAATGCAAGGGGATGATGCTAAAAGATACTACTTGTAAGATCTAAAAGATACTACATAAAAACTTATCTTGCCCTTGCAAAATGTCCCCATGTGGCATTATGAATTTAAGCCTTGCTTCCTACAAATTCTCCCCATTACATAGGCAATTCATAATCCACTATCCTCCCTTTCTTGGACCATTAGCACTTGTAAATTATTAATGCTTGCTTTTGGTCCTCTAAATTCTCCCCCTTTGGAATTAAACACCAAAAAGGAAGACATTAGTAGCACAAGGGAGGGTCAAACTTTGTGATCCTTTGTAACTAGAGTGGAATAGGTCACAAAATTTGGCTCTCACATTATATAGATTATGCTCTCCCTAAATATATGCATACATATGATAGAAAGAAAGGCATATGCATATTTGGCAAATTATTGCTCAAGGGAATTTAGTCTATATAATGCATGGAGAAAGCATATAAATATCAAAATGAAATCAACATGAGGATATCGGTTTAGAAATACCACATGTGGAAATCAATTTGATTTCTACCACTTGCAATAGGTGGTGGATGTTTGAAGTATGATGCTTAACTCTGGGGACTCTATTTTCCTTGCAATGAGACTACTACACACATGATAAGCTTGAAAAGGTGTTAGTCTCAAAGCATCCAACTTGTAGATTAACCTTCCCCTAAATTTATGCACACAAGTGTGGGATACTTGTAGAAGTCATGCACATTGATTTGAGAATCAATAATACTACTTGAAAGATGACTTCTCATGAATGTGAGAATCATTTTCAAAGATGATATTTGGGAGAAATTATCTACAATTTGGTCTTTGGCTCATATTAGATGTACAATCAAAAGACAAGCTATGTGTCGTGCTCCTAAACAATTTTAAACCATGTAGGTTTGCTCCAAGGGTTAAGAATGAAACCGAGCAAATCTACCATAAGATATGCCTAGTGTATGCATGACAAAAGATATAAGCATACAAATGCAAACATAGGCACAAAAAGTGACTAAATGCTATAAGATGCTAATTTGTAAGAAATACCACTTGAAGAAAGTACCAATTGAAAGTAATAACATCTAGTTACCTGACATGGGAGGGGGAATTTGGGTCCATAGTATTCACTAACCCACTTGGTAATGATTTTGTCCATCATGATTCACCCCATGAAATGCACCCATACTTTGTCAAGTCTCCAAATTCCCCGAAGTCCATTGGACTTCTCACTTCCCTTTCAGGATCCAAACCTTCTTGGTGCTCTTCATGTTGGAAATGATTTCCTTTGGCACCCAAAAGCATTTGACCCCATTATTGGCTTGCTTGTTCACCTTGATGGCCACCACCTTGTCATTTTTCTTCTTCTTCAAAAGATAAGGTGTGGAGGCCTTCTTGTCCACCTTATTGGTGTAGGTGTTGGAGAGCTTGCTTGCTTGCTTCTTCTCTTTCTTCTTTGTCCTCCCCCATTCTTCACCTTGCACTCATAGGACTTGTGACCTTCCTTGTGGCACACTTAGCAAACCACGGTTTGTCCTTCATCAAGCTTCTTCACTCCCTTGATGGTGTTATCTTGATGAAGTTGGGCTTGCTTTGCCTTGCCTTTCACTTGAGTCAAGTCCTTGGTGAGGTGAGCTACTTCTTGCTTGAGTTGCTCATTCTCCTTTGCAACCTCTTATGTGCATGTATCTACAACAATTTTCTCAACACAAACTTGGTTGCACAAAGATGAGTCTAAACATAAATCATTACAAGAAGTAGAGGCATCCTTTTTAGACATGTTAAAGATAGAGCTTTTCTTTTTAGATGCCTTGGTGGGTGTTGTACTAATGGCTTCAAGCTTAGCAACTTTATTAGTTAGCTCATCACAATGTTTGCACATGGTTTCCATTTTAGCAAGCAAACTTTTATAAGCATATTCTGAGCTAGCTAACTTTTCTTTTAATCTTTCATTTTTCTTTACAAGTTGCTAATCATTGATTGTGCATGCATTTGTTGTTGCACTAGCCTTAAGTTGCTCAATTTTAGTAGATAGTTCAACATTGAGATTAGCAAAGTTCTCATATTGTTCAAGCAAAGTTTTGCATGCTTCTTGTGAACTATCTAGCTTCCCTTTTAATTTTTCAAGCTTCTTTTGTTGACTAGTGCAAACTTTAGCATAATTAAGATTTTGTTGCACAATTTCATCATAAGAAGGCATTTCATCATCACTATCACTCTCACTAGAGGATGAGCTTTCGTTACCTCGTGCCATAAGGCACATATGAGAAGAGCTTGATGATGAGTGCTTGTGGCCTCGCCTCTTGTGACGGTGTTCTTCTTCACTTGAAGAATCATCCCATGACTTTATTGATGTGAGGGCTTGGTTCTTGCATGCCTTCTTCTTTGTCTTGGTGTGGGCTTGTTTGGACAAACTTCCACAAAGTGCCCTAACTCGTCGCATCCATAGCATCCTCTCTTTCTTTGCTCATTTCTTTGATTGGTGAAAATGAGATCTTGAATTTGGATAGGCACACCCTTGACATTGAGCCTTTGGATCATATTCTCCACCTTGTTGATAAGTTTGATTGATTCTTCTTCAAGGTCAGAGGTGGAGGAGGAAGATTGATCATCATCACTTGAATCTTCATCATCATCATTATCATCCTCATCTTCTCCTTCATCTTCACTTGAGGAGCTTGAGCTTGAGCTTGTCTCAACTTGCTTGCCCTTCATCTTTTTTTCTCGCTACATGTGAGAGCTTTGCCTTTGCTTGATGAAGAGGCTTCTTCTTGACCCATCTTGCATGATATTTCAAATGTCACTATCTTGCCAATGACTATTCTCGGGATCATGGTGCTCAAGTCCTCCATGTTGTGAAGGATGGTGATGATGCTTGCATATTTCTTTTGTGGTAACATAGAGATGATCTTCCTCACGTTGTCCGCATCATCTAGCTTTATTAATCCTATTGAATGGAGCTCATTGATAATTAGATTCAAATGAGAATACATATCATGAACAAGCTCATTATCATTCATTGTAAAGGAATCATAATTTTGTTTAGCTAGACAATGTTTTTGCTCACGGACATTAGATGTGCCATTATGGAGCTCTTGAAGTTTTAACCAAATTTCATGTGCCGTATTTAAAGTGAATACTTGGTTAAACACATCCATGCTAAATGGTTCAAACAAGCAATTCTTAGCTCTAGCATTGAAATGCATTTCTTTTTCATCACTCTTTGTGGGTTTTTCGGGATTCTTAATGGGTTTCATCCCGTCACGAGTGACACTCCAAACTCCCAAATCAACTGCCTTAAGATAGCAAGCCATTCTAGCTTTATAATAGGGGAAGTTAGTGCCGTCAAAGTGTGGAGGCCTAGAGGTATCCATCCCAACCACTCTAAATAGTGTCGGCTCAACGGCGGTTAAGCCAAAGGTCCAATTTGAGCCAACCCTCTCTAATACCAATTGAAGGGGAGCATTACGCCTAAGAGGGGGGTGAATTAGGCAACTTAAAATTCTAACTCTAAACTATGGCCTCTTTTTCTAACCTTAGCAAAACATATGAAAAAGACAAACTATCTAAATGTGCAACTATGGTTTTGCTAATGTGTTGCTATCTCTACCTCAAAAGGAGTAATGCAATCAATGTAAATGCATAAGCTAAAGAGCAAGGTAGAGATATGCAAACTCCCATCGATGACTCCTATATTTTTACCGAGGTATCGAGAAGTGCGCAAGCTTCCCCCTAGTCCTCATTGGAGCCCCTCACAAGGAATCCCACACAAGGGCCAAGCTCCTGGTCGAGTAACTCCATGGATAGCCTCGTGCATTCCCCACGTGCAAGTGGGTCTCCGACGTGCCTTCCGGCAAGGCTCTCCTAGATGCTCCCCGCTGTCTTCACTATCAAGCTTTCAGCCAAAACACCGCTGGCCTTGTTCCCTCCGGTACACGGTTGTGGCCACACCACAAACGCGATTGGTGTGATCTCGCAAGACTACAAGCCCCTCTGATGTACAACAATGGTGCGCGCAAGCACCGAGTGGTAAGAGGTATGCAAACCTCACTAAACACTAGGACTAAACCTAGAGCAAGCGTATAAGCGGTAGTCTAATCAACCTAAGCACTTCGCAAAGCACCTACGCTAATCACCTAATAAAACACTAAGCACTATGTAAGTGGAGATCACTAAAATGATGTATCAACACCCTTGGTATGTTTTCTCAGCTCCACACACCTCAAATGGCTGGTTGGCGGGTCTATTTATAAGCCCCACTGAGAAAGTAGCCATTGGGGACAAAATCCCGCTTTTCTTCTACAGACCAGACTCTGACCAGCGTCCGGTCAGCACTGATCGGACACGTACGGTCACAAAAACGACACTCTGGAACCTTACTAATGTTGACCAGACTCTAGCACTTAGTGTCCGGTGCAGCGTCCTGTGCAGCGTCCGATCACTGCTGCTGATACTGTTGTTGCCGAGCCTCTTGATTAGAGCATCCGATGCAGCATCCTATGTAGCATCCAGTGCAGCGTCCTATGCAGCGTCCGGTGCAGCAGCCTGTGTAGCACCCTGTGCAGCATCCAGTGCAGCGTCCTGTGCAGCATCTCGTGCAGCGTCCTGTGCAGCATCTTGTCACCTCTGTGAGCTTGTTTCTTCACGATCTTGCGTCCGGCTTAGTTCCTATCTTCGTGCTTGGACTTTGCTTGATATCTTGGGTCTTCTCTTATGCTTCTAAGGTCTTGCTTATGGTGTTGATCATCGGATCATCACGTCGCCTTCATCCAAGTCACGTCTTACACCCTTATGAACTACAAAACAAACACTTGCAAATTCTTTAGTCCAATTTGGTTGTGTTGGTCATCAAACACCCAAATCCAAAGTAAATGGGACTAGGGTCCATTTTCCTTACAAGGCCTACGTAGATGACATCTTGGTCAAGTCCAAATGGGCTAACCAGGTCATGGCTAACCTAGAGCAGACCTTCGCAAAACTCTGAGCAAACGGCATTAAGCTCAACCCTGAGAAGTGTGTTTTTGGGGTCCCAAGAGGTATGCTGCTAGGTTTTATCGTCTCTGAGCATGGCATCAAAGCCAACCTAGAGAAAATCTCAGCCATCACAAGGATGGGCCCGATTCAGAACATAAAGGGGGTACAGCGAGTTATTGGGTGCCTCGCCGTGCTCAGTCGCTTTATGTCATGCCTCGGCAAATGAGGTCTCCCCCTCTATCAACTTCTAAAAAGGCCGACCGTTTTGAGTGGACGCCCAAGGCCCTAGAGGCACTTGACAACATCAAGCAGCTTTCGACGAAGGCCCTGATCCTGGTCCCTCCGACCGACAGGGAACCACTTTTGCTCTACATTACGGCCACCATGTAAGTGGTCAGCGCCGCCCTAATGGTAGAGCAAGAAGAAGAGGGACACACCCTCAAAGCACAGCGTCCTGTGTACTTCATTAGCGAGGTCTTGTCCTAATCTAAGACTCGCTACCCACAAATCTAGAAACTCTTATACATCATCCTTATCGCCAAGAGGAAGTTGTGTCACTACTTCATGTCACATCCAGTGACGGTCGTGATGTCCTTCCCTCTCGGTGAGGTCATCCAAATCCAGGATGCCACAGGAAGAATCGCAAAGTGGGCACTCGAGCTGATGGGTCAAGGCATTTCATATGCCCCTCGGATGGCCATCAGGTCCCAAGTGTAGGCAGATTTCATTGTAGAATGGACCAAGGTTCAAATGCCGCAAGTAGTCATAGACCAAGAGTACTGGACGATGTACTTTGATGGATCGCTGATGAAGGAAGGCGCCAGAGCGGGGCTGGTCTTTGTTTCACCCCTTAGGGTATGCATGAGGTACATGGTCCGCATCCATTTCCCCTCCTCTAACAATGTGGCCGAGTATGAGGCACTCATCAATGGCCTACGCATCGCCATCGAGTTGGGTATCCGATGGCTCAACGTCCAAGGCGACTCCTAGCTGGTCATCGACCAAGCCATGAAGGAATCAAGCTGCCATAATGCCAAGATAGCTACATATTGCCAAGAAGTTCGCTAGCTAGAGGACAAGTTCAACGGTCTTGAGCTCAATCACATCCTAAGGTGTCTCAATGAGGCGGTCGACACACTAGCAAAAATGGTGTCCGGCCGAGAGCTGGCGCTGATGGGCATCTTCACCAGTGATCAGTACAAGCCCTTGGTCCACTATGAGGAGCTAGAATAGACCGATGATGGGCCACCTACCATAGACTCAGGAGCTAACCAGTCGGTGGCTCCATCTGACCCTGAAGTCATGGAGCTTGACGAGGATCCAGCGATAAAGCCTGGCCCTCTAGTCGACTAGAGGACGCCTTACCTCGACTACCTGCTCTGTGAGGCACTGTCGATGGACAAAATAGAGGCTCGGTGCCTCGCGCGTCATGCCAAGTCTATTGTCATTATTGAGGGCGAGCTCTACAAGCAAAGCCACACCGAGATCCTACAGCATTGCATCCCATCGAATAAGGGAAGCAGTTTCTAGGTGATATCCATAGTGGGGTCTATAGGCACCATGCCATAGCTAGGACCCTAGTCAGAAACATGCTTTGACAAGGTTTCTACTAGCCAACTATAGTAACCAACGCTGAACAGATTATGCGCACTTGTGAACGGTGTCAATACTACGCTCGGTAGACCCACCTACTGGCCCAAGCACTCCAAACGATCCCCATCACATGGTCATTCATAGTCTGGGGGATCGATCTGGTTGGACCTCTCAAGAGGGCGCCCGGGGGCTATATGCACTTGCTTGTCACCGTAGACAAGTTTACAAAGTGGATAGAAGCTCGACCAATCTCCGTGATCAAGTCTGAGCAAGTCGTGCTGTTCTTCCTTGACATCATCCATCGCTTTGGGGTCCCAAACTCCATCATCATGGACAACAGCATGCAATTCACCTAGAAGAAGTTCCTCCTATTATGTGATGAATACCACATCTGTGTTGATTGGGATGTCATGGCGCACCCCCGCACGAACGGGCAGGTCGAGCGTGCGAACTACATGGTCCTACAAGGCCTCAAGCCTAGGTTCTTCACCGGTTGAACAAGTTTAGCAGACAATGGGTCAAAGAGCTTCCCGCGGTGCTCTGGAGCCTGAGGATGACCCCTAGTCAGGCCACCGGCTACACGCCATTCTTCATGGTCTATGGTTCTAAGGCTATCCTACCGAACAACCTCGATTATGGAGCATCGAGGGTTAGGGCGTATGACAAATAGGGAGCCGAGGAGTCCTTCAAGGATGCCATGGACTAGCTAGATGAAGTGCACGACGTTGCCCTCCTCCGCTTGGCCAAGTACTAGCAAGCGTTGCGCTAGTACCACAGCCGTCGAGTGTGGGGTTAGGCCTTCAACGTCGGGGACCTTGTGCTCTGTTTCATCTAGAGCAACAAGAACCACCACAAGCTCTCTTCACCATGGGAGGGACCATACGTCGTCGTGGAAGTGCTCCGACTAGCTATGTTAGTTTTACCCTCAATTTACGCACGCTTTCTCTTATCAGTTTAGCTATTAACTCCTCGATCTTTAGTGACACCTGACCCAGCAACGGCAAGGGGTTAGGCCTCACTCAGGGGCTGATAAGAGCACATCTATCTGATAGACATTCTTGAAAGCATCTAGGCCCCTAGTGGGTTTCGATGATTAATGACAATATGAGATTACTATGACTAACATGTGTTTTGCAGATGCAATTAAGTTAGTTCATGGTAATGGCAATTGATTGGGCAAATATGGTTGTCATGCCCCAACGATGGAAATCATTTTGGTTTTCAAAGGATGGACGACAAGGTTAAGGATGGACTAGTTCTAAGTGTTGTTTGGATTTGAAGAGACACATAGAGTAGTTTAGGACTTTGTTTTTCCTTTGGCCATACTATTAAGGGGGGTATGGATGGGTAGCTTGACCTAGGTGAGTCTAGTGGATTAGGTGTGGTGCACACTTGTCAAATCTAGCACTAGGTAGCTCCTAAAAAGCCCTTAGATCAATTGGAGCAAACTTCATTCACATATGATTGCGAGTTGGAAGTGAATGGAGGGTCAAATGCTAACTAGATGCAGGTTCCGGTGTGACTGGACGCTGGCGTAGAGTCCGGTCAGTTCATTTGATCAAGGTAAAGTTGTCTGGATGTGATCGAATGCTGAGAGGTGAGTGACCGAACGCTGGGTGCCAGAGTCAGGTCAACTCCAATAAGGTTCCAGAGAAGGAGAATCCTGATCGGACACGTCTAATCAATGTTGATCGGACGCTGGTTAGGTTCTGGCTATCGACTGGATGCTGAGCAGCAAAGTGACCAGACGCTGGGTGCCAGAGTCCGATCAACATCAGTAAGGTTCTAGAGAGCAGTTTTTGTGACCAGACATGTCCGGTCAGTGCTGACCAGACACTGATCAATGTCTGGTCAAAACTTAACTGCTCAGTGGTGGGAAGAACTCACCGGAGCGTCTGGTCACCTTGACCAGAGCGTTCGGTCACCCCGCAGTGGCACATAACGGTTTGTTTTGAATGAGGGGTTATAAATACTTCCTCTATTCACTCAAGGGATCACTTTTGCTCATTCCAACAGCTGAGAAACACCCTTGAGAGTGCCAAGAAGAGCAAGGTCCTAGTGAGGTGATTGAGATTTGAGAATCCAAGAGAGAGGCCTCATTAGTGAAAGCAAGAGTAGCAAAGTGTGCATCCACCCTTCTCATTAGGCTTGTCGTGGTCAAGTGAGAGTTCATGCTTGTTACTCTCGGTGATCACCATCACCTAGACGGCTTGGTGGTGATTGGGAGCTTGGTGATCATCTGATGGAGCTTGTGGATGACCCAACTCAAGTTGTGAGCGGTTGTGGGTGATTCACTGTGATGGAGTGTCGAAGAATCAACCCATAGAGAGCACTTAATCCTTGCACGGATCAAGAGGGAACTACACCCTTGCGCGGGTGCTCCAACGAGGACTAGTGGGGAGTGGTGACTCTCCGATACCTCGGCAAAACATCATCGTGTTCCTCCTTCTCTCATTACTTTAAACATTTACTTTGAGCAATTCAATTCTTGTTTTTACATTCATAGAATTGCCATGCTAGAGTAGGATTAGAACATCGGTTGCTAAACTTTTGTGCATTAGAACAATAGAACCACTTTCTAGGCTCAAGGAGTGAAGTGGGCTAACCATAGGGTTTAATTATTGCAAAGAATTTTAGAATTAGCCCAATTCACCCCCCCCCCTCTTGGGCATCTTGATCCTTTCAATTGGTATCAGAGCCTCGTACTCACATATTTAGGCTTAACCGCCTAGAGAAAGATGTCTCACAGGGATGGACCTCCTCCTTTCTTTAAGGGGGATGATTTTCCTTATTGGAAAATCCGCATGGAGGTGTATTTAGAACCTCTAGGTGTTGGAATACTTAGAGCCGCCTCACAAGGATTCCCAAAACCTTAGGATCCCATGCACCTTCAAGGCGATGAAGTGAACTATGAGAAATGGAATGCAAAGGCTTGAAACACCATCTTTAGAGGCCTTTGCAAAGATGTGTTTAACCAGGTGAGGAACCACAAGGACGCCCATGCACTATGGTCGGACATTTGTGTGCTCCATGAGGGAACTAAGAGTGTGCATGAGGAACGCTATCATCTCATTATGAAAAAAGCTTAATTCTTTTGAGATGCTTCCTAAAGAGAGTGCTAATGAAATATACTCATGCTTGAATGTTCTTGTAGAGGAAGTCAATGGGCTCAGACTTACACAAACGCAACCATCCAATGTTGTAAGGAAGATCTTGAGTGTCCTCTCCATTGACAAATATGGGCATATTGTGACTATGCTTCATCAAGGAGATCTTTCCACTGCTACACCGACTCAAATCTTGGGAAAGATCAATGCTCATGAGATGTACATGCACATCACACCACAAGATGGCTCATCCTCTACCAAGAAGAAAGACAAAGACTTAGCATTCAAGGCTAGCCAAGAGAAGGGCAAAGCAAGAATTGAGTATGAGAGCTCAAGTGATGATGAAGTTGATGATGCAAGTCTTGCTCTCATGGTGAGAAGAACCACCAAGATGCTAAAGAAGCTCAACAAGAGTGGCATCAAGTTTGATGGGAAGAAAAAGAAGTTCTTCACTAGCATAAGAAGGAAGCCAATCTCCGAGATGGATTGCTACAATTGTGGAGAACTTGGTCATCTAGCACATCAATGCACCAAGCCCAAGAAAGACAAGTATAAGAACAAGTACAAGGGCAAGAAAGATGACTCAAGTAATGAAGATGAAAATGAGAAGAACAAAAATAAGCCATACAAGAAGGACTTCCACAAGAAGAAGAAAAATGGGAAGGCATACATCGTCGGTGATTGGCTCACGGATATTGATTCATCAAGTTGCTCATCCGATGATGATAGTGATAATTAGAAGGTGGCCGCAATTATGATTGACTCTTCATCATCTTCACTGACACCACCACCATCATCCTCTACACACCTATGCCTTATGGCCAAGGGTGAACGGAAGGTACCAAATGATGATGATAGTAGTGGTGATGATCATGCTAACAATGATGATAGTCATAGTGATAGTGATGATGATGAATATGAATCACCTTCATATGATGATCTTGTTAAATTGCTAAATCAATACACTAAGATAATTAGAAAGACTAGAGGTAAGAATGAAAAGCTAGAAGCTAAGAATGATTCTCTTTTAGCTAAATGTGATATAGCGGAAAAGGCAAGTGTGGTGTAACACCCTAGGTGTTAAGCTTGCATAATTTGACTCGCATTGCATGAGCATGAGCATCAAGCATTCATAATTAAGCTTTTACAATTGAAACATGTGATTGAAACATATGAAACATGCTCGTTATTTTATGTTTCCTTGTATATATGCATATGACCATGAGTGAATACATGTAGATAGTACATGTGAGTCACTTAAGCATCATAGCTATACTTAGGATGACTAGTGCAACAATGTTCATGAAGATCACTTTGCATGATCAAGTACTTAAGAGATGCTGTGCATGTTGACCTGGAAAGCTTTATGTGTAACCAATGTATGAAATGTTTGTGTAACCTTATCAATAGCTTAAACATGTTTAGGGTGTCATTATGAACATCTTTGGTATTCATGGCTAGGGCTAAATTGGTCACTAAGTCATAGTTCAAGTACAAGTCATCATTTGAATGTAATGGGTTTGACCAAGTTTGAACTATATGATAGAGACCTTGCATGGATGTGGTCACTATAGCAAAGTTGTAGTATTTGATAAGGGGGCAACTTTTATTTTTGGGTCATAGACTACTCTAGCTCATAACATGCTTGAAATAGGCTCACAAGATTCAATGATTCACTATTTTCAACACTTAGCAAAAAATTTCTACGTTAGTTAACTGACAGTGCCGACGCAGCCAGCCTTGAGATGATTTTACTCACTAACCATTTCAAATTGGGTCTTGATCGCTTAAGAAGAATTGTAGCTGGTACATAGGGCTACAACTTTGATTTAGCTTGTGCGCGCTAATGCTCCATGGATTAGGAGATCGAGCTCCATCAAATCCTGCTGTCAGGCTCGGGTTCAGACCCTGATGGACGGCGCGCCATGCTCTATCATGGACGACCATGGATAGAGCATGGCCGTCGCGTGGCCACCATTGGCCGACGCCTGGCCTCGATGCTGCACGCTGGCAGCCATTATCTACACCACACCGCGCTCCATTTCCACTCACTCCTACCCGCTCTCTCCCTCTCTAGCACACTCCCTTGCTCTCGCCGCGGAACCAAGCAACGCCGTCGAGCACAGCACCACCTCCGCTGTCACCTCGTGTGCGCTCCACCGCACCGCCATCGCCTCCATCTCGCCCATAGTTGCGCCACGTCCACCTCCACCGCCTCGACATGTTTGCAGTGTCAGAAGAGCTTCGATGAGGGCGTATTCACCATTTCCCTCTCGTCGGAGATCTCGACTGCCATGGCCGCCTCCACGGCGAACTCGCCACCGCTTGGCACACACGCGCGTTGCTTCTGGTTATTTGCGTTAGGGCATGGTTAGGATGGGTGTTAGCTCGTGTTATGGTGTTACCGCCGTTAGTGGTCTCGCCAGCACAGAACACGGCGACCCGCTCCGCCGCGCTCTCACCTCCACGCCACCGCGCCGTGGCCGGAGCTCGTCGGAGCCTTTCGTCGAGCTTATGAAGTAGAAATAGCGTCACTAGGTCACCATGGATCTCGTGTGCTCCTTGGCTGGCTTCGGCATGGCCAATGATGGCCGGCGCACCACAGAGCAGTGCCGCCGTGCCGCCATGGCCAATGACGAGCACGCTCCGCCACACCTGCACTGCCACCACCTAGGTCACTAGACGCGTTATGCTCTATAGATCATGTCGGTCCACTTGTCTTCGCCGGAGGACTCATCGGCGATGAACTCTAGCCACGCCACATCGATCCAGTGCCGCTGCCCTGTTTTGTCTCGCTGACACGTAGGGTCAACTGACCAGCGGGTCCAGTCTGTCAGTGACTCAGTTCAGAAAGATAGCTCAATTAATTCCAGATTTTATGTTGTTTTGTAAAATTTATATCTGGAGTTTGGTAGATCCAAATTTGGTGGTTCAAATTTTGTTAGAATCTTAGTGAAGTGTAGTATTTAGGAAAATAATAATATTAGCACTTGTAGTAGAGTTTCTGGAAGAATTAAAATGAAACTTCAAATGTGTTTTTAAATGTATGCAAAATTGTTTAATTTATATCTAGAGTTCCTTTGCTCTAAAAATTATGAAATTTATATGGTGAGCTTTTCTTGATAAGTATAAGCTATGGTAAAAATTTGAGAGTTAGTGCATGAATAGTTTTTGAGTTATAGATTTTCCTTTTATAATTAGGTGATCATTGTGTGAATTTGTATAAATTATTTATGAATCCAATACTCATGAAATTTATTGGAGGTTGTCCTAGTACCATATGGATACTAATAAAAATATAAAATCCATTGCCTGACACTTTTCACTAGGGTTTCCTATTTATATTATTTTAAGCCTTTATGCCTTGTTATTTTTACATAGGATGTTTTGCTTGGTAAAATGGCATGAAACTTTTATAGTAGTCTATTGGTAGCACTAGTAAGCCACTGTAAATTTCTGAGAATTTATGATGTACATTTAGTATATGTTTATTATTTACCCTAATTATTTAATTAAATTAATAAAGGCATTTAAATAATTAGATTGTGATTAAGCATGATGTTTTTTATATTTCTTATGATGCATAGTAACTATTGATGTCAATGGTAAGTCTTAGAAGCCATTCATTGTATGCAAATAACTAATTATCGCTTTATCATTTAAATACAAGGCTGCATGTATAATTTTGATTGTGTGGATGATTTCATATGGATAATGGTCTCTGTTGTAAAACTTGTTAATAACAAAGTTGTAGATAACTTACTAATCTACCTTGTGTTAAATTTTCACAGTCATAGGGCTTAAGGTTTTTGAGTTCTAGCAGTTACAAGTTTGCTGTCCGAAAGGTTTAATTTCTGAACAGATTTGATTGAATGATTTGTTTGCCCTATATAACTCTTAAATTACAGTAAGAGTACTAAAAGAAAGTTGTATATAATTTTATAAGATTTCCAGAAAGTCTAAGATCACATCATTTGGATAAGTAGAACTTTAGTTATGAGTAAAACAATTAGCTGCTGTTTTGTGGTATAGTAAATGAATTGTTGAAATGTTTGATTAAGTAATCAAGAAGAGATATGCACATACTCAGTAAAATGTGATGCACTTGTTATTACTTTAACACCATGCTGTTAAGAATACTTACAAGAATCCATTCATTATGTATCATCATACTATACTTATCAGCATGTATGCATTCGCAATATCTTATGCCATACTCATGCATCTAGGATCGACAGAGGAGATAACGTTGCTAGAGTTCAACGAAGGAGAGGAAGGGACCAGCAGGAGATTCCTCAAGCCGCAGCTCCTGAAGGCGAGGATCAGACCCCAAAAGAGCTTCTAGAGTGCCCTGACCACTGCCCCACTTCCTTTCTGAAAGGCAAGCCCCGGAGCATTCTAAGTCTCCCAGTATTTACAAAATGTTACTCGAGTCCTTTATGATTGATGCATTAGGTTATAAGAGTTGATTGGAACCACTTGATGCATATGATTTCCTTGTCTAGAAATACTACCTTTAACCCTATGTAAGTCTAGGATCAAATATATGCTTAGACATGCTTAGACCGGTAGAAGTCGGGTGATTTCCTGTCACCTGCGAGATATAGGTGGATATCGAAGCACGGTTGGCTATATTTGCTATCGTGGAAAAGAACCATGAGGTGATGTAAATCGAGGCCGGACAGAGTCTATGGTTGGTTGACTCACGTGATTCCGTCTGTGCCGATTAAGGACCGTACTGTTGTTGGTACTTCTGACAAGATTGAACGCATGCCTATCACTTAGCTGGCTGGATAACTCATTTCGATCGCGAAGCCGAGTAGCTCAACTCAGGCCGGGCCCCGCTCTATAAGAGTGCGCACTCTGGATGGTAGTAAGGATGTGCAAGGAGCTAGACTGAGCCCAAGGGCAGGCTGGGCCTGAACATCCTAGCATTTGGTGTCCCTGATTGTGCGGCACTGGGTGAACCCGTGAAATGTGTACTTGAGTTGTACCAAAGGTGACCTAAGGCTACCATGGCTGGTAGACCTAGGTTTGTGTTAGGAATAAATTCCCAGCTGGTTGAAATCGATTCGAACCGCCATCTCTCCCGGATAGTGAGAAACTTGGCTAGCTCCAACCTCGTAGTAACTGTATTATGGAACATGATGGTTCAGATAAACATGGAATTACAATACCTGCTATGGTTACTATTGCATGCTCTTAAAATGATATACCACATGTTTGGCATAGGATAGTTGCTAATTTAGAGATGGATAGTCATAATTAATTTGATAACAGAATTATAATGGTATAACTGAGTAATTGCTTTTCATGCAAAATGTTGTCAAGCTATCTCCACTAATACAGCCTTGCATAATCCTTGGAGTCATTTTATTTCTGGTTTATGACGGGTAAGTCTAGCTGAGTACTTTCTCATACTCAGGGTTTTATTTCCCATTGTTGCAGATGGCATGGTTTATCATGGGTATTGCAAGAGTTGCTTCTATCCCGCTGTGGATGAGGAGTAAGCCTTGGGCAGGCTTCTTTATTAATCCCTCTTTATGCTTTTGTGGACTGTGATTGTATGTTGGCACTGTACTAAACTATGTTAGCAAATGCTACTTTCAAACTTAATTTGCTTCCGCTATTATCTATCAAACTTGGTTTGTAATAACTTTGTTTCATACTCTGATGATGGAAATGTATTTGCGAACTTTATGTAATATGTGACATGTATGTTGAATCATGTATGATCTTGTATGTTGTGAATCATTTATCGAGTCCCATCGTGATACTCGATAGACTACCGGGTTTATATGGGCTCAAGTATGACAGTGCGACCGCTTGCGGGCTACCATTGTACCTATGCTCTTATAAATTGGTCGGTTCTACGACATGTGGAGCTTAGAGAAGTAAATGATGCTATGTCATCCAAACTCAAGGAGCTCAAATCTTCTAAGAAAGAGCTTAAAGATAAATATGATAAACTTGAGAGGATACATAATGAGCTCATCACTAGCCATAATATGCTAAAAGAAGAATATATATCTCACAAGATCAATCATGATAATCTTGTTATTGCTCAAGAATTTTTATCCAATGAGCCATATGATGCTACTAACGATGTTGTTAAGATTGATATAGCTACATCATGTGATGATTTAATTGTTGAGAGCATTGAGCAAGGATCTAGTAGCAAAGGCAAGCAAGTGGTTGAAACCAACAACTATGATGAGTATGTCAAGCTCAAGCATGATACTAAAAAGCTCAAGAAAGATCTTGAAGAGCTCAAAACCACCAACACTATAGTGCTAGAGACTCTTGATCTTGATGGTGATTTGATTCTTAAGAATGAGAAGCTCAAAGAAGAGAACAAGAAACTCAAGGAAGAGAAAAATAATGATGCACTCAAGGAAGAGAACAAGAAGCTCAAGTTAGAGAAAGAGCATCTCAAGATTGGATTGAGCAAGTTCACAAGAGGAAAGCATCTTCAAAGTGAGCTACTTATGAACACCATCATGAAGATGGATAAAAGTGGCATTGGGTATTTGGCAAACCAAGAGATGAAGGCTCAAGCTCAACAACAACAACAACACAAGTCAAAGCCAAAGCCAAAGAGGTATTTTGAGTGTGGACAAGAAGGCCACTTTGCCCAAGAGTGTCAAACTCCACCGCCACAACCCTTGCCCAAGCATGCTAGACCCTTTGCTTTCAATGCTCATTACATGCTTAGAAAGGACTCTAGTGGAAAGATAAAAGTTATGTTCTTAGGACCACCCAACAAGAATAGGCCTAAGAAAATTTGGGTTGCAAAGTCACTTATTGAGAAAGTCAAGGGCCCTCAACAAGTTTGGGTTCCTAAAGCTTGATCTCTTGTGTGTAGGTGAACTACAAGACCGGTGGAAGTCATTGGGTAATTGATAGTGGTTGCACACAACATATGACTGGTGATCCTCATATGTTCACCTCACTAGATGAAGAAGTAGATGGACAAGAAAGAATCACATTTGGAGATAATTCAAAGGGCAAAGTTAAAGGATTGGGCAAAGTGGCAATATCAAATGATCATTCAATCTCAAATGTGCTATATGTTGCTTCATTGAGCTTCAACTTGCTATCCGTTGGACAATTTTGTGATCTTGGCTTTCAATGCCTATTTACCGAGAAGGAAGTGGTTGTATCCAATAAAGATGATGATCAAGTGATATTTAAGGGATTTAGATACAACAACCTATATCTTGTGGACTTCACCTCCAAAGATGCTAAGTTGAAGACTTGCCTATTCACCAAAACAACACTTGGGTGGCTATGGCATAGAAGACTTGCTCATGTTGGGATGAGCTCACTCAAGAAGCTAATGAAGAATGATTTGGTGAGAGGGTTGAAGGATGTGAAGTTTGAGAAGGACAAGCTTTGAAGTGCATGCCAAGCCAGCAAACAAGTTGCAAATACTCATCCTACAAAAGCTTTCATGTCAACTACAAGAGTGCTAGAGCTCCTTCACATGGACTTATTTGGACCAACAACATACAAGAGTTTGGAAGGAAATCTTTATTGTCTTGTGATTGTTGATGACTATTCAAGATATACATGGGTGTTCTTCCTTCATGACAAATCTGAAGTTGCATCATGCTTCAAGAAGTTTGCCAAGAGAGCACAAAATGAGTTTGAAGTGAAGCTCAAGAAGATTAGAAGCGACAATGGGAAAGAATTTGACAACACAAACATTGAAGCCTATTGTGATGAAGTTGGGATCAAGCATGAGGTCTCTACAACATATACTCCTCAACAAAATGGTGTACTTGAGAGAAAGAACCAGACATTGATCACACTAGCAAGAACAATGCTTGATGAGTACAACACTCCCAAAGCTCTATGGGTAGAAGCTATCAACACCGCATGTTATGCATCCAACCACCTATTCCTTCAAAAATTTCTTGGCAAGACACCTTATGAGTTGCTCAATGGGAAGAAGCCGGACGTCTCCTTCTTTAGGTTGTTTGGTTGCAAATGCTACATCTACAAGAAGTGGCAACACCTAGGGAAGTTTTAAAGACGTTGTGATATTGGTTTTCTTGTTGGTTACTCATCAAAGTCCAAAGCATATAGAGTATTTAATCATGCCACCGGCTTGGTTGAAGAAACTTATTAGGATGAATCTAACGGCTCCCAAGGAGCACATGAGAATCTTGATGATGTAGGTGATGAACCATTGAGGGAGGCTATGAAGAACATTCTGGTTGGAGACATCAAACAACAAGATGATGAAGATGATGTACAAGTGATTAATCCACCTTCTTCATCAAATGTGCCATAAGATGGTGATAAAGATGGGAGAGTAGAAAATAAAGATACTCATATCTCCCATGAGTAAATAGTGACACAAGCACAAGATGTTGATGCTCCACAACCTCCCCCTCAAGTGGTTGATAGAAGAAATTCACCTCTACTACAAGCTCATCCACAAGATCTCATCATAGGGAGTCCATCAAAGGGAGTAATGACTCGCTCTCAAAAGCTTACTTCATTTATTGAACATCACTCTTTTGTCTCTTGCTTTGAGCCTACTAAGGTAGAAGAAGCTCTTCAAGATCCGGATTGGATAAACACCATGCATGAAGTGTTGAACAACTTCACCCGCAATAAAGTTTGGACTCTTGAAGAGCGACCATAAGGTTCAAGAGTCATTGGAACAAAGTGGGTGTTCCATAACAAGCAAGATGATCAAGGCGTTGTTGTGAGGAACAAAGCAAGACTAGTTGCAAAGGGGTTCTCTCAAGTTGAAGGTTTGGATTTTGGAGAGACCTTTGCACTGGTTGCAAGACTAGAAGCCATTCATATCCTCCTTGCATATGCATCACATCATGAAATGAAACTATATCAAATGGATGTGAAAAGTGCATTTTTAAATGGCTTTATTAATGAACTAGTCTATGTTGATCAACCTCCCAGGTTTGAAGACCCTAGATATCCTAATCATGTTTATAGGTTGTCCAAGGTGTTATATGGGCTTAAGCAAGCCCCAAGAGCTTGGTATGAGCGCCTTTGGGACTTCCTCATTGAGAAGGGCTTCACCATTGGGAAGGTCGATACCACACTATTAACCAAGAAGCTTGATGGATATATCTTCATTTGTCAAGTGTATATTGATGATATCATCTTTGGATCATCAAATGAAGATTCTTACAAAGAGTTTGGTGAATTGATGTCGAAGGAGTTTGAGATGTCAATGATTGGAGAGCTTACATTCTTTCTTGGTTTTCAAGTCAACCAAATGAGAGAAGGGATTTTCATCTCTCAAGAGAAATATACTAATGATCTTCTCAAGAGATTCAAAATGGATGAATGTAAGCCAATCAAGACACCAATGCCAACTAATGGACATCTCGACCTAGATGAGGGAGGTAACACGGTTGACCAAACTCTCTAGCGCTCTATGATTGGTAGCTTGTTATATTTAACCGCATCTAGGCCTGACATCATGTTTAGTGTGTGTATGTGTGCTAGATTTCAAGCTAATCCTTAGGAAACTCATTTGATTGCCATTAAAAGAATCCTTAGGTATCTTAAGCACACACCAAGCATTGGCCTTTGGTATCCCAAAGGAGCTATATTTAAATTAGTTGGCTATTCTGATTTGGATTATGCCGGTTGCAAAGTTGATAGAAAAAACACATCTGGAGGGTGCCATTTGCTTGGTAGATCACTTGTGTCTTGGTCCTCCAAGAAACAAAATAGTGTGACTTTGTCCACCGCCGAAGCAGAATACATTGCCGTGGGAGCTTATTGTGCAAAAATACTTTACATGAAGCAAACTTTGCTAGACTATGGTGTAGTTCTAGAAAAAGTACCTCTTTTGTGTGACAATGAGAGTGCGGCAAAACTTGCTAATAATCCAGTTCAACACTCTCACACCAAGCACAGAGATATCCGCCATCACTTTCTTAGAGATCATGTTGCTAAGAATGATATTTCACTAGAAGGTGTAAGGATTGAGGATCAATTGGCGGATATCTTTGGTATACCGCTAGATGAGGCAACTTTTTGTCGGTTGAGGAATGAGCTCATTGTGCTTGACTTTAGCAGCTTCACTAGAAAATGAGCTTGTGTTGTCCCTTGCATTGCATTGTAATATACAACATGTTTACTTTGTGGTAATGCACTTAGGGCTTATCTAACATGGTTAAGATAACTGCCAAAAAGTGTGTGAAGAAGCTTAACCTTGGATCAAACTTGACAAGCAACAAGAATTACTTTCAAGTATTGCATTGCATATGCATGAATGTTGTTTTGTCGTTTCTCTTCAATCACCCTTTTATTGCCTATTTTCTTAAAAATAATTATAGCCTAAGGTAAAATATTTTGAAAATTTTAAGGGTTTGCGAGAGGTCACTCACAATAGTCCCAATTGGTGTTTATTTGGATCTTATTGAAGTTAGGACTTGATTGGGAATAGGCAGCTTGAAGGGACTTTGAAGAATTGCTAAAAAGGAGCGACCGGACACTGGACCGAACTCTGCTCCCCTGCGTCTAGTCAGTTCACGGGTGGTGAACTATTGCTGAGAAGGAGTTACCAGATGCTAAAATAGTGTTCTCCCTACGTCCGGTCAGAAGGTGTTACTACGTCCAGTCAAGCGAAGAAGACGAAGATAGGATTGACCCGACTCTGGCTATGTCTGGTCAGTGGTGATCGGACGCGTCCAGTTGTAACTCTAGGGGATTTGGACCTCTCTAGAGTCGACCGGATTCTAGGTGGCAGCGTCCGGTCGTTGCCACCGGAGCGTCTGGTCAATAGTAATCGTGCAGGATCTGGATTCTTCTCTGTTTCCTTTTCTATTCCATCACGAGGACCCCATATAATCCAACCGCCATACCGCCATGACCTAATCTGCCTATGCCCACGCCAACATCGCCGCATTCGTGCCCTAGCCTTCTTCCTCGCCGTCCGCAGCGCCGCTGTCACGCGCCGTCTCAACCACGCTCCAACACCGCTGTCCCACACTGCTCTCGAGCCACGCAGTAGAGCTCCACCATGCTCGTGCCTTGCTCCATGCCGCCACAGCAGCACCGCCCTATGCCAACGCCCGCCCTCAGCGCCACCAAAGCCACCTCTTGCGCCTACTTTGCCACAACAGCACCACCAGAGGCTCCCGGAACCCTAGCTGCACCTCCACGGCTGACTCACCGCGCAGTGCCAATCCTAACCCTAATTGCTGTCTCGGTGGTCCTCCGTGATCCATTCCTTGTTCTTCGATTCGCTGGTTTGTTAGGTAGCAAGCCCTCATTTCCAATTTCATATCTAATGCTTGCTTCTTAGGGTTTCATATTCTATATGTATATTGAAATTATTCATATATTCGATCTATTCTAACATGCAGCAAGTCGGTGTTTCTGATGTCACTTTGGCAGTTGTCAGTCAACTCTAGGTCAAGCTCATGAGTACGGATCGAGGCCAAGCCTCGGGAGTGTTAGTGATAGTTGTTTCTTGTCCGAGGTAGTAGATTGTTCCAGATGGCTCATGTCAAGAACACCAGAGGTATCTAGGTGATGAGGATCTGAGGCCTCTGCCTCACTTGCCTACTGATGTGAAAGGCAAGGCAACGAAGAAGCTAGCGACAAAGAAGAGAAAGTATATAGATGCTGACACAGAGAGAGCAGCAGCAGTCGCAGTCGCTATAGATTGTGCAGAGAGAGGAGGTGCTAGGAGTGGAGTACAGATTGCATATTAGCTTTCACCAGCATAGAGGGTAGCTATTGAGCAGGTTGAGCGTCGTCATGGTAGTCCAGCTAGGACTGTCATGCTTGAGGGATGTTGTGTTGCTTTGGAGGAGCCTCAGCCTTAGGGGGAGCCACAGCCAGCAGAGCAGACTCAGGAGGGAGAGCAGGCTAAGCAGGCTGAGGAGATAGAGCAGGCACCATAGCTTCGCCGCTCTAGTTGTACCCGTACCCAGGTGACACTAAGGCTAGAGACACAGCGGAGGGGTTCTCGTTTGCCTCCTAGACCATAGGGTCCGTGTCTAGTCACTCATCTAGATTTAAGGGCCGCCATGGCCAAGCAGGTGCAGCAGCTTAGGTTCATGTAGTTTGAGGAGTGGTTTTCACTGAGGAGGGATGAGGGTGCATTAGAGGGCTTCTACACACCACTGTAGGAGGATTTTTATAATGCATATCTTAACAGTGGGGCAACATTCAGGTTTCAAAGGATTTGTTCTATTGAGGCCATTATAGCAGCAGCTGAAGAGTAGATTCACCCTTACCTATCTTACTTGTTAGGGCTGACAGACTTACTTGGACGGACAGGCAGATATGTTCCATCTTGGGACCATGAGTTCTATGCTACACTATGGATTGACTCGCAGAATAGGTTCATTCACTTTGCATTTAGAGGCAGAGATTATAGGCTAATGAGCTTTAGGGTCAGGAAGATTCTCATACTTCAGGAGCAACCCGTCCAGCTACATGAGGTTTGCTATGGTCAGATTGTGCCTCCTAGATGCCCTCACGGTGGTCTTGTGCCTCCTACAGATTTGGTCCACCATTGCTTCACAAAGCTATTCGGCGAGGGGTCAAGCAGGACACCTAGTGACCTCACTCCTATAGCTAGAGTGCTTGATGCTATCATGAGGAGGACCCTGCTTCCGAGGATGGGATATCACAAGGGTTTGACTCGCATTCAGCTATGGCTACTGAACTCTCTAATGCAGTAGACTGTATTTGATATTTGGGATCTCTTACTTTTAGAGATGGAGGATACTATTGTAGAGGGGTTCAGAGGTCACCAACAATTGCCCTATGCTCACTGGATTACATTCTTGATTCACAGAGTAGTTACAGTGAGGCCACCTAAGATGTTGGCAGAGTATTCTGGTGCTACTATAGAGTTTTTAGCTTATAACATGACCCAGATGCTCCGTCATAGCAGGCCGAGTGCACCTAGCCAGTCACGCCATTGCCTAGAGGTGCCTGAGACTATAGCCCAGTAGAATGAAACCATCAAGGGTATAGCAGCTATAGAGGAGGAGGAGCTTGATGCTTAGATGGAGGAGTTGGTAGAGAGCGACCCCAGTGACAGCTTAGATGATGACTACCAGGATATCCCTCAGATGTCTCCATGATGACATGACCATGAGGCTGGTAGCTCTAGTTCAGCTCCACCTACACTATAGACAGACCCCGCTCTACTTGCTATACTTGAGTGGATGAGGCAGGATCAGGCTCGCCAGGCCCAGAAGACCATAGCTACATTTGCATAGTTTCAGACCTAGCAGGATGAGTTCTAGCGATAGCAGCAAGCAATCCAGCAATAGCAGCAGGCTATACAGTAGCAGTAGTAGGCCATGCATCAGCAGTAGCTCCTCATGCAGTAGCAGTTACTTAGATTTATGCCGCATGTAGTTACTACTATTGGGGCTCCACCGCTACAGCCTTCACCCCAGATTGACCAGCCTGCCACCACTTCTATGACTCTAGCTTTATAGCCTAGTGGGATTCAGAGTCAGTGACAACTAGCAACACAGTTTCCTTCACCTACAGAACAGGTGTTCCAATGGTTTGCCTCGCCAGTGCCAGCCCCGCAGTTCACACCTCTTCAGAAGGGCTTCACACCAGCTTAGACTTCCCCGCTGCTTGTGCTAGATACCTTAGTCTCTAGGAGCCATGGTGCTATATTTAGTGAGTTGATAGGGCAGCCTACTCTGCCATATCTACATGTCCCTGGTCCTTCCACAGTTGCTCCTATTACGGGGACTAGAGATGCTCCCTTCTTCAGTTGCATCATCAGAGCCGCCTGCTATAGTTATACCTGCAGAGTCATAGGCCGCACTAGTTCTTGATCCGACCCAGACCGCTTCAGCATTGCTTCTAGCTATAGAGGGTCATACAGCTCAGAGCTCAGGATCAGAAGATGATGGCACATAGTTCTAGCTCACTCCTCGCACCTCATCGCCTAACTCATCCGCTGTAGCCCCACCGACCGACCATTAGGATTTGGTGTTTGACTACAAAGGGGGAGAGGGATTAAGTATGTTAGACTTAGGGGGAGTGACATATCTTGCAGGAGCATATCTATTACATTTGGCTTTTTATGTGTGATACACTATTATGCATTCATGTGTTTACTTTCATGCATCGAACTATATTTATGTGATAGTGATATCTATGTGATCGTGATATTTATGTGATATGTGACATGTGTGCTCTCTACTTTGAATTATTTATATGTCATATCACTTGGTTATGCTCATTTGCTTTGCTTTCATGTTTTACTCTGATGCAAATGAGCTTTATTTCTTGTACTCGTGCTTATTTCATATCTATTGAGTACATTATGTTGGCTTGGGTCATATAAGCTTGCCTAACTCTTGTGTTCTTATTGTCAAAAGCTTATATGAACCAAGCATGTTGAAAACCTCATCTCTTTTACATACTCGAGGTGGTATTGTCATCAATCACCAAAAAGGAGGAGATTGAAAGCATCTAGGCCCATAGTTGGGTTTCGGTGATTAATGACACTATGAGATTACTGTGACTAACGTGTGTTTTGCAGATGCAATTAAGTTAGGTCATGGTAATGGCAATTGATTGGGCAAACATGGTTGTCATGCCCCTACGATGGAAATCATTTTAGTTTTCAAAGGATGGACAACGAGGTTAAGGATGGACTAGTTCTAAGTGTCGTTTGGAGTTGAAGAGACACTTAGAGTAGTTTAGGACTTTGTTTTTCCTTTGGACATACTATTAAGGGGGTATAGATGGGTAGCTTGACCTAGGTGAGTCTAGTGGGTTAGGTGTGGTGCACACTTGTCAAATCTAGCACTAGGTAGCTCCTAAAAAGCCCTTAGATCAATTGGAGCAAACTTCATTAATATATGATTGCGAGTTAAAAGTGAATGGAGGGTGAAATGCTGACCGGTCACTGGTTCTGGTGTGACCGGACGCTGGCGTAGAGTCTGGTCAGTTCATTTGATCAAGGTGAAGTCATCTGGATGCGACCGGACACTGAGAGGTGAGTGATCGGATGTTGGGTGCCAGAGTTCGGTCAACTCCAGTAAGGTTCTAGAGAGGGAGAATCTTGATCGAACGCGTCTGGTCAGTGCTGACCTGACGCTGGTCTGGTTCCGGCTACTGACCGGATGCTGAGCAGCAAAGTGATCGAATGCTGGGTGCCAGAGTCCGGTCAACATCAGTAAGGATCCAGAGAGCAGTTTTCATGACCGGACGCTGGTCAGTGTCCGGTCACAACTTAACTGCTCAGTGGTGGGAAGAACTGACCAGAGCATCAGGTCACCCCATAGTGGCACATAACGGTTCGTTTTGAATGAGGGGTTATAAATACTTCCTCTATTCACTCAAGGGATCACTTTTGCTCATTCCAACAGCTGAGAAACACCCTTGAGAGTGCTAAGAAGAGCAAGGTCCTAGTGAGGTGATTGAGATTTGAGAATCCAAGAGAGGCCTCATTAGTGAAAGCAAGAGTAGCAAAGTGTGCATCCACCCTTCTCATTAGGCTTGTCGTGGTCAAGTGAGAGTTCGTGCTTGTTACTCACGGTGATCGCCATCACCTAGATAGCTTGGTGGTGATTGGGAGCTTGGTGATCATCCAGCGGAGCTTGTGGATGACCCAACTCAAGTTGTGAGCAGTTGTGGGTGATTCACCATGACGGAGTGTCAAAGAATCAACCCATAGAGAGCACTTGATCCTTGTCTGGATCAAGGGGGAGCTACACCCTTGCGCGGGTGCTCCAACAAGGACTAGTGGGGAGTGGCGACTCTCTAATACCTCGGCAAAAAATCGCCGTGTTCCTCTTTCTCTCTTTACTTTAAGCATTTACTTTGAGCAATTCAATTCTTGTCTTTACATTCATAGAATTGCCATTCTAGAGTAGGATTGGAATATAGGTTACTAAACTTTTGTGCGTTAGAACAATAGAGACACTTTCTAGGCACAAGGGGTGAAGTGGGCCAACCGTAGGGTTTAATCATTGCAAAGAATTTTAGAATTAGCCCAATTCACCCCCCCCCACTCTTGGGTATCTTGATCCTTTCAATTCTCTATGCTCAACTCTTTCTCATGTTAAGACCTAGAAGCGAGGGTCACGAAAATAAATGCTGAGTAAAACTGGTCTGACTGCAAGAAACCTACGCCCTAGAGGCTACGGCGTTTTTGCTCACCAGCGTGATCAGAGTTTTTTCTGCACTCTGAGCCTCTTAAGCCTTAACTATAGAAAGAAGCCAGGATGCATTTAAGAGTATATCCACCTGGCAAACATTCTCTATGTCCAAACCTCTCTCATGTTAAGATCTAGAAGCAAGGGTTGCGGAAACAAACGCTGAGTAAAATTGGTCGGAATGCAAGAAACCTACGCCCCAACGGCTATGGCATTTTTGCTCACCAGCGTGATCAGAGTTTGTTCACCCACACCTTGAGCTTTACAACCTTAACAATGGAAAGGGTTGGAATGCATTAACCTTTTTATACAAAAAGGGGAGAAGGGCTAAAAATATGTTTGACCATAACGAAATTTAAGAGCTTGTCCAGTTATTATGAGCTCGCCGCCTAGCTTATCTACCTAACTAATTTCTTGGGGGGATGATCTCATCCTCTATCTCCGTAGGTAAGTCCTGTGCTAGCGGGTCACCCAAGTTGATTGAACAGCTCGGACCGCTGCCAAGATACAGGAAAGGAGTAGTAGAATGCCCTATGCGGGTCATGCCGACTCCATCATGAACAATGGACCTAGATTCCACTCGGACATATCTGGTAAGAGCTACCCGAACCCATCACTCGAGCCATCAAGGTAAGTCCTATGCCAGCGGGTCACCCAAGTTGATCGGATGGCTTGGACTGCTGCTGAGAGATGGGTAAGGAGTAGTAGGATGCCCCATGCGGGTTATGCCGAGTCCATCATGAACGATGGACATGGATTCGACTCAAACATATCTAGTAAGAGCACCCCAAACCCGTCACTCGAGCCATCGAGGTAACTTTACCAACCCTCACTTTACTTTTCTAGTGCATGAGCATTCATTCATCCATTCTCATACATCCAAGCATCACATATGCAATTATTGCATCACAATGCTTCGCATCATGACATGAAGTGATAGTCGTCTCATTAAACATGAGCGACAACCGATAGGGGTACGAAGGCTAGCCCGCGAAGGGCTCAAGGCTGCCTCACGTCAAATAGAGCTAGGTGAGAAAATATAGATGAGCCCCA
Source organism: Miscanthus floridulus (assembly GCF_019320115.1). NCBI lineage: Eukaryota > Viridiplantae > Streptophyta > Magnoliopsida > Poales > Poaceae > Miscanthus > Miscanthus floridulus. The sequence goes on along the minus strand of NC_089594.1, from coordinate 43,915,865 downwards.
GTGGCCTTTGCCCGACCCGCTCAGAAGCAGACAGGGTCATCTCGACCTTCTCATTCAATCCTAACCTCGAGCCATGCCCATAGAATCTCTATCAAGGAGAGGACAGTGGGCCACCTGAATTGTTCTCTAGAATGACTCGGGCATTTGCTGGGAGTAGGGTTAAGGAGCAGTGGAATGCCACATGAGGGCTATGCTGACCCCGTTATGAACGATAGACCTAGATTCCACTCGGACATGCCTGTTAGCGAGCAAACCAAGCGTGACACTCGAGCCATCGAGGCAAGTGATGTTAGCTCAACCACTATGGTTGTAAAAAACCACGAATGGGGTGACGATCACAAAGATGAGCTGACCCCTCGATCGGACCCCTACAATGCATAGGGGATCGAGAGAAGTTGGAATCGCAAGGAGACCGAACGCACGGTCATAGAATGATGGCTCGGATCCTAGGGAGAGGATATGTACGAAAACTAAGAATAATGTTTCTGAAACAAAAAAACGCTTTTCCCTACTAGTTTTGCTATCGTCTCCACAATCTTTACTAAAACCAAACTCCGACAATGGCAAGGGGTTGGGTCTCACTCGGGGACTAATAAGGGTATACATATACCCTTTCAGAAATAGTCACCATGCCCGACCCTTTCTCATGTTGAAAAACTAGAGGCAAGGTTTTGCGGAAACAAACATCGAGAAAAACTGGTCGGACTATAAGAAACCTATGCCCTAGCAGCTATGGCACTCTTGCTTACTAGCATGACTAGAGTTTCCCGCCCACACCTCGAGCTCTACGGTCTTAACAATAGGAAAGGTTGGAATGCATTGCCCCATTTTTACACATAAAAAGGGAGAAAGAACAAATTTGTTCAAACAAAAAAACAAGCTTGTTTAGACAAAACAGAAGGGTCAGAAGTTGTCCACTTATTACAAGCACAACACCTGACCTATCTAACTAAACTAGCCCCTTGCAGGGATGATCTCATCCTCTATCTTAGTGGAAAGGTCATGCACCAGGGGTGCCACTTCCTTTTTGATGTCGTCTAGCTCGGCGTCGGTATAGATGGGCGCAAAGCCTTGGCTCATCGTTGCTAGATCGATGTTCTCGTAATGAGAACTAGCGATGGTGAATGATCGGTGAACACTAAAGCAAAGTGCACTCCTTGCCATATCACGTGCTCGGTCCATGATCTGGGTAGCACAAACCGCAAGCGAGCTTATCTCCTGCTCTAGGGCTAGCTCAAGCTCGCCGCAGACTAGCTGGACGACAACGCGTAGGCTGTCATGTTCGTCGCTCTCCTTCTAGAGGGTGTCCTTCACCTTGCTGAGCTCCTTCTCTAGGCCATGGCTCTTGACCACCTCCACCCCAAGCTTGTCATTGTGATCTGCCATATCATGTACCGACCATGTCAAAAGGCTTACCATGGATTCCAGGAAGAAAGACAGCAAGGGAAACCAGGGACTTACCATCCACATCCGCTTCAAGCTTGCGCACCTCATTGTGCTACTAGGTCACCTCGGTGTCCAAGCACCGGACCTCTTATTGGCGCTGCCCGACCTTCGTGGCGAGAGCGATGGACACGCCCTCGATTGGAACCTTTAGGTCCCTCTCCCTCCAGAGCTCATTCTTGAGGTGGTCGATCCACTGCTGAGTGATGGCACGCTCCTAGTGAGCCAGCTCAGTCCCCATGCAGAGCTCCTCCATGGCCCAGAGCAAATCGTCCTACTCCTTCCATAGCCATTTGGCCTCCATGGTGTCCGTGCATGCCCTCTCGATCAGGTCCGTGAGCTTCTCCTTGGCCTCGTAGGCATCATCACGAGCATCCTTCTCCCTGACTCAAAGGTCGACCACCTCTCAGGCGGCAGGGCCAAGCTTGGCCACCTCTTAACGGGCAGCAGCGAGCTGTGCGGCTATTCCCTCACTCTGTCGTGTCTCCTCAGCAAGGAACTAGGACTTCTCCCAGCTATGGTCCATAAGGATCTATGAATAACACAAGACTTAGAGGCGCGGAAGCAGAACATAAGGGTCGAAAGCATGGTCATATCATACATGGCCAACCAGAGCGACAATGTTGCGCATCGAGCTCAGCATGGTGGTCAGGGCACGAATCGTGTAGCTAACCTCCATGTGGACGCTCCCCCCCATTCCCTCTCCTCTGCCGCTTCACCAAGTGAAGCCACCCAAACCAGAGACCGAGATGTCCCCGCGCCAACCTCAAGCGGCACCGACCTCTCTGGTAGCAGCAACTCCTCCAGAGCGGCTCCTCTAGTGATGGAGGGGTGGGTGACACGGACATAGACACCTACCTTGTCACAACATCCATGAAGGATCACTTAGGTGTGCCCCCTTTAGTCCACCCCACCGCAGACACAGCCACCTGCACGGATAATGGCTCCGGCCATGCTGCCTCCACTATGATGTTGAGGACACGATCAGACATGCCACGCTCGCCACAGGCACCCCGAACATGCCCTCCCTCGATGCAGCCATCATCTACACCTCCCCAGTCAATGTCGTGGCTACCCCGATGCCACTTGCGCTCACCACTAGCGCGGTGCCAGCCGACTTCTGGCGCATTTGCCGAAGGAGGATCTTTTTCGGAGCGAGCCATAGGAGAGTCCCACGTCCTCTGACGCTGCAAGGGACATGGCTGTCAGTTCACGGCAAAAATTCATTAGGACAAAAGGATGACAAAAACACTTGACTCACCTTAATGCCATCATACGAGGATGTTTTGGGGCTATCTTGCCCAACCCCAACTGCTCCTCATCGGCACGTTGCCGCTTCGAGCCCTCCCTTAGCTCGGAGGCCTCGGACGAATCAAAATGGCTGCCTCCCGCTGACTCCGGAGGCGCCATCGAGGGCTCGTACAGAGCGGGGAGACCTATTTCTGCTGGCTCTAGGGCCACTGTCGAAGGTTCAAATAAGGCGAGGTGGTGTTGCTCCACCGGTTCCAAGGCCGTCGTTGAAGGTCCGGACACGGCGGGGCGGTTCATCTCCGCTGTCTCTAGGGGTGCGTCCTCCCCCTCCTACCACACGACATGCCATGGGAAGGGCCCACCAATGGCAAAGGTGGGTCCTCGTCCCTAGCAGCCAGATCATCCCATGGGATGGGTGACATGGAGCCATCATCCTCCTCCTCCTCCTGTTCTTCCTCCTCCTCTTCCGATGAGCCTTGACGCCGCTTCCCTCGCTACAGCTTCGCTCGCTGCTTCAACCGCCATTTCTTCTCCTTGTCATCCTTCTTCTAATGTTGTTCATCTATGGCATGATTCATAGCCCTCACGGCTACATGCTCTAGCAGTGGCGCGATGGAGTCCCAGAAGACTAACCCCATCGGTAGCTCGATGAACCCTATGTCTGGCCGCATCCTGGGATGCCCTAGGATTGGGAACATGGCATTAGCCTCTCCCGTGGCCTCCTTGATGCACTACGCGACCTCACTATCATGGAGCAACCCCTGGGCGAGCGTTGTCCCGATGAGCTGCACGCTAGGTGTCATCTCGTATAGCGGGAGGACGTGCACCATCAGGGGCACCACCCTCCTCATGTGATACCCCCTGATGACACCAGCCCCACGGAGGCCATGGGTCTTTAGGAATGCAATGGCCTCATGGAGGTCGTGCATCCTCTTCTTCTCCTTGACAGGTGGCCCCCACGGCCATGACGGTGGAACCTCTTCGATCAAACACTCGGAGAAGATAGGCAAGGGTGCGGCAGGGTCATCCTTTAGGTAGAACCAATTGTGAGTGCCACCCCTTGTTGGATCTAGAGAGCTAGCAGGGCATGTACTCAGCCACCCGCTACCCCCGGAGGTGGATGCCTGCGCAACCCATCGGCGCCAGGGTCTCCCAGCTTCTCTCCTTCTTCATCAAGGAGATGGGGAAGAAATATCTCCAGAGCTCAAAGTGGGGCTTGATCCCTAGGTACCCCTCACGCATCGCGATGAAGGCCACAATGTGTTGGATCCCATTGGGGTTCAAGCATTGTAGCTCGATCTGATAATGGTGCAGCAGACCCTGAAAGAATGGGTGAGGAGGAACCATGAGTCCATGCTTGTGGAAGAGCGTGAAGGAGACGACGTAGCCATTGGGCGGCACCGGTGCCTCCTCACGGCCGGGCACAAGCCACTCCGCTGCATCGGTCCTCCCACGGAGAAGACCACGCTTGACGAGGCCCTCCATGCACGCATAGGTAACATCGGAGCAATACCATGAATCCATGGAGGATGGAGGTGGCTATAGAGAAGCAAAGGTGGCAGCGGAGGAGTGGAGGCTATAGATCTAGGGCTCTAGCGGTGGACTAGCAAGCACGGCAGATCCGAACTGTGGAGGTGGAGAAATAGAGATGGTAAGGCTGTGGTTTTGGTGTGCAAAAACATGAAGGGGGAGGCCGCTATTTATAAGGCGGAGCAGGGCGAGAAGGCAAACCGTCCGCCAAGATTCACGCACCCACTATGCCATGTCATGTCACCTCCCTTCAAAGATCGTGTGCATGCAATCTCTATCCACGCCCTCAAAGGACACGCTGGATGATGGTTCACCCATTCAAATGGGCCAAGAACTATCACAGGTAAGAAGGGATCCAGAGCTAAAAACGCTCCAATGGCCCATTTAGGACCAGGAGTTCAAAGGCTGGCTCACTGATGGGTTCATAGCCGCTCTAGAACACCCTTAGAGCGAGGTGTGGAAAAGTATGGGCCCACTAGTAGCCAGTACTTGGGCGCACGAGCACCACGGGCATCCCAGCCCACGTTCAAGTCTTGGTTGGTTCCCAGTCCATGGTTTTTGCTTAAAGAAAGGTAATGAGCCCTTGGGACCGGCCAAATGGATCCAAGAACTATATGGACTGACCGCCAAGAGTCTGGAGTCAGTCACCAGCTAACCCATGCCGGTCCCCCACGAACAGGAAGCTAGGGCCCCACTTAGACTAGCCCATTAATAGCTCACCGAGCACCATGTTTCGTCCATCACAAAGACCAGCTGACCCTCGATCAGACCCCTGCTATGCGCGGGGCTCAAGGAAAGTTGGACTCGCAAATGCGTGGTCATAGTATGACAATGGACCGATCAGATCCTGGGGATTGGAATCAAGAAAAATCTTCCCGACCTCCTAGATCCTACGGTTACATGCCCCCAAGAAGACCGATCATGACAAAAGGGAACCACCGCCCTACTAGGACACGCCACGGGCTACAAAAAGAAGGCCATGGCCCTTAGAGTCCTCCCATCCAGCAAAACCTCCAAAGGAGTATTCTACTCCTCCGTAGGCTCAGGGGCTACTATCGGGTATCGATATTAGGGATACCCAAAGCAAGGAAGTTTGGGCCCACACAGACTTCTCCAGATGGGGCAAGACGTATTAAAAAGTCTTGCCTGACCTCAAAGCCATGGGGGTCTCGCCCAAGGCCGTGGGCTCCGTCTTGCCCGACCCATAGGCTATGGGCTCCGTCTCGCCTGACCCCGAAGCTGCGGGCTCCATCTAGCCCAACCCCTAGGCCGTAGGCTCTGTCTTGCTCGACCCCTTGGGTGCAGGCTCTGTCTCACCTACCCCTCAGGTGCAGGCTCCATCTCGGCCGACCCCTCGGGTGCGGGTTCCATCTTGTCCGACGGGGACCTATACCACCGCCAACCACTCTAGGTCCAAGCGTATGGGCCTAGGTCAAAACCCTAACACTAGGGAAGAGACTAGCATGCCTCGATGTAACCCGCGGCTATGATGGGCCATACCTGATGATTCATGTCAAGAACCTCACCAGGAGTGCTAGTGCTGTTCTACCTAACCCTCGTATGAATGCTGACAAGCACGTCAGTTCACCACGATGTCGGCTAGGATGGAATAGAACACCATGACCGGTAGATGATGCTTGCGCATGGCGCTAGTGATGAACAGGGTCACAACGTGGAGCCATCCCTATTGACATCTACAGGATTGGTGGGACCCGCATGAAGGAGTAAAAGGACCTGGTGATCCTAGAAGCCTTTGGCTCCCTCTGGTTCTTCTTCTTTTCCTCTGTTGTAACCCGCGCTTTCCCTTCACCTATAAAATGAGAAGCTAGGCACCCCATGAAAGGGGGATCCAGATCCGCATGAGACCGAACCACAAGATAAAAACACAAGACCATGACACAAGCACACGGCTGAGCAACGATCAAGCTCTCAACACCCGTTCACTCCTTCCATCAGAGACTTGGGATCCTTTCCCTCTCTCGCCTGTTTGTAACCCCTACTGCAAACCAAGTGCCGGTAACACGAGCAGCAGCAAACTGGATGCAGGGATGTTCTGCCCAAACCAGTATAAACCCTTGTGTCCTTTGAGCACACCATCCGAGCCGTGCAAATACAAATTTACTCGTCGGTGGTCCAAAAACACCAACACCAATGCTCTAGCTCCCTTGTTCCATGTTGCTAAAAAGCATCTTTTAGTGTTTATTGCATATATCATTAGTCAAGTTATAAGATCATGGTTTAGTTGAGTACTAGCAAAGCTACCCAATGCATATCCCATAGGAGACAAGGTGTAAGTACAATTCTAGGGAATCCCTATCAAGGTGACACATGCAATATGAATTAAATGTATTAAAGTTGATAGGAAACAAGGATGATCCCATGCTATACTTGCCTTAAACTCATATCCTTCTTCTATTGAATTGTAACATCCAAAGGACTTCTTCTTGATCACCAACTTCTTTTATATCACCAACGCAAAGCTCACCGACTAGACATGATCATAAAGCACCACACAAGCATCCATGCAATCATACATGAAACAAACAATACATCTAAATTAAAACAGTCCACCAAACATAAAATTAAGATGAAAAGTTTGCAAAATGAATCTATGTCTTGCTACGAACACACAGACGCAAAAAGCACTCTAATCGAAGCTATAACGAAGAAGTTATGAATTAAACAAGATTTCCTTTAATAAAATAATAGATTAAATCTAACCTCAAATTTCAAAAGTTGAAAATATATTTAACAGTAGCTTGAACATGTAGATTACTCAATTACGAATCTAACGCAACTTGAACGGGTCAAATCGGAATTAAAACGAAGAAGTTATGTCCAAAACAAGATCAGTGGCACTTCTGTAAATAGCTGGAACTTGATTTTAGAATTTAAATTAATAAAATCAGATTTTAAACTGAGCCAGGGATGGTGGGCATGATAAAGAAGAAGTATAGGGGGTTCTTTAGAAAAAGTGCAGGGATGGCGGGTTCTATTACGCGAAACTGCAGGTCTCTTTTGAAAGATTGTCGATCAAAAGGGTACCGACCAATCTCAGTCGTTCGATAGTAGATGGGCGGTGGAGATTAGAAGACGGGGAGGGAGAAGAGATGCCGGCACTGGAAACAGAGCTGAGGGCGACGGTGGACAGGGCCGGCGGCGAGAGACCTCGCCAGCGTGCTTGCAATCGGCCCTAGAGGCCACGGGAGAGCAAACCGAAAGCACGGGGAGAAGGAGAAGGAGATGGCGAACTCACCACGAACAAAATCGAAGGCAGGAACCAAACGAGGTTGGCGGGCGGCTCGGCAAGGCGATGGCAACAGCGGCGCTGGGGTTTTGCGTTGCTGGCTCGGTGAAATGTCCTAATGGCTAGAGGAGGATGAATAGCCTATTAAAAATTTCTACAACAACACTTAACAAACCGGTTAAACAACTATGAGGCGAAGCAAGTGTTGCGCTAGCCTACTAAAAATACAAGCCACCTACTACAAGTCTAGTTTCTATAGTCTCTATCCACACAATGGCTATGTCACTACACTAAGTTAGTGTGCTCTCAAAGGCTAACTAAAGAGTCACACTAACCAAACTAACAAGCTTTCACAACTAACTACACTAATTAGCTTGATAACTAGTTTGCGGTAATGTAAAGAGAGAGAGCAAGATAGTTATATCGCCGTGTCAAGGAATGAACCAATCAATCACAAGAATGAATACCAATGAAGACCAATCACCTCGAAATCCAATGATGACGCAATAGTTTTTTACCGAGGTTCACTTACTTGCCGACAAGCTAGTCCTCGTTGTGGTGATTCACTCACTTGGAGGTTCACGCGCTAATTGGCATCATACACCAAATCCTCAATAGGGTGCCACACAACCAACACAAGATGAGGATCACACAAGCCACGAGCAATTTACTAGAGTACCTTTTGGCTCTCCGCTAGGGAAAGGTCAAGAACCCCTCACAATCACCACGATCGGAGCCGGAGACAATCACCAACCTCCGCTCGACGATCCTCGCTACTCCAAGCCGTCTAGGTGGCGGCAACCACCAAGAGTAACAAGAGAATCCCGCAGCGAAACACAAACACCAAGTGCCTCTAGATGCAAACACTCAAGCAATGCATTGGATTCACTCCCAATCTCACAAAGATGATGAATCAATGATGGAGATGAGTGGGAGGGCTTTGGCTAAGCTCACAAGGTTGTTATGTCAATGCAAATGGCCAAGAGAGCGAGCTAGAGCCGGCCTACACACCTTTAAATAGAGTCCAAAACGAATAGAGCCGTTGGGCTCATAGAGCAGCCCACTGCGAACCGACCGGATGCGCCGGTCATACTAACCGGACTCAGGACCCCAGTGTCCAGTCCGTGGATGTCTACCACATGTCCCCTCCTTTGATTTTCCACCTCACGATCTCGATGGTCGAATCATAGTGTCTTTCATGATTAACTAGTGATTGGACGCGCTGCTCAGAGATGACTGAACGCACCCTGTCTGGAGTTCGGTCACTTCTAGTAAGCATCCAGAGACAATTTTTCATGACTGGACGCGTTCGGTCACCCCTGACCGGACTCACCCAGCGTCCGATCAACACATAGACCAAACCCCCGAGCACCACGTCATTAGCACCGGACGCGCCAGAGTAGCGTCCAGTCGGTTTTATTAGCCAGCGTCCTGTGCAACTCAGAGAGAGAGTCCAAAGAGCTCTCTGAGCGACCAAACACGTCCGGTCACACATGACCGGACTCGCTCAGAGTCCAGTCAGTCTCTACTGACTGACCGACGCCTAGGTTTAGCCACCGGACGTGTCCGGTCCCATGAGGACAGCGTCCGGTGCACTCTGTGAAACCCTGTCTTTTCTGTACAGGACTCCGGTGGCACCATCGGACTGTCCGCACTCTACGGGCGGACACTCTACCGATGAAGTTTCGAACCCTTGCTCCCAAGTGCTAAACACAATGTGTATCACCTTTGTGCATGTGTGTTAGCATATTTTCACAAACATTTTCAAGGGTGTTAGCACTCCACTAGATCTTAAATGCATATGCAATGAGTTAGAGCATCTAGTGGCACTTTGATAACCGTATTTCGATACGAGTTTCACCCATCTTAATAGTACGGCTATCGAACCTAAATGTGATCACACTCGCTAAGTGTCTTGATCACCGAAACGATATGGCTCCTACCACTTATACCTTTGCCTTGAGCCTTTTATTTTTCTCTTTCTTCTTTTCAAGTCCAAGCACTTGATCATCACCATGGCATCACCATCATCATGTCATGATCTTCATTTGCTTCACCACTTAATGTGCTACCTATCTCATGATCACTTTGATAAACTAGGTTAGCACTTAGGGTTTCATCAATTCACCAAAATTAAACTAGAGCTTTCACTCGGTAGCTAAGGCATGGGGCGGCCGCGGACAGAGCTAGATGGAGGCGGCGGGTGCTCGGGTTTGGCTTTTATGGGGCGGGAAGACGTGGAGTGCACGGCAAGGAGTGGCGCGGGACGGCGTCGGACTCTCGCGGCGGACAGAGTCCGGGTCGGCTGCGGCGCGAGGAAGAAGAAGGCGACATCACTGACGCATGGGGTCGGGCTGACAGTGACACAGGGTGTGGAGAGAGGGGAGCGCGGTGATGCGGCTGACTGGGCCCAAGTGAAACTAGGCTGCGGAGAGGGAGCGAAGCGGGGAAGCGGGGAACTAGGCCGGTGGAGAAGGTGGGTCGCGCGGGAGGAAAGATGGTGCTGGGCCGCAGCTCTGATGAGGAGAGCGGGAGCCGGCCGGCTGGCCTTGCTGGGCTGCGCGGGATGGGCTTCCAGCAGGGAGAGGGGAGAGAGGGAGAGTTAAGTTTTTTTTCAAATGTTTTTCAAATCCATTTGAATCATTTTGAATTTTAGACAAAGCCACACATTCCAATTATTAAATTGACATCTCACCTGTATCACGTCCATAAATCAATAGATCTACAAATGTATTTATACATTTAATAATTGGCTTTAGTATATTAACCCAGTAACACGTGCTCTAGCATGGAATAGAATCTTATGTTACATGAATATTAAAAGTTTTATGAATCAATATCATGTATACAGTTAATGAAAATTATTTATCTCTGGTGTCAAGTCCGTTCTGTCACCCTGAACTTATTGCTGAATTTTCAAAGACCACCCCACCCTCGAGTACCAGACAAAACACACAAATTAACTCCCAAAATCTGATAAATTATCCGCTAAAAATGTTCAGAGTGATTTCAAAGGTGGCTTTGCTAATGTAACATAAGATTATATTCCATGCTAGAGCACGTGTTACTGGGTTAATATACTAAAGCCAATTATTAAATGTATAAATACATTTGTAGATCTATTGATTTATGGACGTGATACAGGTGAGATGCTGGTTGGGCCAGCAAGGGCGTTGTTTATGGATGAAATCTCGACTGGACTCGACAGCTCGACCACATTCCAGATTGTGAAGTCAATAAGGCAGTTTATCCACATCCTTGGAGGCACAGCCGTGATATCTTTGCTGCAGCCTGCGCCCGAGACGTACGAGCTGTTTGATGACATCATACTGCTCTCAGATGGGCAGAAAGTGTACCCACGGGAGGATGTTCTCGAATTCTTTGAATCAGTGGAGTTCAAGTGCCCTGAGAGGAAGGGCATTGCTGACTTCTTGCAAGAAGTACGTATACTTCCTCCATTAACTATCTCCACAAAGAATAATATTTGATCTGTGATATAGTATCCTTTTGTGAAAATGCAAATATTGAGCAGGTTACCTCGAGGAAAGATCAGAAGCAGTACTGGGCACGGCTTGAGGAGCCCTACCAATACGTGTCTGTGAAGCAACTATCATGCTCCTTCCAATCATTTCGCACTGGCAGAGCCATAACAAGTGAGCTTGCCATTCCGTTTGACAAGAGCAAGAGCCATCCAGCTGCGCTGACAACCTCAAGGTATGGCGTCAGTGCCAAGGAGCTACTCAAGGCAAATTTCGACCGAGAAATCCTTCTCCTAAAGAGGAACTCCTTTGTTTTCATCTTTAGAGCCTTCCAGGTGACTAGGACCAGGTCAAAACAAATTGTTTGGAATATGTTTAGAAGTTACAACAATATAGCTAACTATCTTCTTGTTGTTTTTTTCACATGGTAGCTGATTTTATTAGCAACCATTACAATGACCCTCTTCATCCGTCCAAAGATGCATCATGACTCAGTCACTGACGGGGGCATCTACCTGGGGGCGCTTATCATCATAGTGATGGTGGTCGTGTTCAATGGCATGAGTGAACTTGGTTTGACCATCTTCAGATTGCCAGTGTTCTTCAAACAGAGGAACCTCCGCTTTTATCCGGCATGGGCATACACTATACCTTCATGGATCCTCATGGTCCCTATCTCGTTTATTGAGGTTGGCGCATTTGTTTTTGTGGCATACTACGTCATTGGGTTTGATCCAAGTGTAGCCAGGTGGTGATGTCTAAACCTATTTGTAGTGAGATTGCTTGGCATATTCTTCTGACATCTCTATTCTTTTTTTACCACCCTATAGATCTTTTGGCATGCATGGACTTCTACCTCTCTAGATATAACTGTCCAATATCATTCACTTCGAGTGTATAATAAGAATAGTATTTTTTTTATTAGACTTATATTTTGACTAACATCAATTGGTTCTAGATTAGTTATAGTGTGGGTTCAAACAATATGAAGGTTACATGCTTTTGTATTTAAGAAAAAAAATAAAAAAAAAGTAAGGCATTATGCAGGCTGGCAGTCAGGCTCCACCAAGCGCTTTGTGGGTTCACCTTTTCTAGGAAGCTAGTGTAATGTCATTCTAATTGGAGAAAGTTTAATGAAAGAAATTTGGCATGCAATAGATATATGATTTCCAAGACTATGGTTCATCTTTCACCTTCCTAAATAGACCAAAGATGCCGCTCATCTAGGCAGGAGAATGCTTATATGTAACACCTAGCTAGGTATTAGATGCAGCAGTGCTACTCTGCCCTGTGCTAAGATGCTGCCAAGCACCACCTTTTAAAACACTGCTTGGGAATAATTCTAGTATACTTATGAATTTTATGAATGCTTCTGAAGAAATGTATCAGATAATACTATAGGTTATCTTTATTTATCATAGTTTTTCCTCGACAAATATATTTAAACCGCAGTTTTTGGCTTTAGGTTCTTCAAGCAATATCTTCTCCTGTTAGCAGCAAATCAGATGGCAGCGTCTCTCTTCCGATTCATTGGAGGGGCAGCAAGGAACATGATAGTTTCAAATGTCTTATCAATGTTCGTGATTCTTGTCATATGGTTCTTGGTGGATTTCTTTTATCGAGAGGTAAATAATCAACTGGTTTATCTTTTTTTTTTTTAGATAAAGGATAGTTTATATCCGGCTTCATCTACCTCAGGGTGGAATTAGGCCAATTATTACAAACTTCAGTACAACGACCAGCACACAACCCACATGGATCACAAGCTTACAAGTAGACACTAGGACAACAAAGCGGGAAGTAAAGTTCTGACTAATGAAGACCAATAAACCTAGTCAATAACCATCCATTGGAATTAAAGAAGTGCAATGCTGATGTCTCCAGATGCTGCCCAATAAAAATCAGCTGATCCCGTAGATCATTACGCCGCTGCAGCCTTGCCCATTGCCGTAGCCAATGGGTTCCCCTGAATAGCACCTGCAAAAAAGTTTTCGGTCTGCATTTGTCACAAACTACTTCGTTTCTTGTTAACCAGATTGTCCAACATAAAGCTGACGCTGCAGTTAATAACAAAGAATTATGTATGTTACCACCCGCCTTAGACCAATTAACAAATAAATCATGTATACTGAGGGGTGATAACCCAAACATCAAGTGTACAGCACGCCACAAGAACTTAGTATAATAACATTGAAAAAAAATGTGTTGAATAGTTTCTGGATGGTGACAGAAGCAACATTTCGTATCACCATTCCAGCTTCGTCGTGCAAGATTGTCCTTGGTTAAGATCACACATCTTTTTAAATACCACAAGAATGTTTTTATTCTTGAAGGAATTTTGATCTACCATAAATCCTGTAACACTCTGACCCTATTGTTAATTAGTGCAGCATACATAGATTTAACAGAAAATGTACCAGATGAATGTAATGCCCAAACAAACACATCCCTTTCCCCCTGTAAGTTCACATCTTGTAACGAGGCAATAATTCTATGGCAATCCCTTAGATTTCTACCCCCTAAATTCCGGCGAAAGAAAATGTTCAGCGGGATTGATGCAAGTACAGTTGCCACAGAATCCTGGTTTCTTCTCACAATATTGAACAACGAGAGAAATTTATCTTTTAATGGTTGGTTTCCCAACCAGGTGTCCATCCAAAAACGAGTTTGTGACCCGTCTTTTACTTTGAATGAACCAAAAGTCATGAAACTATCTTTTACATTCATCAGTCCTTTCCAGAAGTGAGAGTCAGTGGCCTTTTGGTACAGCTCCCTATAGTTTTATCATATATATAGTTATTTCTCAATAATTCTTGCCACATGCCATCCTCATTTAACAGCTTGAAGAGCCATTTACTCATTAGGCATTTGTTTTGTAAATTCAAATTATGTATGCCTAAACCACCCTGTATTTTTGGTTGGCACATAATTTCCCATTTGGTCAGTCTATATTTTCGCTTGTGTTGGTCGCTTTGCCAGTAGAATCTTGATCTAAAGCAGTCGATCTTTTCTAATACTCCTTTTGGGAGTTCAAAGAAAGACATCATAAACATCGGTAAGCTAGAGAGCACCAAGTTTATTAAGACCAAGCGACCTCCTAAAGAAAGCATCTTACCTTTCCATCTGCTAACCTTGTTTTCAATTCTGTTCTCTATTGACTGCCAATCTTTATTACTCAGTTTCCTAGTGTGCATAGGTAAACCAAGGTACCGAAAGGGAAACTTACCCACCCCACACCCAAACAACTACGAATAGAAAACCTCATGCACTTTTGCTTTACCAAAACAAAATATTTCGTTTTTATGAAAATTAATTTTGAGCCCCGAAAGTTGCTCAAACGTGCTTAGTATCAATTTCATGTTTACCGCCTTCTCAACATCATGGCTCATAAAGATCACTGTGTCATCCGAAGAATAGACAAACCATCTTGGACAAGATGAGGAATGACCCCTTCTATGTGGCCTGCTTTCTTGGCCCTAGCAATTAGTGTAGCCAGTTTTTTTTGTTTGTTTGTTCTTTTTTTCTTTTTTCTGCAAAGAAGCTTTTCAAAATGAAAGTGATTGCTTCTCTTTGAACTGGCAGATAATGTGAAGAAATGGTGGATTTGGGGCTACTGGATTTCCCCTTTGATGTATGTGCAAAATGAAATTGCAGTGAACGAGTTTTTGGGTCACAGCTGGGATAAAATTGTGAATAACTCCATCTCCAATGAGACCCTTGGCGTGCAAATCCTCAAGCCCCGTGGATTCTTTCCAGATGCCAAGTGGTATCGGATAGGATTTGGTGCAATGCTTGGATTCACCTTGCTCTTCAACACTCTCTTCACACTTGCCCTTAGATTCCTTGAGCGTGAGTTTCTATGGACCATTCTTGTTTTAGAAAAATTCTCTACCTGAGACCGGACATGGTTCCATCTTATTTTGCAGCTTATGGCAAGTCACATCCATCTATATCTGAAGAGGTACTGAACGAAAAGGATGCCAACTTGAACGGTAATGTTCTTTCTGGTAATATTTTGGGGTCTGGAGATAGTACACATCAAGCAGCAGTCAGAAATTCTGCAAGTGATGAAGATGATTCTGGCCCTATGAAAAGAGGGATGGTCCTCTCCTTTGCCCCTCTTTCGCTCACTTTTGACAACATCAGATATTTTGTTGACATGCCACAGGTAGCTATAAGACTTTAACCCAACAAGATAGAAAATAATTCATCTTATGTTGTTAACATTGAGCCATTCATCATAACCGTCTAAGTATCTTCCACACAAAATCAACATTCAGGAAATGAAAGTACATGGCATAACCGAGAACAGGTTGGAACTCCTCAAAGGTGTGAGTGTATCTTTCAGACCAGGAGTGCTGACCGCACTGATGAGTATGAGTGGTGCTGGTAAAACCACTTTGATGGATGTGTTGGCAGGGAGAAAGACTGGTGGGTATATTGAAGGAAATATCAGAATTGCAGGATTTCCGAAGAAACAAGAGACCTTTACGCGTGTATCAGGATATTGTGAACAAAATGATATCCACTCACCTCTGGTGACAGTCTATGAGTCGTTGGTTTTTTCAGCGTGGCTCTGCCTTCCCGCAACTGTTGATCCAGACAAAAGAAAGGTCATTCAAATTAAATAGTTATACTCTGCAGCACCTTTCAATATACATGGTAAGCTTCACTTACCTTTGTGTATGCAGATGTTCATTGCGGAGGTCATGCACCTTGTGGAGCTCAACCAAATAAGAGATGCTTTAGTTGGACTTCCTGGAGTGGACGGTCTGTCGACTGAGCAGAGGAAGAGGCTGACCATTGCTGTGGAGCTCGTTGAAAATCCATCAATTATTTTTATGGATGAACCAACCTCTGGGCTTTGCCCGAGCAGCCGCAATAGTTATGAGGGCAGTAAGGAACACTGTAGATACAGGTAGAACTGTGGTCTGCACCATTCATCAACAGAGCATTGATATATTTGAAGCATTCGACGAGGTGTGTGTGATTTCACCTAGGAATACCTTCTGTACTTCTCTTTGTCTTTTAGAGATTTTTTTTTTCTAGAAAACACAGGAGAGCTATGCTTCATTGTATTAAGAAGAAAGAAAGGTGCTAGAGCCCTACAACACACGCCACACACAACTCGACACAACTTAGAAATCACATTCGCGCCCGAAAATAGAAAGGGTCTTTTAGAGATTTCGTATACCAAGTCTCCAAAATCTTGATGTAGCTTTCTAAAACTCATTTGGCTGCAGCTTTTCCTTAACTAAAACATTGTTCATGAATGCTTGCAGCTTTTCCTAATGAAGCGAGGAGGAGAAGAGATCTATGTTGGTCCATTAGGCCATCATTCTTCTGAACTTATAAAGTATTTCGAGGTAAAGTTACATTGCGGAGCCTGTATATTCCTGATGTAATTTCAATGGGTTTGTCAATGATATCATCTATTTTTCTTAATAACTAACCAATATCCTAGAAGGCCTTACTTAAATCCTAGGGTGCCTAGAAATTCACACATTAATCAAGGATAAAAGGTGTAAACGCTAAAAATTTCATATTAATCAGAACAAATGTAGAGATATTGATTATCTAATCTTTTATGCTGTTTGTGTCAAGGTCTCCGGTTCAATATAGCCATGATAATCTCATGATTTTTGGTACTGTACCATATAAAGAATGTATGAATAGAAGTACATTTGAAACTAAATTGGAACGTACATCATAATCCATATAAAGGTGGGCATTGAAATTATAGTTAATACTTAATAGACTGTGTCCTCGCTACTGGAAACCAAAAATATTTGTGTGGGTTACAATTTTTCTGGCTGTAGCCTATGCTGTGCATGTACAAGGTAATCAGAGTCTGTTTGTAGGTGTCAAACTGTAGCCTTTAGCAGCATGACCTGGGTACCACATATAGTCGATCGCTAGTTATTGGTAGTACTTTCTTTTCTCGAACGACGCAGGAGAGCTACGTGTCATTTCATTAAGAAGAGAATAAAAATAACGGAGGAGAGGCACGACCTGCTCCCCCAAGAACCAAATACAGGACTCTTAGCGCCACACACTAAGAAAAACAGACGACCACTGCCCAAGAAACGCCTAAACAGCTAAAGGTAGCAACCTACTAAGAAGCTGTTGCAGAGCCTTAGCTCCAGCCCAACACCATAACATACACTCTTCAGAAACTAAAGATAAAAAACTCTTTGGACACAGGGACTAGCACCCTCACCGACACAAGCATTCCTATGCTTCCACAACTCCCAGGCAATCAGAACGATGAGTGAATTCAGTCCCTCGTCTCTTTTGGAGCAGCCTTGATTGTTTTGCACCACCAGCTAGGAAAACGAGAATCCTTTAGCTTCGGTGCAACCGTGCAAGGTGAAGCAAGCCCAACACATGAAAGATAGCTGTCCAAACCTGCCTTGCGAAAACACAAGCAACCAGGGTATGCTGTATTGTTTCATCATCATGATCACATAGGGGACAAACAGACGAGTGAGGAAGTCCTCTTTTTGCAAGGCGGTCAGCTGTCCAACAGCGGCCCTTAATCGCCAACCAAATAAAGAATTTGCAACGGAGAGGGGCCCAAGATTTCCAAACCCGCTTCCAAGGTGCAAAAATGATGGTCCCAGTAAAAAACGCCTTGTAGGCTGATTTGATCGAATAAAATGATTTGTTGGTAGTACTTCAGTGTATAAAATACAATATATACCATATCTTCTACTACAGCCATCTAATCAAAAGATAACTACCACAATAATACCAAATAAATTCATGGTTCTTTTACTCCAGTTGTATATTGAGAATGGATATTGATAATGTTAATTTACCACTATAATATCATTACTAATGGTAGAACTCTGGTCTTCACCATGTCTGCTGGAATCATGAATGAAAATTGATGAGAATTCAACTAAGGTAACCTTTCATACACCGAAGCCAAGAAGGGGTATGGTACTCGACTTTCTTGTAATCTTTCCGTAAATTCTGATGATTTAATTGATACATGCATAAATACTATGCAAAACAAAATCTAGAATATTAAGACTCTCGGTTGTATCGGTTTTTGAACTTTTAATACCGTGGTTGGAAAGAACATTAGTAAAGTTAAATTTTTGGGCTTAAGGGCATAATAGTTAATTTTCCCTAAGAAAAAAAGAAAATAAAGTGTCCCACCTAGGGAAGAAGAGAGACAGAAGGAAACAAAGAAAGCGAAAAAGCATGGGTCTTGGTGGCCCAAAGCGCATAAACCGTAGCAGATATAATGCAGACTGGTCCTACGAAATATGCAGTAAAATTACCTAGTTACCCTTTATTTTTAGAAAATATTAATATAGGTACTGGTCCTACGCATTTTATAGAACTGTCCCCACTTATTTGGTACTTTCCATCACTTTTCTTTTAGTACCTTCTATTTTTTCCACTGTTCAATCTCTACCAATGGATGGTCCATATTTTTTGCACCACTGTAGAACTTGTAATCAGTTTTGATGTATAGTAACTAATAATTTCTCATGGTTCCACATTTTTAGGGGAAAAGATAACTAATTTGTCTTATCTTTTTTGTTTCCTTTTTTTTCTCTTGAGACCTTGTGTTGGCTTTGTACTGCTTTTGTTTAGTTTGATTAATGCATCTTAGTAGGGGCTGTCCTCCAGTCCCTCCTGTTCTCTAAAAAAATTAATTACTAATAATTCGTACGGTTTGACATTTTTAGGGGATACAAGGAGTCAGCAAAATTGGAGATGGTTATAATGCAGCAACATGGATGTTGGAAGTGACAACAATTTCTCAGGAACAGACTCTAGATGTTGATTTCAGGGACATATACAAGAAGTCTGAACTCTACATGTGAGTGACTGGATCATCTAATGTTATAATAATTTACTCTTTCCCCTTGAGTTTAACCATGGATCATCTACTTTCAGTAGGACTGCCCTTTTTTCCTCCTCCAAAGCATTTCTCCTATTGGGGTTCTAACTGAACTTTTGACAGGAAGAACAAGGCTTTGATAGAGGAGCTAAACAAACCACTACCTGGTTCAATTGACCTCCATTTCCCTACCACATATTCTCAGTCAATGCATTGCTTGCCTATGGAAGCAGAATTTGTCATACTGGAGGAACCCTCCTTATAATGCCGTCAGGTTTCTTTTTACTATTATAATAGCTCTTCTTTTTGGTACAATCTATTGGGACCTTGGCGGCAAAATGTAAGTCATGCCACAGTGAACATTTTGAAGCAAACCCACCTTCAATATGTTATTCATGTTTTGCTTCTTGTACAATATTTGGATATATGTTTTTTATCTAGGGAGAAGCCACAAGATTTGTTCAATGCCATGGGGTCAATGTATGGTGCATCGCTGTTCATAGGTTTTGTAAATGCTATTTCAGTTCAGCCAGTTGTTGCTGTGGAAAGAACAGTGTTTTACCGTGAAAGAGCTGCGGGCATGTACTCAGCTTTTCCATATGCATTTGGGCAGGTAAAATCTATTTCACTGTTAGTTTCTTCATTTTTAATTTTTGGGCATGATATGCACTCAGCTTGTTTCCTCGCAGGTTGTCATTGAAATCCCTTATGCGCTGGTTCAGGCTAGCATATATGGAATAATAGTTTATGCAATGATCGGATTTGAGTGGACGGCTGCCAAATTTTTCTGGTACCTTTTCTTCATGTACTTCACTATGCTCTACTTCACATTCTATGGCATGATGGTTGTGGGCCTTACGCCAAACTATTAAATCGCCACAATTGTGTCTTCCTCGTTCTACTCCATCGGGAACCTTTTTTTCTGGGATATTCGTCCCTCGGCCAGTAAGTCTCTCTCTCTCTCCCTCCCTCCCTCCCTCCCTCCCTCCCTCCCTCTCTCTCTCTCTCTCTCTCTCTCTCTCTCTCTCTCTCTCTCTCTCTCTCTCTCTCAACACCCACTTTCTCCACCTTATCATTTTAAGAAACGATAACTACTAATGTTTCTGGACTTACAAGTTACACCATGTTCAGAAAAATTCCTATATGGTGGAGATGGTACTCTTGGATATGCCCTATTGCATGGACACTGTATGGGTTGATCATCTCGCAATTTGGTGATGTTACCATGCCTATGGAGGATGGAACCCCTGTGAATGTCTTTGTGGAGAACTACTATGACTTCAAGCATAGCTGGTTGGGATGGGTGGCCATTGTTGTTGTGTCCTTTGCGGTGCTATTTGCCTTCTCGTTTGCTTGTGCCATCATGAAGCTCAACTTTCAAACGAGGTGATGATGTTTGTTGTGGAGTTTATTCGTGCCATCACCCGTGTCTTTAGATTGTGTACTATGTACTATGCAAGTGGGTATTTCCATGATATCTCTATTTCCATAGCTGAGCAAAGTTTCAATGTAAATGGAGAATTTTGATATGGTAACTAATTTAAGGTCGAGGAAGTGTGAATGATAGGTGAGTCTTATTTGGGCTATATAAAAAATCATTTTGGCGAATACTATGCAAATGGGAAATTTGGTTTCGATGATAGGCTATTTGGCAAATGATAGAAAGTATAGACAAAATCTCCATATGACAGTATCAGATCACCAGTAAGTATTGTGGCGATATACATCATCTGCAGATCTTTAAAATAAAAATCACAGTTTGTATTATAACCTAATACATAAGAAAAAATGTCAAACCTGATTTTCCCCTATTTAAGCCTTGTTTGAATGTCGTCGGATTCACAGCAATCTACACGTGTTGGGATGGATTTGAGTGGGGCTGAAAATTTTTCCTAATCCTACGTTTTTTAATGAAATTAAACTAATTTCTAAGAAATTTCTCCACGGTTTTTATAACAGACCTAAATGGTTCTGTTGTCCCTCTTTTGTTGACTTTGTGATTTTGCCTCCCACTAGTTTTAATTGAAGCTACTGTCTACCCCTAATTTGTATGTGTGATAGATAGGACCGGATTAAACAAATAAGAGAAGAGAAATAAGTAAGGAAAATAGGAAAAAGACCCGGGTACCCTCTGTCAAATCCAAACTGACTCCCATGGTCCCATGCACCTAGTGGCCACACGAGCCGAACCGTGTGGTCGTGGGCTTGTGGCGCAAATTGACGAGCATCGCACATGCTAGGCTGTGCGTGGGATGGGGTGTGGGCCATCTGCCGATGCATCACAGCCCGATCTCAGCCATAGAGTTCTTAAATACTCAGCTCATTTCAAATGGTAAGTTTTTCAAATACATAGCTTTTACTATGTATCTAGATATAATATTATATACAGACACGTAACAAAAACTATATACCTAAACAAGGTAGAAGGACTCAGTTTAGAAAGAAAAAGTACTTACGAAGAGGCTAGGTAATTCACATCATTACACTTCCTTGCCATTAAATTATTTACCAGCGGTACTTTATCCTGTCTGGTTTAAACTATAACCCCAGCCTATTTCAAATGTGAACTGAATGAACAAGTCAGAAAAGAAGAATCTTTCTTTTGGATTCCTTTTATTCTAGACTCTTTTCCACACTAATTACCGATTCTTTTCTTGGTTACATTGAGTTTGGTGGATAATTAGCTAGTTAGGAATAATTAGCTAGTTAGGAGCCCATCCAAGATTGTTATAGCCTAATGAATTAGTAGTTCCCAACCACGGTTGAAGTAAAATTCAACCACAAAAATCAATAACTAAAAGAATAAAAAAGCTAGTATGTCGATGCTTTAGCGGTGGAATGATTTGATCCCTTCATTTCCAAGCTCTTGCAAGGGGCCATTGCCTTATTTAGTTAAACTCAAATCGAGGGGATTGTAGGGGGTGAGGGGATTAAATCCCCTACAAGTCAAAATCCTCCTACGATGAGTGGGGTTTCGACTTGTAGGGGATTCCATTCCCCTCAATCCTCTTGGTTTGGGGATTAACTAAACAAGCACTTGATGGGTTTCATATTGTGGGCACTTAGATGCGTCAAATACTCGAGCACATGGTCACTATGATGCCTTTATTCATAGGTATTTGTGAACAAAAAAATATGAAAATTGGTAGAGGATTAAATAGAAATCTACATGACAAACATATGCTCCCTTCATCCCGAAGTAGATGACACTTTAGACTTTTAGATATTATGGTTGATCATTTGTCTTATTCAGTTTTTCTGCAAATAAAATAAGCCGTTATTAAAGTATCTCTAATTATAAAATAAGTCATAATAAAATAAATAATATTTATAAATTTTTTTTAATAAGACAGATAGTCAAATAAGATGTCTAAAAGTAAAAAAAAATGACATGTATTTTGGGATGGGGCGATTACATATAGTCGGACACAACTGTAGCCTTTCACCAGTTGACATGGGTGCCACACTGCCACTGCTCACTGCTAGCGCTCTGTAGTTGAAGTTATAGTTTAGCGTGATACTATTTCTTCAACAATAGCCTAGCTTGTGATCAAAAGACTAGTATTATACAATACCAAATAAATCCATGCAGTTTTTGTTCTTTTTTCATCCAAACTGTGGAGAATTGGGACTAAGCAAGACAGATCGAGTACCACTACAGCTTGCTTGCTCGGGTAAATTTAGAATGTAAATTACGAGAATTTAACTGGGTTAACAATTAACGGTTGATCCATTTAGGACCTATTTGATCCCCCACCTCTAAATTTTAGAGCTTTAAAAACTTTAGAGCACTTTAGACCACCTATTTGGGGATTTTAGCTCTAAAATTTAGAGGTCTAAAGTTTAGAGGGGTGGATTCAAACAAGCCTTTAGCCATAAAGGTTGCCTATTTGAGCTTGTCATTTGTTACTTTCCATAATATTTTTTGTACTGAAAACATAACACTGAACACTATAAGAAATATTAGGTTGCATGATGCTTGAGCTGATGACTTGTTACTAATTTTTAGTATACTTTTGTATTTTTTTTAAGAGGGTCTAAGGAGTCAGCAAAATTAGAGATGGCTATAGGGCCTGTTTGGAACAGATTTTGGACAGCGGGTGAAAAAAAGCGGCCCAAGGCCCCCAAACGGTGCCCTTCGAGCGCTGCTTCTTTTTCGTGATTCCCTTCACAGGGTCATTTACAGTTGAACACAAAAAGACGCTAGGAGGGGGCTGTGGGAAAAATCACCTCAAATTCATCTCTCCCTCCACACGTCGCCCTCTTCCATCCGCCCACGCCTCTTCCGCCATCCTTGCTAGCCATGCCCACCTCATGCTCTCCTTCAGTGACCATCCTTGCTAGCGGTTCCCCATCCTGACCACATCGTGGTTGTCCCCAGAGGATGGCGACCAAGCTCTAGAGCAAGCGGCTGAGATCTAATGGCCACTCCACCCTCTGCGACGAGCGCATCAAGATCCGATGGCCGCTCCACCCTCCGTGATGAGCACGCTGAGATCCTATGATAACTCCTTCCTCCGCGGAAGTGTGGCGAGATCCAACGGCTGCTTATCCCTCCCTTAACCGCACCAAGTTCTCTCCTCACCCCCAAAGTTCTCCATGCTTTTGGCCGTTTTGATTCGAATCGAAGTCAGCTTATCGAGGAAGCCGGCTTAGGATCAAAACGTGGTCCAGCAAAGCGGGCCCAAACAGGGCCATAATCCAGCCACATGGATGTTGGAAATGACACCAGTTTCCCAGGAACGGACACTAGACGTGGATTTCAGTGAGATTTAGAAAAGGTTCAAGGACCTGTTTTTGTTATTACAGTATGTTCGCCAACATCAGCTTGATCCCTGTTTTTGTTATTCAGATCAAGTCTGTAAACCTACAGCCCAATCGGCTGGGGCTAGCTGGCTGGGCTGGCTGGCCAGCCCCCTCACATGGATACTATTCATATGAACCAGCCAACAGTACTTCTCTCTCATATAAACGAACCAGCAACGATACGAACCAGCCAACCGAACAGGCTGCTACCACACTGCTCGCTGCAGTCCGACAATATTGTCAAAAAGTTCAAGGACCTGCCAAGTGTTGGTGTGTGCCGCCCTTTGTTATGTGAGGGGGTTCAATTCGCCCCCCAAACCAGTCCATTGCAGTGCACTTAGGGCCTGTTTGGATTTCAGCAGATTCCACAATCTAGCATGTAAAAAGCTGGGATGGTCTACAAACATCCACCAACTCCGCAAGCCAGCTTTCATAATCACAAAAGCTGAATGAACCCAGCTTCTACTAGCTTATGGAAATCTGGATGGATCAGATTCCGCAATCTAGCATGTAGAAAGCTGGTATGGTCTACAAACATCCACCAACTCCACAAGCCAGCTTTCATAATCACAAAAGCTAAATGAACCCAGCTTCTACTAGCTTATGGAAATCTGGATGGATCCAAACACAGCCTTAGCTTGCACGGTTGCACCTCCTCTGCTCTCCCAACAATAATAATGCATGCTTTTGATATATACTGCACGAGGCATCATGCTGTGTTTTTGATACGAAGGTGTTGGAATCTAAGAATGGTCCTCTCTTCAACACCAACATTATTGCCGACCTGTTGTTTGTATCTAAGGAGGACATACCGCACAGTCTTCGGTCCACCGGCCGGGCACGTGGTGGTTCCGTGCATGCCGGAACAACGCCGGCAGTAGTGTACGCTAGCTGGTGATGCATGCATGCATGGCACCATCTCTCTGATCGATCGAGCTTCTCTGTTCAACGATGATGCATGGTGGTGGACTCATATCTTTCCATGGTCCAGCGGCGTCCTCCAACGACGCATCACTGCAATAATTTGCATCCGTGCCCATCAAGGCATCTAGCAACGGCAACCGCACACCTCCGTTCCAAATGCATGCGTCACTACTACATAGATCTTTTCACACATGGTCGTATAAAGGCGGTCACCTCGGTTAATATATGAACAGAGGCAGAGGTGGTTGCCTTACTATTAGGGGCGAAACTATGTTGCTCTCATGGGGTACAAATGCACCCCCTAAAAAATTCAAAAACAGTAGTTTTGGTTAAAATTTCACCATATATGCACCCCCATACAATACATCCTTATGCACCCACAAGGCAAGTGTACACCCTCTAATTTGCTCTAGCTTCGCCACTGCTTACGATGGCCGCCTCTGTTAACCATTAACTGAGGCGGACGCTCAACTGTGGACCTTGCTGACAATGGTTAACGGAGGCGGTATCTTATTGTGTTTGCCTCCGTTAATCTGAGGTCAATACCCGCTTTCGCATGCAACTTTAGACTTTGGAGGGCATTGTAACGAAAAGCTAGGTTGTCCCGTTCCCTGTTCCCTGTTCGCAACTACCAAGTCATAATAATAAAATGTTGTACACGACCATGCATGCTGTACTACTAGTGAGCGGTGTACACGGTGAGCGAGCACAGCTCGCTGCTTGTGTTTTTTTTAGGGAAGTATATATAGCCTGGGCAGGCGGAGCTATATGTGTGCCACGTACGTAATCGATGGAGCTGCATAGTGTGATGCACAAGCGATGCTCTTTCACTAGGAGTACTACGTACGTACGTGCCGAAAGAGACGTGACAAAAGTCACTCTTTTACACTTGTCTAGCTAGCTACAGCGGCGCGACGCGCGACGTTGTGGATACGATAATGTGGTGCATGGCACGCGACACCCACGTTTATCCCCGCAACAAACCAACCGTGTGGGCGCCTGAGCGTACGCAGCGCAGTAGCGCCTGCCCGCGGACGCCAAGCCAGCAAAGGGAAAAGGGCGAGCCCCGCGTGCATACAGCTCACAACAAAACAGCATCGTCCACGCGGCGTGCGGCGCGCGCTGCTTCCGTGCACGGCGCAGCCGCTTTCCCGGAGCACCAACGCAGGCTCAGCCATCCGGGGCCGCACGCCACGTCGGAGGATGCGTGCGTGCCGGCTGGTGGTCGTGGGAATGTGTGATGCTCATCCAACCCAGCCAGAGCTAGCGTAGGTACTGAAATTGTCAGTGGCAGGCAGACGTACGGATGCGTCGTGTGGTTGGTCACGGCGGTGAGAGTGAGAGAGAGCACAAGATCAAGACGACGCACTCGCACTTTGTGATCGAGAGTGCCACACGTCTTCCGGTCCCGTGCTGGCTGCACGTACCTACGTGTCTCGTTTTTGGCAGTAGCTCGTCCTACTGGAGACAGTAGGACGAAGTTACTGGGTTGCCGTGAATGTGTGTGTGTGTGTGTTGCACCAAGATCACCGTACCGCCGCACAGTCCTTGCACCATGCCATTGCCGCGCGTGTTTTTCATCGGAAGAAACAAGTGGTAAAGGTTGCTCATCGACACGCCTCGATCGGACGCACCAGCCGCCGACTCAAAATATCTCGTCCTTTTCGAGCGTTGAAGACGACTCTGGACAATGAGAGATTGGAGGACGATGAGGAAGCTGGGGTTCTAAAACAAAAGACGATTTCCCCCGTGCTCTAACCTTACCCACATAACTAAGGTCCTATCTGTAGCAATTCAATAGCCAATCTTCGGCGATTGGAACACATGTAAAGTCAGCAAAAAAGTACAGTGCCACACCTATGTGAGTGGGACATGTCGAGCTCAAGGACTGTATAATATAATATACTCCTCGATCATAATGACCACATGATCAATGCATATGTTCTAATGAGTAATCCGTCTAGAGGTGGATAATGACCCAGCTCGACTCAAGTGCAGCTCATTTGCATAACCTGATGGCTATTGGCTTCACTTGGTACATTAAGAAAATGAGCGCAAAGTTCAACTCATTTCAGCCGCTTCATAGCTCGAGTTAGTTGATGTACCTAGCATGGCAGCGAATCGGCAACGTGTTGGATTTTAGCCATGGCGAGCGACGACGACTGGATGGAGAGCATTTTATGGGCCGTTTGATATAACTCTGCTTCATTTGTGAAATGTTGTTTTTAGCTTCGGCTGCTGGTGGAGTTGAAATTGTTTTGGTGAGATGTTTGACAAAATAGCTTCTCATAGTGGATAAAAAGGTAAAATCTCTGTAATGCCGCTATTTTTTTTCTTCTTTTTATTTTCTTCTATGCTTTCTTCTTATCCGCCTGGGTCCTCCACGCTCCATCCTTATCCCTTATTCGTGCCGGCTCGTCCATGCTTCCTCCGGAGCTTGGCCGCCCGAAGCTTCTTCAGCCCCGTGGAAGTGCGCTCGGTGACCTCACGAGCCCCGCCCTGACGCTGCTCCGGGCCGCACCCCGCCGCCGCACTTCGCTTCTGCCCCGATGCCACACTTTGCCTCCACGTCGAGCTACCACTCCACCTCCACATCGAACAACCACGTCGCCTTAAGCCGGTGGTGGCTCCGCGTCACGTCAGGGTGGTGGTGGCACCGCTCCGCCTGACCGCGCGGCCACCTTTGCCTCTCCTTTCGTTAGGGAATTTCCGCCCTGGTCCCATCGATGTGAGGATGAAGCTATGAGAAGCCACAATTTCCAGCTCCCTATCCCATCTACACGTTCCCTGAGTGAGATTTACGCGGCTTCACGCATGGAACTGGAGTCTCTGGACCCGTTTGGTTTGGAAAGAGGTGAAGTTGTCCGAGGAGTCGCTGTGGAAGCGCTACCAAACACACCCTTAGTATTGCAGTAAGCTACAACTCAATTATGGTGACCGAGCTACAAGCTCGCGACAGTGATGACTGTGTGAACTGCAACACCAGTAGCGGAGAGAGAAGGGCCGTGGGGGTTTGGATAGGTTAGATGTTGGAAGGCGATGGCGTGGATTTTCGACTCATACTCACCGAGGGAGGCTAGCGTCGTAATCGTAACAGCATGGTACTATTACAAAAACGTCATGCCACGTTCAGCACTTTAGCTAAAAAAGCAGCTCGTTTTCTGAATCAAGATAGATAGGATAGGACTCTTAATAACTTAATCAACTCGCCAATCAAGTCTATTGAGGCACACAAAATTAAAGCTCAAGGTTTTGTGGACTACTCGAGCTCAAGGAGCATGAACGCTGGCTTTATTAAAAAAAAGCAGGGAACGCGATTTTTAAGGGAAAAATCTCTGTCGATCACTAGAAACATCCATGCATGATGGTTGATGCCTCGATGCGTAGCACACATGACATGATTCACCACCTCCTCGGTTCCTCCATGCATGGCAACATGAACAGGCACATGATATGTCCACTCCATTCGTCCACGCCTCAAGGCGGGTCCCACACCCCCCTACCAGCCAGCCCAGCCCCACTACAATGGCCCCCGTCCCGTCCGGCGGTACAAATAGCCCCCACCCTCCACCCACTCAGCACCATTTCACACCTCCCCGCCTCCCTCGCCCCCCCTTCTCAGTGTCCAAGCGACGAGATCGACCTCGCCGCCGAGATGTGGAGCTCAGTCTCCGACCCCAAGCTCACCGCCGCCGCCACGGCGTCATCTTCCTCCTCGTCTGCCACCGCCTCCCCGCCGCCGACCCCGCCTCCAGCTGCACTCCTTCTCCGCCAACGCAACCGCAACCGCAACCGCCGCCGCCGCCGCAAACAGGGCAGCGCCGCCAGCGCGGTCGCCGTCTCTGCCCCGCCGGTCGACGAGCCCGAGGCGGAGGCGGAGGACGTGTGGCGCGGGGCGCAGTGGGAGGCGGCGTGGCCGGCGCGGCGGGACCCGAAGCCCGTAGTGCTCGCGGCGGGCGGGGACGACGCGGTGGGGCGGTCCCGGAGCCTGACGGACGACGACCTGGAGGAGCTCAAGGGGTGCGCCGACCTGGGCTTCGGCTTCAGCTACGACGAGATCCCCGAGCTCCGGGGCACGCTCCCGGCGCTCGAGCTCTGCTACTCCATGACCCAGCGCCTCCACCTGGACGACGTTGACAAGCCGCCGCAGCTGCAGCACGAGGCCGCCGCCGCACCAGATGCCACCCCCGCCGCGCCGTCGCCGCCGCCCGTCACCAACTGGAAGATCTCCAGCCCTGGTAAGCAACGCAAAGCAGGAAGCCGTCCATGACTTGGGTTCCTTGCTTGCTTCCCTCCTCGGTCACCGGAGCGGAGAAAACCAACTTGTCCACATCAATCAAGATGGATGGAATCTTTTCCCGTCACGGAACCAACCAAGAACACCACTTGTCGACGGGCGATTTGCTCGCTTCTTTGTTTTGTCGGCATCTGTTCTAACGAGCGTCTTTGGATAACCAACCGCAGGTGACAGCCCGGACGAGGTGAAGGCGCGGCTCAAGTACTGGGCGCAGGCGGTGGCGTGCACCGTCCGCCTCTGCAGCTGAACGCCGACGATCCATGCGCACCATTCGCCGCCGGCAAACACACCATATATCATATCTGCCGCCGTCACGAGAAACGATCGCCGATGAGGACAACGTAAAAGTAAACGACGGAGCAACAAGATGCCGGACGACCAGACCTGATCGCGAACGCGTTGCTGCTGCTGCTGCTGTAAAGTGATGGAAATGCGGCGTCCCAGCTGCGACGGGGGGCGTTGGCAGCTGCCATGATTGATTGCAGCTATTGAGTCTGGTGGAGCATTGTTGCTTGTTGGTAGTCGTCGTAGCAGCACACATGGGCTGGGCTGGTGGGAAGCGGTTTGGTTGGTTGCCCGACTTGCTGTGCTCTGCCTCTGCTCCAGCTGAGCAACCTTCCTCTGCCTGACAGTGTCCAGCCATCTGCAGGAAATAAAAACTAGAGTACTCCATTGTACTACTAGCAGCAGTGATCGAAATAATGTGCAGAGTAATTAGTACTGCAAATCGGGGGATCAGAGTGAATAAATGAATCTGTGGATCTCATTATGTTGTTGCTTTCATCATTGGCTGGTGTGTACTGCAGCTGTTTGGTTGTTTTTCGTTTGGTAATGGTGGAGATGCTTTCCTTGCAAAGATTTGCTCGCAGTCCGGTGGCACCTGGGCTAGCTGTGCCTGTGCTTTGACCAGAAACGAGTGAGAACTGATAGATTCGGCGAAATAAAACAAAATGCAGTCATGTGCCATTCAGATTTTTATATACGTACTATGCATTTCCGACCCCATTCCAAGAGGATTTCAAACCAGATACACCACCTGGAGCCGCCTGGAGGCTGCAGCCTTGCTAGCTAAGAACACTGAACTTTGCGAACAAGAACATGACAGTTTAATTTCTACAGCGTCAGTATCATGTGAACAGTCAGACAATCATAAGGAGAGTTCAGTTGTTTAACTTTTAATAACAAAAAACAGAAAAATGATTATTTGAGATTGGGCATCTTTTCATGTGCGATCTGCTATTGCAAAAACCCTTTCTTCTTTTTTGTTTGCCAAAGGCCATTATACTACTCCAGTTAACTTAGTTCCACTAAGTATAACTGTTAAGTCAAGTGCTCTGGTAATTCATTGCCAGATTAGTGGATCAGTTTCCATGGATCGCGAGTGGAAAAAGAAAATGAAAAATGAAAAACAAAAGTCGCCACTTGTTTCACCTGATCCGGCGCGGGTTCCTTAGCCAGTTATCAGTAGCCAGCGGGCGCCTCTGTTCTGTTCTTCCGATAGATAATTAATCAGGAGAAAACAGAAGGACGGCAGTTTCCCTTCATTCATTCATCACGCTGTCAGTTCCGTCAGGTTGCGCCACTGCAACCCTCACATGATCCCTGTGACTTGTCACTTGTGAGCGAGAGGCCACAAGCCACACAGCGCTTGCATTGCTGCGTCGCCACCACCTGTCCGCCCGCCTCGATCAGTCCCAGTCCCACTGTCCGTCACATGAGCTCGCGTGCATGCATGGCGATCCATGCCATGCGTGCCCGTCATGAGTTCCTCCGCCCAATCTTTGTGCTGGTGCTAGCTACTCGCACTACCTGCCATCGCCAAGTGATGTGCTTCTGCCGTGCTGTCTCTGCGTGCCGTGCCCACATGCATGGTCATTTGCTTGTTGCTTGGCCACAGCCGAGTAAAAAATTTGCTCGCTCTTTGGGGTGGTGCTCGTCCGTGATCGAAGCCCGTGCCGTGTGATGTGATTTCAATTCCTGATGCCTTGGTGCATGTAATGTGGTCTGGACTGTGCTGGCCAGACAGCCGTTCCCATGACTGTCACCACAAAGTCTGGCATTACGCTAGCTACAGATAACACCATGCATGCATTACACCAACTCCAAGCAGAGCAGTCTGGTTCATCATATGTGACTGCCTACTGGCTTTCCTTTGCTAAAATCGACGGTGGCGTGTCCCGGCCCGGGCTGCTGCACCAGCGACAGAAAGGAAACACACCACATTGGGGAAGCAGGGGCAGGTCTGCAGATGGGCGGATGATAGACGTATCATAATAAATCCATGGCCTGGCCCCCCGATCCAGGGTCCAGCACACTGCGTCTTCGGCGCTGTGCCGGATCTTGAGAGCTGAGACGACCCAGAGCAAGCAAGCACCCCAAGGACATGGACCACATCACCCATGCATCTCTGCTTGATCGCCCTCGACCGTCGACATCGACAGACGCAGCGACTAAGATGTCGACGTGCCGTCTACCTCCGATCTGCGTCACTGCGTGTGTGGGCTGCTTCAGAACTCGTGCAGCTTCGCGTGTGCATTGGTGATATGGCGCGACGTTCGGTGTTATGTGTTCGCCATGATCAGCGGTTCCTCGGTTCAACCATCATGTATAAAGCCAATGATTTTAGATATAGAGGGAGATGTTCAGACAAATCCAGGACCATCAAACACGACAAAATATACACACATGCTCCCTCCGTCTCAAAAATAAAGTCGTTTTAGGATAAAGGATGCAAACCAATGATAGTGATAAAAGACCGGTATACCCATACTTCCTCTGTACCCATTTCGATGTTCTCTCCCCTGCGTTTCTTCTCGTTCTCATCCAGATCCGGGCGAGTGGGCCTCCTCACCGGCGCAAGTTGTGCCTGCCCCGCAGTCATGGGGCTTGCTTGGCCTCTGCAGGCGCAAGTCG
Source organism: Miscanthus floridulus (assembly GCF_019320115.1). Taxonomy (NCBI): domain Eukaryota; kingdom Viridiplantae; phylum Streptophyta; class Magnoliopsida; order Poales; family Poaceae; genus Miscanthus; species Miscanthus floridulus. Next base: position 43,884,114 of record NC_089594.1, on the reverse strand, counting down.
TGCCTGCCCCGCAGTCGTGTGGCCTACTTGGCCTCCGTCAACGGTGGAGCAGCAGATCTAGGGGATGACTCCCCCGGCGTGGGGAGAACCGCACGGGTTCCTCATCCGTCCTCGACCTCACTGGTGGCCTCACCTAGGGTGCGCTCCACCTCTTGCATCACCCACGCGCGACGAGAAGAAAAGAGGGAGCATCCAGTGGGGCAGCGACACTGGATGGGTGTGGATCAGATTAGGGCGAATGGTGAGAGAAAGAGCAAGCGGAGGGAGAGGTGGGAGAGAGAAGAGAAAACGACACTTTCAATTGATCATTTTTTATGTCATTAGGACTCTTTTTTAGGATAGAGGGAATATACCTATGTACGGACTCGTTAAGAGCATAGATAACAGCCAAATTAATATCTATTTATAATAGAAAACTAAAAATACTAAAATTATACAGAAAAACATAATAAAATTGAATTAGTGCTAAGTCCCTAACCTATAATGCCTAACAAATCTAACTGATAGGCAAAATAATCACAACAGTGACAAAAAAAGGAAGACGAGGATGATAACAGGAAGACTAATCCTAAAGGGGCACTTAAGCATTTTGAAGTAAAATGGTTTACCTCTTTTTTTAACTTTGTGATTTTACTCCTAGGATTTCAAAATGAAGGGAGACTTTACCGCCTGTTCTTTGATATGCACTTAATGCTGTTAACTTTTGGACAAAAGAACAAGTTTGCCCGTGCGTTTTTACCACTATTTTATTTTGATATTTCAGTTTTTATCTCTATTTTCATATCAACGGTTTGGCAATTTTGATACAGAATTAGACAATTCAATCAGTGCAAAGCTTAACAATTTTTAGAAAAAAATGACAGCACTTCAGCCAACAATCCATATAAACAAAAATCAATATCACACATGTTGCATTAATGGCAACAAACCAGGTCCATAGATACCAAAATACAGGTCCAAACGAGACTATTTTGCATTCGAATTATGAATTTTTGTTGGGCCACAAATGTGTTGCGCCTAGGAGGCAACGATCTGGACTGTTGCCTCTAGGCTGAGGGATAGGTACAAATTTTCTTTGGCCAAATGGGCTGCTGCTCTATATATTCTTCAGGTCACACAGCTTCGATCCCTTCCTTTGTGGCATGAGCTCTCTTTGCCTTGCAATTATGAATTTTCTTTCGGCCAAATGGCCTGTGCCAGAGAGGAGGCCGATCTGACCTTGGGGGGAGGTTGGGTGTAACTGTGATTTTTGGTCGTTTCGTTGGACAAATGGGTTGCGCTAGGGTGGAGGCAACGATGTGGGCTGCTACCTATGGCCTGAGGGGCTGAAACAGGTCATGGGCCTGACTGCCTGAGCACATAGACAAAGGAGAATAGGAAAATAGGTGGCCCGGAGCTTGTTTAGGGTTTAAAAATGATTTGCTATTTGTTTTAAATCTAGGAATTTGATTGAATTTAAATATAGGAATTTAAATTCACCAAAAATAGTTGGGGCATTGGAAAACTGGACACAAGATTTAATGACTTGCTAACTTAGTATTTTGGAACACATTATTTATTATATGTCGAAGGATTAATGTATGCATTCATATGAGAAAAAATAAGAAAAATTCCCACAAGCTATTTTATATAAAAAACATACACTTTTTATTTTGTGTTGTAACATCTGATTTATAAAACAATAGCAGCTTCAATAAAATTTATTGTTATTTCAAATACTTGATAAAATACAATGATTTATTTTAGCGTGTTTTATTCACATAAAAAATTAAATATTTTGGAGTATTACAAGGATGCACGAAGCATGGTCAAAGTCTGAGCTGACGAAGCCTTTTATCTCTATCTCTGTTATCCTCGTACTTGCTATTTCTTCTGACTGATAGAGTATATGCTATTGGTGAAGCTGGTTCTACCTCAACAACAGGATCTGCAAATGGACTTTCAACTAACACTCTATGCTTTTCACTGAATCTTCAATTACGCACCGGTAACTTTTTTCTATTTTAACTTGTTACCTTGAGTTCTAAAGGCTAAGGGCCTATTTGGATTGCAAAAAAAAAAAAAAATCCTGTTCTTGTGTTTTTCCTGTGAAATTCCTGCATTCCAAACATGTCCTAAAATGTTTACTTTCCCAAGGCCTAAAACAATTATTTTCTATTAGAAAAATCTACTTGATTATTGTTATTTACTAGATAATATCCCGCGTGTTGATGCAGGACATGCTAAATTTTTGGAAATATGTGCATATTTATCAAAAAAAAAAGGGAACAACTTCTATAAATATATATAGATTCATTTCTACTAAATCGTTTTTGCGAAGATTTGTGATACTCATTGTTATCTGCATAGTGATAGTAAAACAATAAAGAGAAGGCATCATCATTGCGCTTTTAGCCTGAAATTTTTTGAACTGAAAGCTATGTAATACAACATATATGAGACATGTCACATGATTATACATGGAACAAAAATACTTATGACCCAATCATCGGCCAAGACCTGGGTGCTGCCATAAATTGCACCATGGAAAAGCATATAGCAAATCAAACAATGACGAAATGGACAAAATATAAGATAATTAGATTCGGTTAGCACTTTGTGAGTCACTGATATGATGGTATGCTCTTGCTCTCTCATGACAGTCCCAGGGGATCAGCTCATAAATCATCACGTGGTTTTCATGCATGCTGGATCATTACAAGGTCCTGTTCGGCTCGACTTGTCTCGTTTGTTTCAGCTTATTCTCTTCCACATAACACTATTGAATCAGTTGAAACCAGTCAGAACCAGCCGATACACAGTAGTTTTGTGTACCAGCCGAACGGGCTGTAAACTCTTTACAGACATTTAACATGACAGGCAAACGTTACTATTGTTTGTGGGTGGGCCCTTATTCAATGCATGGTTTCTCTCACCTATCCTCCTTCACTCATGTTCCTTTGTAGGCTTTAGGGGCTGTTTGGTGCTCGCCACTATCGATGCGGGACCCACGGGATACCCCACAAGGAAGAGAGGAGATCTAGTTTGATTAGGATTCCTCCTATGTAATCCTAGTAGTAATATTACCCTGTAATCCTACTAGGACTCTACATTGTAAACCGACTAGGACTCTGGCCTCCTGACTATATAAAGGAGGGCAGAGCTCCTTAGATCGGGAGAGCAGAAGAGAGTTAGAGATAACACAACGCAACACTTTACCATCAATCTAACGCAAAGGCTAACGCCGACTGGACGTAGGGCTATTACTCGATCACGGTCGAGGGCCCGAACCAGGATAAATCGACTGTCTCTTGCATTTACCGTCGAGTTCTGCATACGCTGAAGCCCGAACAAACTGCCCCGGGTATCCCGTGGTAGGCTATCGGTGGTGGAACATCGACAGCTAGCGCGCCGGGTAGGGGCTTTCGGCGAATTTGCATCCGGGAGCTCGACGGACCTCAACAACATGATCTTCTCGATGGGATCAACATTCATCTTCGGCTCATGGATCTGTGAGGCAGGCGACGATGGCAAGCTCCAAAGCCGTCTCCTCGAAGATTCGGATCACCATGAAGACCTTTCTATTTCGGCGACTACGATAGATCAACTCGCCGAAAGATTCGCGCAGCTCGTAATGTCCGATCCAACTCAGATTTCGCGGCTTTGCACATCCAACTCAAACTCAGGCTCCGCATCCGAGATGGAGTCTTACCTAAGTTCTTTTGAGAAACCAAGTTCTTTTCTGGCAGGGTTCCAGAACGCGGCTTCGGCCTATCAAGAATACAACTCGGAGAACACTCAGAATCCTTTCAAGAAGTCGAGTCCTTTTCCGTTCGGACTCCACAACATGGCAAAATCTTATCAGGCACGGCCCGAAGGATCCCTCAATCCGGTGCTTAGAATGCCACTGAAAGGAGCTCAGGAAGGTCTCATACTAACTATAACATCTCAAGACTGCATTGTCCACTGGCCAGGTTCTGTTCCTGAGGATAGCGGTACCCGACTAGTCGGCACGACGACAACATCAATTCTACCCTACCAAGAAGGAGACTCGATCTACGACCTTGAAGCCTCTACTAAAGTTATCAACGACTATGACAGTGTGGAAACTGACGCTAATAACAGAACAATTCACGCACGAGAAGTATTCATGGTTCGACATCCTCGATCACCATTGGTCCCCCTAGAAGCACCCGACATCAGGTCATCAGATGAATCTGAGTCCAACATATCACCCTTTATCTAGGGGCACGATGGTGAGATCGAGAATCAGAAGCAAGCTAGAGAAAGAAGAAACAAATTAAAACAAGGACGCCAACGTCGTGCTAGGCAGCGCAAGGAAGCTTGGATCAGATATGAATTAGATCTGGCCGAGTACAATAGAAGAAAATCAGAGCAAGAAGTCAAAGAAAGACGCGCGGCGAATACACCCTACAATAGGATCCGAGAAGCACTAGAAGAACTCGGAGCGACCTCACATCCCAGTGAAAGACAAGAACAACTTCGGGACCTGCTCCGGTCAACAGCCCTAAGGACACACGATGGAAGGACCTGCTCAAGACTACCTACCAGGTCAACATCTCATGGGCAGGAAGATCAAAATCAAAGGGAGTCCGCTTTCGAGAGATTCGGACTAAGTGGAAGTCACAACAGAGAAAGTAGAATGGACCATAGTCAAAACTACCGAGTCGAACAACCAAGAAAGATCAGAAGCAAAGTACCTATTCAGATAGCCCCATAGAACTACTCTCACCAAGACAACAGTTGGCTAGAAGGAGGTGCTAAATCAGAATACACAGAAGCCAAAACGCACAATAGATTCCCCTATTTTGCAAACAGACTTGCTTCAATACGACTACCTCATAAGTTCAAGCCGTCCAACCACTCTAGATATGTTGGCAAGACCGAACCAAGGTAGTGGCTCAGGATATACTCACAGTCGATTGAACTAGCCAGAGGAGACGACGATATCAAGACCTTGTTCTTTCCCATGGCCCTAGAAACCATGCCCCTCCAATGGTTCGATAAATTAAATCCAGGGTCAATCAGAAATTGGAAGGACTTGCAAAGAGTTTTCTATGAAAATTTCGTGGGTATCATTATGCACCCCATCACCCACGTAGAATTAAAAGGACCCAAGCAAAAAGGAGGCGAAAGTCTCAGAAATTACTATCGATGATTTGGCGAATTACGTGCTCAAGTATATGACATCACCGAACGAGAAGTAATTGAAGCTTTCTCTCACGGAATCATGGTTAGGTGGCAATTTTAGGACTTCTACAAAGAAAACCCGAGAAACAATGAAGAATTTAGACAACAGTAGAAAAGATGATTACTGCAGAGGAGAAGACATGGGAAAGGTTCCTGAATAAAAACAACCCGGTGAGATAACCCCTAAACTCCTAGCTAAAGGCACCCAGATTTTGGTAATCACCACCTCATGGACCCAAGTTTTTATCGATTATATCAAAGAGAATAAGTTGCCAGCAGATAAAGCGAAGGCTACCCAAGTTGTTCGCAGAAGCAAGAACTACGTCCTAGTAGGGGACAAGCTATACAGAAGAGCCGCATCATCAGGAGTACTCCTAAAATGTGTCTCGTTTGAAAAAGGCAAAGAGATCTTAGACGAAATACACTCAGGTTGTTGTGAAAATCACGTCGCTTCTAGAACACTAGGTGGCAAAGCATTCCACACCGCATTCTACTGGCCAACCGCTTTGAAAGACGTAGAAGAACTCGTTAGAAAATGCAAAGGTTGTCAAATGTTCGCAAGACAAGCCCTAGCTCACAATCTCATCTGCATCCCACCCGCTTGGCCTTTTTCCTGCTGGGGGCTGGATCAAGTAGGACCTCTCAAGAAAGCAAAGGGCGGTTTCGAGTACATCTTTGTAGCAATTGACAAGTTCACCAAGTGGATTGAATACAAACCACTCGCAAAATACAGCGCATCCAAAGCAGTCGAGTTTATCCAAGACATTATGCACCGCTTCGGCATGCCCAATCGAATCATCATAGATTTGAGCTCTCCCTTCATGGCTACAGAATTCCAAAGTTGGGCATAGGATTGCGGCTTTGGCATAGATTACGCATCAGTCGCACATCCGGAAGCCAACGGACAAGTAGAAAGGGCTAATGGACTCATACTAGCCGGATTAAAACCAAGATTATATGAAGAACTAGTGGACTATGGATCCAAATGGATTGAAGAATTACCCAAAGTAGTATGAGGGCTACGAACTCAAATAAGCAGAGCCACTAGATACTCACCTTTCTTCCTAGTATACGGATCAGAAGCCGTACTACCTGCCGACTTGATCTGGATGTCACCAAGGATAGAACAATATGATGAAGGAGAAGCAGAACACACCCAAAGATTAGAACTCAACAGTACAGAAGAAGTCAGAGTAAACTCTACCCTTCAATCAGCCAAATACCTCCAAGGTTTAAGATGCCACTACAACAAGAATACCCAACCTCGATCACTCCAAATCAGAGACCTAGTACTAAGAAGAATACAAAAAACTGACGGACGCCATAAACTACTCAGTCCATGGGAAGGTCCTTTTATTGTCACAAAAGTCACCAGACCAGGCACGTACAAGTTGATAACTGAAGATGGAAAAGAAGTCAACAATACATGGCACATCAGCCAACTAAGAAGATTCTACGCATGAAAACAACTCAAGGAAGAATATATATACAAGCCACAAGAGATCAACGTTCATGTGCAATAAAGATGGTGTTCCTCGACAACATGTCTTATTATGGCTTTCCCAAAGTTGTTTTCACTGAGCATACTGGCCGAGAGTAAAAAAGCTGAAAAGATGCTTGAGCCCGCTGATGAGGGTAGCTAATAAGCTAACACCCGAACCAAAAAACAAAATGGCTGAAATTATGCCTGAGCATACCGGCTGAGAGCAAAAGAGCTAAAAAGATGCTTGAGCCAGCATATGAGGGTAGCTAATAAGCTAACACTCGAACCAAAAAGCAAAATGACTGAAATTATGCCTGAGCATACCGGCCGAGAGCAAAAGAGCTGAAAAGATGCTTGAGCCCGCTGATGAGGGTAGCTAATAAGATAACACCCGAACCAAAAAGCAAAATGGCTAAAATTATGCCTGAGCATACCGTCTGAGAGCAAAAGAGCTGAAAAGATGCTTGAGCCCGCCGATGAGGGTAGCTAATAAGCTAACACCCGAACCAAAAAGCAAAATGGCTGAAATTACGCCTGAGCTACCGGCCAAGAGCAAAAGAGCTGAAAAGATGCTTGAGCCCGCCGATGAGGGTAGCTAATAAGCTAACACCCGAACCAAAAAGCAAAATGGCTAAAATTATGCCTGAGCATACCGGCCGAGAGCAAAAGAGCTGAAAAGATGCTTGAGCCCGCCGATGAGGGTAGCTAATAAGCTAACACCCGACCCAAAAAGCAAAATGGCTAAAATTATGCCTGAGCATACCGGCCGAGAGCAAAAGAGCTGAAAAGATGCTTGAGCCCGCCGATGAGGGTAGCTAATAAGCTAACACCCGAACCAAAAAGCAAAATGGCTGAAATTATGCCTAAGCATACTGGCCGAGAGCAAAAGAGCTGAAAAGATGCTTGAGCCCGCCGATGAGGGTAGCTAATAAGCTAACACCCAGACCAAAAAGCAAAATGGCTGAAATTATGCCTGAGCATACCAAGAGCAAAAGAGCTGAAAAGATGCTTGGGCCCGCCGATGAGGGTAGCTAATAAGCTAACACCCGAACCAAAATACAAAATGGCTGAAATTATGCCTGAGCATACCTACCGAGAGCAAAAGAGCTAAAAAGATGCTTGAGCCCACCGATGAGGGTAGCTAATAAGCTAACACCCGAACCAAAAAGTAAAATGGCTGAAATTATGCCTGAGCATACCGGCCGAGAGCAAAAGAGCTGAAAAGATGCTTGAGCCCGCCGATGAGGGTAGCTAATAAGCTAACACCCGAACCAAAAAGCAAAATGGCTGAAATTATGCCTGAGCATACTGGCCGAGAGCAAAAGAGCTGAAAAGATGCTTGAGCCCGCCGATGAGGGTAGCTAATAAGCTAACACCCGAACCAAAAAGCAAAATGGCTGAAATTATGCCTGAGCATACCGGCCAAGAGCAAAAGAGCTGAAAAGATGCTTGAGCCCACCGATGAGGGTAGCTAATAAGCTAGCACCTGAACCAAAAAGCAAAATGGCTAAAATTATGCCTGAGCATACCGGCCGAGAGCAAAAGAGCTGAAAAGATGCTTGAGCCCGCCATTGAGGGTAGCTAATAAGCTAACACCCGAACCAAAAAGCAAAATAGCTAAAATTATGCCTGAGCATACCAGCCGAGAGCAAAAGAGCTAAAAAGATGCTTGAGCCCGCTGATGAGGGTAGCTAATAAGCTAACACCCGAACCAAAAAGCAAAATGGCTGAAATTATGCCTGAGCATACCGTCTGAGAGCAAAAGAGCTGAAAAGATGCTTGAGCCCGCCGATGAGGGTAGCTAATAAGCTAACACCCGAACCAAAAAGCAAAATGGCTGAAATTATGCCTGAGCTACCCGCCAAGAGCAAAAGAGCTGAAAAGATGCTTGAGCCCGCCGATGAGGGTAGCTAATAAGCTAACACCCGAACCAAAAAGCAAAATGGCTAAAATTATGCCTGAGCATACCTACCAAGAGCAAAAGAGCTAAAAAGATGCTTGAGCCCACCGATGAGGGTAGCTAATAAGCTAACACCCGAACCAAAAAGTAAAATGGCTAAAATTATGCGTGACCATACCGGCCGAGAGCAAAAGAGCTGAAAAGATGCTTGAGCCCGCCGATGAGGGTAGCTAATAAGCTAACACCCGAACCAAAAAGCAAAATGGCTGAAATTATGCCTGAGCATACTGGCCGAGAGCAAAAGAGCTGAAAAGATGCTTGAGCCCGCCGATGAGGGTAGATAATAAGCTAACACCCGAACCAAAAAGCAAATGGCTGAAATTATGCCTGAGCATACCGGCCGAGAGCAAAAGAGCTGAAAAGATGCTTGAGCCCACCGATGAGGGTAGCTAATAAGCTAGCACCCGAACCAAAAAGCAAAATGGCTAAAATTATGCCTGAGCATACCGGCCGAGAGCAAAAGAGCTAAAAAGATGCTTGAGCCTGCCGTTGAGGGTAGCTAATAAGCTAACACCCGAACCAAAAAACAAAATAGCTGAAATTATGCCTGAGCATACCAGCCGAGAGCAAAAGAGCTGAAAAGATGCTTGAGCCCGCCAATGAGGGTAGCTAATAAGCTAACACCCAAACCAAAAAAGCAAAATGGCTGAAATTATGCCTGAGCATACCGGTCGAGAGCAAAAAAGCTGAAAAGATGCTTAAACCCGCCGATGAGGGTAGCTAATAAGCTAACACTCGAACCAAAAAGCAAAATGGCTGAAATTATGCCTGAGCATACCGGCCGTGAACAAAAAAGCCGAAAAGATGCTTGAGCCTACCAATGTGGGTAGCTGATAAGCCAACACCTGAACCGATCCTAAGATGTTTTTACAACCAGGAAAAGAGCCAGATGCTGGCCACATCTCGAGTTAAGCAAAAAAGCTAAAAAGAAGAAGCTGAAGGTATTTGAGATCGCTGGTCCTAAGTCTCTTCAGTACTAACAAGAACAAAAAGGTTGTCAGGACAAAGATCTACTTAACCCGAGTTGTTTACACGGCAGCCGGGCAAGCACTCGACAAATCAAGAAAGTTTGTCAAGACAACGATCTACATATACCGAGTTGTTTACATGGTGTAGACGAAAGCCTGACAAGCACTTGACAAAATCAAGAAGATTTGATAAGACAACGATCTGCATATACCAAGTTGATTACACGACGCAGATAAAAGCCATACAAACGCTCGACCTATCAAGGAGCGATCCTACAACGGATGAAACAACACGACCACCATAAACTATGGATGCACACCATGACCAACAAACGAGTACTCGAAAAAAATTCCGATCACTTGGACAACTCATTTAAAGAATAAACAAGGCAAAGACATCCAGGCAAAGAAGACATCAACAAAAGAATAAAGAATCTTCATTCAAAAAGAAGTATAATATCCTATTATAGAGGCTGGAGTACAAAGGTCAATTACTTCAAGCATCGTCATCAGGAGAAGAAATATCAATATTAAGATTATCCACAATCCTCCTGGCTAAATCTTCTACCTCAGGCTCCACCTTTTCAATGACATCCAGATATTCTTGACTCTCGGCTTCCTCTGCAATCTTGGACAAAGGCACCTCCAGAGCAAGAACCCCTCCAGCTATGACAAGATATACAAGAACTACAAAATACGCCCGGGGGCTGCTCTACTTCAAAAACTATCATATTCATGACTACGGAGATTTCAGACCATGCAACAAAATGCTCGATGAATCAAAACAGCACACCAGGAGGGTATTTATAGACCAAAGAAGTGGTGCACATGGACCAAGAGCACCAACAGAACAAATCTAACAAAGGACATAGTGAACAGATAGAATTCAATGAAAGAGGACTCAGGCGTGAAGGAACAGTACTCAAGAACAAGCATATTCGGAAGAATATACCAACACTGTACAACTCGTGAACAAACAACATTTACACTCAACCACCACCATACAACTACATCTAACAATAGTAGACTACCAGAGAATATGCCAAGATCCAGTTCTTTTTGAATAAAAGAACCCATATATCTGCTCGGGGGCTGCAATAGGAGAGGTTTTCAGTTCTTTGAACAACTCAGATTCAAGACTCTCCAACTCTTTGTTCCAAATAGCAAGAGGCTCGGGGGCTACACTCAGTGAGTGCACTTTTTCTTCAAAAAAACGCACATCACTCAGAAGAATTCTTCAAGACAGGAGTTTTCAAAAAACATAAGATTCAAGACCCTCCAACTTTTTGTTCCAAATAGCAAGAGGCTCGGGGGCTACACTCAGTGAGTGCATTTTTTTTCTTTGAAAAAGCACATGTGGGGGTATTAACCCCTATACCCTTACGACTAGGCTTGGGCCAGCCTGGATCAGGGGGTCCGGTCCACTAGAAGATGACGCGTGGCCCGACCAACCTGCTCAGAATCCCGTGCAAGGAATCAAGGCAGATTTGGAGATCAAGCAAGATCCTGGTCGGTTAGAATAGGAATCCTTATCTGGCCACCTATGGCAATTATAACTGGCTAGGATTAGTTCTAGATCTGTAACCCTGCCCCCCGGACTATATAAGGCAGGCAGGGTACCCCTCTAAAAAACATCTCTCATTGACATACGGTAATACAATCAGACGGAGGACGTAGGTATTATGCCTTCACGACGGCCGAACCTGGATAAAACCTCATGTCTGTCTTGCATCACCATCTTGTTTGAGGCTTGCGCATCTGTCTGCCGACAATCTACTACCTTAGGCATACCCCTAGGTAGACTACCGACCATATTTCATCGACAGTGGTGCGCCAGGTAGGGGTGTGCATACTGCTCTCCAAGCGAACAAGATGGTCATCATCTCTGGCTCCATGGCTACGCTGAACGGCCTCACGTTCACCGTCAGCCAGATCACCTGGACCACTAGCTCTAACGACTTCATCGCCATGACCACGGAGGAGGCGTGGATTCAATCTGCGTCGACCACTGCATCACCTACATCGGCTATGGCTCTGACCACGGTGGATCTAGCTCCGACCACGATGGATCTAGCTCCGACCATGCCTGCGTCGTCTTCAGCCATGCCGATAACCCGTCATCCGCTTCCTCGCTACAAAGGGAAGCAGATCGACAACACCGACCTGCTCGATTCCATCGATCGGGTCGGCACCAAACTTGCTGAAACCCTAGCTCTGGTAAGTTCAATTCAAAGTCGACCTAATGAGCAGGTAACCGCTACCCACAATAGATCTACCTGACCAGCTCGGGCCAGTCATCCTGCACGACTCGGTATGGATCTCGTGGTCACATCTACTCCTGAAGGGCGCTTCGCTCGTTGCCAGCCAGCCTCTGCGACGGGTCTCTGGCTCTCCGAGTATGAAGCCTCGACAGAGAACTACCAGGCCCAGCCCTATGGCCTACGCAACTTCATCAACATGGTCCGGATTGAGGATTATCGAGAAGGATCCGTCCACACAGTTCAAGAGGGTGGCTCCAGCTCTTCGTCTGGCATCGCATCCAATGCCTTCGTCCACACCGAGCTCCAGCATCATGACGATGAAGGCATTGAATATGATCTGGATATCCCAGACCATGCCTCGGGGTTCCCACAATTCCTGTCTTTCCCACCAAGGCGAGGGGACTTGATTAATGTTGTCAGTAATGATGAACCACCGGCAGTTGGCGAAACAGAGCAAGAAAGGCTTGCGTGCGAAGCATGCAATATTGACCGGTTTAATTACCGACAAATCGAAGCCGAGGCAGAAGAGGAGGCACGACGCATAAGGGTCCAGCCGCATGACCTTAACAATGCCTTCGACAGGGTGGGGGGACAAACAGGTCTTTAGGACTCCAAGCGCCAACGTAGCTGTTGCTATGGTGACAATGCAATGACTACCCAATACCTCGGAAACCCAGGCAGTTCATGATGATATATAAGCTTATCTGATGGCTGCTATGGCTCAGACCACAGAGATTGTAAATCAAGCCCAGGCTCCATCCATCTCAGTCGAGTCAAGCCACAGCCGCTAGTACTCAAGTCGCTCATAGCCACTCAACCAACGTGGCTCGTGCAACGATGACCCCTCAGACAACCGTCAAGGAAGAAATGGTGGCCATGATGGTGGTCGGGACGACAACCGCCGCAACTACCGGGACGACAACCACCGAGACAACCGTGACAATCACCGTGATATCCGCGGTCACAGGGTTAACCAGGGTGGCAACCAGGATCGCCGTGATGGCAATAACGATCTCCGCCATTACCTCGGAGAACATGATCTACGCAATCGCATCAACCAGAGAGCCCACGATCGTGCATCCCATGAAAGTCATCGCCGTATGGAATATGATACTACCCACGGCCCTCTAGGTTTGAAGCAGTTTACTTCTCACCTTCGCTAAGTCATATGGCCCAAGAACTTCAAGCTCGAGAAGCTTCAGAAGTACGACGGCAAGGAGAACCCCGAATTATGGGTTATGCTCTATGAAACCACATGCAGATCAGCCATGGCTGACGAGCATGTCATGTCCAATTACTTCCCAGCCGCCGTCGGCCATGCAGGCCACCAATGGCCGGTCAGCTTGCCGGCAAACTACTTTGATTCTTGGTAGGAGCTCAAGCAAGCTTTTATTGACAACTTCATTGCTACTTGCGAGCAACCGAGAAACAAATATGATCTGCAGCGGATTCGAGATCAGAAAGATGAGCCACTGCGTGAGTACGTCTGGCGTTTCTCGGAGATGCGCATCAAGGTCCCGTCAATCTCCGACAATGAGGCAATCGAGGTTTTCATCACTGGCCTCCGATTCCACGATGCCCTAAGGGACAAGCTCCTCCACAAGGGACCTGAATCAGTCACAGCACTCTAGGCCACTACTAAGAAATATGCGGACGCCGACGACGCTAAAAAGATAATTATTGATGAAGCAGCAAGGGTTCCACGCTCCGACCACCCCCCACACCGCGACGACTACCGCGACAACCGTGGTCGAAACGACAATTTTGACCGCCGCAACCAGCGCAACGACTCCTGTGACCACCGCGACCAGCGGCGTAACCACCGTGACAATTTCAGGGGCAAGCATGCTCGGGAAGACGACGGCGAGGTCAACACCATTAAAAAAGGTGGCGGACATTGTAACTACGAAGAAGACTATGCCAAAGCATTGAAAGGGCCCTGCTAGCTCCATCCCAAGTCAAACCATACCATGGAGAATTGCTGCATTCTCAAGTCTATCTACACACATCAACAGGCTCTGGATATATCCGACAAGCCTAATGACGTAGGGGAACAGCGCAACGAGGACAACGACGATGAAGACGCAGATCCCCATCACAAGTACGTCAAGCCAACCGATCGCGTGCACACCATCATTGGAGGCAAAGTGTCCATCAAGACCAAACGAGAACGCAAGCTGCTCTCCCGTGCTTGCTTGAACGTGGCCAGCACCAACAACCTCATCACCGATCCACGGCTCCCTCCTTGTAACACCTCGGGTGTTTAAATATTAAAAACATGACATGTCATCATATGAATTGCAAGGCATTTGGTCATATTGTAAACTTTGATATGCATTCACTAAAACAAGTTTACATTTGTGTTATGAGTATTGAATTGAATTGTTTGAATCAAGTCAAAATTTGGTTTGGAATTGAATTTTCCAGAAAACCCTGATTTTTAGTATTTAAATCCTACCCTGAAAACTCATTTTAAAATCTAAGCATATTTTGGGGTTGAGCCCAAAAGCAAAAGTGTAGAGCTTGGCAAGTTATACAAAGTTTGTTTTTGGAGTTTTCAAAGTTGTTATGAAAAATTTGAAGTAATTCAAAAAGGCGTAATTCGTTAAATGTTCCCTATTTGAATTCAAAAGTTCATTTCAAAATGTATACCAAATTAGGGGTTGGTTATAAAAGTAAAGTTGTAGAACTTTGAATTTTGAACAACTTTTATTTTTGGAGATTTTTGAGTTATTCTACAGATTTGGGAGTAATTTGGGATTTAAAGCGAATGGCAATCTTGTAAATACTGTGAATAGTGTTCACCGCCTTAGCTACACCACCGGCGACCTTCGGTTCCCTTCCAGGCACGCGCGTGGATGTCCTCGGCTTCACGCTGGCGTGGAGAAGTCTCCTGCGTGGCTTCCTTGTGCTTCTGAGCCGCTCTATTTAGCCTTGGCCGTCGCCGTTTGCCCCCACTCCTTTCCTCTGTTTCCATCGCCGCCGTTGCCATAGCTCCGTTGAGCCTTTGCCGTCGAACCAGCGCCCGCGCCATCACAGCAAAGCATGTCCTAGCTCCGCTAGTTCCTTACGCATCCAGCCAACCAGTCTTTGTGGCTTGTCTTCACCGGAAACTCGCGGTGCGCGCTCTTCTTCCTCGCGGCTAGCAGCGTCTCCGTCGAGCACGATTCATCGTGGCTGGAGCTTCATGGTGCGTCTTTGTCATTGCTGAGCATACCATCAGCTTTGCCTTGTGCCCATGATACTTTAACATTGGTTAATTGGTCCTTTTGTCCACTACAGTTGCCAGAGCATCATCATCACCGTCGTCTGCGCCACCGTGGTTGCTGTACACGTCGACTCACCTCTCCGTTGCTCCTCCGGTCTCGGTCTTTGCTCCAACGTATTCGGGGTGAGCTGCTGATACTTCTTGTGCACTTGGTTCAATCTCTACCGGGCTCCTATCACCAGCATAGCACAGCCTTGCCACCACGTCCGCCATGGCCGACGTCAAGCTCGTGCCTCGCTGTAATTGCTCAAGGTTGTGCCGTCAATCGATGCGGGGTAGTGTGGGGAGTGTTTTGGTGCTTTGGCCGTCGCCGTTGGTCTCGCCATCGGTGAGATATCGTCGGTCAGCGCAGTCGCCGGTGTGGTCAAACGCGCGAGGTTAGGGATGACAGATGGGGTTGGGATGTCAGTGACTGCGTAGTTCAAAATGAATTTCTGTTTTTCACATTTGAATGAATAGTGTCTATTTTTTTTTGTGTAGATTTATTTAGAGCTCCAAAAATTATGAAAATTTTTGTGTGACTCCTCTGTGATGTATATTATTTAAGAAAAATATGAAATATTGTTTTTCTGCACTTTTTGAATGTGATAAAAATTGCTCAATTTATTAATAAATGGATTTCCATGATTTTTCTAGGCTTATTTAATTGTCCAAAAATTATGAAATTTGTTTTGCCCCTTACTTATCATGTAATGAACATTTACTAAAATTTTGAGCTCAATTAGAATAAGCTGATTTATTTCATAATTTTGAATTAAATAATTAATTCATAAAAGCAAATAGTAACCTTTAAAGAATTAGGTTTTGTTTGAATTTTTGATTGAGTGATGTCCTTGGGTCATTAGTTGATAATGATCCTTAGCAATTGATGTATGTGTTACAAAAAAGATTTCGTTTGTTTGACTTGCAACTGTACCGCGAAGGAAAGTTGTATTCGAATTGTTAATTTTTGCATCCATCATCGAGCATCATGTTTCGTATTCCGCATCATGTTAAACATGGCATTGTTACTACGTGTAGTGAACGAAGGTGAACACGTGGTAGTTAATCAAGTTGCGGAGGAGGTTAATCTATCTGTTGAGGTCGGATCAAATACTTGTGAAACGTCGCAGGAACCAGACTTTTCCGTCAACGAAGGCAAGCCCCGGATGCATACAACCCTACCTTGCGTTTTACAAATTAATTTCGCTTTTGCTTTTCTATACTGCATTAAGTGATTAGGAGTCAAGTAGAAACCTAATTGGTGCATTACCAACCTTGCTTTTCCATATCTACCTTGATTACCTGTTTTATTCGTAAATGATTAGTTATGCTTAGTCATGCTTAGTCAGGTGATTACCTATCACCTACGAGTTTTAAATGGATCTTTGGTTACTTATGTTATCATGAAATATGAGGATGTGAAGTAATAAATCAAGATCGGGCGGACTCGGTGTATGGGAGCCACAAGACATGGAGGTCTTGTGAGTGGGTACTTTCCGTCTATGTCGATTAAGGTCCGTACCGTTGTTGAATTGCATGAGGTGAGACTTTGTAGTACTAACCACATACTCCGGTAAGCCGTAACTTGGCGATTCTAGTATGAGAATGGCTACTCGCGCACTAGGAGTGGAGAGATGGTGGGAATAGCGTGTACCCACGTGGCCATGGGCTAGAATGGTGGAGTACTGTATTCTCGGGTGGCGTAGACCCGTTCTTGTTTTAGAGGACCTGAGAGGAGGTTGGTATATGTAGGTCGGGGACCTGCATATGTCGTGTGGTCTGGAATCCCCAGCTGGGTTTAATCGGTTCGAATCGTCGTTGCTCCTCGGTTATGGAGACTCAACTCACTGTTCATCATCATAGTATTAATAACTGGAACTCAAATCAGGTTTGTGAAGGTGTTGGATATGAAGTTTCATGATCTCAGCACGGATCGTGTCAGCTTTGTATATGATTTTTATGAAGTTTCCTTTATAAAGAATTTTGTTAAAGAGCTTTTACGCAAAAGAACTTTGATTATTGTTAAAGCTATACCTTGAATCCCCGAGCCTGCATTCCTGAGTTTATCAGTTAATATTTCGGTTAAGTCTTGTTGAGTACTTTTGTACTCAGGATTCGTTGACCCTTGTTGCACGTGAGCCTCATGAGCAGATCTGTTTTGGATCGTGCTGCATGACTATTGTTCGTTCTGACGATGAGAAGTAAATGCGTGGTCCTTGGGCATGATGTTTATTTTGTGTATTATGTTTATGTTAATTATGCCACTCCACTACTATTATGGTTTGTAATAATTACCGAACTTAGTTTGTAAGGTTTGAAACAACTATTTTGTAAACTAAGTTATTGTAAGACTTCCGCTATGTTTTACTCTGGGTAGATATTTGAATAAATGTTGTAATACTACAATGACTCTGTAATGTGATCCTGCTCGGAAATCATGGATGATTCGGGGTTCCCCGAGGACACCCGATAGACTTCTTAAGTTACCTGGAACATATGCATAGATGTCAAAGGTCGTTGGACAGCGACGAGTGCATGTGGGCCTTATAATTTAGGAGGTTCTGCCATAGAATGGTATCAGAGCGATCGTTACAAGGTTTTTGTTGTATTGTTTTACAAAACTTCAAAATGAATTGGGATGACTAAATTTAACTTGATAATTTGGTCCAAATTGCTTCTGACTTATCTTATTTCTTTCTCACCATTCCTTATTTGATTAAAAAGGTTTTGTGTGGTGGAGTAGTAATCTTACTATGCCCTATATAAAAACAAATGTTGTTTATGTGTATTATAAGCTTTGATGTTTTTGTTCGTAAGAACGATTCATGCATCATGATTAATTCACTCGTTACTTCCTTCACCTCTTAGTCTAGAGTTGAGTAGTGAGTCTGGGTTGAGTAATGTAATCCATCTTAGCTGCTCTTTAGACTTTAATCAAATGGTCTTGCTTGGATTAAATTGACTTCCCACAGTATGGCTCGTGCCAAGATGACGCCCCATAAGTCCACTAGACCCAAAGGAGTTCCTCATCACCAACTTGCCCCTAGAAATGATGGTGCTAGCAGTAGCAGTTATAGGCCTGATCCTGAGGCGGAGATACAGAGGATTTCTATAGAGTTAGCACAAGCTACTAGGGATAGGGCTTTGAATGCTATATAGGTAGGAGAACTACAGAATCAATTGAGGTGTCTCACCACCGCGCATAGGAACTGCGAACGTATGTTGGTTCATACGGTGGAAGTAAGGAATGAAGCTTGGCAGAGAGAAAATGTAGCTAGAGCTAGAACTCATGAGCTAGAATTCTATGTAGAAGATTTAGAAGAACATAATACTTATCTGCATGAGGAAGTTCATAGGCTTAGCAATCTACTAAATCCTAATCATGAGCCTCAAGCTGATGCCCTGGATCCTAGTGTCATCCTTGCCAATGATGACGAATCAGAAGAAGAAGAAGAAGAAGATCCTGAAGAATTAGTAATGATCGATGAAAGTGATAACGAAGGCGGTAATAATTCCAGAATGGATACCGAGCCTGAAGTTTGAAGTAATTGAGGAAAGGAGTAGAGTTGTATAATAGTAGTTCTAGTTAAGTTATGTATTTTTGTTTTCGTACTCGTGGGTTTGTATTTATATTAGTAAACTCTATGTAATGTGCCTGGAGTAAGCTTTGGTGCAATTCAATAAAGACTTGTGAATAAAGTTTGGTTTGTTATGAGCAGATGTGTCGTACGCGGGGTTCGTTTATTCCGGGAACTTCACAAGATGAGGACGGTATTCCAGATCTGCCACTAGTTCCAACAAATCTAGCTGATGCTATAACCGCACTTGTCAATGTGACGGCTGAAAATTCTCGTTTGCTTCATGAGTTCGCTCTAAGTAATCAGAATCAGATGCAAGGAAACCGTGGTCGCCACCATAATAGATAGGAGGCTACATATGTTGATTTTACAAACACAAGACCACCGGTGTTCACCAAGGCAGATGAACCATTGGAGGCTGATGACTGGCTTCAAACCATGGAGCAGAAATTTGATCTTATTCCATGCACGGAGTATCAGAAACCTGCGTTTGCCGCCCAGCAACTTAGAGGAGTAGCAAGTGCATGGTGGGCAAACTTAGTGGCTATGCAACCAGCTGGTATTCCAATAACTTGGGCTGAGTTCCGTACTGCCTTCAGAGCCCATTATATCCTTGAAGGAGTGATGGCTATGAAGCTAGATGAATTCCTTACTTTGAAGCAAGGAGATCAAACTGTGATGTAGTATGTGGGAAGATTTAATCACCTGTCACAATATGCATCAGAACATGTCAATACTGATGCCAAGAAGAAGAGGTGGTTTATGAGAGGTCTGAATACTAAGCTACAAACAATGATGACAACTTGCACCAATGTCACTTACCATGAGGTCGTAAATATTGCAATTGCTTCAGAGTCAAAGTATCGGTAGCATAAGGAGCTCAAAAAGAAAAAGAGTATGCCGTCTGGATCTTTTGGGGAAAATCAGAAGAGGCAGAGGGTGATTTATCATCCAGTACATCATAATTGTCCTCCTTACCATCCGTCGCAATCTCAAGCTGGGCAACAGTCTAATGTTCGTCCTGCTATAACCTACCCGAATTCATAGTCAACCAATGCTCCTAGTGGCAATGCTCCAATGTCCCAGGGTCACAACTATCCGTGTTACAATTGTGGAAGGACTGGTCATTTCTCCAGGGAATGTCCATATCCCAGGCAGGCTAATCAAAATTATTAGAAGGCCCCTGCCCATCAACAACAGGGTCAGGCACCAAACAAGAACCCCAATCAGAATACTCCGAAGGGCAAAGATGAGAGGAAGATAGGATGGGTGTTCTATATTCAAGCTGGAGAAATTCTGAAAGGGGAGCCAGTGATGATGGGTATGTTTCCTGTTGCCAATCACCTTGCAGTTATACTTTTTGATTCTAGCGCATCGCATTCATTCATCAATAGAACATTTGTCATGAAGTATGAAATTTTAATTGGGGCAACAAAGGAAAGTTTCTTTATACAGTCGCCCGGGGGATGTCTGTGTACTAAGGAAATGGTATACTAGGTACCCATAAACCTGGGTGGGCATATTTTTCCCACTACCATGATTATCCTTAAGGATCAGGATATAGATGTAATCTTGGAAACGAATTGGATGTATTAGCATAAGGCTATTATAGATGCTTTGAATAGAACTATAAGGGTGAGTTTGCCAGATAGTAATTCTCAACTTCTCATCCAACTTCCAACCCTAAGAAGATCAGTGGGCAAGGTTTGTGCAACTGCCGTCAAAGAGATTAGAGATATTCCGGTAGTGTGTGAATTTCCAGATGTGTTTTCTAAAGATTTACCCGGTCTACCACCTGATAGGGATGTATAGTTTAACATAGAGTTACAACCTAGAACAGCTCCGATTTCTCGGAGAGCTTATAGGATGCCACCTAAGGAATTGGTCAAGTTGAAGACTCAGTTACAAGAATTGATTGAGAAGGGGTTTATCCAACCTAGTTCCTCACCTTGGGGATGTCCGGCAATTTTTGTGAAAAAGAAAGATGAGACCCTGAGGTTATGTGTTGACTATCGTCCATTGAATGAAGTGACCATCAAGAATAAGTATCCATTACCTCAGATAGATTTGCTTTTTGATCAATTGGCCAAAGCCAAAGTTTTCTCCAAGATATATTTGAGATCAGGATATCACCAAATCAAGATAAAGCCTGAAGATGTTCCTAAAACAGCATTTACCACAAGATATGGATTATATGAATACTTGATAATGTCTTTTGGTTTGACAAATGCTCCAGCTCATTTCATGTATCTGATGAACTCAGTATTCATGCCAGAGCTAGACAAGTTTGTAGTGGTGTTTATTGATGACATTCTAGTATATTCCAAGAATAAGAAAGAACATGCGGAACACCTCAGAATTGTTCTAACCTGCTTGAGAGAACATCAACTATATTCCAAGTTCAGCAAGTGTGATTTTTGGCTTAGGGAAGTGCAATTTCTTGGACATATCTTGTCAGCTGAAGGAGTTGCAGTTGATCCTAGCAAAGTGAAGGATGTGCTTGATTGGAAACCGCCAACCATAGTTCATCAAGTTCGAAGTTTTCTAGGATTGGCAGGGTATTACTGTCAGTTTATTCCAGATTTCTCTAAAGTATCAAAGTCCATAACTGAGTTGTTGAAGAACCAAGTCAAGTTTGTCTGGTCATCTGATTGTGAAGAGGCTTTCCAGACTTTGAAGAGGCTATTGACTACTGCACCAGTGTTAGCCTAACCTGATATTGAGAAGCCGTTTGATGTTTATTGTGATGCTTCAGGTATTAGTATTGGATGTGTGTTGATGCAAGAAGGCTGAGTCATTGCTTATGCATCTAGGCAACTTAAGCAACATGAAGAGCACTATCCGACTCATGATATGGAGTTAGCAGCTGTGGTTCATGCTCTGAAGATTTGGCAGCATTACTTGCTTGGTAATACGTGCCATATTTATATAGACCACAAGAGCTTAAAATATATCTTTACTCAGTCAGAATTGAACATGCAACAAAGAAGATGGTTAGAACTAATTAAGGATTATGACTTGGAAGTACATTATCACCCCGGTAAAGCAAATGTGGTTGCAGATGCCCTCAGTCGCAAAAGTTATTGCAATTGTCTGACAGTGAGAACAATGGGTTTGAATTTATGTCAAGAAATGGAGAAGTTGAATGTAGAAGTAATTCAACAAGGAAGTTTGACCAACATAATTATTGAAACCACTATTCGAGATCAAGTTATTGCTGCTCAGAAGGAAAACAAGGGTATAGCCCATATCAAGGAAAGAGTCAAGAATGGAAAAGCAGAATGCTTTAGCATAGATGATGAAGATGTGTTTTGGTTCAAGGATCGTTTAGTGGTACCAAAAGTTCCTGAGTTGCGGCAGTCAATTCTAGAAGAGGCACATGCTACTAGGTTATCTATCCATTCAGGAAGCAACAAGATGTACCATGACTTGAAGCAAAGATTCTGGTAGACTAAAATGAAAATAGAGATTGCTAGATATATACCAAAGTGTGATACTTGTCAAAAGGTGAAAGCTATACATTTGAGGTCTGCTGGTGAATTACAACCATTACCTATTCCATCTTGGAAGTGGGAGGACATAAGTATGGACTTTATTGTTGGTCTACCCAAGACATCCAAAGGATTTGACTCAGTATGGGTTATTGTAGATCGACTCACTAAGTCAGCGCATTTTCTTCCAGTAAAGACTATATATCCTATGATCCAATATGCCAAGATGTATTTAGCAAGAATCATGAGCTTACATAGAGTACCAAAGACTATAGTGTCAGATAGGGGTACACAGTTTGTCTCCAACTTTTGGAAACAATTGCATTCTTCATTGGGAACCAAACTTCTGTATAGTATAGCTTATCATCCGCAGACTGATGGACAGACTGAAAGAGTCAATCAAGTACTTGAAGATATGTTAAGGTGTTGTGTCCTTAACTATTCCAATAAGTGGGATGAATGCTTACCTTTGGCTGAGTTCTTATACAACAATAATTATCAGGAAAGCATTAGAATGGCTCCATTTGAAGCACTCTATGGTCGTAGATGCAGAACATCATTGAGTTGGTCTGAGCCTGGAGAAAGAAGATTCTTTGGAGTTGACCTTGTGAAAGAAACAGAAGACAAGGTTAGGCAAATACAAAGTAATTTGAAGATAGCTTAGTCCCGCCAAAAGAGTTATGCGGATAGAAGACAGAGACCATTGGTATTTAACAAAGGAGACTTTGTATATCTGAAAGTATCACCAATGAAAGGAGTTACCCGTTTTAGTGTTAAAGGCAAGTTGGCACCTCGATATATTGGACCATTTCAAATTTTGGAGAGGTATGGAAAAGTGGCTTATCGCTTGAAATTACCTGAACATCTCATAGCTGTGCATGATGTGTTCCATGTTTCTCAATTGAAGAAATGTCTTCGAGTGCCTGAGCAGAATGTTGAGGTTGAAGGAGTGGAACTTGAACCAGATCTGACTTATTCCGAATATCCTATCTGAGTGTTGGATCAGAAAGATCGTGTTACTCGAAGAAGGACAATAAAGTTCTATAAAATACAATGGAATCAACATTTAGAAGAGGAAGCTACTTGGGAATCAGAAGATTACTTGTTAGAAAAGTTTCCAGAGTTTTTAGCGTCAATATAAAATAGAGTAATGTTAGTTGAGCTCGGTTGTTACAAATTGTGTTTTGTAAAGGAACCTCAGCTATTTTATGGACAGATTTTGTATATGTTCTCGCGACACATTTCCTTTTCCATTACTTACCCTATGGCTTTGAATCTCGGGGCGAGATTTCTTTTAGGGGGAAGGATTGTAACACCTCGGGTGTTTAAATATTAAAAACATGACATGTCATCATATGCATTGCAAGGCATTTGGTCATATTGCAAACTTTGATATGCATTCACTAAAACAAGTTTACATTTGTGTTATGAGTGTTGAATTGAATTGTTTGAATCAAGTCAAAATTTGGTTTGGATTTGAATTTTCCAGAAAACCCTGATTTTTAGTATTTAAATCCTACCCTGAAAACTCATTTCAAAATCTAAGCATATTTTGGGGTTGAGCCCAAAAGCAAAAGTGTAGAGCTTGGCAAGTTATACAAAGTTTGTTTTTGGAGTTTTCAAAGTTGTTATGAAAAATTTGAAGTAATTCAAAAAGGCGTAATTCGTTAAATATTCCCTATTTGAATTGAAAAGTTCATTTCAAAATGTATACTGAATTAGGGGTTGTTTATAAAAGCAAAGTTGTAGAACTTTAAATTTTGAACAACTTTTATTTTTGGAGATCTTTGAGTTGTTCTACAGATTTGAGAGTAATTTGGGATTTAAAGCGAATGGCAATCTTGTAAATACTATGAACAGTGTTCACCGCCTTAGCTACACCGCCGGCAACCTTCGGTTTGCTTCCAGGTGCACGTGTGGACGTCCTTGGCTTCGCACTGGCGCGGAGAAGTCTCCTGCGTGGCTTCCTTGTGCTTCTGAGCCGCTCTATTTAGCCTTGGTCATCGCCGTTTGCCCACGCTCCTTTCCTCTGTTTCCACCGTCGCCGTTGCCATAGCTCCGTTGAGCTTTTGCCGTCGAACCAGCGCCCACGCCATCATAGCAAAGTGTGTCCTAGCTTTGCTAGTTCCTTGCGCGTCCAGCCAACTAGTCTTTGTGGCTTGTCTTCACCGGAAACTCGCGGTGCACGCTCTTCTTCCTCGCAGCCGGCAGCGTCTCCATCGA
Source organism: Miscanthus floridulus (assembly GCF_019320115.1). NCBI lineage: Eukaryota > Viridiplantae > Streptophyta > Magnoliopsida > Poales > Poaceae > Miscanthus > Miscanthus floridulus. The sequence goes on along the minus strand of NC_089594.1, from coordinate 43,859,710 downwards.
GCACGATTCGTCGTGGCTGGAGCTTCACGGTGCGTCTTTGTCATTGCTGAGCATACCGTCAGCTTCGCCTTGTGCCTGTGATACTTTATCACCGGTTAATTGGTCCTTTTGTCCACTACAGTCGCCGGAGCATCATCATCACCGTCGTCTGCGCCGCCGTGGTTGCTGTACACGTCGACTCACCTCTCCGTTGCTCCTCCGGTCTCGGTCTTTGCTCCAACGTATTTGGAGTGAGCTGCTAATACTTCTCGTGCACTTGGTTCAATCGCTACCGGGCTCCTGTCGCTGGCGTAGTTCAAAATGAATTTCTGTTTTTTAGATTTGAATGAATAGTGTCTATTTTTTTTTTATTTTTGTGTAGATTTATTTAGAGCTCCAAAAATTATGAAAATTTTTGTGTGACTCCTCTATGGTGTATATTATTTAAGAAAAATATGAAATATTGTTTTTAGCACTTTTTGAATGTGATAAAAATTGCTCAATTTATTAATAAATGGATTTCCATAATTTTTCTAGGCTTATTTAATTGTCCAAAAATTATGAAATTTGTTTTTCCACTTACTTATCATGTAATGAACATTTACTAAAATTTTTAGCTCAATTAGAATAAGTTGATTTATTTCATAATTTTGAATTAAATAATTAATTCATAAAAGCAAATAGTAACCTTTAATGAATTAGGTTTTGTTTGAATTTTTGATTGAGTGATGTCCTTGGGTCATTAGTTGATAATGATCCTTGGCAATTGATGTATGTATTACAAAAAAGATTTAGTTTGTTTGACTTGCAACTGTACCACGAAGGAAAGTTGTATTCGAATTGTTAATTTTTGCATCCATCATCGAGCATCATGTTTCGTCTTCCGCATCATGTTAAACATGGCATTGTTACTATGTGTAGTGAACGGAGGTGAACATGTGGTAGTTAATCAAGTTGTGGAGGAGGTTAATCCGTCTGTTGAGGTCAGATCAAATACTTGTGAAACGTCGCAGGAACCGGACATTTCCGTCAACGAAGGCAAGCCCCAGATGCATACAACCCTACCTTGCGTTTTACAAATTAATTTCACTTTTACTTTTCTATACTGCATTAAGTGATTAGGAGTCAAGTAGAAACCTAATTGGTGCATTACCAACCTTGCTTTTCCATATCTACCTTGATTACCTGTTTTATTTGTAAATGATTAGTTATGCTTAGTCATGCTTAGTCGGGTGATTACCTGTCACCTACAAGTTTTAAATGGATCTTTGGTTACTTATGTTATCATGAAATATGAGGATGTGAAGTAATAAATCGAGATCGGGCAGACTCGGTGTATGGGAGCCACAAGACATGGAGGTCTTGTGAGCGGGTACTTTCCGTCTGTGTCGATTAAGGTTCATACCGTTGTTGAATTGCATGAGGTGAGACTTTGTAGTACTAACCACATACTTCAGTAAGCCTTAACTTGGTGATTCTAGTACGAGAATGGCTACTCGCGCACTAGGAGTGGAGAGATGGCGGGAATAGCGTGTACCCACGTGGCCATGGGCTGGAATGGTGGAGTACTGTATTCTCGGGTGGCGCGGACCCGTTCTTGTTTTAGAGGACCTGAGAGGAGGTTGGTATATGTAGGTCGGGGACCTGCATATGTCGTGTGGTCTAGAATCCCCAGCTGGGTTTAATCGGTTCGAATCGTCATTGCTCCTCGGTTATGGAGACTCAACTCACTGTTCATCATCGTAGTATTAATAACTGGAACTCAAATAAGGTTTGTGAAGGTGTTGGATGAAGTTTCATGATGTCAGCACGGATCGTGTCAGCTTTGTATATGATTTTTATGAAGTTTTCCTTTATAAAGAATTTTGTTAAAGAGCTTTTACACAAAAGAACTTTGATTATTGTTAAAGCTATACCTTGAATCCCTGAACCTGCATTCCTGAGTTTATCAGTTAATATTTCGGTTAAGTCTTGTTGAGTACTTTTGTACTCAGGGTTCGTTGACCCTTGTTGCAGGTGAGCCTCATGAGCAGATCTGTTTTGGATCGTGCTACATGACTATTGTTTGTTCTGACGATGAGAAATAAATGCGTGGTCCTTGGGCGGGATGTTTATTTTGTGTGTTATGTTTATGTTAATTATGCCACTCCACTACTATTATGGTTTGTAATAATTACTAAACTTAATTTGTAAGGTTTGAAACAACTGTTTTGTAAACTAAGTTATTGTAAGACTTCTGCTATGTTTTACTTTGGGTAGATATTTGAATAAATGTTGTAATACTGCAATGACTCTGTAATGTGATCCTGCTTGGAAATCGTGAATGATTCGGGGTTCCCCGAGGACACCCGCCAGACTTCTTAAGTTACCTAGAACATATGCATAGATGTCAAAGGTCGTTGGACAGTGACAAGTGCATGTGGGCCCTATAATTTAGGAGGTTCTGCCACACTCCTTGGTCTCACCACAAGATCTCCTTCAGTAGAAAGGACTAATGGGCTGCAATACCTGAGCCAAGACGTTTTCCCCTGTTCCTTGATCCTTGTATCAACAAGGTTCAGTTCGATAGAGTGCTAATCGACGATGGTAGCTCCATCGATATACTATTCAAGAACAGTCTGCTAGCCCTAAAGATAACCCAGGAGGATCTCAAGCCATACGAGGCACAGTTCTGGGGTGTTCTCCCTGCATAGAGCTCTACACCTCTCGAGCAGATCACGCTACCTGTGCAATTTGGGACCTCGGACCACTTCCGCACCGACTACGTCAACTTCGTGGTTGCTGACTTCGATGGCACCTACCATGCTATCCTTGTTCGACCATCGCTCACCAAGTTCATGGCCATACCTCATTACAGGTATTTGGTGCTCAAGATGCCTACTGAGAAAGGAGTTCTAACTCTCAGGGGCAACGTATACGCAGCTTATACCTACGAGGATGACAGCTTCAAAATAGCAGAGGCTCACGACCTCTCTATTTGCATGGCTGAGACCATGCTTGATGCCAAGAAGACCTCAGCCAACCACCTGGAGATCCTAGAGCTTGAGGCTCAATGCAAGAACATCAAGTCCAAGGAGCAAAAGGTGATCCAGCTGATCGACGGTGACCCCAGCAAAATGGCCCTTATCGGGGCCAACCTGGATCCCAAATAGGACGACGCGCTCGTCAGGTTCTTGAGGAGCAACGTGGATGTGTTCGCATGGAAACCTACTGACATGCCCAGTGTACCTCGGAACTTGATCGAGCACTCCTTGAATGTCAATGGCAAGGCCAAACCTATCAAGCAGAAGCTACAACGGTTTGCTCACGACAAGAAGGAGGCGATTACGGTAGAAGTTACATGGCTTTTGGCAGCCAGATTTATCAAAGAAGTGTATCATCTGGAGTGGTTAGCCAACCCGGTTCTTGTACGCAAAAAGAATAATGAATGGAGAATGTGCGTTGATTACACTGATCTCAACAGACACTGCCCTAAGGACCCTTTCGGCTTACCTCGCATAGACGAGGTCGTAGATTCAATGGCCGGTTGTGAGCTGCTTTCCTTTCTAGATTGCTACTCTGGTTATCACCAGATCGCTCTCAAAAAGGACGATCAGATCAAGACATCTTTTATCACGCCTTTTGGTGCCTACTGCTACACGACCATGTCGTTCGGGCTCAAGAACACCGGGGCTATCTACCAATGCGCCATACAGGCCTGCCTCAAAGACGAGATAAAAGACGACCTCATCGAGGCTTATGTTGATGATGTAGTTGTCAAAACCAAGGAAGCACATACCCTTGTTGACAACCTAGAACGCACCTTTGCAGCCCTTAATACATTTCAATGGAAATTAAACCCAAAGAAGTGCATCTTTGGTGTTCCTTCTGGTATACTGCTTGGCAATGTCGTCAGTTACGACGGCATACGCCCTAACCCGAAGAAAGTCAAAGCTGTCTTAGACATGAAGCCGCCTAAAAAGGTGAAGGATGTCCAGAAGCTTATCGGATGCATGGCTACTCTTAGTCGTTTCATATCAAGATTAGGAGAAAAAGGACTACCATTTTTCAAGCTGCTCAAAGCATTCGAGAAGTTTGAGTGGTCGGAAGAAGCAGACGCTACCTTCACATAGCTGAAACAATACCTTACATCACCTCCGGTCCTCACTGCTCCTAGAGAAGATGAAACTCTCCTACTTTACATTGCGGCAACTAATCGGGTGGTCTCCACTGCCATGGTGGTCGAGTGCGATGAGCCTAGCCACGCCTACAAGGTACAACAACCAATCTATTTCATCAGTGAGGTACTCAATGATTCCAAGACCAGGTACCCACAGATTCAGAAACTGATCTATGCCATACTGATAACATCCTGAATGGGCGCATGTACCAAGGATATCGTGTGGTGGTCATGACCATGTACCCTCTGGGAGACATTATTCGTAACAAGGATGCGAATGGGCGCATCATCAAATGAGCAATGGAGCTATGCCCTTTCTCTTTGGAATTTGCAAGCCGTACTACAATCAAGTCTCAGGCACTCGTCGATTTCATCGTCGACTGGACAAACTTAAGCACACCCGCCTCTTAGGGGCCCGATGAGTATTGGAAGATGTACTTTGATGGCTCTCTCAACATCGATGGTGCAGGAGCAGGAGTCCTTTTCGTGTCACCATCCGAGGAGCAGCTTCGGTATGTCCTCAGGATTTATTTCCCAGCATCTAATAACGCCATCGAGTACGAAGCATGCCTACATGGTTTGCGCATTGCGGTCAAGCTCGGTGTCAAACGTCTCTATGTCTACGGAGACTCGGCTCTGGTCATCAACTAGCTCAACAAGGATTGGGACACGACCAGCGAAAAGATGGATGCATACTGCAAATCAATCAGAAAGCTGGAAGGCAAGTTCTACGGCATCGAGTACACACACGTGGTCTGGGACAAAAATCAAGCAGCAGATGCGCTATCAAAGTTAGGATCATCTCGAGCCAAAGTCCCAGATGGCATATTCATTCAAGACCTGCTCACGCCTTCCATCGAAGAGGAAGATCCCACGATCGACAAGCCTCTAGACCAGCTATTGGTGGCTATGGTTCTGGCATCAAGCACCACCGAGCCACCTCCGACCACTAATGAGCCTGACTGGAGAGTACCTTTCATCAAGTACCTAATAGATGGCAGTGGTTACACTGATCGAATGGAAAACAAGCGCCTGATGCATCGCAGTAAGCAGTATATGCTCGTCGATGGCAAATTATGGCGCAAAACACAAAGGAGGAAATCTTGATGAAGTGTATAACCTGGGAGGATGGCGAACATCTCCTAGACCAAATCCACTCTGGCTCTTGCGGTAACCATGCGGCCTCAAGAACACTAGTTGGCAAGGCTTTCTGAGTAGGGTTCTATTGGCCGTCAGCGGTAGCTGATGTAGAGAAGCTAGTCTGCCATTGTGAGGGTTGTCAGTTCTTCACCAAGAGAATCCACGTACCAGCACATGAGATCCAGACAATACCAGCCTCTTGGCCCTTCGCATGCTGGGGATTGGATATGATCAGGCCCTTCAGACCGGCCCCTAGGAAATTTACATGTATCTTTGTGCTGATCGACAAATTTTATAAGTGGATAGAGTACATGCCTCTGGTACAGGCATCCTCAGAAAAGGCTATCACATTTATCGACCGGGTCATCCACCGCTTCGGCATACCCAATAGCATCATCACTGATCTAGGTACTCAGTTCACCGGGAATGCTTTTTGGGACTTCTATGATGAAAGGAGCATAGTAGTAAAATGCGTCTCGGTGGCGCACCCTAGAGCTAATGGATAGGTCGAGCGGGCAAACGGTATGATCTTGGACGCACTGAAGAAGAGGATGTACAAAGAAAATGACAAAGCCCCCAGAAGATGGCTCAAAGAGTTACCAGCTGTGGTCTGGGGCCTCAGAACCCAGCCCAGTCGCAATACCGGCGTATCACCATACTTTATGGTTTACGGTGCTGAGACAGTCCTCCTAGCAGATATAGCCTTCAGATCAGCATGGGTAGAGAACTTCGATGAAGGCAAGGTCAATGAAGTGCGAGAGCTAGAAGTGAATAGTGCAGAAGAGAAGCGGCTTGATTCTTACGTACGTACAGCCAAATACCTTGCTATTTTGCGCAGGTACTACAACAAGAACGTTAAAGAGCAGTTCTTCGTGGTCGGGGACCTGGTCCTGAAGTGGAAGACAAATCAGGCTAGTGTCGACAAACTCGCAACTCCATGGGAAGGGCCCTTCATGATCAAGGAAGTCACACAACCAACGTCTTACAGGTTAGCTCATCTGGACGGTACGGACATACCCAATTCATGGCACATCGACAAGCTTAGGCATTTCTATGCTTAACTACTAAGATATGTACTCCTCTTGTACTTTCGATTTAATTCAATAAAGCTATTATGATTTCTCCGACCACTCTAATGTGTCACTTCGAAGTCTATGGTTATTCTAACTCAACCAGTCAAAATTGACCACCATTCCTTCCCGGGTTTTTGGAGCAGGCCCTGTCTCTAGTTCCTCCCAACGCGTGCATGGGATTTGCTCTCTACGCTACGGGTGATCGGCAGGTCCCCTTTGGTTTGACTTGTCTGCATCTATGTGTGCACATGCCACACACCTCACACTCCGACCACATGGCAAACCAGGGCCATACAAACCTTTCAAGATGACATGTTGATTAAACTGGTACAACTAAATAGAACGCTAACATGTTCTCACTTAGTTACACCAACACAAGTTCCAAGCTTAAATACGTTTTATACAAAACAAACAAGCTTATGATTATATACAGTTACATTATTACAAGCTTGCCTAAAAAGGTACAAGTTTACAATAACACAACTACATCTTCTTCTACAGCTATAGCCTATCCTATTGGCTGGTCGGGGCATACGACACCTGCTGCTCGCTGCTCCTGACATCCTACTCGAGTCTCGGGGACTCTTGTACTGGTCGAGCTGAAGAAGATGGCCCCGTGGATGCCTGGCTGGTCGAGACCGTAGGCTTCACCGGCTGGCTTAAAACTGATGGCGCTTCCAGCTGACTTGGTGATGGCATACCCTGTATAGGTGCTGTCCTGCCTCCACATAGGTTAATGTCGCCAATTATTTTTTTCGACAAGTCCAGCTGGGTCATCTGAAGCTCCTCAGCCTTGTCTAGATCTACCTCCTTCGGGTATCTAGCCTCCAGGCGTTTGAGATCGATCAAGGGGTAGTGAGCACGCACCATGCTTAGTACATGTGCGCCTGTGTACTCACCCGCCTCCTTCACGAACTCTTGGAACCATCCCCATGCCTTTCGGCATCTATCGACCAGTCCGAGCTGTGGCATCCTTGGCACGTCCTCTATAAGCGCTGGATCGATAAGGTTGAGGACTGGCAAAATGCACGTTGCCACTTCGTGGCACCGTTTCTTCCATGCGTCCCGATCCTTGGTGATCTCTTAGCACTGCGCCTTCCAGCCGTCACGTTCTTTTATCACGGCTTCTAGATGCTTCTTGGCATTGACTTTTAAAATTGCAAATCGCACAAGACATTAAAACGTCATGCCACGACAAGATAAGGCGGGCAACAAAAGTGAGCAAGGGGGTCTGGAACACTTACTTTTCAGTTCCTCCTTCATCTTGGTCATGTGGTCCCAGAGCTGCGACTGGTCGTGCACCAGTTTCTTGTTGTCCTCCTTCAGGCGATCACACTCTACGACCGCACAGCTATTCTCCTCTCAGAGACAGACTACTTTGGCTTCTAAGCCTGCATTACGGCTATTACTACCAACAATGCAACAACATTTGTCATGCAATCGTTATGATAAAGTAACTACTTACTTGTTCTTTCCTGCTCTTTGTTATTGAGCTGGATGATCAGGTTCTGGTTCTGCGCCTCTTGCTCTGTCCTCTCATGGTTGGCGGCTTCAAGTTGGTGGCGCAAGCGTTCCACTTCGGCCGCCAGTTCCTTATTGCTTGCTGTGATCCCCTCAATCTGGTCGAAGCACTTCTTTCGGTACCTTGCGATCTTCATTAAGTCCTGCATGTAAAAAGCTAAGTAAGACAGTTTGACTGGATAGCAAGATCAGGTGGTCAAGCAAAGCATACATGGACTTCCGTCACCAGTCGTTTCACCGCCCGTTCAACATTCATAGTCTCTTCGACCTCTGGGATTTCCTCATGAACAACCCATTGGTTGTTCCACCAGCGCGACACATATACATGTTGTCGTCTATCCTGTGGACAGCCTAGGACCTCTTCTACTTCGTCCTCTTTAGCCTCTTCTTTGGGTATCGGTGCTGGTTTGGAGCTAGCAGCTTCTGCGATCACTATGGCCTTCCCACGGGCTATAGCATCGGCAAACGTGCTCTGTGCTCTCGCCTCCATCCGCTGCTCCTCGGTCTGACCCGTTACCCTTGGTGCTGAGGTATCGCCCCCCGTAGGGTTGGTGCTTAGAGCATTTGTGTTTGGCTCGGCTCTTCCCTTGACCCCTTGCTCGGCGACTGTTGTCTGACTGCTGGTGGGCTGAGGCTCTGATGGATTTTCTGCTATGGGTACCTCCATGGATGGTTGTTGCATAGTCTTCTCTGCAATTGCTACCGAAGCCACGCTGCTCCTGGCTAGTTGATCCGGATTTTTGGTGGACACCGACCTAGTACATCCAAGATAAGTTCAGAAGGCAACCATAGTCAATAAAAATGGCAAGCTTACATCAAAGTTACAAATACTTAAATGTTGGAAGCGCGGAATGATGTGGCAAAGGCACGCCTCTTCGGCCATGCTTGCTCCACGTGCTGTGCGGGTGACACCTGGTCTCCCTCTACATCCAGCACTGATGCCGGGGCTTGGTGCTCGACCCCTTCGCCGCTTGTCCTCCGCGCTGCAGTGGTCGGCGATGTGCGTCCCACTGGCACGGAGGAGCCACCTTGCTCCGTCGACTCTAGTTGCCTCCTCCTCTTTCGAGGGACGAGTCGAAAGATGTCTGCATCCTCTGTGTCATCGTCCGACAGTGTAAAGATCGCCTGACGACGCTTGCTGGCCACCGGCCGCTTACCAGCAGCTTTGGCTGCTGCCTCCTCCCTAACTCCGAGCATGGCCCAGTCGACGTCTTCGATCCCAACGCTGGTCTGGGTGGTTGGGTCGGCAACTTGTGGCCAATCTACACTAGGGGGTGGAGACATGAACATTGTTGCTCTAACCCGACCATTAATCTAGGAAACACAAAGGATATAACACAGTAAGTTTCTGTTACAACATAAAACTACGTGTACAAGGCAGGATGATTTACCTTTGGGGGAGGTCGGGCGAGCTTGAAAGCGTGCTCAATGTCGCTCAATCTGACATAATTGGGATCAGCTAAGTTAAATAGCTCTTCAATTCTAGATCTGACTTCGATCTTGTCAAGCGCCTCTTGCCTTGTCCTTGTTGGGTCTACGCTACCTTGGTACTCGTAGCCAGGATGTACCCTCCTCTGGCAGGGCTAGATCCTTTGGCTGATGAAGTTCCCGACCATGCTCGGACCGTCCAGTTTCTTCCACGGGATCATCCCAAGTAGTTCTAGGATCTGTTCTAGGTGCTCGGGCTTCTCTGACCAGCTGGTCCTCTTCTCCGGAATGAACCCCACATCGCACAGTGTGATCGTGTTCGGCTCTTTGCGGATGTAGAACCACTTCTTGTACCAGTCGTCAAGCGACGTGTTCCAAGGGTAGTGCAGTTACTGGGCCTTCATCCTGTCATGAAGGTTGAGGTACACACCTCCAGCTATCTTTGAGCCATCGCTTCCTTTCTTCCGCAAACATAAAAGATGGCGAAAGAAGTCAAAATGGGGCTGGAAGCCGCCATATGATTCACAAAGATGAATGAAGGTGGAGACAAGAAGAATTGAGTTGGGATGTAGATTGTAAATCCCAATCTCGTAATACAGATAGAGCCCCTGAAGGAAAGAGTGCACTGGAACCCCAAAACCCTGCTTGAAGAAATCTTCGAAAACCACAATCTCACCTGGTTGTGAATCGGGGTACCCCTCGCCCTCCGGCGCGCGCCATCCTACGAGTTCCTTGTTGTGGAGTACTCCCATGATGACGAGGTCTTTGATGGTCTGCTCGTTGCTTCTTGACTTCCACCACTCCTTCGCCATGACTCCGGCTTTCTTCTAGGCGTCACTTTTTGCCATGAATCCGGCCTTGCTAATGAAAGCGGATACGGTGGAGGAGTGATTGGTGATAATTTCGGAGGTATTAGGGTTGGCAAGAGGAAGAAGAAGGCTGCTGCGGCGAATGGTAATGGGATTCGGTAAAAAGTAACTTCCAATTCTATACTATATTTAACCAAGAGTTCCACCGTTTTGTCTGCCCGAGATTCTTGGGAGACGTGCGCACGCGCCGTAGATGGTTGTTTTCACAACCTCGAGATCAATGCCAATATATGCGCCTTTTCATTATCAGTGTATGTGCCTCTTCGTTACCAGTGTGAGAGGGCCCACACTAACGCACCTCCTTATAGGTGCCAAGTGACTATTTGCTTGAAAGGACAATAAGGAAGTATGACGTGCTATACCCGTCTACTTTTTTGACCAGATGTGTCAGATTGGACTTGACAGAGTAAGAAGATTAATAAATACACCAAATAATAGTTCAAGTGGCATTTAGTTCCTCGCCGCACGTCTCGTGCTCAGGGATGGTCTAGACCACTATCGTGCTCGGGGACTGCCCAGACCACTACCGTGCTCGGGGACTATCCAGACCACTATCGTACTCGGGGACTGCCCAGACCACTACCGTGCTAGAGGACTTTTCAGACCACTTCCGTGCTCGGGGACTGCTCCGACCACTACCGTGCTTAGGGACTGTTCCGACCACTGCTCGGAGACTGCTCTCCTCGGCTACATGTGATTTGTACTCACATACAGTCGAGAGGCATTTATTTGGACCTTGCTACAAGGCTTATACTTCGCCTTCCAGCAAGCTCAGGGACTACATCGGTACGATGCACCTGCTGGTGCATCTCGTATTGCTTGTACGACGATTGGATTCTTAACTTCAGTGGAAATTCTTTTTAGACCCTGCCACCATGTGCCTACGTCACCTACTACCAGGCTCGGGGACTAAGTGGGCACACTTCACCTTGTGGTGAATGTGTTTATCTTATCGACCCCTACGCTTTGACTGATTGCCAGAATTACTATTGTCCAAGGGTCACTTATATTTCTTTTCAGAAATACAAGTGGGCACACTTGATAAGGAAAGAAATCTTTTTCTTTTTTCTTTAAGAGCACCATGCATTCTTCGGACAACTGGAATCTTCGGCTATAATCGTGGTCTACTGCTCTCTGTTCTGACCAGAATGCTGGCACATTTGATTGGTCAATGTTTCAATCAGTTGGAGATGACATGAAGACGGATTACATTAGTCGAAGGAGATCGAATGGCGTGTTGCAGCATAATACATGGTGCTCGGGGACTAGCTATGGGGGTATTAACCCCTATACCCTTACGGCTAGGCTTGGGCCAGCCTAGATCATGGGGTCCGGTCCACTAGAAGATGACGCGTGGCCCGGCCAACCTGCTCGGAATCCCACGCAAGGTATCAAGGAAGATTTGGAGATCAAGTAAGATCCTGGTCGGTTAGAATAGGAATCCTTATCCGGCCACCTATGGCAATTGTAACTGGCTAGGATTAGTTTCTAGATCTGTAACCCTACCCCCGGACTATATAAGGCGGGCAGGGGACCCCTCTAAAAACATCTCTCATTGACATACGACAATACAATCAGACGCATGATGTAGGTATTATGCCTTCGCAGTGGTCGAACCTAGATAAAACCTCGTGTCTGTCTTGCGTCACCATCTTGTTTGAGGCTTGCGCATCTATCTACCGACAATCTACTACCTTGGGCATACCCCTAGGTTGACTGCCGACCATATTTCATCGACAGCGCACGTCACCAAGAAGACTTCTTTAAGACAGACCACTTCAAGGCCTCAAGACAAAAAGAACCCGAACCGAGCTGTATCTGAGTTCTTTTTGATAAAGAACCCAGGTATAAGCTCGAGAGCCCTTCGATGAAGAATCAGAGCAATTTCAAGACAAGACCCTCTAGCTCCTTGTTCCAAATAGCAAGAGGCTCGGGGGCTACACCAAGATGGGAGTACTTTTTCTTCAAAAAAGCACACACCACTCGAAGATCCCAAGAAGCGCTACATGGTTTCACTCAAGAAAGCACTCGGGCGACCCTTGTTCCTACTCGGCAAGACCTGAAGGAACAAGACGAGGCTTCCAGAGCTCAACCATGAAGTGCTCGGGGGCTTGTTGATGCGGGACCCACGGGATACCCCACAAGGAAGAGAGGAGATCTAGTTTGATTAGGATTCCTCCCATGTAATTCTAGTAGTAATATTACCCTGTAATCCTACTAGGACTCTACTTTGTAAACCGACTAGGACTCTGGCCTCCTGACTATATAAAGGAGGGCAGGGCTCCTTAGATTGGGAGAGCAGAAGAGAGTTAGAGATAACACAACGCAACACTTTACAATCAATCCAATGCAAAGGCTAACGCCGACTAGACGTAGGGCTATTACTCGATCACGGTCGAGGGCCCGAACCAGGATAAATCGACTATCTCTTGTGTTTACCATCGAGTTCTGCATACGCTGAAGCCTGAACAAACTGCCCTGGGTACCCCTGTGGCAGGCTATCGGTGGTGAAACATCGATAGCCACACCACACTTGTTGGCCCTTATTCAATGCTAGATGGATTTTACAGAAAAATCAATCCTGGAGGTACATTTGTGCTCTCAAACTTCAATCTAGCAATGCAGTAACACAGAGCATGTCCAAGGCATCAATAAACCATGAACAGACCATACTTCGTAACTTGACATTAGTAAGTAGCTATGTAGAAATCGTGCAAGGTACCAGACCTATGATTTATTGTGCACTACTTTTACATACATATAGAAGTTTCAGCTTTCTACATGGGACAAACATAGTGGTTGCAAATCACTTTGCTTTTATGCTATGTCTGCATAGGTCCATGATATTTGTTACAGAACCGACCAATTTATAAGAGCACAAGTACAAAAACAATCGCCGAAACGATCAAATTCTCAAACTTGAGCCCATATAAACCTGGTAGTCAACTGAAATCTCGAAGGATTTCAAACCAACTTGCATACAACCAAGATCACAGTAATTCAACATAACATATCGTACGTTACAACATTTCGCAGACGTTCGCAAATAGATTACATCATCATAGAGTCATCGTTATTACAAAACAAGTCTTGTAAACATGCGGAAGCAAATAGTTTAACTCACACACTGAGTTCAAATACACATACTGGTTTGCTGATCATGGCCTGCAAAAGCATTCAGATAAGAGAACAGAGATCATGCCCATGATCTAGTCTTCGTCACCTGCCGGGTGGAGACAATACTTACAGAATCCTTGATATAGAAGGTCATCTGCAACAAGAGGGAATAAACCCTGAGTACAGGAATGTACTCAGCTAGACTTACCCGTCGAAAACCAAACAAATGACACCAAGGATTATGCATAGCTTCATGTAGTGGAGCTGGCTGACACTTTCATTTTGCAGAAAAGCATAAGTAGTATGATCAACTCTTATCCTGACTAGCAGTGACTTTTTAACCATTAACCTGTTAACTACATTAGCATCTATACTAAGCAATCATTTTATTAGGGTGCAAACATTAATAACCATATCAGGTATTCATTGTGGCAACCTTATCATCATCATCCATTTAACCGTATCATTAAATTAATTGAATCTACGTTGCCGCTGCTCAGTCAAGTTCTCACTATCCGGGAGAGACGGCGATTCGAATCGATTCCTATCCAGCTGGAGGGGTATTCCTAAACACAAACTCTACTTCCCCCATTAGGGTCGCAAACAAGTCACCTTTGGTACGATTCAGGAGTCGTGAGTCCAAACAGATTGGCATTCTCAGAGAACCACTCTGCCAAGGTTGTTCGGGACTCTAACCCGCCTTGGACTTATGCCAATGGCTCTCCGCACATCCTTACTACCTCCAGAATGCACGCCACTACTCACGTCCCCGGCCTGAGTCGAGCTACTAGGCTTCGTGGTCGGAACGACTTATCCGGCCAGCTAAGTGTTAGGCTGCGTTCAACATAACATGAGGACGTACGGCGTATCGGTCCTTAAACGACTCAGACGGAGTCACTATGTTCAAACCTACACAAGACCCTGCCCGGTCTTAAGTCATTATTCACATGGTTCTTTTCTACGATAGCTAATATAGCCAACCGTGATCCACCTCATCCTAAAGCTCGCAGGTGACAGTAAATCACCTGACTTCTATCGCACTAAGCATGGCTAAGCATTTAACCCGTTCCTGAACTTCAATAGGATTCCAGTGCGATATCTGAACAAGGAAGGATATATAATGCAGCAATTGGTTCCAACCAATTCCTATACTTAATGCATCATCAACAATAAAAGATACTTAATGTATTTGTAAAAATATGGGAGGCTTAATATGCTCCAGGGCTTGCCTTTCAGGAACGAGGAAGGCTGGTGGTCAGGGCACTCGGGCAATTCCTCCGCGGCGACTGCTTCGTCGGCTTCCTGCACCTCGGGCTCCTCCTCCTGGTTGGCTCTCTCGAACTCCAGCAATGTCACTCCCTCCGGCAGACCTATTGCATGATTGTGCAAGATAAATATCATGGATGCACATGAACGAATGTCAGGGATGCTCGGGGAATGCACATGTTCGCTGTAGTTTGCATATTCCAACTTAAGCCCTATTCAAATCACTTTACTTACCAAGTTTATACAACCTAATGTATAATTGCTCATCTTCAGTTAATGACCTAGCACCTGCACCTAAGCATATTCTCAAGTTAGGCTAACCCCTAAACAATCAATGAGAACATTGCACAAGCATACACTCAAGCATTTGTATTTCAGCAAAATGAATACTATGTAGCGGTGCAGTAAACTAGCCATAACTGGAGAATTATAATTCCAAATGACATGCAACAAGACAATCTAGAAAGCTTATGAAATTATATACAATTCATTTTCAGGCCTCAGAGCATGATTCAAACCTTTACTAGGTCGAATTCATCAATCAACAGAGTTCTACCCTCACAAGGCAGAGAATAAGCAAAAACTGAAATCTAACTTTAAACAGCTGTAGTTTCTAAACTACTGGGCCAAATGCCCTTAAATTTTGACAGGAGCTAGATACATAAATTATCTACAACTCTTGTATTCATCTCATTCACAGAAAACCAAAATATCATGGGGAACTTTTGAAAGTCCCCAGATCTGTCCAGAGGGACATAATGCAAACGAATAATTAATAACTTAAGATGTAAACATATAATTGGACAAAACTAAATCTACTCACATGTCACACATATCACAAGGACACCAGAAAGTAGGGTGTTCATCACTAAAACATTTCCTCTAATACCTTTCTTAATTTATTTAATTAATTAGAGGAAATAGTAAACATATATGAAAACTACCCCATTAAATATACAAAAATTACAGTAGACACTAAATTCCCTAAGTAGACTACCATAAAAATTTCACACCATTTGAGTAAGTATAACAACCTACACAAAAATGGTAAGGCAGAATGGCTTAAAATGGCATAATTAGGAAACCTTAGTGAAAAGTGTCAAGCAACAGATTCATATTTTTCCTAGCATCCTTAGGGTACTAGGATACTCTCCAACAAATTTCATGGTTAATGGATTCATAAATAATTTACTAAAATTCACACAAGTATTTACCAATGATAAAAGGAAAATCTATAACTCAAAAACTACACATGCAATGTCTCTCAAATTTTAACTAGAGCTTCTACTAAGCAATACTAGCTTACCCACAAAATTTCACAATTTGTGGATCAAGGAAACTCAAGATATGATTTAAACAAGTTTGCATGCATTCAAAAACACTTTTCAAGTTCCTATTTAATTCATCCAAAATTTCTACATAAAGTGCTCAAGACATATTTTTCTTAAATACTAGACTTCACTATGAGTCCAACAAAATTTGAATCATATCATTTGGATCTATACTTTAGGAATTACAAAATTCACAAACAGCATTCAAAATCTGCATAAATGAGCTATCCTAAAAAAACAAGCAGTCATTGACGAGTGGGACCCGACTGTCAGCCGGACCCACCGGTCAGCGACAACGAAGCAGGGGACACGGCTGCGATGGCGCGGAAGATGGCGTAGCTCACCGACGGCGGCTCTACGGGCGACACGGAGGGTACCTCCGTGCTCGCCATGACCTACCGCGTCCAATGACCTACTAACCCTAAGCTCTAGCGGACTCTAGGTACCCCGGCCTCGGAGCGCGGTGGCTTGGCCATGGCGCACGGCGGCGCGCAGCGAAGTCCGGCCATGTAGGGCACGGCCAAGCACGGTATGAGCTTCTAGGACTCGCGGGGAAGCTAAGGGGAGGAAGAAAAGAGGATGAGAGGGCTCCAGTGGCGGTCGACCACGACGAGCACAACTCCGGCGAGGTTGCGTTCATGGCGGTGGCGGCGGATTAGCCAAATGCGACCAGTACCTTAGGTTCTCCGGCACAACAGCAAGGTGTACGAGCTAGAGGAAGCTACGGCGGAGCTATTGGTGGGAGCTGGCTGGCTGTGGTGCCACAGCGAGCAAGCGCGAGCACGGCGGAGCAAAGGCGGAGCTGCTGCGGTGCTTCGGGCGAGCAGAGGAAGCAATGGAGGAGGCAGAGCGCGTGCAGGCGAGTGGAGAGGCAGCAGGGCGTCGTCCATTTCAAGCTGGCCAGCGTGCGACGTGGTCAGGCCAAGTCAAGCGCGTGGCGGCCACGCGGCGGCAACCTCCTGGCCACGGTCGGCCATGAACGGTCTGGTCAGAATGGCCATCAGGCCTGATGAAGCCGACTGACAGCGCCATTTGGAGCCGATGGATTTTCGAATCCTTTGATCATTAGCGCAAACTACCTAAGCAAAAGTTGAAGCCCTATGTTCCAGCTACAAAACTCATTTAGAGACCAAAGTCTAATTCGCAAAGGATGGAGAGTAAAATCATGCCAAAGTTGGCTCAAACAAACTGGAAATGTATTTAGGACTTAGAAAAATTTTCAAGTGTTGAGTCCACCATCAATGCTGACTTGTGGGTCCTTTTGGAGCATGTTGTGCACTTTTTCATGACTTGGCTTCTAAACAAAGTTTGTTCCTTATTAAATTTGCTACAACTTTGCTTTAGGTTGTTCAGCCATGCAAACATCCTAAGCTACACTTTTTAAATAGTCAAACACATGAACTCTAGGGGTCCAAATTGGTCAACCATGACTTGGAAACCTAATTAGGCAAAATGATCAACATGAACAATGTTCCAAATGATATCCTAAGTATAACTAAGGTTCTTAGGAGAATAATTGGCCACACCATACATTGGTCACACAAGAATCAGGCATCACAGGCATTGAAACATGGAAGAACAAGTGAAGTGTTACCTTTGTTTCAAGGCCATGTTTCATATGTTTCATGAGTGTGTTGCATAGAACTAACTAACCTTGTTTCACTAAGGGAGTGGCACATGTTGCACTTAAGTGTTGCACGCTTTACATTTCATAAAAGAACAACACACATGAAATATACAACATGTTGCAATGTTTCGAAATCATGTTTCATGTGATATAAGTTCACGAATGGATGCATGATGCTCATGTTCATGAAATGCAGTGCAAATATGGAAGCTAAACACCTGGGGTGTTACAATATTAGCATAGGTAGGTGAATTATCTTCCATGATATTAGCATAGGTAAGTGAATTATCGCCGACTTCCCTACATAGGTTTACCCACCAGATCTCCATAACATTAGCACATTGCCATGTACAACGGGTCTCTTGAACCCGTCTCCGTGGGACACAGATCGTGTGCAGTGGCTATTCACACTGCAAGATATGCAGTGGCCATATCTAAGCCATTCATCTAATGGGGAACAGCAGGATTAGGGATCTTCTTTTTCCCCTCCTTTCTTTATCTCACCTTTTACTCAAACGAATGCAAAAATAATTCAAGAGCATATTCTACTGTACAACAGCAGACCACATATGGAGCTGAGCACAACACATGCCCACGTACTGAACATATTCAAAATCAGAGTTTGCTGAATTGTCAGCCATACAGAACACATGCCCACATAATGAACGTATTGGATCTCTTTGCTCCATGCTACTGATTCTAAATCCTACATATATTTTACTCTAAACTGGGGTATTTTTTACCCAAAAGCTTAATACAAAAGCTGAACAGGAGAGCATATAGCACTGTTCCTATCTTCATATACAAAATGTTGTATCACCCAATAGCAAATTTGATCATGCCTTCAGTAAATGGCCTACAAACAAAGATAATTCAGATATGCCGCTTTCTAGATTAAATTGAACTAATACAATTTACGTAGACTTACATTTATATTCTGCTAAAAATACCAATCATCTATCCCTCCGACAGAGTCAGGATTAGTGGCATCTTGAATAACACTTGAACTCTGAAATGAGAGAGAGGAAGCTAGATAGGAAAATCAGCAGCTTTAGAATTATATTTTTTTAAGAAAAGGAGAAAACCAGCATACCTTAATAAGTTCAGAAAAACTACTAAGTGATTCATATTGTTGAGATTTTTCCAAAGTAGCATCTATGTTTTCCTCATATGCTTGGAATTCTTGCACAGGGTTTGCACTTTCTTCATGTTGTGCAGCTTTCTTTGTTGTCTTCTTATTTGCTTTGTTCTTCTTTTTCTTCTGAAAATTTTCAACCCAAGATTTCTTCCATTTTGACCCACCATTTGGTTTTTCTTTCTTCTTAAGACCAACAACATTTGCAAATTGTTCAGGTAAGCTGAATGGTAATTGAACACTAGAATTTTCAACATCAGTTTTAGGAGTTTCTCTGATTTTTTTCTTCCACCTGCTTACTGACATTGTGAAGTGTCTCTTCAACAAGCAAGTAGCAATCTTCAAAATCAGCAACTCGTGAAGCCAAAGGAAAGAATATCCGGCAAATCTTTTTGTACCGAAGTGTAGCATCTAACTTAGGATTTTCCACTATATCCCTCCCATGCATATCTTGGATAGTCTCTGACCTTGCGCCTTGAGTCCACCGCTTCAAAATGTATCTTTCAGGCAATAACTTAATGTTCATCAAATCAAGACCTTTTAGTGCATGCCTACATAATATACCAATTCTTTCAAAGAGTCGACAATTGCATGTGACAATCTGATCAGCAAGGTTGACTATAACTGTACGCTCTTCTTCAAGTGTAGATGACTCCCCAAGAGCTCCAATTGCAATGAAAAATTTAGTGCTTCTATTTGAATCCACTATGTAAGCTGCTAGTGACTTTTCATATTCAGCTTGGAAGGCTTTAAAAATTACAGGTGTATATATCTTACTAGTTTGTACCAATATAGGTGTCATCATCAAAATTCTTGGTTGTTTCTTTCTAGATTCAAATTCAGCTTGTAACTCCCTCTCTCTCTTGTCTTCAACAACATGCTCCACATGCTTTAGAAACCTAACGATGTCAAGATCTGATTTCAAATGCACTTTCAATGCATTATTCAAGCTCTTGCTTAGTTGCATACTTCGCATTCCTATTGAAAAAACATCCAACATGTAGCATTCAGCCCACTTGTGTCTCAACATGTAAATGCTGTCTAGCCAGGTCGATTTGCTTACTTTTCCTTTCATAGCATCAAAAGCTTCTTCAAATTCTGCCTTTTTCATACTGATACATGCAAGCACTGAAATCTAACAAGATACTTGACTCTTCTTCAGTCTCAGACTCTTCTTCATTCTGAGAGCACAAGTGCTTTAATTCATTTTGCGATATATGCTAGGTACATAAACCATGCCATGTACTAGTGAAGACATTGGACACCGCCTTTCCCATTGCACTATCTTGATCAGTAAAAATTGTTTGAGGCTGTTTTTTATTATGGACTGACAAAAATGCATTGAATAACCATTTGAATGACTCGAATGTCTCATCATACATAAGAGCAGCACCAAATACCACTGTCTCTCTAAATTGGTTGAAGCCTACAAACACACCAAATGGCCTATATTCTTTGTTGGTTCCAAAGGTAGTGTCAAATGTGATGACATCGCCAAAGTGCACATAGTCGACAATCATCTTTGCATCAGCCCAAAATATATTGGTTATTTGTTCTTCACAATCCATTTGAATGGCATATTGAAAGGAAGGATTCTCCACAGATTTATCTTGAAAATACTTTAGCAAACTTCCAGCCTCACCATACATCATCTCTCTTTGGCGCTTGGTTCGCAAATAATTTTTATGATCACGATGAGTGTATCCGAGGTTACCTGATCCACCAACATATCTACCAAGAAACTCATGTGCTACTTTAGGTGCAATTCCAGAATCATCAGCCACATCAATATCAATAGCCTGATGCTTAGAAATGTTTCTCTGTGATGGCATCAGATGACTTGTTTGTGCAGTCTGCAGAATGTGGTTGTGCTCAACAAATAAGTCATGTACTTTGTAAGTCCCATTTCCTCTTTCTAAAGTAATTTCCATACGAACCATGCAGCCTGTTCTTGTCTAAGCCCTGTTACGCTTGCAAACTGAGAACTTCTTATCTTCAGCCCGAGAACCTTGATTTGAGCAAACAAACCTACATGTTGTTACTAATCCATCAAGACCACTCTTGTTTGCATAGCACTTCCGAACATTAAACCCCATCCTACCACCATATGTGACCCAGAAGTTCCAAACCTCATCAACACTGCTAAATCTCATACTTATTTTATGAATCCAGAAAGGAGTTGCAGCCACCCTGTAGTTATAAATATTGTGTCACGAGAACCAACCAGACAAAATATTGTGTTTCCCTAACCTAACATTCTTAAGACATTTCAACAAATTTAATCCAACTATGCAGAAACTGATTAGTTAGATTTGGAACAAGGATTAGCACAACCTTGTAGGCGATTCCTCGAGCACCTGTTAGGCGTCATCCATGGCACCATCTTCTTCAGCTGCTTGGGTGCTTGCTGGAATGCTTTGCGCCATGGGAGGTTGCACGGGGGCATGGGGAAGGTGCGTGGCGCTGGCCTTCTTCGACGCGCACGCCTTGCTCAGTGTCGGCGCGGACGCCGTGATGCCTCCTGGAGCGATGGGATGAGGACGTTGGAGGACGGCAGCTTCTACAGGCACATGAGGAGCAGCATCGCGTCCACTAGCTGCGAGGAGAGGTCCTGGGTGTTTCATGGCGCGGCAGCTCGCCGGCCTCCCTGCTCTTGCCCACCGTCGGACGGCCCCGCCGCCTCGCTCTTCTGGATATATGGCGCCAACGCTCTGGAGTTTCCCTCCAAGAACGCCCGGGGAATGAAAAAGTAGAATCTTATCTCAACCGCTTCTGGTCGGATGAATAGCTCAGATATGGCCATTGCATATCTTGCGGTGTAAATAGGCACTGCACGCGATCTGTGTCCGTCTCCGTGATGTCATTTTTGCGGAAACCCCCCCTGCCAACTCGAAGAGACGGGGCCATCGTCGTCTCGAGAGGCGACGGGGAGAGCCCGTGGCCCGAGGTGGAGTCGCCGGCTCGAGTCGCCGTTGTACGGTCGCCTCATCAACTCGAAGGCGCGTGGGGTTCTGGTTTTGGCGCTTGTAGGAGGGCGTTGTCGCGTCATCCTCTCCGACCTCGCCGACGCTCTCCCAACATCCCAACAGCGTCCAGCTCGACGCGTCCTTCTCGTCTCCGCCGCAGGCGCCACCTCTGTCGCGCCACTCAGATGGGGTGCCGCCGCCGCCGCAGGAACCGTCCAGGACCGGCCGCTCTCTACTGCCTCCGCGCCTCTTCCGCACGCTAGCCTTCAAGGTGTTCGTTCATTTGTGTATTCGAAGCTATCATATGTGTTATTGCTGATTGAACACAGCTCCTGCTCTATTATATTCAGATTCAGTTTTCCGTTTTCTTTATGGTGTGAAAGTGATACACATCTGAGAAAACATGAGTGTGACATACATCTGAGAAAATGAGTGCAGTGTGCCACTAGGTGATGTTTTACTTCCTGATGCTGCATCTCACATTTTTTATGGGTCCGATCTGATTCATAATCTAGCACTAGCCGTATATATAGTGCTACTTTCACCTTGCTAATTCGGTTCTCAAGGTAGTATTGAGGATCAATGGGTATATTATTTTTGGAAAGCACAGGGGAGAAGCTCTGAATACCAGTTGTTATATTTTTCTCTGATATGTATGTCCATTCTCTGTTAATCAGACAAGGGCTAGTTAGCAAATCAATCCAGCTACTGAAACATCGATTTCAGTAGGTATGTCATATGAACAACCATTTCTGAAAACTGAAGTTATATATTGGTTGTTTAGCACCTACCGCAATGTATGGTCTGATTGAGCCAAATATGCTGTCAGTGAGCATTTAGCTGTTTGTGTACTTGGCTTATCTACCTAGCTATGACATAGTGTGAACTCCTCTTTTAGTCAGATTGTGTGAATATGAATCTAAGTGTGAACTCTGCAAAAGGAAGGAGGCGCAAGATAGTGTAAACTCTGAAAATAGTGCAGCCATATTTCCAACATTAAGTATTTGTAGGTGTAAAATTGTGGATTCCTATATTCCATCAGACCTCTGCATGTACAACTTGCAGTTTTCCCTGGCTGTTTATAAGAATTAGCGTGACTGAATATTTAGGTGTGTTCAATTTGTTTCCATCAGGCCTCTGAATGTACCTATTATGTACCTTTTTCTCCTGTTTTTTTTTTTTTGGTAATTTGGACTGAAAAATTGTTATTGAGAATTGTTCTTGACCTGCATCAGCTAAGATACCAAATGTTCTTGTTTCTTACAGTTGTGACTAGCTGAAGAAGTAGAGAAGATCAATATGAGAAAGCACAGAATAAGCAACCTGTTGCTGTTAGACGGCAATGCTCTTTGCTGACCCAGAATGCTAGTGCAGGCTATCTTCCGAAACTTGTGTATCAAATGATTGAGAATAGTACTGACAAATGGTTTCAGTCTCTCTGAGAACATGGTTTCAGTCTCTTTGTGTTAGCTATCTTGCTGTACCGCCTGTGTGTTTCTGAGCAATTTTGGTTATTTGCTGCAGGGATAAAGATTGGAGCTTATGATGTATCAGTATGGACTACTTAGATTATCTATCATTTTGAAGGAATGTGGGTGTCCGTAAATTTGTAAGCTTCAATCTAAAATTGCTGCCCCCTTCTTTAGAATGAACTGAATTGTTGTAACACAATACTATGCAATCTATTTCTTTGTACTATTTTTTTTTCTTAATTTTTGTTTATCAATTTTCCATCTTATAGCAACACAATGGTTTACAAAGTGCTATTCATGATTAATCTTGGCTACATTCAAAGCATTAAACAGCTTACAGCCAAGTCTATGGGTTGTATGTCTTTTAAAGAGTCTTTACGTCGGATTCTAGGCTCTTGCAGACCCTGTCTCTGGGTTGTACATGCCCTTGTCTTCCGAAGTTTTAGGAGCAATAAGCATGGGAGAAAAGTACAGCAATACGTGGAAAAAAAATACATGTCCATCAGTGAGAGCTTACCCATTACACAGAGATCCAGTGAGGGAATGGATCCAGCCACAGGGGCACTGGATCCGGACGCTCCAATGGTGGCATGGACAAATCCAGTCATGGAGGCACCAGATTGGGTCCTGGAGTTATCGAAACACAAGCCGGAGGACAGAGAAAAGGGAATTCGGTGAGAGAGAGAGGGAGAGAGAGAGAGAGAGACCAGGAGAGGAGAGGGAAGCATGAGGTAGAAGCCTGGACGCGGAGTCGGTGAAGCACTCGTCGGAGCACCCCGTCGCGCCCACCGACGTCCGAGCCCACATAGTTGTTGTGTGTTGGTTTTCGCCAAGGCGTGGCGGCCACTTCTCTCGCCACACAACGCCACAGCTTTGGTGGCCGCGCCACACCTCGCCTGGCGTGCGGTGTTTGGGCACCAAACATGCTGTTGTTAGTCTTCCTCCTCCCGTGCGCTCATGGTGTGTGGCTTCATCCTCTTCACCTCGCCGGCTTCAGCGTGTGCACATGGAGCGAGCACCATTCAGTGACGCGATAGGTTCGGGAGGCGGTGCCCGCTGGACCGGGGCTCCGAGCTCGCGCGGCTAGTGAGGGCGGATGACGTAGGTGACGACTCTTCTCTTTCGGTGCCGGTGAGGCAGTGACGTGACATGAGAGCAGGTTCAATAAGCTTGGCTATAAGACAAGCCAACAAGAGATTAGCATGAACTGAATTGTTGTAACACAATACTATGCAATCTATTTCTTTGTACTATTTTTTTTTCTTAATTTTTGTTTATCAATTTTTCATCTTATAGCAACACAATGGTTTACAAAGTGCTATTCATGATTAATCTTGGCTACATTCAAAGCATTAAACAGCTTACAACCAAGTCTATGGGTTGTACGTCTTTTAAAGAGTCTTTACGTCGGATTCTAGGCTCTTGCAGACGACCCTGTCTCTGGGTTGTACATGCCCTTGTCTTCCGAAGTTTTAGGAGCAATAAGCATGGGAGAAAAGTACAGCAATACGTGGAAAAAAATACATGTCCATCAGTGAGAGCTTACCCATTACACAAAGATCCAGTGAGGGAATGGATCCAGCCACAGGGGCAGTGGATCCGGACGCTCCAATGGTGGCATGGACAAATCCAGTCATGGAGGCACCAGATTGGATCCTGGAGTTATCGGAACACAAGCCGGAGGACAGAGAAAAGGGAATTCGGTGAGAGGGAGAGAGAGAGAGAGACCAGGAAAGGAGAGGGAAGCATGAGGTAGAAGCCTGGACGCGGAGTCGGTGAAGCACTCGTCGGAGCACCCCGTCGCGCCCACCGACGTCCGAGCCCACATAGTTGTTGTGTGTTGGTTTTCACCCGTTTAGGCTTGTTTGGATTATAAGCCATGGCTGAAAGTACTGTTGGCTAGTTTGGTGTGAGAGAAAAATGTTAATATCTATTATGATCACATAGTTATAGATCTAGCCGGGTACATCTTGTTAATGGATAATATGTCCTAGTACGTCTACTAGACAGAGATTAGAGGGAGGAATAGTGCTAGGTTTCCGACCATCGTAGGCCTTCGATCTAGAGGCGTCGGCCATGGTTGTTGTGCCGGTGTCTGTGCGAGGGCAGCGACGGTCGGTGAAGAGGGCGATGAAGTCGTCGACGTCGGTGGAGCGGCGCGGCGCGGCTGGTGGCTTCTCGTCACTGGCTGCGCCCCTCTCTGATCGGGATTAGGGTTTAGGTTTCGGTGGGGAGCTCGGCTCAGGTGAACCTCATACTTAGAGCCATCAACCCCCACCTATATATATTGCACAGTGTGATAGGGGCCCTCCAGCCATAGTGGGCTGGGCGCCCCCGATTAGGGCGCGGATCAAAGGCCCAACTGGGCCATTGGGCCCAGTTTGGGATTAGAGATCAATCTAACAATCTCTCCTTTGATCTCCCACCATCTTTCAATTTCATATCATTTACTTTTGTTCATTCCATTACAGATTAGTGCATAGAGCATGTTTCATCATCACGGTCAATTGCTGATAGATTTAACAATTACAACACATCACTCTGTTCTGAAATAGATACTTAACTTTGGGCCTTCTTTTGTCCAGGAATTATAGGCTTTTTCTTAAACTCATGCCGGCTACATGTTCTCTGAACACATTGGGTGGTAAGCCTTTTGTAAGTGAATCTGCGAGCATCTTTTCGGTACTTATATGCTCAAGACTTATGACATGATATCGGACTTTATCTTGCACAACATAATACTTTATGTCAATGTGTTTGGCAGCACCACTTGACTTATTATTGTGAGCATACTGTACTGCCGGATTATTATCACAGTATAACTTAAGTGGTCTATAGATGTCGTCAACCACCTTCAAACCTGGTATGAACTTTTTTAGCTAGTTCACCTACCCCGTTGCCTCATAACACGCTACAAACTCGGCATACATTGTGGATGATGTAGTGACGGTTTGCTTTGAGCTTTTCCATGAAATAGTTCCCCCTACAAGAGTGAATACATATCCAGACGTGAATTTTCTATCATCTCCCGCATAATCAGAATATGAATATCCCACTATATGGAGTGAATCTGATCTTCTATACGTCATCATGAGGCTTTTTGTTCCTTGCAAATAACGCAATACTTTCTTTACTAATTTCCAGTGTTCTGTTTCAGGATTGCTCCAAAATCTACCAAGTAACCCGGTAACAAATGCCAAGTCAGGGTGCGTACATACTTGAGCATATTGCAAGCTTCCGACAGCTGAAGCATATGGAACCGTTTTCATTTGATCGATCTCATACTGATTCCTAGGGCATTGAAAATCCACATATCTGTCGTCCTTGACTATAGGAGCAGGCGAGGAACTACATTTGTGCATATTGGGTTTCTTTTCCCGATTCGATTCGTTCGATTCGGTTCATCTCTTTCATTTGAATTTCTTTAAGATCTTTCCTATGTATGCCTTTTGTGACAGTCCTAATACCCCTTTACTTCTATCTCGGTGAATCTCGATCCCTAGAATGAACGAAGCTTCACCAAGATCTTTCATATCAAATTTTGAGGACAAAAACTTCTTTGTCTCTAGTAGTAGACTGACATCACTACTAGCAAGTAAGATATCATCCACATACAGGACAAGGAAGATAAACTTTCCATTCTTAAACTTTGCATAGACACAATTGTCCTCTATATTCTTTTTAAACCCAAAATTCCTTATTGTCTGATCAAACTTCAAGTACCACTGTCGTAAAGCTTGTTTTAATCCATAAAAGGATTTCTTTAGGCGGCATCCCATTCGTTCTTTTCCTTCTATGACAAAACCTTTTAGATGTGCCATGTAAACATTTTCCTCCAAGTCCCCATTGAGAAATGTCGTCTTTACATCCATTTGATGTAATTCTAAATCGTAATGTGTCACTAATGCCATTATGATTCTGAAGGAATCCTTACATGAGACTTGAGAAAAGGTCTCATTGTAATCAATGCATTCTCTTTGCGTAAAGTCTTTTGCCACAAGTCGCGCTTTATATCTCTCTATATTCCCTTGAGAGTCAATTTTTATTTTGTAGACCCATTTACAACCTACTGTTTTGGGTCCTTTAGAAATTATTTCTAAGTCCCAAACTTTATTGGCATTCATAGATTTCATTTCATCTTTCATGGCCTTAAGCCACTTTGATGAATAATCACTTCTCATGGCTTCTTCAAATGAGGTGGGATCATACTCCATTTGAAATTCCTCAATGTTATATACTTCATAGTCAGCAGGAATAGCTGATTTTCTAACTCTTTGAGACCTTCTAGGGGTCTCCACGTTTGGCACATCGTTTGAGGCGGTTGTTGCTCCCCCTCATGTATGGCAATAGGTTCTATAGGATCCTAAAGAATAGGTTCCTCATCGTCATTCATTGTTGCCACAGGCGGAATAACAATAGGTGCTGTCGATGCAGCGACAGTAGGTAGTGAGAAAAATGGCTCATGAATCATCGGAGTGGGCGCATACACCCGCTTCTCTTCAAGGTCAATTTCTCGAGCTACCATGCTCCCCCTGATCATTTCATCCTCTAGGAAGATAGCGTGTCTCGTTTCCACAAACTTTGTATGTCTGTCTGGACAGTAGAAACAAAAACCTTTTGACTTTTCTAGGTAGCCAACGAAATGACAACTTACTGTTTTGGGATCTAGCTTTCCAATGTTTGGGTTAAATACTTTAGCCTCAGCAGAACTCCCCCACATATGTAAGTGGTTTAGTGAGGGTACTCTTCCTGTCCACAACTCATACGGTGTTTTGGGCACCGACTTACTTGGTACTCTATTGAGAATATGTATGGCGGTTTTTAATGCCTCCATCCACAGGCTCAACATTATGGTGGAGTAACTTATCATACTGCGCACCATATCCATCAGGGTACGATTGCGTCTTTCAGCTACTCCATTCTGCTGAGGTTCGTTCGGTGTAGAATATTGGGCTACTATGCCATTTCCTGTAAGAACCTTGCAAAAGGTCTAGGAACTTGATCATATGGGGTATGCCGATCGTAGTACTCCCCCCACGGTCGGACCTGACTATCTTAATCTTTAAATTGTGTTGGTTTTCAACTTCTGCCTTAAATATCTTAAATTTATCTAATGCTTCTGTCCTTTCTTTGATTGGATAAATATAGCCATAACGGGAGTAATCATCTGTGAATGTTATGAATGAATCATAACCATCCATACTCTTTATAAGAAATAGACCACATATGTCTATGTGAATAATCTGTAAAATTCCTGCACTTCGTTTAGCATCTTTCTTAATTTTCTTTACATACTTTCCTTTTATGCATTCTCTGTATTGTTCTAAATGTAAGAACTCTAATGGAGGAAAAATATCATTCTTAACTAGTCTTTCTATTCTCCCTCTCGAAATATGGCCTAAACGACAGTGCCATAATTTTGACGACGCATCATGAGCTCTCTTTCATTTTCTGTTTACATCCGCAGACGAGGATACATTCTCATTGTCGCACGCAACATTCCCATCATCGCATACAACATTCACATCATCACGTAGTGATAACAAATAAAGCTTATTTTATAAGATAGCAAGACCAACACATGCACTATTAAATGTTATCTTACATTTGCTATTTTCAAAATGGCAATCGTATCCATCATTGTCCAAGCATGAAACACTAATCAAGTTTCTCTGTATAGAGGGAACATAAAGTACATCTCTAAGTAAAAGTGTGAAGCCATCAGCAAGCTCTAGAGAAAGATCACCAATGGCTTCAACATCTGCTTAGACTCCATTTACAACTTTAACGTGTCTTTCTCTTCTTTGCGTAGTCCTCGTCGAACGAAATTCCTGTAAGGAATTAGCAACATGAACAGTTGCACCTGAGTCAATCCACCAAGTAGATTTTGAATACTGTACATACAGGGATTCATTTATGAACGTAATAATGTTCTCACCTTTCTTTGCTATGATCATCTTTAAGTAATCGGGACAATCTTTCTTATAATGTCCCGTCTTCTTGCAATAGAGACACTGGTCTTTCTCTACTGTGAACTTGTTCTGCTGAGGCTGATGCAGCATGGGACCCTTTCCCTTTGACTTTGAGGAGGAGTTAGCATTAGTATTCTTTTTCTTATTGTCTTTCACATAATTGATAGTGCCACCATTGGCAGCTTTTATTCTCTCCTCCTCTTGCACACACATAGCCATGAGCGTCTCTAAGTCCCACTTCTCGGGTTGTATGTTGTAGTTGACAATAAAATTATCATATTCCTTTGGCAAGGAAGCAAAAATTAGATGGATAAGGAACTCTTCCTTGAGAGCCAGATCCATTGGTTTTAGCTTAGATGCCAAATTGCTCATCCTTAGTATGTGCTCTCTTATGCCACCATTTCTAGAGTACCTCTCTGTCAGCAGCTGCTTTATCAGCTGGGTAGCATATGTCTTTAAAAAGTCATTGAACTGACTCTTTATTCTATCGAGGTACTCG
Source organism: Miscanthus floridulus (assembly GCF_019320115.1). Classification (NCBI taxonomy): domain Eukaryota; kingdom Viridiplantae; phylum Streptophyta; class Magnoliopsida; order Poales; family Poaceae; genus Miscanthus; species Miscanthus floridulus. The sequence continues at coordinate 43,830,156 of NC_089594.1, read as the reverse complement.
GTGACCGTGCCACACTCTGGGATTGACCTCACAATTACAGGCTCAATCGTGTTCTTTATCACAGCCAACATTTTTTTGTTGGCAATGACCCACTTCCTATGCTCAAGGTCATAGGACATCTTTTGAGATGCAAAATCCATTTCTCTAGTTACCCAAGCGGCATTAGCCTCGTTTGTCTCCCTCACCAGTGCCACAGGCTTAGTGGGACACGGTGAGGTGATTATCCAGTCCACCTCAGCTAAGATGAAGGTCATGTCAATCTTTTTCTTCCACTCCGTGTAGTTGTCATCTTTAAGAGTGGGGATCTCTTTGATACAACCCATCAAGTTGTATCCGCCTGAAAACACAATTCATATTAAGTGAGAACATAAACATAATAATAATAATTGCATGCCTTAGTTCCAACGTTGGTCAAAATTAAAACATACAATTGTCCTCTACACTAATTCTACATCACCATTGGACAGAAATAGAATTAATGCATGAAATTATTAAAATTACAATATTGTTATTAACAACGTTGGTCAGAAAATAACAACATCATAATCATGTCAAAATCTCTTTTTCTCCAATTAAATATCACGTTGGTTCAAAATAACTGGAGAATAAACAATTTCTTTAGCAACAGAAACATGAAAAATTCATTATCTATTTTTCAGAAGCATTAAACTTTTCTCAAATATTCTCTAAAAAATTATCCCATTGGTTCAAATTTTAACAGAGATATTAAACTAGACAAAATTCATCGAAATATGCTTCTAAAAATTAAATAAAACAAAAATGAAAAATGTTACTGTGCAATTTGGACCAAAATTCTTGGCGCGCTATGCACTGTCGCGGCCTAGCTACGAAAATTGGCCCGCTCCTGTTTGGCTCTCGCGCGCGTTGCGTTTTCCTAGGCCGCAACCTGCGCCTGGGCCGGCAAAGTCGTGCGTCGCGCACGCTCGCCTGAGCCAAATGTTGGCCCGTTCGCTGTCAGCCGTTCATCTGCATCGGACGGTCGAGCGCGCGCATCGGTCGAACAAAACCCCAACGCGGCGGCCTCCCCAAAAGCCTATCTCATTTCGACTCCCTGTATCTCCTCTCTCAGCGCAGCGACGGAAGAGAGAAGGAACATCGCAGTAGCCATGGCGGCGCCGCCGCGGGCCCCTTTGCCGGTGCATGCGTCCACCCGAGGGTGAGCGCACCGCCGTCGAAGGGCTGCGTTGCGGTGCCCTTGACACCCGAGCTCGAGGTGGAGCCACGCGGTGGCGTGACCTGCCCGGTCGACGCCTCTGGTTCTTCCCGCGCGCCGACCATCATCATCATCATCAGCGCCCCAGGTAGGAAGCCCCTTCTCTACTGTCCTCTTTCTCTTTCTAGGGTTAGGGTTTTGTTCACTGTTGTTCTTCTGCGGGACTGATTCGCGGGTTAGGGTTCGGCTTTGAGATCCTTTCCAAAAACCGACACCCTTTCTCTTCTCTGTGCTTCACCCGATTAGGGTTAGGGTTTCGTTAGGGTTAGGATTAACCCGATTTGTTTTTCGTTCACCCGATCTAGATCTAAAAGCCCTAGAAGACCTGGCTCTGGTACCATTGTTAATATCTATTATGATCACATAGTCATAGATCTAGCCGAGTACATCTTGTAAATGGATAACATGTCCTAGTACGTCTACTAGACAAAGATTAGAGGGAGGAATAGTGCTAGGTTACCGACCATCGTAGGCCTTCGATCTAGAGGCGTCGACCATGGTTGTTGTGCCAGTGTCTGCGCGAGGGCAGCGACAGTTGGTGAAGAGGACGATGAAGTCGTCGATGTCGGTGGAGCGGGGCGACGCGGCTGGTGGCTTCCCGTCACTGGCTGCACCCCTCTCTGATCGGGATTAGTGTTTAGGTTTCGGTGGGGAGCTCGGCTCACATGAACCTCGTACTCAGAGCCATCGACCCCACCTCTATATATTGCGTAGTGTGACAGAAGCCCTCCAGCCATAGTAGGCTGGACGGCCCCGATCAGGGCGCGGATCAAAGGCCCAGCTGGGCCGTTGGGCCTAGTTTGAAATTAGAGATTAATCTAAAAAAAATAATGTTCGTTGGCTGATAAATCATGGCTTATAAACCAAATACGATCAAGCGAACACGTCGATAATAATCAAGCCATACAATGATCTAGTCTCCCCATCCATTTTAAATATCATTTTTTATTATGTGTAGGACCTACCGACTCATCCCCTTCCTTCGTTTTCCAAATCGTCCATCTGCTAGTTAGGCCCCGTTTGGTACCGCTCCGTGGTGCTTCACTGTTCATGCACTGTAGCGTGCCAGAAGAAGCAAGAAATTCGAGCCTCACCGGCTCCGTAAACAGTAACCACGCTACAGTGAGAGGAAAAAGGTGGGAAGAGAAAACCAGCTCCGATGCTACAGTACTGCTACCGTGTTCGTTACAGCATTGCCAGGCGGAGCCGGAGCTGCCGGGAGCGGTACCAAACGGGGCCTTATCCTCTTCCCCCTTTCTGGCCCCTTCCTTACGCTCACCAAGGGCAGTAGCTTCTCCGTTCGATAGGGCATGGACAACGGCGGCCGTTGCGCGGACACGGCAACGACGACGAGCGTGTCGCGTGGAAGCTGGCGCATGGCCGCGGCAAGGACGGCAGCCGCGGCGCGTGGACGGCTAGAAGCAGGCAGCCATGCGGGCGCTTGTTCTCAAACTCAAAGGGTGATCAATCTCTGCCTCGACATATTCTATGGCTAGCTAGCTACGCATGTATGGGTGGATGGTCTCGTACGTACATTTGGATTCTTACCGTTTTTATCTAAAAAATAATCTGGATTCTAAGGGAGTTTTTGGACACGCAGACGCGGTGAGGACGGTGGGTGCAGACGCGGCGAAGACGACAGGCGCATCAGGGCATCGGCGCACCATGGCTACCGGCGTGCGGACGGGACGGGTTAGGCCGCACGAGACCACAGGTGGTGGCGGGCCCCGTGAACCACGGGAAACCGTGCAAGCGCTCGGCGCTGGAAGTGGCGACACGCAGCTTCTCTCCGGCATTTGCTGATATCTTGGCTTATATAAGCCAAGACCTGTATTAGGACCCGAATTTTTTGTTTTTTAGTTTTTTTTAAAAAATTTTCACAAATATGTCTTTGGAGGTATGCTTTCAAAATCTGGACCCTTAACTCGACGCTATCGTTGATGGTGCCGAGGTTACACGTCTCGGCGCCCTAGATTTTGGCGCCTAGGTTTTGGGCTCGACGTAGACGTGACGGTGACTTGACAGGCACCTTGGCGCCATAGATCTTAGCGCCGAGCTTAGTGCCATAGATCTTGGCGCCGTGGTTATTGGCGTCAAACCCTATCTTACGTATGGGCCCTCCCTTCCTTTCCTCCTTCCTCTTTCTACCGCTCCCGAGCCAGGGCACGCCAGCGCTACCGCACGGCCGCGCCCGCCGCCCGCGCCTGCGCCGGCCCCCACCGTGCCGGCCGCCTGCGGCCCCAGCCCACTCATGTCACCTCGCTGCGTGGAGCATCGGGCGTCCCGCGCCAGCCCCCGTTGTGCCGGCCACGCTCCGCCCCTCCTAGTCCGTGCCGCCTCGTCCGTCCCGGCTCGCCACGTCCGCCACACGCATAGGCGCTCCCTCCAGCGAGCCCGGCCGCGACACGGCCCCTGCTCCCAGCGCACCGCGACCTCGCCGTCGATCCCATCCTCCACGTCCTCGTCCTGCTCTGGTCCCAGCGTCAGCGTCTGCGTCGCATCGTTGCATTGACTTGGACATGTAAATTTTTTGAATATGCAATGTAGGTACTTAGTTAGCTTGAAATTGTAGTGCTATTATTTGGTAGTTTCTATTAAATTTGATGATGTAGGTAGTTGATTTAGTTAGTGAGATAGATATAGTTAGAGAGCTAGTGACATATGTACATAGATATAGTTTTAGATAGCTAGTTGATTTAGTTAGTGAGATAAATATAGTTAGATAAATATAGTTAGATAGTTATTTAGGGTGTAGTTGGTTAGTATCTATTAGTGAGGTACTATATAGAAGCTATTTTGGACTAAACGAACTATATTTCAATTTTTGTTTGAACTACTAGATGGACAACCTACTGAGCATATATCATGGAGGCACCGTGGAAAGAGATCGCTATGGATATGTTGAGTTTGTTGAGATGCAAAGCGTGCCAATGTTATTCAATAAGAAGCCTTCATTTAGTGAGTTGGTTGCAAGGGCTTGGGAGGAGCTACATTGGCATGGAGCTGATGATGATGATGATGGCATCGTAGTGGAGGGTGTACTTCACCTAGGTTCCCCTCCCAACATCCTAAGGAAGATGATCCCAATTGGGTGTGCAGACCAGTGGGAGAACAATGTAAGATCGGCTTTGAAGTACCAGTTCCAAACTTTGGACATGGTTGTGCGTCGGATGTTAGTTGATCCCATCCCTCATAGGTTTTTCCCACCAATGGGTTAGCAGGCACACTTCAACCCTCGCGTCCTAGAACCTGATATGGATGTGAAGATTGCACATACGGTTCCCGATGCTCAATCTGCCCCCAATGAGCTAGTTGGAGATGCTTGTCAGACTCATGATGTTGTGGCAGATCCTCCTCATGAGATTCCTTTAACACAGAATCATCCGAGTAAGTGTCTTATCTGAATGGTTTTTGGAGCTTACCCCCTTTCTTACATCCATTTTTTTCATTCTTTCCTCATTTTTCTATTTATGTTGCAGAAGACATTCCTAACAATGTGGATGTGCTCACTGTTGCTACGCAAGTGCACTGTGGAGATAGATTCCATGACTCCAATAGTGTTGAAATTATGAATGATTTGGAGCCATATGAGATGGCAAGGCTCTTCATTCTGATTATGATCATCCTATTGGAGAGCTGATAGAGAGTGATGTTGAGATGCTAAGGTGTATCTTTCCCGGCCGCCGTGATCCAAGAGTTCACGAGTTCAACGATCTTCCTCATTCCGATCAGACGTGTGCTGAAGGACATGATGATGAGCTCCTAGAAGCTCCTAAGGCTAGCCATAACATGGTAACTGAGAAGGGTAGGGTATTCAAGGACCTCCTTGCATTGAAGAGGTGGTTGCAGGCGTTTGTAGTGATACGAAAGAGACCTTACAAGGTCTTGCATTCATATGCGAAGCGCCGTTACACAGTTGTGTGTGACAAGTAACGCTGTCCATGGAGGGTTTGTGCAAGAAAGTAAAAGGTCACCGAAAAGTGGAAGATCACAAAAGTTGTTGGGCCACACAATTGTGTTGACCATATGCTGACATTGAAGCATCGGTAGTTGACATCTACCCTCACTACCAAGCAGTTGATGGGAATATTACAGGGAGAACCCAACATGAAGGTTAGGATAATTATCAGGACCATTGAGGCATTGTATAGAGGTTATGTGATAACTTATGGTAAAGCTTGGAGAGCTAAGCAGCGAACGTGGAAGATGATATATGGGGACTAGGAGGATGGGTATGTGCAGCTGCTAGTACTTTTCAATGCAATCAAAGTGGTAAATCCAGGCATGCATTATGAGTACATCCCAAAACCAAATGCATGGAAGGATGGCAGGTAGACATTCTTCCGTGCTTTCTGGTGCTTCCCTCAGTGTGTCGATGCCTTTAGGCACTATCGTCTCGTCTTCACCATTGATGGTACGTTCTAGATTGGTAAATACCAGGGCACACTTCTTATAGCCATATCCTATGACGTGAACAACAAGTTGGTTCCTTTGGCATTTGCTTTGATTGAGAAGGAGAACAATGACAGTTGGGGATGGTTCTTGAGGCTAGTTTGGATACATGTGGTTGGGCCTGGTAGGGAGGTTGGCATCATATCTGATAGGCACCAGGGCATACTTAATGCCATGCGAGAGTAGATAGAGGGGTATGCACCATCGTTGGTGTACTCACCACCTTGCCAAGAATCTACTCTAGAAGGATAGTGTGAAGGATAACTTTGATCTGTTCCAAGAGGCTGCTTGACAGCTTGAGGACAAGTACTTTTAGAAAAAGTTGGAGCAAGTCAGAACTGCATCAAATGCAAAAGGTAGACAATGGCTCACAGGTTTGATGAGGGATTTGGAGAAATGGACAAGAGCTCACGACGCCAGTGGATCGAGGTACGAGTTTCAGTGTAGCAACATGGCAGAGTCATTCAATAAGTTGCTATTGGAGATACGTGGTATGTCCGTGAATGCAATCGTTCAATTCACCTTCTATAAGCTTGTTGCCTAGTTCAATGATAGACACGCCCATGCATTGAAGTTGTGGAGTGATGGTGAGATATGGGCTTCGAAACCAAAGGCACACCTAGAGAAGGCAAATGAAAGGGCTGGCACACATGAGGTTACATGTTTTGACCACACCATAGGGACTTATCAGGTTGAGCATAGGGGTGGTACAACATCCAACGGCGAGGTTGAAAGGTCCTTGTGTGGTTTTGGTAATTGAGTGACAACCTAGGTGGACTAATGGTATTTATGTGAAATACACAGGTGATTAGTCCATAGGTATATGTGTGTGAGAAACATATGCCATAAAGGTGAAAATGGCTTGGAGATATTGCAAAGCTCACACATGTGATGATGAAGGAGCTCATTGCAAATGAGACATGGCATTGAGTCATGTGATCAAGGTGGAGAAGATCAAGATAAGACTTGGCTTGATGGACCGGTTGCAAGCGTGAAGGGCAAGTTGGAGGCTTTAGAGCGATGGACCACATGGCGGTAAAGCTTAAGCAAGACTTGGCACCGATGGACGAAGGCAACGGTGAAAAGAAAGTGAAGTCAAGATCAATAAACTAATATGATCATGTGATGATATGAAGTAGATCATATCATTGTTGATTGTGTTGGTGCATGTGTTGCATCATCATTGGAGGAGATGGAATGGAATGCGCAAGGCAAAGGTATAACCTAGGGCATTTCATTTCACCGGTCATAGGTGTGTAGAGAAGTTGATGACCGGGTCTAGGATAGATGGCCGTACTATCAAGAGGGGCAAACTTGTTTGCATATCGGTCATCTAAGTGCCACTCGAGTGATCTAACTTTGCATCGTTGCTAGGATTGAGTGGCATGGCAAGTTGAGTGGCTAATCCTTTGGAAAATGATTGTGAAAATGCTAACACACATACACATAGTGGTGTACACTTGGTGTTGGCACATTTATAAAGGAGATGAAGTTGGAGTTGATGTGGATCAACTCGGCGATGGAACGGAGGTGAGAAGGGTTTGAAACTCCATCGGTGGAGTGTCTGCTCGTAGAGTGCGGACAGTTCGATGGTGCCACCGGTGCCCTATATAGAAAAGATAGGGTCTTACAGAGTGCACCGGACGTTGGTCACGCAGTGACCGGACGCTGGGGTCCTGCGTCCGGTCAGTGGCAACAGAGCGCACGCAGGCATCGGTCTTTGACCGGACGCTGGAGCTGAAAGTGACCGGCAGGGTGCGTCTAGTCAGGCTGACGTACGGTGACATAGAAAAGTTGGAGAAGGACTAGACGCTGACGCTGCGTCTGATCGTGACCGACCGAATGCGTCTGGTCGTGATTGGTACGTTACTGGAAACGATCGGACACTGGGGTTGCTGTGTCTGGTCAGTTTGTGTAGCTGCATTCGGTCATAACTTGATTGTTGAGATCAAGTGACTGAGGTTGAATGGAGGCAACACATGGAGAGCATCCATTGACCGGACGCTGAGGTCCTACGTCCGGTCGATACGATCGGAGCGTCCGGTCGTCCTGGGTTTTGTCCAGTGAAGGGGTAACGACTAGTTTAGCCTGTGGGGCTATAAATAGAAGGGGATCTTGGCCATGGCTGGTGCTAAGCTCCTCGGGGGACTTTGTGTCCATGCTTGAGAGTGCTTGGGAGCTCTCCATCTTACATATGCTTGATAGTGATCATCCGATTGTGTGAGAGAGCGATTCTAGTGCAATTGCATCGTGAGGTTGCATCGAGTGGCACTAGGTGATCGAGTTGCAAGCTAGTGGTGCTTGTTACTCTTGGAGGTTGCCACCTCCTAGATGGCTTGGTGGTGGTCTCCGTCGAAGCTCATAAGAAGCTTGTGCGGTGCTCCGGAGAAGAGCTTTGTGAGGGGTCTTGTGCCTTCCTCGGTGGAGAGCCAAAAGGTAACTCTAGTGGATTGCTTGAGTTACCTCACTTGAGGGTAGGTTCTTTGCGGGTGATGCCAGTTAGCCGTGGAACCACCAACTGAGAGGCCGACACAACAGGGACTAGCGTGTTGGCAAGCACGTGAACCTCGGGAGAAAAATCATCGTGTCAACCTTGTTCTTCCCATTGGTTTGCAATCCCCTTTCACAAGCTTGTATTTATATTTCATATACATTGTGCTTGTGTAGTTGCTCTTGTAATTAGTTAGCTTGTGTAGCTTACTAGTTACCTTCTTGCTTGTGTAGCATAGAAGTAGCTCCCTTGCATGGCTAATTTGGTTTGTATAACCTTGTTAGTCACATTAATTAGTTTGTGTAGCTAAGTAATTGCGCTCTCTAATTTGGCATTGGTTGCCTTGTTATTGAGCATTGCTAGTGAGCTTAGGTGGCTTTGTTAGGAGCTCCCTTGTTGCTTGAAGTACTAGTGGCATAGGTTTGTGTGACCTTACTTCTAGAATTGATTAGGTAAGCTCTAGCTAGCCTGACACCTTTGTTGCTTAATTAGTATCTTTGGAAGGTGCTAGAGAACATAAATAGAAGGGGTGTAGTCTTGGCTAGACCGATAGTTTTAATTCTGCACTTATTTCGGTTAGCCGACGCGATTAATTTTAGAAAGGACTTTTCACTCCCCCTCTAGTCCACCATATCGACCTTACAAGTGGTATCAGAGCTAGGTCTCTCGTTTGTGGTCTTCACCGACCCTAGAGGATGGCGTCTAGTGGGCTAGATGTTTGTGAGACACACATTTTTGATGGCACAAAGTTTATACTTTGGAAAAATCACATGCTTGATCATTTTCATGCAAAAGGATCTAAGTTTTGGTGGATTGTCACTAGTGGTCTCACCCATGTCTTGGACCATAAAAATCTCACCAAAGCTCAAAGAGTTCTCTATGAACTTGATGCACATGCTTGTTGTTATCTAACCGATTCTTTGAGCTTTGATTTAATGAAAAGGATAAACTATGTGGGCACCGCTCATGAGATATGTGAGTCAATCAAGCACACCTACGGTGATTCCTCCACGTGGGATTATGGCAAATTCAAGAAGGAGGATGAGCCCAAGAAGGAGGCGCATGAGTGTGTTGAGCATAGCCACAATTCAGTAATTGTTGAAGATTGCTCCACCTCATGGTCAAGTGATGATGATGATGATCACACCACAAGATCACTTGACAAGGGTGATGACAATGCCACAAGTGTTGCAAATGATGATGCTATCCCATGCATACTTGATGGTGATGTTGGTTCATGCTCAAGCTATGATGATGATGCTACTACAAGCTCTCAAACTACACCACATTGTCTCATGTCACAAGGTGACACCAAGGTATCAAATGATAATGTGGTTGATCATGTTGATTCATATGATGAGCTTGTTAGTAGACTTGCTAGCATGACCATGTCTTTAGAAAATGAGAAAGCTAAAACATTGAAATTAGAAAATAAAAACTCATTTCTAAAGAACTCATGTGAAGAACATAAGAAATTACTTGATGCTTTTAAATCCTCACATGATGAGCTAAAATTGAATCATGAGACACTTCTTGCATCTCATGATGAATTATTAGAACAATATGCCTCTCTCATTAAATTGTTTATAAAGAAACTTAAAAATAATGAGGGCTCATCACATGGGTCAATTGATCAATCACATATTGTTTCTAACCCTTGTGATGTAGGAAAGAAGAATGTATCCACCTCTTATGATGATTTATTAGTTATGCCATGCTCTTCACAATTAGATGTTTGTTCTACTTCTATGTCTTGTGAGACTAACCTTTTGAAGGAGAACAATGATCTCAATGAACAAGTGAAGAAATTGAGCAACAAGTTAGAGAGGTGCTACAACTCTCAAGTCACCTTTGAGCATATGTTGAAGACTCAAAGAAACTTTAGTGACAAGAGTGGAGTCGGCTTCAAGACTAGAAAAGTCAATCATCAAGAAAGCCGCAATGACATAAGTGGCATTGGCTTCAACAAGAGCAAGATCAAGAGTAAAAGATGGGCCAAAAGAAGATATGAAAGAGAGATGAAGAAGCAAGAACAAGAGAAGCTCTCTCATTTCATGTGCTTCAAGTGCCATGAAGTGGGACATCTTGAAAATGGTTGCCCCAATAAAGAAAAGCTCAAGTTAAAGAAAGAAGAAGAGAGGCTAAGGCATGTTAAGTGCTTCAAGTGCCGTACATGGGGTCATCTCACCTCTATGTGCCTAACCAAGCAATTGGTGAAGCAACTAGAAGAGCCTCAACTAAAACCATAAGTTGAGCAAGAGAAGACACCCCAAGAACAAATCAAGATCAATCATGAAGATGGTGGTGACTTGATGATGAATAAGAAGAAAACAAGAAGGGGTGGAAAGGCAAGGCATCCAATGCAAACTCAAGATGCCAGGATGATGAGCAAGAATGAAGATGAGAAGAAAGATTATGCTCACATCAAGTGCTTCAAGTGTGGAAGTATGGGACACTTTGCCTCTAAGTGTCCTACTAAGCTTAAGAAGAAGGCTCAAGCAATCCATGAGAGGCAAAGCAACGAGAAGCACCACATGAGCAAAGAAGAGAAGGCTCAAGCAAAGAGAAAGTGCTACTCATGGCGGGAAAGGGGACACATGACACATTCATGTCCCTAGGTGACATTTCTAAGCCTATTTCAATTGTTGATAATAATGTGCTTAGAAAGGATGGTAATGGTACCTCTATGGTTGCTATTGCAAAACATCCCGCTATTCATACTAAGGCTATGTCTAAGTATGTTGCTCCTAACTTAAGAGGACCCAAACTTGTTTGGGTACCATCAAAAAGTGGATGATTAATTGTAGGTACCATCGGCATTGGAGACTTGATTCAATTGATTTCATATTGATCATCATATGTTGAGTCAAGATATGAAGCCTAGTGCACATCCAAACCCAATGCCAAGTGAAAATTGAGTGAAGTCCAAGTGCTATCAATATACAAGTGCTGTAATTCAAGTTGTTGGTGATTCATTGGATATACTTGATGACTTGTAAATAATTGAGTTGAAGCTTGCTAGTTGGATGATCATGAGCTAACCAAGGTATATCTCTTGTTGATCATTTCATTTGGGTGCATATGAGTTGATTGAATTGGATAAATATGCAATGTTGCTTGCTATGAGATGATTGAATGGATAATTGATTAGTAGTCAAGTTTGGATTGATTTGTGTTGGATAAGTTCATAAGATGATATTTAGTAAGTGGATTGAATAGATTTATATCTTGTGAAAGTATTCAAACGAGTTAGTTTCAAGTTTGATTCATATTTGATGAAGTATAGCTTAAGTGATTGAAATCTGTCCTACATTGAAAATCTGTGTGAGCTGTGATCTTAGCCATGTTTGAGTAATCAACACTTATTGGATTGGCATAAAAATTGGTGTACATGCTCTAGACTTATGGTATAAGATGTTGTACAATTTTCATGAGGATTGGATAAGAAATGCTTAAGTTTTGGAGTGGATTTTGTCAGCTATAGTGTAGCAGTTTTCAGCATGTAGCAGTGGTGGAAGAATTGAAATCTGGTAGCAATATAGAAGTCAAATGAAGCTCAAATTTTTACAGCTTCTAGATAACTTAGTAAATCACATCTCCACCAAATTTTGTGATATTTGGATTTGTACTTTAGGAGATATGCTTATTTCTTTGAAGGGTACAGAATCTGTCAGAAAAGTGACAAATATTGGATTGATCTAGAGTCACTTTGATTGAAAGGTCCTCAAATTGGAAACATGTTTATAAGTAATTGAGGCATATAAGTTTGGTTTTAAGAAGATCTAGAAGCATGACAAGCAAAGATTACAAGGCCATTTGATTGTGGAGTGTACTTTGCATATATTTGGTACTCAAATTGGAAAATCAAGATCAAACTCAAGTTGAAGATGAAGTTTAAGTTCTAGATATGATTGGAGATCATTTGGTAGAAAGAAAAGGACTTAAACACATAGAAAGAAAAGGACTTAAAGAAGGAATCAATGTTACTCATCAAGTTAAGTCCTTCACTTAGATCAATCAATCAAGTTATTTCAAGTGAGTGTCAAGAATGGTTCTTGGAGAGAGATCACTTCTCACTAGTATAGGGGTTTGCCTCTTATGAGTAGGTAAACCAAGTGTGGTACTTGGAAGGCTAACATGAAAGTAGTGATTCGAGGGATATTTGAGATGCTTAGTTGAAGCAATCAAAATGATTGATCAAGAAAAGCAAGCAACACCCAAAAAGAGAGCTAATCGTGATATTTCAAGTGGTATTCTCAAATTGATGCTCTCATGCAAGCATTGATCAAAAGATGAAGCAAGCCAACCACAATAAGAAAGTGCACTTGATCATAAGTGGTATTCATTTCATATGGGTGAAGAATAGAATTCAACATGGTATCTATTGGTCTTCACCAAGCTTATAATTGGACTTCACATTGCTATTGGAGTAATGAATTAGAATCTATGTGACTATCCTCTACTCCAACATAGCAAAGGTATCATTGTAATGTGCATGATCATTTCATCCCTTACTAGTATGCGGTTAGTGCATATAGTACATGCTTTATAGGATCATGCATAACAAATGAAATGTTTAAATTCATAACCTACCACTATTGCTTGAATTATTACTTGATCTAGTGGTTAGTATATGAATTTGTTCATGAGCTAGTGATCCCAGGTACTTGATCTAATTTGGATTGCTAACAAGTGATAAGTACAACATTTGCAAGATAACCCTTGCAAAAGGTGTGAAGAAGCTTGTCATTGGTTCAAACCGGACTTGAAAGCTTAGGCAAATCAATTTAGTCCAAGTTAACCATAGAAGCTCATGATAGTGATAAGAGTACAAGCACAAGACAACAATACAAATGGATATCTAGTTCGTTTGTTTCATGTGGTATCTAGACTCAAGCATTTCATCAAGAATCTACAAATGATGTCTAGATAACCTCACAAGTGATATCCTATAAGTGATACTCATGAAGATAGCAAATGTTCAAAAAATGGTTTTTATTGATAAATCCAACAAGTGGTTCCATACTAGAAAATTCTTTCAAGTGATATCATATCTACACATGGTATCAATCATGCAAGACGATGGTTCCACAAGTGATCCTCAACTTTAAGTGATCATCAAATGAAGAATGCATCCTTCACCTACAAGAGCTCAAGTGTATCAAATGGATGACCCATGCTATCACATAGGGGGAGGTGTCCCACAAATTGATCTCAAGATCAAAAAATCTTATGTGTGGTATCTCAAGAAGCCCTACATAAGATACAAGTGTTACAAGTTACAAGTGGTATTTACAAATGGTGTCATTCCAACAATCAAGTGATGTCCATCAAAAATGCAAGATTCAAGCCTCAACCATCTACCCCAAATGCATACCTTTGCATCAATGAGAAGCACACCTTTTATGGAAATTGATGACAAAGGGGGAGAGATTGTACAAAGATATAAAAGCTTTGAGATTAAGATTGTACAAGGGGGAGAGATAAGATATAAAAGGTCAAAGAAGTAGAGGTTGGACATAGACATGGACAAAGAGGGAGCAATATTGAAGAAAAGAGATGGATCAAAATTCTTGGACAAGAGAAGCACACAAGTAGGGGGAGCAAGCTCATGAACTTTGATTGATTGCATTTGATATGTGCATATTCATATGCTTGCTTGCATTGCATAAGCTTTCAAATTCAATATGCATGCTTGTGTGGTGTATGCTAGTTGTAGAACTTAAATGATGATTTGATAACTAGCATGCATAGGATGATAGCTAGACACTTGGTATGCTTTTCAAGTAATGCTAGTACCTTGCTTTTAATGTTGATCTCATAAGGTATCTAGTACTTTTTATTTCCAAGTGATATCTAGCTAACCATGGTGCCAAGGATGAACTTAAAGGTGCAACTCCGATTGGTACACACTTCAAAGGTTTATTCTATACACCTTAGCATCATTTAGTAGTAATTACTCTCCCATAATTTTAATCTATGCATATGTGCGAGCTTCAAATCAAACACTCTAGCACATATGTAGGGGGAGCTAATACTACCATCTTGGGTTTGTGGTACTTGTCCAAAAATTATTTTCACATGGTAAAATTGCTTGGGCAAGCAACATGAATCTAAAAGAGCTTACTTTCCATATCTTTGTAGAGTTGTCATCAATTACCAAAAAGGGGGAGAGTGAAAGGTCCTTGTGTGATTTTGGTAATTGAGTGACAACCTAGATGGACTAATGGTATTTATGTGAGATACACAGGTGATTAGTCCACAGGTACATGTGTGTGAGCAACATATGCCATGAAGGTGAAAATGGCTTAGAGATGTTGCAAAGCTCACACATGTGATGATGAAGGAGCTCATTGCAAATGAGACATGACATTGAGTCATGTGATCAAGGTGGAGAAGATCAAAACATGACTTGGCTTGATGGACCGGTTGCAAGCGTGAAGGGCAAGTTGGAGGCTTTGGAGCAATGGACCGTATGGCAGTGAAGCTTAAGCAAGACTTGGCGCCGATGGACGAAGGCAACGGTGAAAAGCAAGTGAAGTCAAGATCGATAAACCAATATGATCATGTGATGATATGAAGTGGATCATATCATTGTTGATTGTGTTGGTGCATGTGTTGCATCGACATTGGAGGAGATGGAATGGAATGCGCAAGGCAAAGGTATAACCTAGGGCATTTCATTTCACCGGTCATAGGTGTGTAGAGAAGTTGATGACCGGGTCTAGGATAGATGGCCATACTATCAAGAGGGGCAAACTTGTTTGCATATCGGTCATCTAAGTGCCACTCGAGTGATCTAACTTTGCATTGTTGCTAGGATTGAGTGGCGTGGCAAGTTGAGTGGCTAATCCTTTGGAAAATGATTGTGAAAATGCTAACACACATACACATAGTGATGTACACTTGGTGGTGTTGGCTCATTTATAAAGGAGATGAAGTTGGAGTTGATGTGGATCAACTCGGCGATGGAACGGAGGTGAGAAGGGTTCAAAACTCCACCGATAGAGTGTCCGCCCATAGAGTGTGGATAGTCCGACAGTGCCACCAGTGCCATATATAGAAAAGATAGGGTCTCATAGAGTGCACCGGACATTGGTCATGCAGTGACCAGACGCTGGGGTCCTGCGTCCGGTCAGTGGCAGCAAAGCGCACGTAGGCATCAGTCTTCGATCGGACGCTGGTGCTAAAAGTGACCGGCAGGGTGCGTCTGGTCAGGCTGACGTACGGTGACATAGGTGACACAGAAAAGTTGGAGAAGGACCGGACGCTGACGCTGCGTCCAATCGTGACCGACCGGACGCGTCCAGTCGCGATTGGTAAGTTACTGGAAACAATCGGACACTGGGGTTGCTGTGTCCAGTCAGTTTGTACAGCTGCATTCGGTCATCACTTGACCATTGAGATCAAGTGACTGAGGTTGAATGGAGGCGACACATGGTGAGCATCCGTTGACTAGACACTGAGGTCCTACGTCCGGTCGATACGACCGGAGCGTCTGGTCGTCCCGAGTTTTGTCCAGTGAAGGGGTAATGGCTAGTTTAGCCCGTGGGGCTATAAATAGAAGGGGTCTTGGCCATGGCTGGTGCTGAGCACCTCGGGGGACTTTATGTCCATGCTTGAGAGTGCTTGGGAGCCCTCCATCTCACATATGCTTGATAGTGATCATCTGATTGTGTGAGAGAGCGATTCTAGTGCGATTGCATCGTGAGGTTGCATCGAGTGGCACTAGGTGATCGAGTTGCAAGCTGGTGGTACTTGTTACTCTTGGAGGTTGCCACCTCCTAGATGGCTTGGTGGTGGTCTCCGTCGAAGCCCACAAGAAGCTTATGCGGTGCTCCGGAGAAGAGCTTTGTGAGGGGTCTTGTGCCCTCCCCGGTGGAGAGCCGAAAGGTAACTCTAGTGGATTGCTTGTGTCATTGAGTTACCTCACTTGAGGGTAGGTTCTTTGCGGGTGTTGCCAATAAGCCGCCGAACCACCAAGTGAGCGGTCGACACAACAGGGACTAGCGTGTTGGCAAACACATGAACCTCAGGAGAAAAATGATCGTGTCAACCTTGTTCTTCCCATTGGTTTGCAATCCCCTTTCACAAGCTTGTATTTATATTTCATATACATTGTGCTTGTGTAGTTGCTCTTATAATTAGTTAGCTTGTGTAGCTTACTAGTTACCTTCTTGCTTGTGTAGCATAGAAGTAGCTCCCTTGCGTGGCTAATTTGGTTTGTGTAACCTTGTTAGTCACATTACTTAGTTTGTGTAGCTATGTAATTGCGCTCTCTAATTTGGCATTGGTTGCCTTGTTATTGAGCATTGCTAGTGAGCTTAGGTGGCTTTGTGCTTTTGCTTACTAGCATGTGTAGGAGCTCCCTTGTTGCTTGAAGTACTAGTGGCATAGGTTTGTGTGACCTTGCTTCTAGAATTGGTTAGGTGAGCTCTAGCTAGCTCGGCACCTTTGTTGCTTAATTAGTATCTTTGGAAGGTGCTAGAGAACATAAATAGAGGGGTGTAGTCTTGGCTAGACCGATAGTTTTAATTCCGCACTTATTTCAGTTAGCTGACGCGATTAATTTTAGAAAGGACTATTCACCCCCCCCCTCTAGTCTACCATCTCGACCTTACAGAGGTCCGAGAGTCGAGGATGCATGTGGTAATCCTCCAAGATTTCACATGTACTTGTGGTAAACCAAGGCAGTACCACTTTATATGTTCTCATTTGGTGGCAGCAGCTAGGCATCACAACTTTAATATCGAGAGCAGGATACCTCACGAGTTCAGTGTTGACACACTTGTGCACACATGGAGCCCCCACTTCATGCCTTTCTGGGACCCTAGAGAGTGGCCTCCATCTGATGGGCCAAATTACATTGTGTATCCAGCTTACTGTTGAAACAAGCGTGGATCAAGGAAGAGGACGAGGCATATGGATCAAATACACGAAAGAACGAGGCGTGGGAGAGGAACCCCATTTCTTACTGACCTCGAGCAGTATGAGTGCGGCAAGTGCGGTAGATTGGGCCACAATTCACGCACTTGCCATTAGCAGATTAGTGACGTGCGACTATTGGTTGTTTTCATTATTTCATATTTGTCGTATTCATTCAATTAATTATACATGTCTCAATTTATGCTTGTAGTTGTGTCAATTACTTGTGCATTTCTAAGTTTACATTTCATTGTATATTGAATTTCTATTTCATTTACTTTTTTTTGTAGGATGGCGCAATTCCACCTGCTCGACCCAGCGTACGAGGAGACCCATCGAGGACGTCTCATAGCGGAGGAGCAGGTAATAATCTATATGTCTTGTTCAAATTTTTATGAGCATACATGTGTTCATGAAGTAATGGGAGACTATGTTTTATTCCATGTAGGACCTTCCACTCTTTTATCCTAGAACCCACAATGGGTTCTTGGACATGCATTACGACAATAGGTACACTCCTTTCCTGTAAAGAGTTGGCCTAGATGTCATCTCTTTTTAGGTTCATCGTGGGTTGCCCAAGTTCAACTCAGTGGCCATAACTGTGTTGGTTGACAGGTATTATCTTCAATCATTGCCTCCATTCATGACCATTTGTTCATGCGCTTGCCTTTTTGACATGAAATCTTGCTTTGTCTAAAATGTAGGTGGCAGCCGGAGACTCACAACTTTTACTTGCCTTTTGGAGAGATGACAGTCACGCTCCAAGACTGTTAGAAGATGCTAGGTCTGAGGATTCATGGCAATGCAGTGACTGGGCAGTGCAAGTCAGAAGGTTGGAGAGCACGAGTAGAGGCCTTCCTTGGGCATGAGGTTGGCGAGCAAGGGGCTTGTAGTTCTGGAGTTTTAATCTCCTGGCTCTAGCAAGAGTTCGCATAGTCCCCCGAGGAGGCTGATGAGGAGTTAGTTTGGTACTACCACAGGGCATGGATCCTACACCTGTTTACCTGCGTTCACTTCCCCAACGCCACAGGTGACATTACGTCGTGGATGTAGGTCCGCTGCCCCACTGACTGGGACCAGGCGAGTTAGTATAGTTGGGGCTCTACAGTGTTGGGTTTTCTTTACCGACAGCTTTGCGAGGAGTGTCATCGGACTTTGTCCTCATCGTCACTTGGTGGATGCATGTACCTGCTCTAGTTGTGGATGTGGGCTCATCTACCAATTGGCCGTGCCGAGGTTCTGGCTAGTCATGAGTGGTTCCCAGGTCAGCCTCCACATCGGTAGCCGACGTGGGCGTACCTTTGGGACCAGGTTAGGGTTCTGCACGCAAGGTTAGTGCATGCGTGCATTGAATTTAGGAACGATCTAGACACGCTCACAACGTCTAGTGTAAGTAAATTTTATTTCCCATGCTGGTTTCAAATAGTTTAGTATAGCATCTAACATCTTTTTTGGATATATTGCAGGTGTCGTGGGAGCCGTACGATGGAGAGGGGGCACTTCCTTTTTAGTTGAGCAACATGTGTGGGTGCGACGATGACTTCTATAGGATGAGGTGCCCTCTAATCTGTCATATACTATCGATTTCCACCTGCCAAATAGAGTTGCACGCCAATTTTAAGTGAGACAGCTTTGGCCAATGACTCTATTCTCGACTGGTGTTGACTTACACAAGTGTTTTGCTATTTCAATTGTCTTGTGATGGTCTATTTCCATTAATTCCTATATAAGATGAAGTAATGATGACATGCGTGCACTTTTAATATGGTGACATGTACATGGATTGAGATGAATGTGCATGTATAGGCATTTCTTGTTCTCATCATTATGGCAAGTTATAGGACTATGGGTTCAACCCATGTTGTGATCTATTTTCTCTTCTTTCTTTGGACCCACATGGAAACATTTTCCATAGTGAAGCTAACATATGATGCTACTGTTACGTATGATTTCTTCAATCACTCTGTACCTTTTTTTGAGAAGCTTACATCAAATAGTCGCGTCATATAGGTTAGGCGCCATTGTTTTACAACATCAATTTCATACCTGCCAGAAACTAACATCTTACGTGATGCGCGGGTTGGATCGTCAGAAGAACATGAAGATTTTTTGATTGGGAGAAGCACCACCAGTACTACATTGAAGAATGGGAGCTATTGCACGACAACATGGACGAGAACAACAAGCCACACATGAACCATGAGTACAGGTGCTACCAAGTTTGGTACCAACGTGCGACACGTTGCAGGCTGAGGCTACAATGGGCAGAAGATGATTATGCCAACATCGAGTCCTCCGACGATGAAGACACGGCGTATGACCAAACTACTTATGTAGGAAGGCAGGTGGAGGCAGGACCAATCTTGGATAGAGTGGTAAGTCAATTGCCTTATTTTTCTATGTTAAGTTGCATACCAATACATTATGCGTTTAAGGTCTCTATTTTAGTTAGTGGCACCTTTGAGTCATAGCATCCTTATAATTCAGTACAACAGATGGAGTTGAGGAACTGGTCAGGAATTAACTAGTACTCTATACTAGATTAGTAGCGTCCTCATTTTTCAATGTCCACCACAATCTTACTGTGAACTTTGTTGCAGGGCAGTACCCTCAAATGCTCGGTTGAAGACATTGAGCGCTTTCGTCTGAGAGTCAGGGACGATGACACACGTAGCTTCCTAGACGTAAGATTAAAAATATTCTTTGAAAAATATTATTAATACGTTAGATTCTTTTAGTTAACATTATTTTATAAAACATAGACTATCACGTCGGCTACGCCGTGCGGCTGCTCGTTGTGGTTGTAGGACAGCCACGACGCAAGACATGCACGTTCCTTCCGTAGGCAGAGGAGGCTTAGGTTCGTCTAGCCAAGCACCTACAGGGTCCATAGGCATTGCGTATGAGGACGAGGATGAGAACAAGGACGACAATGAGGTGGAGCAGAGGCACGAGGAGCTTGGCCCGTCTTAGCTCTAGGACGCTCCCTCGACTCAGCCTACACAACCTTCAGGCACTAGGCGATGCTGTCCACCTGACCCTTACACTCCAGGCACCAACGCTCTTGGTCACAAGGGTAGGGGTAAGACTAGGAGGCAGTGAGGGTTTGTGGTAGATGTTATTATGTAGTATTATGGACTTTGTGGACTTTCATTATGAACTATTGTGGATTGTATGGATTATTATTATCGAATATGAACTACTATGGACTATAATTATGGACTGTGTGGACTATTAATATGCTCATGTATATGGTTTCAGATGAATGTGGCATATATTTGTATGTTTATACATGTTGTATTGAGGTTAAATATTCATCTCATATTTGTGTATGGATGGCATAAAAAATAGGGGAAATTATGGCAAAATTTTCTGCCTAAAGTACGTATTAATCAACAGCATCAATTTTTCTAGTTCAAAATAGTGATTGAAGTCTGAAATTGAATAGGCTTTTCAGTCATAGAATCTAGGGGAAATAGCCTTTACAGTGATTTATCATGTCATCGTCGAATAGACTTTTCAGTGTCCTTCTGAAATAGTGATTGAAGTCTAAAATCGAATAGGCTTTTCAGTCATAGAATCTAGACTCTCTAGTGTCCTACGATGTAGGCTTTTCAGTGATTCTGAGTAGACTTTTCAGGAGCATTTATACCACAAATATAACGGCTAGCAAACTTGCCTCCGCCTATGTATATGCGTTCTAGGATGCATTGCTAACCAAAAGGAAAACCAAACTAGTATTCAATTTTATTGGAGTAGGAATATCTGAAGGGTCATCTAGAGGAAAGTGTTTTGGGAGTGGGAGAGGAAGGGGGGGGGGACGAAGGGAACTTCCATTGTATGGGAGGGGTCTCTTGGGCCTAATTTTGTTTAAGGAACTAGTGTATCGGTTCCCCCCGAGAGCAAGAGTGATTTCACTAAAGAGTGCCCTCTTAGAGGATATGATAACAGGAAGGAAGATTGGCCAAAATGCATGCATGGTGAGGATTGCTTAGTGTAGATGTTCACCAAGGGGATCAACGGAGGTCATCGCTTCTTCAAATGCCCACGAGCATGGGTAATTGCTATTACATTTTGTTTGTTAAATATGTTTCTCGAATACCCTTACAACTCACAAGACATACTTGTAGTCTTCCAAGTCCAAAAAAACTATGGGTTCACTAGGTGGGTCGATCCTCGACCAATTTATCCGCATCAGCAGTACATCTACTACCTACAGGACCAAATCTTCGATCTATAAAGGGAAGTTAGCAGTAGGTACAAGGAAGACGAAGATGACGACAACAACAATGGTGCAAGTTCATAGGAGGCACTATGCAATGATCTATATTGAACCTACCCTAATCACAAGAACAAGGGGCCTCCGCCATCACCCCCGCCGCCACCACCACCAACAATGGGAGGCTACTGTGGAGAAGGTGCAACACAATTTGCTATATGGCCACACTACTAAGACGACCCTATCTTATTCACATGGCACATCCATGTGTTTGTTGTTTGATTTAATTATCTAAGACATGTTAGGTTTAGTCGTAGGAACTACGTACCCTTGTTTGGTACATGTTCTCACATGCCATTTGAAAGCATCTAGGCCCCTAGTTGGGTTTCGGTAATTAATGACAATACATGATTACTGTGACTAAGGAGTTTGGTGAATTGATGTCAAAGGAGTTCAAGATGTCAATGATTGAAGAGCCTACATTCTTTCTTGGTTTTCAAGTCAAGTAAATGAGAGAAGAGATTTTCATCTCTCAAGAGAAATATACAAATGATCTTCTCAAGAGATTCAAGATGGATGAATGTAAGCCAATCAAGATACCAATGCCAACTAATGGACATCTAGACCTAGATGAGGGAGGTAACATGGTTGATCAAACTCTCTACCGCTCTATGATTGGTAGCTTGCTATATTTAACCGCATCTAGGCCCGACATCATGTTTAGTGTGTGTATGTGTGCTAGATTTCAAGCCAATCCTAAGGAAACTCATTTGATTGCCGTTAAAAGAATCCTTAGGTATCTTAAGCACACACTAAGCATTGGCCTTTGATATCTCAAAGGAGCTATATTTGAATTAGTTGGCTATTCCGATTCGGATTATGCCGATTGCAAAGTGGATAGAAAAAGCACATCCAGAGGGTGCCATTTGCTTGGTAGATCACTTGTGTCTTGGTCCTCCAAGAAACAAAATAGTGTGGCTTTGTCCACCGCCAAAGCGGAATACATTGCCGCGGGTGCTTGTTGTGCACAAATTCTTTACATGAAACAAACTTTGCTAGACTATGGTGTAGTTCTAGAAAAATACCTCTTTTGTGCGATAATGAAAGTGCGGTAAAACTTGCAAATAATCCGGTTCAACACTCTCACACCAAGCACATAGATATATGCCATCACTTTCTTAGAGATCATGTTGCAAAGAATGATATTTCACTAGAAGGTGTAAGGACCGAGGATCAATTGGCGGATATCTTCACTAAACCGCTAGATGAGGTGACTTTTTGTCGATTGCGGAATGAACTCAATGTTCTTGATTTTAGCAACTTTACTAGAAAATGAGCTTGTATTGTCCCTTGCATTGCATTGTAATATACAACATGTTTAATTCTTGGTAATACACTTAGGGCTTGTCTAACATAGTTAAGATAACCGCCGAAAAGCGAGTGAAGAAGCTTAACCTCGGATCAAACTTGACAAGCAACTAGATTTACTTTCAAGTATTGCATTGCATATGCATGAATGTCATCTTGTCGTTTCTCTTCAATTGCCCTTTTATTGCTTATTTTCTTAAAAAGAATTATAGCCTAAGGCAAAATACTTTAAAAATTTTGAGGGTTTGAGAGAGTTCACTCACATCAGTCCCAATTGGTGTTTATTTGGATCTTATTGAAGTTGGGACTTGATTGGGAACAGGCAGCACGAAGGACTTTGAAGATTTGCTGGAAAAGAGTGACCGAACGCTGCACCGGACTCTAAAGTCCAGCGTCCGGTCAATTCACAGGAGGTGAACCTTGCTACGAAGGAGTGACCGGACTCTACCGTCCAGCGTCCGGTTAGAAGGCATTCCTGCGTCCGGTCGAGCGAAGACGAAGGAGACAAGTTGGACCGAACTCTGGCTGCATCCGGTCAGTGGTGGTCGGATGCGTCCGGTCATGATTCCAGGGGTTTTGGACCTCTCTGGAATCGACCGGACTCTGGGTGGCAGCGTCCGTTGCCACTGGAGAGTCCGGTCACTAGAAAACATGCGGGATCCAGATTGTTTCTCATTTCCTTTTCTAATCCATCGGGGGCCACCTTATAATCCAATCGCCGGTTGACCTAAGGCCCTATTCGCCACTTGCCCGCGCTGACATCGCTGAGCAAAGCCTCTCACATGCCTCCACAGCCACCACATCTTCTCCAGCGCCATCTCCCGTGCCACCGTCCTACAGCGCTCGTGCCCACGCCGCTGCTCCGCCCATGCCCATGTCACTACGCCACGCTGCCGTGACCTACCTGCACTGCCATGCCCACGCCACCTCGCACGCATTGCTCCATGCCGCCATGCTCGCTGCTCCCATGCCCTAACGCCAGCGCCTCCTCAAGAACCTTGCCGGAACCCTAGCTTCCATCCACGCCAAAGCCAACAGTATCCACTTTCTACATTGCATCTTCCCTCATCGCCTCTCCATGGCCGATCCACTGAACATTGTGAACCCTAGCTTCACAGCGCCTCCTGATGGTTCCCTGATTGTCGTTCCTCTTCTTTTTGGATCATCGATTCATTAGGTAGCAAGCCCTCGTTTCCAATTTCGTATCTATTGCTTACTTCTTTGGGTGTTGTATCTCTAGATATATTGTAATTATTCATATATCCGATCTATTCTAACGTGCAGCGAGTCAGTGTTTCTGAGGTCTCATTGGCAGTTGTCAGTCAACTCGGGGCCAAGCCTCGGAAGTGACAGTTGGCAGTTGATTCTTGTCAGTGCAATTGTTCTTTTCAGCTCCATCAGATGGCTCATGTCAAGAACATCGGAGGTGGTCTCGATGATGAGGATCCGAGGCCCCCACCTCACCTGCCTTCTGAGTCAAAAGGCAAGGCGACGAAGAAGCTTGCAACAAAGAATCACAAGTATCCAGATGCTGATATAGCAAGAGCAGCCGTAGTTGAAGTCACCGCAGAGTGTACAGAGGCAGGAGGTGCTAGGAGTGGTGTAGTCATTGCAGATCAGCTTTCACCAGCTCAGAGGGCCATTGTCCAAGAGGTTGAGCATTGTCATGATGGTGCAATTGGGATAGCCATGGTTGGAGGATGGCATGTCACTATTGATGAGAGGCAGCCTTAGAGGGAGTCATAGTAGGAGCCACAACCAGCAGAGCAGACTCAAGAGGGAGTGCAGTCCGAGGAGACAGAGCCGACACCTTAGCCACAGTTACGCCACTTTAGTTGTACTTGTACCCAGGCGACACCAAGGGTAGAGACACAGTGGAGGGGTTCTCATCCACCACCTAGACTACAGGGTTCACCTCCAGTGACTCACTTGGATTTGAGGGCTGCCACGGCCAAGCAGGTGCAACAGCTCAGGTTTGTTCAGTTTGAGAAGTGGTTTCTACTAAGGCGGGATGAGCATGCATCAGAGGGCTTCTACACACCACTATAGGAGGATTTTTATCATGCATATCTTAACAGTGGGGCTATATTCAGATCATAGAGGGTGTGCAACATTGAGTCCATTGTAGCAGCAGCTGGAGAGCATATTCGCCCTTACCTATCCTACTTGCTAGGGCTGACAGACTTACTTGGATGGACATGCTTATATGTTCCATCTTGGGTCCGTGAGTTCTATGCTACACTTTGGATTGACTCGCAGCATAGATTTATACATTTTGCTTTTAGAGGTAGAGACTATAGGCTTATGAGCTTTAGGGTTAGAGAGATACTCAGGCTTCAAGAGCAGCCCATCTAGCTACATGAGGTGTGCTATGGACAGACAGAGCCTCCCAGATGCCCTCATGGTGGTCTTGTACCCCCTACAAATCTAGTCCACCATTACTTCACAGAGCCTTTCGGTGAGGGGTCGAGCAGGATACCCAGAGACCTCACTCCTACAGCTAGAGTGCTTGATGCTATCATGAAGAGGACACTGCTTCCTAGGATGGGATATCGTGAGGGCTTGACTCATATATAGTTATGGCTACTGAACTCTCTGATGCAGCAGACTGTATTTGATATTTGGGATCTCTTACTTTTAGAGATGGAGGATACTATTGCAGAGGGGTTCAGAGGTCACCGACAGCTACCATATGCTCACTGGATTATATTCTTGATTCATAGAGCAGTTACAGTGAGGCCACCTAAGATGCTAACAGAGTATAGTGGTGCTACTACAGAGTTCCCTACATATAACATGACTCAGATGCTCCGCCATAGTGCACCGAGGACACCTAGCCAGCCATGCCATCGTCTAGAGGTGCCTAAGACTGTAGCCTAGTAGGATGAAACCATTAGGGGCATAGCAACTACAAAGATGGAGCAGTTAGATGCTCAACAGGAGGGGATGGTTGAGAGCGACCCCAGTGATAGCTCAGATGATGATTACCAGGCTATCCCTCATATGCCTCCACGACAACATGACCATGAGGCAGGTAGCTCCAGTTTAGCTCCACCTACACCACAGATAGACCCCACTCTACTTGCTATCCTTGAGCGGATGAGGCAGCATCAGGCTCGCTAGGCCTAGGAGACCGCTGCTACTTTCATACAGCTTCAGACCAGGTAGGATGAGTTTCAGCGACAACAGCAGCAGCAGGCTATACAGCAGCAGCAGCAGGCCATGCATCAGCAATAGCTTCTCATGCAATAGCAGTTACTCGGGTTTATGCAGCATGTTGTGACAGCTATTGGGGCTCCACCGCCACAACCTTCACCCCAAATTAGCTAGCCTGCCACCACTTCTATGACTCCAGCTGTACAACCCAGTGGGCTTCAGAGTCAGGGACAAACTGCTACTTAGTTTGCTTCACCTATAGAGCAGGTGTCCTAGTGGTTTGCCTCGCTAGTGCTAGCCCTGTAGTTCACACCTTTTTAGACGGGCTTCACACCGGCTCAGACTTCCTCGCTGCTTGTGCCAGATACTACAATCTCTAGGACCCTTGGTGCTACCTTCAACGAGTTGATAGGGCAGCCTACTTTGCCATATCTATATGTCCTAGGTCCTTCCACAGTTGCACCTATTACCGGGACTACAGAGATGCTCCCTTCTTTAGTTGCTTCATCAGAGCCGCCTGCTATAGTCATACCTATAGAGTCTTAGGCCGCACCAGTTTCTGATCCGATCCAGACCGCTTTAGCGTTGCTTCCAGCTACAGAGGGTCAGACAGCTTAGAGCTCAGGATTAGATGATGATGGTACATAGTTCTAGCTCGCTCCTCGTACCTCAGCACCCGACTCGTCCGCTGTAGCTCCACCGATAGACCCTTAGGTTTTGGTGTTTGATGCCAAAGGGGGAGAGGGATCGAGTATGTTAGACTTAGGGGGAGCGACTTATCTTGGGGGAGTTTAGATTATCTAATACATTTGGTTTTTATGTGTGATACACTATTATGCATTCATGTGTTTATTTTCATGCATCGAACTATATTTATGTGATAGTGATATCTACATGATCGTGATATTTATGTGATATGTGACATATGTGCTCTCTACTTTGAATTATTTATATGTCATATCACTTATGTTATGCTCATTTGCTTTGCATCCATGTTTTACTCTGATGCAAATGAGCTTTATTACTTGTACTCATACTTATTTCATATCTTTTGAGTACATCATGTTGGCTTGGGTCATATAAGGTTGCCTAACTCTTTTGTTCTTATTGTCAAAGGCTTATATGAACCAAGCATGTTGAAAACCTCATCTCTTTCACATACTCGAGGTGGTATTGTAATCAATCACCAAAAAGGGGGAGATTGAAAGCATCTAGGCCCCTAGTTGGGTTTCGATGATTAATGACAATACGTGATTACTGTGACTAACGTGTGTTTTGCAGATGCAATTGAGTTAGGTCACGGTAATGGTAATTGATTGGGCAATCATGGCTGTCATGCCCCTACGATGAAAATCATTTTGGTTTTCAAAGGTTGGACGACAAGGTTAAGGATGGACTAGTTCTAAATGTAGTTTGGTGTTGAGGAGACACTTAGAGTAGTTTAGGACTTTGTTTTTCCTTTGGCCGTACTATTAAGGGGGTATGGATGGGTAGCTTGACTTAGGTGAGTCTAGTGGGTTAGGTGTGGTACACACTTGCTAAATCTAGCACTAGGTAGCTCCTAAAGAGCCCTTAGATCAATTGGAGCAAACTTCATTCATGTATGATTGAGAGTTGGAAGTGAATGGAGGGTCAAATGCTGATCGAATGCTGGTTCTGGTGTGACCGGATGCTGACGCAGAGTCCGGTCAGTTCATTTGATCAAGGTGAAGTCGTCTGGTGCGACCAGACGCTGAGAGGTGAGTGACCGGACGCTGGGTCCCAGCGTCCGGTCGACTCCAGTAAGGTTCTAGAGAGGGAAAATCGTGACCGAATGTGTCCGGTCACAACTTTGACACTAGGAGTCAGGGAGAACTAACCGAAATGTCCGGTCAACTTAACCGGAGCATCCGGTCAACTTGACCGGAGCGTCCAGTCACCCCGCAGAGGCACATAACGGTTCGTTTTGAACATGGGTGTATAAATACTTTCTCTATTCGTGTGAGGGGGTACTTTTGCTGATTTCAACAGCTGAGAAACACCCTTGAGAGTACCAAGAAGAGCAAGGTCCTAGTGAAGTGATTGAGATTTAAGAATCTAAGAGTGAGACCTC
Source organism: Miscanthus floridulus (assembly GCF_019320115.1). Classification (NCBI taxonomy): domain Eukaryota; kingdom Viridiplantae; phylum Streptophyta; class Magnoliopsida; order Poales; family Poaceae; genus Miscanthus; species Miscanthus floridulus. Next base: position 43,802,219 of record NC_089594.1, on the reverse strand, counting down.
ATTAGTGAAAGCAAGAGTAGCAAAGCGTACATCCACCCTTCTCATTAGGCTTGTCGTTGTCAAGTGAGAGTTCGTGCTTGTTACTCTTGGTGATCGCCATCACCTAGATAGCTTGGTGGTGATTGGGAGCTTGGTAATCATCCGGCGGAGCTTGTGGATGACCCAACTCAAGTTGTGAGCGGTTGTGGGTGATTCACTGCGATGGAGTGTCAAAGAATAAACCCGTAGAGAGCACTTGATCCTTGCACAGATCAAGGGGGAGCTACACCCTTACGCGGGTGCTCCAACGAGGACTAGTGGGGAGTGGTAACTCTCCGATACCTTGATAAATCATCGCCGCGTTCCTCCTTCTCTCTTTACTTTGAGCAATTCAATTCTTGTCTTTATATTCATAGAATTACCATGCTAGAGTAGGATTGGAACTTAGGTTGCAAGATTTTTTGTGCAGTAGAACATTAGAAACACTTTCTAGGCATAAGGGGTGAAGTTGGGCTAACCGTAGGGTTTAATTATTGTAAAGAAATTTAGAATTAGCCTAATTCATCCCCCCTCTTGGGCATCTTGATCCTTTCACCATTTCTTGTGCTGGTTGTTCGCTTCAATTACCTAAGGCATATTAGGTTTAGTTCAGGACCTTTATACCCTAGTTCAGTACATGTTCTCACATGCCATTTCATGAGTTTTGTGTGTTGAATTATATAATGCCCTACTTCGTTAGATTTTGTTTGCAGCATGAAATCACATTTCACTACGTCCGCAATATTAAACTGAATATTATGACCATAAATAATGAAAACAACTACATAATGAAAAGTTCAATACTATGACATATTAAACTACACAATAATACTAGAAGTACGTGCCGACAAACTAAAAACATAGTACATGACCTAAGCATGCCCATACTTAAAGTGCATTACATGACAACACAATGAAAAGTTCAACAGTAGACAACATTATTCATGAATAAACCATAGAACTAGCAAGTAATGGAGACTACTGAGTGCAATGAGGCCTCTTTCCCTTCCTTAGGGCATTGGGATTCTCCTCCATCGCTGCTTTCGCTCGGTGTGCACGCTCAAGCTTCTTCTCCCTCTCCTCCCTGTACGCAACAACACGCCTCCTTTCCTCCTCTTTCCTTATGCTCCTTTTTTGCAGCCTCCTCTCCGCGTCTCTTCTCCATCATCTTCTTGTCCTTTGTCTCCCACCGCAACAGTTTCTGCATCTATTCCTTATCTTCAGATTTGATCTCAGTGTCGATCCACTGCTCAAAATCACAGAGCAATGGAGGGGTCTGCAAAAAATGTAATTGTTACAAAACAAAAAAATCATGCAAGATGTCATATGACACAAACATCAATTCATCATCATCTTGTTAATGCGGCGCTGACAAAGTGTAGGCTCAAACGCAAAATTGGAACACATCCAATACCTCTGCCTATACATGTCATCTTCATCGGACTTGGCTATCTTGCAAGGATTGTCGCAAAAGCACATGGGCACTGGAACACCACTATGTAGAGGCAATGGGTCGAAGGCATTTCTAGTCATCCGGCCATAACTACAATTTAGCCATTTTCGTTCTAAGAACCGAAAGCAATTAATATTAAACAATACACCTAGGGTTTCCCATTTGATCCACAACAATGAACCCATATCATAACAACGTGCGCTGAGGTTACCTTGGTTTGGTAACTTTTCTACGTCTTGGCATCCTACGGTTGTATAATATAAATATTAAAATTGCATGAAACCCTTAGTAATAACGATTCTTAAGTTAAAAAATCTGACTAATATATACCGAATCGATTTGAAAAAAAACTAGGAGGGAGCGAGGATACCTTGCTCTTGAAGATCTACGGATCAAATCAAAGTTTCCAAGGTCCAATATGCCGATTCGTGAGGTAGGGCGAAGTGGGGAGAGAAAAAACCCAAGGGAGGAGAAAGAAGAGGAAGAAGGCTCGAGCAAAAAGGTTGGGCGCCAGGTTAAAACACTACACCGACGCCATAGATCTTGGTGCCGTTCTCGGCGCCAAGCTTGGCACCAATAACCACGACGTCAAGATCGGCGCCAAGATCTACGGCGTTAAGCTCGGCGCCAAGGTGCCTGTCTAAGTTACCGTCATGTCTACGCCGAGTCCAAGACCTAGGCGTCAAAATCTATTGCGCTGAGACGTGTAAGCTCGGCGCCACCAATGATGACACCGAGCTAAGGGTCCAGATTTTAAAAACATATCTATAGGGATCTATTTGTGAATTTTTTTCAAACAAGAGGTAAAAAAACAAAAAAAAAATCGGTATTAGAACCTGCTCTGAAAGTGGGCTGCATGGCTCCGTGGCCTAGCGATGCCATCTACTGGGTGTCCATCCTATGCCCGGCGCACGCTCCTATGTGCAAGGATGCCTCTTGCAGATGCTTGATTTGCCATGCTTTGGAGCATGGGCGGACCCAGCCCTGTTGGTAGGCCCAGGACTACCCAATATTTTAGTTGAACTCATTAATACTAGTATGATTAGAAAGTCTATTATAAAAAAGTTAAACTATCTAAAGACAAAAAAGTTAAACTATCTTAAGTATTTCAGTCTTTAGATCGTTTGCGTTTGGTGTCTGCTAGATCTAGACTATGTCATGTATTATATCATAATGAATATGAAATGTTTTTGCTAGGCATACCCTGAGTGCAAACCTGGGGTCCAACACTACTTTGGAGCCCTCCAACGCATGGGAAAACAGAACGTATCTTCTCTTGCTTGTTCTATAGCCGGGAGCCAGACGAGTTATATATCGATTAATTGAAACAAGATCGGACAGAGGATGCGAAGGCGTGGAGACCTCTACAACCGATAAATCAATTTTCTGTTATATACTAGTAACCCAATAATCAACCTGGTTGATAATAGCCATGAAGACCATATTTATTACTAGTAGATGACAAATCAATTGTTTGTTACTAGTAACCCACTAATCAACCACTAACCCACCTTAAATCATCCCTCTAATGGCTACTAACACATAATGAATTTCACCTAGCATTAATCCTAGCCTTAAATTTTCGTTTGATTTAATTGCTAAATGAAATTGGACAATTATTCCAATTAAATCCAACAATTTGTGGAGGTTTTGAATTCTGAGATATGAAAAAATATGTTTAAATAAATTCAGGCAAAACAGAACCTGAGGACCACAAGATGTAACAATAGTGCGGGTGTTTCTGTGTGTCCGCCGGCTCACTTTGTTGCTATCTGGATCGAGCAGTCAGTTGACCTGATACCAGTATACCAACCGCGAATGGGGCCGAGTGCGGGGACTAAGCTCAACAGTTACCTACCTCTTTGCCCTCCGCTATTTGATTGGCCAAACAAGCACTATCCATACAGCAAATGCCGGCCCGTATATACATTGCACTCTGTTATTTCCCTGTCCAATTAAACAGCACTAGCAACTGATATCACAGACGGTGATGTGTCATAGCTCACGGACATCACTCGTTTGTGAACCACCAATGGATTACGGCATGTAGAGGGCATCTTGTGTGTTCTCCAACTCAGAACCTGTGCGTGGATAATGCCAAAGGGGCGAGTATTATTCTTGGTTAAGGATTATCTTACCTTAGCTTTTTGATAGCAAATTGAAGTCAGTCTGATGATGCACTGTTGCTAGTAAAAAGTAGCATTATCAGGACCATGTCCAATCTCTAGATGCCGGCCAAGCAAAAAAAAGGATCCTCGTGATACTTCCCTCCACCGGTAGTGGGTTGTAGTGCAGAGAACAATGACCTATTAGGGACTAGTCTTAGTCTGATAGCTACACAGCACCATTTCCTGTTCAGGTGTAGTGCACTTGGGGCCACCGGCCACGCCACACTGCGGTGGTTCGCCACAAAAAAAAGTCTTGTAACTTTTAACTGATCAGTGAAGATTTAGTTCGCGAAACAAGTGGAATTACCCTTTAATGAGGCTAATTTAAGAATAGTTAATGCTCTTTCTAAGAATTTTATACTAAAAGCACACTGCACTGCACACACACTCAAAATACGGTACTCACGCCACCACCACACAGACGCATCCACGTTTTCTGCATAAGCTAGAAATTAACTGATCGACTCACAAGGCTTCTTGTAATGTGGATCCGCGATTAAATTAAGGCATATTTAGATTTATCATTAGCACTAAAAATTAGCTAGCTAATAGATAATAGCTGCTATTTTTGAGCTAGCTAGTTTTTAGTAGGAGGCCGTTTAAATTCACCTGTTAATAGGTGGTTGGATAGTGAATTGAATGTGCATATATTAGCACCTATTAGTAACTCCAAACTCTAATGGAACCAATAGTTAGCAGCTCATAGCTAATAATTAAGAAGTTTATTAGTAAGTCGGTTTGGATCCACTACTAATGTTAGTTACTAATTTTTAGTGCTAATGGATCTAAATAGATTCTAATAAAAGCAAATGCGTATACTCATATACATGAAACTTATTGTTACTAAGTTTATTAGTATTGCTGATAAAATCTATTGTTTCTACTACGATGGTGCATGATTAAAAGATTTAGATGAGAAAATGTGGTATATATCCATCTACCTACAATATAAGTGTACCTCCGCTCTTACAATGATGTATATATCACCCGTTGTCACTAAGCAGGCGTACCTACCTACTCTCCCTTCCAAATTATAAGACATCTTGACTATATACTAGATATACACTATATCTAGGTATATGATAAAATAATCTACAAAAGCCAAATAACTAGTAATTTAGAATGGAGGGAGTAGTTAACAAGTCTCGCATGTTCGTTCACCTACCCGATATACGAGCTAATACTAGCCAAGACTGCACTCACAACCATTTACTTTCAATGGTATAGTTTCAGTGAAAAACAATTGCAAATTGATAAACAGTTGCTCATAAAGTTAGTAGGACGTATACTATCTGTGGTAGAACCGTCCGAAATAGCATACTTAAGGAGGCGTTCGTCTTCCACCAGACACTAAGCACCTCGAAAGCAGGCTACAGCGAGCGGTGTCCATCGGGCACACCCCGAGGGAGAACCCGAAAGATCCACATTTTTCCCAATGATTCAATAATGAGAACGAGTTACAATACCAGTTTATTTCATACATCAGAGTTTCTTAAAAAGTATATTATTACAATACCAAATACCAGAGTGCGGAATGATAACAGCGGAATTTAAAAATAACATCTAGCAGTAGGGGCAAGGATTCCGTCTAAGCCCACCAGAAGGATCCTCCACACAAAGATACTCTTCAAGCATCACCTGCAACAAAGGTAAATGAACCCTAAGTACACAATGTACTCGCAAGACTTATCCAACTAGTGGGAATAATTTCCCGACTCCAAGGGATATGATAGGCTTTATGGTTTGCTGGTTTTCTTTAGCAGAATGCAATACTAATAGTGAGTCCTTATTTATGTATTATTATTAACAGACGTATTAAGTTATCATCTAGCTCGTCTATATAAGCACATGTTCTATTTTCAAGCAAGAGTTGAGCAATCAGTTATATTTCTCCTCCTTTCCACTTTCAGTTCTTACTACGGTGCTAAACCACAGACAAGCCGTACCGGATTTCCTGGCAATTCGCGAATCAATGTACCCAGCTGGGTGCCCCGAAACATACGCCCCGCTTGTACCCCAGGCACAGGCAGGACCAACCCATCACTCTCCTGTCTCGTGTGTCCAGGTCCCCGTCCTAACTTAGACCCCAAGCCCCCACATCCTGAGTCCTGCACTCCGTGTGGTGCAAGGACCTCCACCATCCCCGTCTCCAATCAGTCGGTTCGGAAAGAGCCGGATCCGCGACAAGAGAGCAACAAGTCTTCCCAGCGCCCATACCCAAGTATGCGCTCGGGACAATAAATCTGTGACTTGCCTAGAGCCATATGCAACGACCGGTCCTTAATCGACACAGACATGAAAAAGTGTAACCGAGTCATGCCCTGTTGGCCGCAGAACACAACCCCTTACACCCAACAGTACCAAATCCATATCCCTGCCTGGTCACCATTTTTCTTTCCACCATTTTATCATGAGTGTTCATATTTCATTACCTATTTGCAAGTAACGGCAGGTTACTCACGCTACCGGTATCCTGAGCATAGCAGCTACTCGGCCTATACTAGTAGAACTCATGGGTAGATATATTTATGCAAGTAGTTTCCATAAAATGCCTGTAACTTAAATGCACGTCACATATATATATTCAGTGATCATAAAAATATGGGTTATACTTCGGGGATTGCCTTGGGCAGGCACCGGGTCAGCAGGGTCAGCACCAACAGGCTCCTGGGCTCCCACCTACACGAGGATCTCCTCCTCATACTCCTCGATCACCTCATCATACTTCGGCTCGCCGGTGGGCACGAAGTCTACCAGCTCGTGATCTACATGCATGAAATGACGGTGCAATGCTTAGAAATATGACAACAGCAACTCTTAAAATAACAGTACATCGATTTAACTACTAAGATAGTGCTACCGACCACGGTGCTAAGCTATCTGAAATATGGCATTCATTATTATTATAGCAACTACAGATATTCTTACTCCTAATGCTATATACGATAAAGCAAGGCTAATAACTACTTTATTTAGCAACTCGTTCTAAGGCTATGAATTTTACAGCAAGTACATAATATCCTAGGGAACCTACTATAAAATTTTCAAAGCTAAAACTATTACCGATTTGCCACAAGAATTCCTGCAAATATTAATCTACCTAATACTAAGCTTTCTAATTAGAATTTATGAGCCTATCATCATAATAGCTAACTGTAAACTAACTACACTAACAAATAGATGGTATTTTTGTGAACTTAACAAACTTGGTTTCACTATTTTTGGATAACTACACAATTTACTACAAATTATCAAAGTTCAGCTAAAATCTTTATTGAATACAGAACGGAGCGGACGCAGCGCGGCGCGGGCAGGCGAGCGCTGCCTAGCAGCAGCAGGCGCGGGTGTAGGCGCTGGCGCGATGCGGGCAGGCCGGCGCGGCCCAGCGCGGAGTGCGGGCCGCGGGCGAGCGTGAGGGCGGGCTGGCCTAGCAGGCGGCGAGCGGGCGTGAGCGCGCGGATGCCAGCACGCGGGGGCGAACGCGTGGACGCGAGCGCGGCAGCGCGGACCAGTGCGGCAACGGGAGCTGCAAGCGCGCGGACGCGAGCAGGAGCACAGACGCTAGCGTCAGCAGGCCCAAGCGTATTTCTAATGTATTCCGAGCTTTATTTTCCTATAAGAAAGCGGCCCTAAAACACGAGTGATGCCGGGATGACGTCATGCTGGCGTCAACAAGCTAATAACAGCAGTACGCACCGCCGGCTGCTCTGCTTGCTCTGCTCGCGCGTGGTTCGTCGGCCGCGGAGAAGACGCTATACGGCAGTGGAGCTTTGAATGAAGTGGGCAGTGCGATGAGCAGCTGAAGGAAAGGCTAGCAGTGCAATGAATTGAAATGGTAAGCTCTGGTTCCGTGGCTGGACGACGACGCAGACCACCCTGGTCTTATGGAGCAGGCAGAGCTGCACTTCCAAAATCGAGGCACAGTGCGGCGCTACAAGCGACGAGGTGGGGATGGTTGTGCTGCTGGCTGTCTAGCGGAGCTGAGAACTTGATTAATTGGGTCACGACGCTGCCACGACGGCGAACCGAAGGACATGGTCATGCCGACCAAAACGACAGCGGAGACAGGGGAGTCATGGCGGCTTGGCTTGGCACAGCCATGGTCGTTAACGCAAAATACCAGTGCACACAAGCGACAGGGACAGCGAGGTGCGCTCCAGATGGCTGTCCGCACGGCCAAACTCGCAAACCAACGAACACGGACTTATGTCACCGCGGACGGCGTCGGACAAAGAAAACCAGGACGCGACGCGACGCCGAAGTGACGGTGGCAGCAGGCGGTCGTCCCACGCGAGTGCAGCCACGGTGAGTCAACGGGACCAGTGTCGGGCGCGGCGATGGGTGGCGTGTAACGCGACCAAGGTACCGTGCGACGCGACGGCGAGGCAGAGCTGACAGGACCCATTTTTAACTTACGCGAAATAACTTAAACTTCGAATGGTTTCACGTCGAATTCCAATCCTGACCTACTTGTTTCATTGTAGACTACGGAGTACGCACTACAACTTTATCAAAGTTCGCATAAACTTCTATAGCATTTTTGCTTGATAAAAATTTGCTCTGAATACTACACAATATTAAACAACATGAAATGTAACATTTGTTTCACGTTTCGGATAAATGTTTCAAGTGTCGTATTTAATTTATACTCCAAATTACACACATGTACAAACAAGTATAATGCTCATGCAGTGTTTTAGCAAAAACAGTACAATGTAACACCGAGGGTGTTACAAATCTACCCCCTAAAACAAAATCTCGACCCGAGATTTCATGTGCCTAGTGTGTGAAAGAGACAAGGAATACATTATTAGCACAACAACTAACTATCAGAGCCGGCGAGAAGATGGAGGTAATGCTGCAATAGGTAACTCTCTTGTTCCCAAGTGGCTTCAGCCTCTGAATGATTTTGCCACTGCACCTTGTAGAATTTTACCACTCTGCTCCTGGTCACTCTCTCCTTCTCATCCAAGATTTTGATAGGGTGCTCCACATAAGTTAAATCTGGCTGGAGAGGAAGTCCTTCTATTTCCACCGCTTCATCAGGAACCCGCAAACACTTCTTCAGTTGTGATACATGGAACATGTTGTGTACTGTAGATAGAATATCTAGAAGTTGTAGATGGTAAGCCACTGGACCACACTGCTCCAACACCTGATACGGACCCACATATCGAGGGGCTAGCTTGCCATGAATGCCAAACCGATGCACCCCTCTCATAGGAGACACCTTGAGATATACATAATCTCCAACTGTAAACTCCAAGGGCCTTCTCCGCTTATCAGCAAAAGCTTTCTGTCGGCTTTGAGCTGCCTTCAAGTGACTCCGAATAATGCTCACTTGATCTCGAGCCGCTTGGATGAACTCAGGCCCAAAGTATCCGCGGTCTCCCACCTCAACCTAGTTGAGTGGCGTCCTACACTTCCTTCTGTATAGGGCTTCAAATGGTGCCATGCGAATGCTTTCCTGATAGCTGTTATTATATGAAAATTCAGCTAACTTCAAACACTTATCCCACTTCTTAGGAAAAGAAATGGTACAAGCCCTCAACATATCCTCGAGCACCTAGTTCACCCTTTCAGTCTGACCATCAGTTTGGGGGTGGTATGCGGAGCTTCTAAGAAGATGAGTACCCACACAGTGCTGAAGTTGCTCCTAGAAATGAGAGACAAAAACTGACCCTCTATCAGAAATGATAGTAAGAGGAACTCCATGTAGGGTCACAATCTGATTGAAATATATCTTAGCATACTTCTTAGCAGTATATCTAGTGTCCACTGGGATAAAGTGAGCGAACTTGGTGAGATAGTCCACAATGACCCAGATAGAATCGTAACCTAAGGACATGCGGGGTAAACCCACAATGAAATCCATGGAAATATCCTCCCATTTCCAAATAGGAATGGGCAAGGGTTGTAGATATCCAGGGGTACGCATATGATCTGCTTTAACCCTGCCACAAGTGTCACACTCCGCGACATGCCGGGTGATGTCCTGCTTCATGTTAGACCACCAGTACAAATGGCATAGATCATGATACATCTTGTTACTGCTCGGATGAATAGACAACTTTGAATGGTGAGCTTCATTCAAAATTTTTCTTTTTAGCTCTTCATTGGATGGAACCACCAATCTATCCTTGTATCTCACGACCCCTTGCTCATCAATGCTAAAGTGAGGGCCACGACCTTTGGCCATCAACTTCCTGATGTGAGGAATCTCTTCGGGGTCTTCCTTCTATTCCTGAATAATCCGCTACAGCAATTCCGAGGTCAGTGCAATATGAGCTAGCACCTCTGTGTGGTTGAGAGACAAAGGTATTTCCTCAACATGATGTGACTTTTGGCTCAAAGCATCTGCTACAACATTGGCCTTTCCTGGGTGATAATGGACTTCCAAATTATAATCCTTTATCAACTCTAACCATCTCCTTTGCCTCATGTTCAGCTTAGACTGAGTGAAAATATACTTGAGGCTCTTGTGGTCTATGAAGATGTGCACTTTGTTGCCCAACAGATAATGCCTCCAAATCTTCAGAGCGTGGACAACAACAGCCAACTCTAAGTCATGAGTGGGGTAGTTCACCTCATGCTTCTTCAGTTGGCGCGAAGCATAAGCTATCACCCGCCCATCTTACATAAGCACACACCCCAACCCTATCTTCGAGGCATCACAGTATACATCAAAGGGCCTATCAATATCTGGTTGGGCCAACATAGGAGCAGTGGTCAGAAAAGTCTTCAGAGATTGAAAAGCTTCTTCACAAGCTAGGCTCCAATCAAACTTAGCTTCTTTCTGGAGCAGCTTGGTCATTGGCTGGGCTATCTTGGAGAAATCAGGAATGAAACGTTGATAGTATCCCGCTAGACCAAGGAACTGACGAATCTAATGCACAGACTTGGGAGACTTCCAATCCAATACATTTTGCACCTTGCTAGGATCTACAGAAACGCCTTCAGGTGTCAACACACGCCCCAAAAACTGCACTCGATCCAACCAAAACTTGCACTTACCAAATTTAGCATATAGCTTGTGCTCCCTTAGTCGAATCAGTACTATCCAAAGGTGTCGGACGTGCTCTTCATCATTCTTGGAATAAATCAGGATGTCATCAATGAAAACCACCACAAACTTATCCAGCTCCGGCATGAAAACTGAATTTATCAGGTACATGAAGAAGGTAGGAGCATTGGTAAGACCAAAAGACATCACTAGGTACTCATACAGCCCATACCTAGTAGAGAAAGTTGTCTTTGGTATATCATGTGGAATGATCTTGATCTGATGATAGCCTGATCGAAGATCAATCTTTGAGAACACCTTAGCACCAGCTAATTGGTCAAACAAGGTATCTATGTGGGGCAAGGGATACTTGTTCTTAACTATTACCGCATTAAGGGGCCGGTAATCCACACACATCTGCAAGGTACCATCCTTCTTCACGAAAATGGCTGGGCAACCCCATGGTGAAGAACTCAGACGGATGAAACCCTTGTCCATCAACTCTTCTAGTTGCTTCTTCATTTCTACTAGTTCCCTTGGAGCCATGCGGTATGGGCGTCTAGAGATAGGAGCAGTACCGGGCTCTAGCTCAATGGAGAATTCTACCTCACTGTCCGGTGGCAACCTAGGAAGATCTTCAAGGAAAATATCCGGGAACTCACATACTACCAGGATGGAGGTAAGATCAGGAGCAGCTTCAGCATGGGTAGCAATAGGTAAGACTGGTTCTAAGGGTACAATAAGAGATATCCTATCCTCAGAAGAAGGAAGCCATAACTCCTTACTTCTCCTCTGCATATCCAATACTACCCCATACACCCACAACCAGTTCATTCCAAGAATAGCATCAATGCCTTGCCCAGGCATGACCATGAACTATTGGCGGTAAGTGTGGGTGGCTGAAGGGTCGAGATGGCGGACTAGAGGGGGTGAATAGTCTTTTCTAAAACTTAAACGCGTCAGCTAACCGATACAAATGCGGAATTAAAACTATCGGTCTAGCCAAGACTATACCCCACTATATATGTTCACTAACACCTTGCAAAGATAACAATTATGCAACAAAGGTGCCGGGCTAGTTAGAGCTCTCCTAAACAATTTTAGGAGCAAGGTTACACAAACCTATGCCACTAGTACTTTAAGCAACAAGGGAGCTCCTACACATGCTAGTAAGCAAAAGCACAAAGCTAACTAAGCTCACTAGCAATGCTCAATAACAAGGCAACCAATGCCTAATTAGAGAGCGCAAACACTTAGCTACACAAACTAAGCAATGTGACTAACAAGGTTACTAAAACCAAATTAGCCACGCAAGGGAGCTACTTCTATGCTACACAAACAAGAAGGTAATTAGCAAGCTACACAAGCTATCTAATTACAAGAGCAACTACACAAGCTTAATATGTATAAAAGTAATTGCAAGCTTGTGTAATGGGGATGCAAACCAACGGGAAGAACAAAGTTGACACGATGATTTTTCTCCCGAGGTTCACGTGTTTGCCAACACGCTAGTCCCCGTTGTGTCGACCGCTCACTTGGTGGTTCGGCGGCTAATTAGCATCACCCGCTAAGCCCGCATGTCGGGCGCCGCAAGAACCTACCCCAGAAGTGAGGGTAGCTCAATGACACGCTTTACTAGAGTTGCTCTTCGCAGCTCCCGCGGGGCGAGCACAATGCCCCTCACAAGCACTTCTCCGGAGCGCCGCACAAGCTTCTTGCGCGCTTCAACGGAGACCACCACCAAGCCGTCTAGGAGGTGGCAACCTCCAAGAGTAACAAGCACCACCGACTTACAACTCGATCACCTAGTGCCACTCAATGCAACCTCACGATGCAATCGTACTAGAATTGCTCACTCACTCAATCGGATGATCGCTATCAAGTATGTGTGAGATGGAGGGCTCTCAAGCACTCTCAAGCATGGACACAAAGTCCCCCAAGGTGCTCTACGCTAGCCATGGCCAAAGGCCACTACTATTTATAGCCCCAAGGGCTAAACTAGCCGTTACCCCTTCACTAGGCAACGGTCGGGCCGACCAGATGCTCCGGTCGTGTTGACCGGACGCTGGACCTCAGCGTCCGGTCGCCCATAGATGGCCACGTGTCTCGGTTCCAACGGTCACTTGACTTGACCAGACGCAGTAGCTTTCAACTGACCAGACGCTGAACCCCCAGCGTCCGGTCATTTCTAGTAAGGTACCGACCTCGACCAGACGCGTCCGGTCACACTTGATCGGACGCAGCCAGCGTCCGGTCACACTCCAGCTTCTGCGTCATCGTACATCGGCCTGACCGAACGCAGCCAGCCAGCATCCGGTGCATGCAGATCCAGCTTCTAGTCAGTTGACCGATGCCAGCATCTTCGCGACCAACTCGTTTTCACTTCTAACTTCTTTACCCTTGTTCCAATGTCCTAACCACCAAGAATTTACATCCGGCGCAATAGAAAATAGGCATTCCATTTTCCCGAAAGCGCCGAATCCTTTGTAAATGTGCCAACACCACCAAGTGTACACCACCATGTGTATGTGTGTTAGCATTTTCACAATTATTTCCCAAAGGATGCTAGCCACTCAACTTGCCACGCCACTCGATCCTAGTGACAATGCAAAGTTAGATCACTCGAGTGGCACTAGATGACCGATATGCAAACAAGTTTGCCCCTCTTGATAGTACGGCCATCTATCCTAAACCCAGTCATAAACTTCTCTACACACCTATGACCGGTGAAATGAAATGCCTTAGGTTATACCTTTGCCTTGCGCATTCCATTCCATCTCTTCCAATGTCGATGCAACACATGCACCAACACGATCAACAATGATATGATCCACTTCATATCATCACATGATCATATTGGTTCATCAATCTTGACTTTACTTGCTCTTCACCGTTGCCATCGTCCATCGGCGCCAAGTCTTGCTCAAGCTTCACCGCCACACGGTCCATCACTCCAAAGCCTTTGACTTGCCCTTCACGCTTGCAACCGGTCCATCAAGCCAAGTCTTGTCTTGATCTTCTCTACCTTGATCACATGACTCAATGTCATGTCTCATGTGCATTTAAGCTCCTTCATCATCACATGTGTGAGTTTTGCAACATCTCCAAGCCATTTTCACCTCCAAGGCATATGTTGCTCACACACATGTACCTGTGGACTAATCACCTGTGTATCTCACATAAACACAATTAGTCCACCTAAGTTATCACTCAATTACCAAAACCAAACAAGGACCTTTCAGTGGCTAACACCAAACTTACTGTATCCGTGCGGGTATTGATGAACATTTGTGACCCCACAGTATGGATCTTATAGGCATACGGTATAGCCATAAATGATAAGTTGTGCCGCTCTACAAACCCCATGCTCATAAAGGAATGTGATGCACCAGAATCGAACAACACCAAAGCTGGATGGGAGTCAATGGTAAACATATCAGCCATCACCGGCTCCTGCTGCAACACCTGCGCGACATTTGTGAAGTGCACCTGGCCGGACCTACTGGGCACTTTCTTCTTGATGATGGTCCTCTTGACAAGCCTAGAATTTGTGGACGGTTGAGCTAACTGAACTGGCTGATGTTGGGGACACTCCCTGGTGTGGTGGCCATCTTTGCCACACTTAAAACAAGCACCTGGCTTGTTCTTGAACCCCTGGCGAGGTGGGCCCTGCTGTCCCTGAGACTGCTGAGGCTGCACCTGTTGCTGAGGTGCACGGTACTATGTAGAGAAAGCTTGTGAAGTCTGCTAGGGTGGTCGGAATGAAGGCCCACCAAATGGTTGATAGGGCCCCGCCAGACAACCTATATCTTCTGTGTGTGAGGGTGGCTGGAGGATCTAGCTGCCACCCGCTTCCTCTTCCCATCAGCCTGAGACTCCCGCTGAAAACCCTCCATAGCAATGGCGGCGTTCATCAGAGCCCCAAAGGTCTGATAGTTCACCGTGTAGAGCTTTTCCTAAAGAAGGGGAGCTAGACCACAAAAGAAGCGTTCCCTTTTCCTATCATCAGTATCCACTTGACTGCCAGCATACTGAGCCAAGTGATTAAATGTGTTCACATATTCCATCATTGTTCTGTTCCTCTGGCACAGCTCCAGGAACTCAGTCACCTTCTGGTTGATGACACCAGCAGGGATAAAGAACTCTTGGAACGTGGTGGAGAACTCCTGCCAGGTTGCCGAATGATCCGACAGCTCCGTGGCCTGGAAGGTTTCCCACCAAGCACCTGCGGACCCCAAAAGCTACTGCGCTGCAAAGTACACCTTCTGCTCGTCGGTCACTCCGAGCAGCCAAAATTTCTACTCCATCATATGAAGCTAGTGTTCTGCCTCCAAAGGCTCATCAGATGGGGTGAAGGTGGGTGGGTGAGTCTTGAGGAAGTCCTGGTAAGAGGACAATCCCTCAGGACGACGGCACCACCCCTGTTCCCACCGTGACCCCCGTGGCCTCCATGGGTGAGGCCCGTGATAGCCTATGCCATAATGTCTAGGGCACGAGCTGTTTCCTAGCGAGCAGCAGCTGACTCCCGGCGAGCAGCCAACAGCTCTGCCATTATCTCCGCGGGAGTCATCAGCGGAGGCGGTGGCGGCGACGAGAAAGGATGAGGAGCCAGAGGTGGAACCTCCTGACCTCCCCCGTTGCCACGCTCAATGGCCCAGCCACTATCACCCTGGCCCTCGTGAGTCACCCCAGAACTGGTGCTCCCACATCCAGACCTTAGATTCATCTGTAAGAGAGACAAACCATCCATTAGAACACCTTCCCAGATCAAAAGCAAGGAATTAGGGGAATGATAGCACAGTTATTAAAGCATTACGTTAGTTAGCCCTATCAATTTACTCTTTCCGTTATACGTGAAGGGGAATTTCAGTTGAAGTAAGATGCTATTATCATGATGCATGCTTCGACCTATACATTCACTCTAGCCGGAATATAGCGGTATTCGTAAAATTTTTGGCACATCGCACACTCACTTTCCGCGATACTAAGCGATTTCTTACGCAACGTAAGTCAGTGTACCTATAGAAAATTTATTAGATAAAACCAGTGCCGCTATCCTAGATAGACCATATTGCTAGGGCTTATACTTATTTACCTAATATAATCGCATCCTACTTTTCGCAAAACTTTTGTTGGTCAAACTTTTAAGTTTTTGAAAAAGGGTGATGAACTCATAACCATTATTGGCTCTGGTACCAACTATGGCAGAACCGCCCGAAATAGCATACTTAAGGAGGCGCTCGTCTTCCACCAGACACTAAGCACCTCGAAAGCAGGCTACAGCGAGCGGTGTCCGTCGGGCACACCCCGAGGGAGAACCCGAAAGATCCACATTTTTCCCAAGGATCCAATAATGAGAACGAGTTACAATACCAGTTCATTTCATACATCAGAGTTTCTTAAAAAGTATATTATTACAATACCAAATACCAGAGTGCGGAATGATAACAGCGGAATTTAAAAATAACATCTAGCGGTAGGGGCGAGGATTCCGTCTAAGCCCACCAGAAGGATCCTCCACGCAAAGATACTTTTCAAGCATCACCTGCAACAAAGGTAAATGAACCCTGAGTACACAATGTACTCGCAAGACTTATCCAACTAGTGGGAATAATTTCCCGACTCCAAGGGATATGATAGGCTTTATGGTTTGCTGGTTTTCTTTAGCAGAAAGCAATACAAATAGTGAGTCCTTATTTATGTATTTTTATTAACAGCCGTATTAAGTTATCATCTAGCTCGTCTATATAAGCACCTGTTCTATTTTCAAACAAGAGTTGAGCAATCAGTTATATTTCTTCTCCTTTCCACTTTCAATTCTTACTACGGTGCTAAACCGCAGACAAGCCGTACCGGATTTCTTGGCAATTCGCGAATCGATGTGTCCAGCTGGGTGCCCCGAAACACACGCCTCGCTTGTACCCTAGGCACAGGCAGGACTAACCCATCACTCTCCTATCCCGTGTGTCCAGGTCCCCGTCCTAACTTGGACCCCAAGCCCCCACATCCTGAGTCCTAGACTCCGTGTGGTGCAAGGACCTCCACCATCCCTGCCTCCAATCAGTCGGTCCGGAAAGAGCCGGATCCGCGATAAGAGAGCAACAAGTCTTTCCTGCGCCCATACCCAAGTATGCGCTCGGGACAATAAATCTGTGACTTGCCTAGAGCCATATGCAACGACCAGTCCTTAATCGACATGGACATAAAAAAGTGTAACCGAGTCATGCCCTGTTGGCCGCAGGACACAACCCCTTACACCCACCAGTACCCAATCCATATCCCTGCCCGGTCACCATTTTTCTTTCCACCATTTTTTCATGAGTGTTCATATTTCATTACCTATTTGCGAGTAACGGCAGGTTACTCACGCTACCGGTATCCTGAGCATAGCAGCTACCCGGCCTATACTAGTAGAACTCATGGGTAGATATATTTATACAGGTAGTTTCCATAAAATGCTTGTAACTTAAATGCACATCACATATATATATTCAGTGATCATAAAAATATGGGTTATGCTCCGGGGCTTGCCTTGGGTAGGCGTCGGGTCAGCAGGGTCAGCACCAATAGGCTCCTGGGCTCCCTCCTGCACGAGGATCTCCTTCTCGTACTCCTCGATCACCTCGTCGTACTCCGGCTCGCCGACGAGCATGAAGTCTACCAGCTCGTGATCTACATGCATGAAATAACGGTGCAATGCATAGGAATATGACAACAACAACTCTTAAAATAACAGTACATCAATTTAACTACTAAGATAGTGCTACCGACCACGGTGCTAAGCTATCTGAAATATGACATTCATTATTATTGTAGCAACTACAGATATTCTTACTCCAAATGCTATATACGAGAAAGCAAGGGTAATAACTACTTTATTTAGCAACTCGTTCTAAGGCTACGAATTTTACAGCAAGTACATAATATCCTAGGGAACCTACTGTAAAATTTTCAAAGCTAAAACTATTACCGATTTGCCACAAGAATTCCTACAAATATTAATCTACCTAATGCTAAGCTTTCTAATTAGAATTTATGAGCCTATCATCATAAGAGCTAACTGCGAACTAACTACACTAACACATAGATTGTATTTTTGTGAACCTAACAAACTTGGTTTCACTATTTTTGAACAACTACATAATTTACTATAAATTATCAAAGTTCAGCTAAAATCTTTATTGAATAAACATTGGCAATTTACTGGAAATTGAAAAATGCATTCACAGAGCGGCCCATACGCGACGTGGCTCGGCCTAGCAATGGAGCGGACGCAGCGCGGCGCAGGCAGGCCGGCGCGGCCCAGTGGCGGCAGGCGCGGCGCAGGCGCAAGCCGCGATGCGGGCAGGCCGGCGCGGCCCAGCGCGGCAGTGCGGCCCAGCGCGGAGTGCGGGCTGCGAGCGAGCGCGAGGGCGGGCTGGCCCTGCAGGCGGCGAGCGCGCGGACACCAGCACGCGGGCGCGAACACGTGGACGCGAGCGCGGCAGCGCGGCCTAGCGCGGCAGCGGGCACTGCAAGCGCGCGGACGCGAGCAGGAGCGCAGGCGCTAGCGTCAGCAGGCCCAAGCGTATTTCTAATGTATTCCGAGCTTTATTTTCCTTTAAGAAAGCGGCCCTAAAACACGAGTGACGCCGGGATGATGTCATGCTGATGTCAGCAAGCTAATAACAGCAGTACGCACCGCCGGCTGCTCTGCTTGCTCTGCTCATGCGTGGTTCGCCGGCCGCGGAGAAGACGCTATACGGCGGTGGAGCTTTGAATGAAGTGGGCAGTGCGATGAGCAGCCGAAGGAAAGGCTAGCAGTGCAATGAATTGAAATGGCAAGCTCTGGTTCCGTGGCTGGACGACGGCGTAGACCACCCTGGTCTTGTGGAGCAGGCGGAGCCGCACTTCCAAAATTGAGGCACAGTACGGCGCTACAAGCGACGAGGTGGGGACGGTTGCGCTACTGGCTGTCTAGCGGAGCTGAGAATTTGATTAATTGGGTCACGACGCTGCCACAACGACGAACCTAAGGACACGGTCACGCCGGCCAAAACGACAGCGGAGACAGGGGAGTCATGGTGGCTTGGCTTGGCACAGCCACGGTCGTCAACGCAAAATACCGGCGCACACAAACGACAGGGACATCGAGGTGCGCTCCGGACGGCTGTCCGCACGGCCGAACTCGCAAACCGACGAACACGGACCTGCGTCACCGCGGACGGCGTCGGACAAAGAAAACCAGGACGCGACGCGACGCCGAAGTGACGGTGGCAGCAGGCGGTCGTCCCACGCGAGTGCAGCCGCGGCGAGTCAGTGGGACCAGTGCCGGGCGCGGCGATGGGTGGCGTGTAACGCGACCAAGGTACCGCGCGACGCGACGGCGAGGCAGAGCTGACAGGACCCGTTTTTAACTTACGCGAAATAACTTAAACTTCGAACGGTTTCGCATCGAATTCCAATCCTGACCTACTTGTTTCATTGTCGACTACGGAGTACGAACTATAACTTTATCAAAGTTCGCATAAACTTCTATAGCATTTTCGCTTGATAAAAATTCGCTCCGAATACTACACAATATTAAACAACATGAAATATAACATTTGTTTCATGTTTCGGATAAACGTTTCAAGTGCCGTATTTAATTTATAGTCCAAATTACACACATGTACAAACGAGTATGATGCTCATGCAGTGTTTTAGCAAAAACAGTATAATGTAACACCGAGGGTGTTACACTATCCAGAGGTCCTATAAATGGTGTCAAGTCGCTTTCCAGAAAAAGGGACAAGTGATGGCATAACAGCCATAGAAGGAGGATCGCAACACATATATACTGGATAAGTCTTAAAAAGAAATAATCTGGTCATGTGATCATTCAATGATAATGATGAAGGTTGCACTATTGTCATTTCACAAAACAATTCTTTCATTGGCTCAATTTTGACCACCTTTTACTGCATTGTTAAGTTTCTATATTATATAGCAAATTCAATAAACTAGAATTCGTCCATACTACTGAAGAACACAGTTTCAGCAAATAGTAATTTTAGGTAACCACTGCTGGCATAATATTTCACAACACAATGCCTTTAAGCAATTGTGTCAGTGAACAAGTACCGGAGAAATGGTCATCACAATGAGTTTGTAACCACTTTTCAAAACCAATTGGGTATCCCTCCCATAGTCCCATGTAAGCTAGAACCGTTCACGGAAGCTTAAAGAATCGTCCCTACTATAGTATTCTTTTGCGAGGCGGTCATTCCGTGGTGGTCAAACGGTCCGCCTGCATCGAATCGTCTGTGGAAATCAATTAAAAAAAATAAAAAAACGGTGAGCCCGTCGATGAGCCCATCGATGTGCCCGCCAAGCCCACTGCCATTGTCGCTGCTGGATCCGCACGTGCATGCCGCCGCTCATTGGGGGCACCCTCCACTCGTCGGGGCCGCCGTCCACCGAATCCACGCGTCAGGGCCGCCATCCACAGGATCCGCACGTCGGGCCCGCCCCTCCACCACCGGATCCACAGTCGGGGTTGCCCTCCACCGGCCCGCATGTCGGGGCCGCCGTCCACTGGATATGCACGTCGGGGCCGCCCACCACCACCGGATCTGCGCATCGGGGCCGCCCTCACTAGGTGGAGGCCACCTTGCCCACAAAGCCACCAGAGGCCCCACACTGCAGACAGGTCCCCTGCGCTACTCCTCCGAGGTTCCCACGCGCCGAGCCGCCACCGGGGCTCCCGCGCCCCGCTCCTGCGTGGGGATCCCGCGTGGCGCTCCTCCGCCGGGGCTCCCGTGCGCCAAGCCTCCACGCAAGTGGCCACCAAAGAAGGCCCTGCGCGAGAGGAGAGAGAGAGAGAGAGAGACTGTCGGTGAGGGAGAGAGAGAGAGCCCTGCGTGAGCGGCTGCCGGTGAGAGAGAGAGAGAGACGGAGGAGGAGGTGGTGCTCGAGAGGAAATTGCCGAGAGAGAAGAGAGGTGTTGTACGGCTGTGGGTGAAGGGAAAGGTCATGTGGTGTACCGTCCAAAACTCTACGTCGCATATATATACATGAAGACAGTAATGGGCTTCCATGGTTACCGGGCTGAGCCTGATTTATGGACGTGGGCGTCTTACAAATGTCCGCCTCCGCAAATGATTTATCGAGTCAGATATTTTTTACTGCCTCCGTAATTCCATTTTCGGAGGCGAGAATTTCCTGACCGCCTCCGTAAATAAAATGACTGTCTCCGTAAATCGATTTTGCGAGGCAGTCATCTTTTGGGTGCCTTGGTAAATAAAATGACCGCCTCCGTTAATAGTCGGGTGTTTTACGAGACACACAACCATTGTGTCCGCCTCAGAAAATAAAAGTGATGTGTATCGTAAAAATCATTTTTGTAATAGTGCGTGTTAGCACAAATTGATTTAACCAAAATAGACATTTTTTATATGTGCGTGGCATAAATAAACCGTGTGTGCTAAATATAGCACAAACCCACATTTCGCCATGTTTGCTCCTTGTATCTTGAAAATGTTTCTCTTCCTTCTTACCTTGCTTGTTCTCTTGGTGATAGGAGAAATATTATACTTTCATGTGTGGTACCCATAATCTTTTCTCTAATGTAATGCCCCTCTTCACCTGTAGGTTTCTTCTGTTTATACACCCATACAAGGTCCTTGATAGTTCACAACTTCACAAGACAAATAAAAGATGAGAAAAAGTCATACACCATGCATGGCATTAACTTAATGAGAACCCTAATGCATGACCATTATTAGGAGGCAGGAGGGTTGGCGAGCTATAGTGCGGGCCAAGGAAGCTAATTAGGCCCAACCTGCAGGTAGGTTAAAAAAAACATAATGAGGTAAACGCGTCTTAGTTCACATCTTACTATCTAGATATGACAAAGTAGTGCTCCAAGGTATCAAATCAATCCTGTGAGGCTGTGATTCGGTGAAAGTGCCCTCACAATCACCTTTTGAGATTACAATCTTACAAACATTATTTAGTAATCGAACAAGTCATGGTCATGGAGACAACCTGCACTAGTTTTGTTTACCTACTAGCTGCCCTTATGTCCACAAAAAAATGGAATGGGTTGCTCACATTCCATGGCTATAAAAAGCATTAGTTGCTGGCAGAGACCATAAGGAGAGTGACACAGAAAACCCAAGAGACGTCGTTGGTCAAGTGAAGTGAATTTGTTGGCTTGCGATAGGTGTTCTGAGCAATAGCTGCAGGAGCCATGGCTTTGCAATGCCTTGTAGACTGGAAGGGACGGCCGGTTAACCCCCAAAGGCAAGGTGGCGTAAAAGCCACCATGTTCATCTATTGTAAGTAAGAAATGAACCATCTCCTTTTGGTTTTACAACGAATATCGCCAGGTATATATAGTAAAAAAAATCGATGGTAAGAATGAAGTTAAGTTATATTTTCTAAAGGTGACCGGGAAAAATTGCTCTCGTTGCTGAAACGAATCTTGAACTGTGTGTGTGATCATCATTTTACAACAATTTGAAGATGGGTATGAATAAATCAATGCAAAGGTATAGTGGTGAACTGGTGATTCTTCCACTGTGTTTAATTTGCAGTCCTGGTTGTGATGACGAACATTGGAAACATCCCGATGCTGTTGAACGTGGTGAGCTACCTGCATGGCAAGATGCACATGGGCATCGCCGACGCCTCCACCACTGCCACTAACTTCTTCGGTGCAATCTGCGTCTTCACCTTCTTCGGTGCTTTCATCTCCGACTCCTACGTCAAGCGTTTCTACACCATCCTCATATTCGCCCCCATCGAGATTGTGGTGAGTATGTACGTACCTCAGTCAGTAGCATAAAAATATACGTGAACTCTTGCCATGAACTACAGGGTTACATGCTGCTAGCATGCCAAGCTCACTTCCCGTCGCTGCACCCGCCACCGTGCGACATCGTCAACCACCCGAGCGAGTGCACGACGGTGAGCGGCCGGAACCTGAGCCTGCTGACGCTGGGCCTGTACGTGATCCCGATCGGCGAGGGCGCCGTAAGGGTGTGCGCGGCGGCGCTGGGCGGCGACCAGTTCGACGGCGACGACCCGCGGGAGCTCCGTGGCAAGGCCAGCTTCTTCAACTGGTACGCCTTCTGCATCTCGCTGGGCGGATTCGTGGGGCTGGTCTTCGTGGTGTGGGTGCAGAACAACGAGGGCTGGGACCTCGGCTTCGTGCTGTCCGCGCTCGTCGCGCTCCTCGGCACTCTCGTCCTCGTCGCCGGCCTGCCATTCTACCGCCACCAGAAGCCCACTGGGAGCCCCCTCACAAGAATCCTTCAGGTACGTACAGTATTATCATATGGAAATGTCTAGTCAACGACAAGTTGTTTTAGCTCCTCTCATCAATCACATTTTTCTCATACACTTACACTGTCTTATAGTTATATTTATACTATCTTATTACTATATTTACAATGATTTTTTAGTATAATTTATTGTAAAGAGTGATGTAATTTAGGAATAACACAAATATATGCCAAATTTTTCAAAAAGATTTACAAATTATTTCTATGAATTCCATATATCAGAGAAATATATATCAAATTATTCACAAATTCTTTAGAAATTAAAAAAACAAAATCCACACAAGGAGGTGAGAGAGGAGAGATTGTCGTAGGGTGTTCCGTGCTCGCGTTCGTGTGTCAGGCAGGAACAAATTGCTTGCTTGACGCTGAAGCCGAGCGGGCGCACGCACAGGGATGCATTGCACGCACGCACGTGCCAGCATGATCGCAGGTGGGAGAAGCCGACGCTTCCGCATCGCACGGCCCAAAAAACGGTGGATAACAACCGGCAAATCAACCGGTTGATTGTTAGCCTTTCTGTATCATACAGACGTTGATTATCTCCGTTTGGAAAGTTGCCAAGATTTTCTACTGTACTGAAAGTGTTAGCACTATTTTCTATGGAAAATATTGTGCTATTTTTTCTATGAAAATATATTTTGAAATTTGGTGACCAATTTTTGTGTGAACCACAGGTTTTCGTGGCAGCTTTTAGGAAGAGGAATCTTTCAGTGCCTGAGGATTTGGTTGGGATGCACGGGACCACCAGCATCGAAGTGCTGGAGAGAACTTCAGGTTTCAAGTAAGTGGGCTTATCTCCATCCATACCATATCTGACAGAACCCCACGTAGAAGAGTATTGCTCCTCTGTTTGACAGGGACCGTGGGCGCAGGCTTTGACTAACCCCTCTGCCTCTCGTAATTGATTCTTCAAAAAAAAAAAAGGTTCCTCGACAAAGCGGCGGTGGACGACGGCGACGCGCGGCCGTGGTCGCAGTGCACGGTGACACAAGTGGAGGAGGCGAAGATCATCCTCCGGATGCTGCCTGTCTTCGTGAGCTCCGTGCTGGGCTACCTCCCGATCCCGCTGCTCCTGACGTTCACGGTGCAGCAGGGCTGGACCATGGACACCCGGCTGGGCAGCACCCACGTGCCGCCGGCGAGCCTGTTCGTCATCCCGATCGTGTTCCAGATGCTGATCCTGGTGGTCTACGACCGCGCCGTCGTGCCGTGGCTGCGCCGCGCCACGGGGTACGCGGGCGGCATCACGCACCTGCAGCGGATCGGCGTCGGGTTCGCGTCCAACGTCGTGGCGCTCGCCGTGGCCGCGGCCGTGGAGGCGCGCCGCAGGCGCCATGGCGGCGCCGCGGCCGCCGAGATGTCGGTGTTCTGGCTGACGCCGCAGTTCTTCCTGCTGGGCGTCATGGACGTCACCTCCTTCGTCGGCCTGCTCGAGTTCTTCTACAGCGAGGCCTCCGCCGGCATGAAGTCCATCGGGGGCGCCGTCTTCTTCTGCATCCTCGGCATCGCATCGTGGCTCGGGAGCTTCCTCATCCGGGTGGTCAACCGCGTCACCGCGCGCCACGGCAGGGGCACCGGGTGGCTGGACGGCGCCAGCCTCAGTGCCGGCCGCCTCGATTTGTTCTACTGGCTCCTTGCGCTCTTCGGACTCGTCGCCTTGCTTCTCTACCTGTTGTGCGCGTGGAGGTACACCTACAGGCATCATCCGTCGAGGATGCCGTCGGCGATGGAGGATTACAGAGTGTCTCCAGCATCCAAGAAGCTAGATGCGGCGCTTTGACGATGATCGTTATTAATCATTTGTTGACGTGTTTTAAACCTACGTGTCATGGAAATATGGACTTTGTGCCCGTTATTATATAGGTCTGGTTTGCTATTTTCACCAAATAAGCAAGGGAAAAACTAACGCCTGTACGTCTGGACACGGCCTGCCCGCCCGCCCACACGCTGATGTAGCGCCTGGCTACGCGCTGCTGCTGCTGCTGTCGCCGCGCACCGCTGCTGCGGTACACATGCGCCCGCTTCGCTTTCCATGCACATGCGGGAACCGCTGCGCCTGAGGGGACCACCTGGTCATGCAACACTTGCAACATAAAGCATTTATTGCAACGTACGTCCAAAATAGATGAAATATTTATAACATACGCTTGCAACATATGAGTATGGCCACTGCAATATATACAACATTCAGATAAAACACGTCCAACATACATTGAAATATTTGAAACATACACTTACAACATACGTATACAACCAATGCAACATATGAAACATCTAGATAAAAACACTTGCAATATACGTTTGAAGCATCTAAAATATTTGACACATACACTTGCAACATACGTTTATAGCTAATGCAACATCTGCAACATCCAGATAAAACACTTGCAACATACATTTAAAACAACTGAAATATTTAAAACATACACTTGCAACATACGTGTATAGCCATTGCAACATATGCAACACCAAATCTATTTTTACAACATCCTGATGAAACATATGCAACATATATCTGAAACTCATGAAACATACGGTTGCAATATGTGTTCATCTACTTCTGCCCCCTAATGGAGGCTCATTGACGCAGAGCTCGACACCTATGCGGAGCTCAAGGCCGCCCACGGTCGATAGGCATATGGATCACGGTTGCGTCAGGAGGCACGAGGCGTGGGGTAGCAGCATCGTGAGGCACGAGGCGTGAGCACAGACGCGGGCGGCAAACAATGCGAGACAAGGGTGAGGGCGGTGCGAGGCGTGGGTGTTAGATGGGTCGGTCCCATTCGGAAAAGGACAGACGCCCCGAGGGTATCATTATGGAAGAAGGTGAAAGCATCTAAGCCCCTAGTTGGGTTTCGGTGATTAATGATAATACGTGATTACTGTGACTAACGTGTGTTTTATAGAGACAATTAAGTTGGGTCACGGTAATGGCGATCGATTGGGCAATAAAGGTGGTCATGCCTCTATGATGAAAATCATTTCAGCTTTCAAAGGATAGACGACAAGGTTAATGATGGACTAGTTCTAAGTGTCGATTGGAGTTGAAGAGACACTTAGGGTAGTTTAGGACTTTGTTTTTTCTTTGGTCATACTATTAAGGGGGGTATGAACGGGTAGCTTGACCTAAGTAAGTCTAGTGAGTTAGGTGTGATGCACACTTGCTAAATCTAGCACTAGGTAGCTCCTTAATAGCCCTTTGATCTAATGGATTAAACTTCATTCATATATGATCGAGAGTTGAAAGTGAATGGAGGGTCAAATACTGTAAGTGCAATCAAGCCCTATTGTGTGTTTTGGTATTGATGACCACCAAATTAGAGGACTAATGAGATTTATCGAGATGATAAGCAGGGAATCGAAGAATGAGGACGATGAACAGGTTGCAGGTGTCCTAATTACAAAAGGTGGCCAGACCTAGCTCAAAGAAGGTTTAAATTCTTTTATGTTTTGAATTTAAGTTTAGGGAAAGCCGTACTATTAAGAGGGATTTTAGGATAGTTGATCAACTGTTGAATCAGATGCTCAAATTCACATATTTACATCCTCCCACCTAGTCAAAATAGCCAGTCAAATTTGATATCATATTACCTGTTTTGGCTAGGGCGGCAGTGCCGCCCTGTTAAGAGCGACAGTGCCGCCCTTAACTAACCATTCGGCTTAGGGGGTATTTATACCCTTCAGGCCCGGCCCACAATGGTCATCTTCTCCACTAAATCATTCTGCTCGAAACCAGACAGAACCAAAGCTCACCTCTCTCCTCCATTGTTGCTCCTCCATCCCTCAAGCTAATCCTTGATTCCAACCATCAAAACTTGAGAGAAAAGGCAGCAAAACTCGATTGGAGAGAAGATCTACTGATTCCCAAAGTCTAAGAGCATTTGATTCATGTTTGGCCGACGGTTCTAGGGTTTGTTACTCTTGGAGCTTGCTCCTAGCCGGCTAGGCGTCGTCCTTGTGCTTGCCAACTTGTGTGGCAGCCTTGGGAGGTTTGTAACCTCATTCGAAAGCTAAAAAATCACCCCTCACTTCAAGAGTTCACTCTCTTGATTTGAGAACGAGAGTAAGGTAAGCCTTTGTGGCAAGCTCAAGCCTTTTGTGGCTTCCTCAACAACGTGGACTTAGGCAAACCTTAGTGGTGAGCTGAACCACAGGATAAATCTTTACTATACATGATGTTTATCTTATTGCTAGCTGTTGTTAGGGTTTAGTTGCTCGATTCACATTTGTGTGAAGTTTCTGTGGTATCCAATCTTTGAACTAGATCTTGAAGTTATATTGCAGGATTAAGCAGCTAGTGGGGTCAGGTTCATCTCTGTTAAATCTCAACCGTGTTAGATTATTTTTCGTAGAGCGGCAGTGCCATCCTGTAAGGCCGGCAGTGCCGCCCTCTATTCTAACATAGTTTTGAGATGAATTTTTATAGGCCTATTCACTCCCCTCTCTAGGCCTTCTTTATCTTCCTATAGATCCTACAAGTGGTATCAGAGCGAGGTTGCTTTGTATACGCTTCACCGCGTCAAGTATGGAAGAAGGAGAAGGTTCGAAGACCGTTCATGTTGCAGACGCAAGTGGTGTGCACGTCGAGGATGTTGGCAGCAGCAGCGAGCTATCCATGTCCACAGCAAGTGATGCCACCATCAAAGAACCCAAGACCACCGATGCCAAAAGAAGAAAGGCAAGAAAAGAAAGAAAAGCCGCAAAGATCGCAACAAGAGAAGCTAGAGAAAAGAAAAAGGAAGAGCAGCGGCTCAAAGACAAGAAGAAGAGAAAAGAAGCTAGAAGAATCACAAGAGAGGCAAGAGGTAAGAGAAGGGCAGCAAGAGCTCAAGAGCAAGAGAAGAATGAGTATGATGCATCATCTAGTGAGCTCTCTAGTAGCTCGGATGATGGAGATGATGATGTGTCATACCATACTTCAAAAGATAGCAAGGAGGTGAAGAGCAAGGACAAAAAGAAGGATAGCAAGGACAAGGGCAGCAACAACAACAAGAACAAATATACCACCATATCCTTTAATTATTCTTATTTGTCTAACCATAACAAAAGGTCTTTTGTCAATGTGTCCGTGGGCAAGTTGCCTCATTTTGATGGGACAAATTTTGCCAAGTGGAAACACTTGATGAGTGCCTATCTTGTAGGTCTTCACCCTGGTCTTTGGGAGATTGTGGTGAATGGATTGCAGCCACTGGAAGATCCCAAAGCACCAACAAATGAAGAACTAGCTGCTGTCCATCTCAATGGCCAAGCCATAAGTATTCTTCTTAGTGCCTTGGATGGAAATGAGTACAACCGAGTGATGAATGTCAATGTTGCAAAACATATTTGGGACACTTTGCATCTAGCACATGAAGGTGTTGATAAAGTAAGGAAGGCAAAGATTGATTTGTTGATTGCCAAGCTCATTAGGTTCATGATTGTAGATGGAGAGGGACCACAAGAGATGTTTGATAGATTGATGACCTTGGTGGGCAAGATTAGAGGCTATGGATGTGATGAGCTTGATGATCACAAAGTGGTGAAGGCTATGTTGGAAGCCTACTCACCAAGAAATGAGACCGTAGTCACCTTGATTAGGGATAAGAAGTTTGAGCACTTCACACCTAATGATGTTCTTGGAAGATTGTTGACATTTGACATGCAAAGAGAAGAAGCTAATGAGAGGAGAAGACTTGGTGAGTTGCAAGCCAAGCTAGAAGGCATGAAAATCAAGGAAGTAGCTCTCAAGGCCAATAAATCAAGCAATCAAGGCATCTACAACAAGGCAAAGGGCAGCAAGCAAGCATCAACAAGTCAACCTAAGGAAATCAAGTCAACTCCACAAAATGATGATCCAAGTTCATCCTCAAGTGAAGATGAAGATGATGGGACTGATTATATGAAGATTGATGACATGGCTTTGTTCATGAAGAGCTATCACAAAGGGTTGAAAAAATGGGTATAAAATAGTGCAAAGAAGGTTTCCCAACAAGAAGAAGAGGACTTGCTACAATTGTGGCAGCACGGAGCACTTCATTGCTAAGTGTCCCTATGACAAGAAAGAAAACAAATACAAGAGGGACAACAATGAAGGCAAGCACGAACACAAAAAGAGATACAAACAAATGGGAGAGGCATACATTGGGCATGAGTGGGACTCAACTAAGGAGTCAAGTGAAGAGGATGTGAAAGTTGCAACCGTGGCTATTCAAAAGCCATCCTCTACATCAAGGCTCTTCAACAACATATCCGATGATGATGACCACCGCTCCACTCATGTTTGTCTTATGGCAAAGGGTGAGAAGGTAAAACGAAGAGCCAAATCTCCTCCACCTCCTAGTGACATCTCTAGTAGTGAACTTAGTGATTCTAGTGATGTTGAGAAATATGCTAAATTGACTAAAAAGTTAGATTCTAAGACAAAGCTCTTTATCATGAATCTAATGGAGGAATTAGAAAGTGTCAAAGCCGAGCTAGCCGATAGAGATGATTATCTTGAGGAAACCGAAAAGATGTATATTGGCTACAAGGAAGCTCTTGAGTTAGAGAGAAGTGAGGTGGACTCTTTGAACAAGGCCTTGGCCGAAGAACAAAGAGAACATGCTCTCACAAAGAAGGCAAATATTGCACTCAATGACAAGTATTGTGTCTTAGTTGAAAAGCACAACAAACTTGAGAAGCAATATAACCTTCTATGTGAGAGCACCCCACTTCCCTCCAACACAAATGACACTTCTATTCCCTCCACTAGCCAAGGATGTGGAAATTGCCATAATCTTAACTTAAATGTTCATTCCACTAACCTTGCAAACTTGGAGGTTATAAAAAAGGAGATTGCTAGGCTCAATGCTATGTTAGGAAAAAGGTGCATGGAAGGCAACAAACCTGCTGGTGGCAAAGGTGAAAAATCAAAGAGGCCACAATACAAAGATGGAAGAAATCCACGCATCAAAGATGGGCTTGGGCACACTCATGGAGGTAAAACCAATGAGAGAAAGGTAATCAATGGATATGAGTGTGTTCAGTTCGTGAGAAAAGGGCAGGAAGGTACAGATAGGTCTGCACAGATGGTGGCACAAGGTTAGCTCAGAGCAGAACCACGGCCTATGGGCGGCAGTGCTGCTATGAAGGGCAGCAGTGCTGCCCCCCACAGAAAAGGGAAGACCACCTCCTATTCATCTGCTCATGTCAAGCCCAAGAAGAAGGTGTCTCATCTAGAGTAGGTTATCCAGAAACCAAAGAAATCTATCTGGGTCACTCCAAATAGATATGCTTACCAACCAAAAGCAAAAACACATCCATAATGTTTGGATTCTAACTTTGTTTTGCAACACAACAACAAGGGGGGTGTTTGCCAAGTTTGTTGGCAATGGTCGAAATGTTTATCATAATGCTTTCATTTGGGTTCCTAAAGTTCTTGTGACTAACATGCAAGGCCCCAAGAATATTTGGGGACCTAAAACTAGAAACTAAACTTGTGTTGTAGGCATACTCCTCCGGTGGGTCAAGTTGGGTGCTTGACAGCGGCTATACAAATCATATGACCGGAGAAAGGAGTATGTTCTCATCATACTCCCTAACTACAAATTTAGATGAGAATATCATATTTGGTGACAATTCAAAAGGGGGTGTGATTGGACTTGGTAAAGTAGCTATTACACTTGATCATTCAATTACAAATGTCTTACATGTTGATTCCTTGAAGTACAATCTATTGTCTGTTTCTCAATTATATAAGATGGGCTACAATTGTCTCTTCACAGATAAGGGTGTGGAAGTCTCTAAGAGGGAGGATTCCTCTATTGTCTTTACGGGTCACCTCAAGAACAAGCTTTATCTAGTTGATTTTAGCAAAGGGAAAGCTAAGCTTGAGATCTGTTTAGTAGCAAAATCTAGCATGGGTTGGCTATGGCATCGCCAACTAGCTCATGTTGGGATGAGGAACTTGGCCAAACTCCTAAAAGACAACCACATCCTTGGACTAACTAATTTTCAATTTGAGAAAGATGGGATTTGTAGTGCTTGCCAAGCCGAAAAGCAAGTAGGTGTACCTCACCCACCAAAGAGCATCATGACCACCACACAACCGTTAGAGTTGATTCAC
This sequence comes from Miscanthus floridulus, assembly GCF_019320115.1. Taxonomy (NCBI): domain Eukaryota; kingdom Viridiplantae; phylum Streptophyta; class Magnoliopsida; order Poales; family Poaceae; genus Miscanthus; species Miscanthus floridulus. Next base: position 43,771,186 of record NC_089594.1, on the reverse strand, counting down.
ATGGATCTCTTTGGACCGGTCGCCTACATAAGCATCGGGGGTGACAAATATGGTCTAGTTATTGTTGATGATTATTCCTGTTTCACTTGGGTGTTCTTTGTTTATGATAAGTCCCAGGTACAAGAGAAAGTCAAGATATTTGTGAGAAGGGCATAAAGAGAGTTCGGTCTTCCTATCAAAAAGATAAGAAGTGACAATGAGACCGAATTCAAGAACACTCTAGTTGGAGAGTTTCTTGATGATGAGGGCATCAAGCATGAGTTTTCAACTCCTTACACCCCTCAACAAAATGGTGTAGTAGAGAGAAAGAACCATACACTTCTTGATATGGCAAGGACAATGCTAGATGAATACAAGACATCGGACCTATTTTGGAGTGACGCCGTCAACACCGCTTGCCATGCCATCAACCATCTCTACTTACACAAGAAACTCAAGAAGACTTCATATGAGCTTTTAACCGGTAACAAACCAAAGGTGTCATACTTTAGAGTGTTTGGGTGCAAGTGTTTTATACTTAACAAAAGACCCAAAACCTCTAAATTCACACCTAAAGTTGTTGAAGGCATTCTTCTTGGTTATGGATCAAATGAGCATGCCTATCGTGTCTTCAATAAAACCATGGGTAGAGTTGAAGTCACGGTAGATGTGACATTTGATGAATCTAATGGCTCTCAAGTGGAGCAAGTTGATTCAAGTGTAGTAGGGAAGGAGGATCCACCATGTGAGGCAATCAAGCAAATGGCTATAGGCGACATTAGGCCACAAGAAGATCAAGCCACTGATGATGAGGATCCCCAGGCTGTTGCTGCACAAATTTCCACTAACGTACTCCATCGATAAGGGCAGCACTCACCTACTGAACATCAGCAGGGCGATAGTGCCGCTCATGAGGGCAGCAGTGCTGCCCCATCTACCTCAGTAGCAGTTCCTTCAACTCCTACTCCACCACCTCAAGGACTCAACCTAGAGCCTATCTTTGAACAAGAAGAGGCTGAAGGTCCAGAAGAGGAACAAGGAGGTGTTGAGCATCCAAGGCTATGTCAAACTATACAACAGGATCACCCCGTTGACAACATTCTTGGAAGCATTCGAAAGGGGGTAACAACTTGTTCACATTTAGCAAATTTTTGTCAATATTACTCGTTTGTTTCCTCTTTGGAACCTCTCAAGGTAGAATAAGCACTTGAAGATCCGGATTGGGTCATGGCCATGCAAGAAGAGCTCAACAACTTTGAGAGAAATCAAGTGTGGAAATTGGTGGAAAGGCCCAACACCAATGTCATTGGTACCAAGTGGGTCTTCCGCAACAAACAAGATGAAAATGGCATGGTGACTAGGAACAAGGCAAGATTGGTGGCCTAAGGCTTCACTCAAGTAGAGGGCTTGGACTTTGAAGAAACATATGCACCGATGGCAAGACTTGAAGCAATCCAAATGCTTCTAGCCTTTGCTGCCCATCATGACTTCAAGTTGTACCAAATGGATGTCAAGAGTGCATTCCTCAACGGCCCAATACAAGAGTTGGTGTATGTCGAGCAGCCACCGGGATTTGAAGATCCCAAGTTCCCCGACCATGTCTATAAACTCCAAAAGGTGCTCTATGGGCTTAAGCAAGCACCAAGAGCATGGTATGAATGCCTTAAGGAATTCTTGCTCAAACAAGGCTTTGAAATAGGCAAAGCCGACCCTACACTCTTTACTCACAAAGTTGGAAATGATATATTTGTGTGCCAAATATATGTCGATGACATAATATTTGGTAGTTCTAATCATGTGTATTGTGATGAGTTTAGTAGGATTATGACTAAGAGATTTAAGATGTCCATGATGGGTGAGCTGAAATTCTTCCTTGGATTTCAAATCAAGCAAATGAAGGAAGGGACGTTCATTAGCCAAACCAAGTACACCCATGATATGCTTAACAAATTTGACATGGTGAATGCCAAGCCTATCAAAACTCCCATGCCAACTAATAGACATCTTGATCTAAATGAAGAAAGGAAAGCCATCGACATCAAGGTATATCGTTCCATGATCGGCTCTTTACTTTATTTATGTGCATCTAGGCCGGATATAATGCTTAGTGTGTGCATGTGTGCTAGATTTCAAGCTAACCCGAAAGAGTGCCATTTAGTGGTTGTTAAAAGAATCTTGAGATATTTAGTACACACTCCTAACCTTGGCTTGTGGTATCCCAAGGGCTCCAAGTTCAATCTACTTGGCTATTCGGATTCCGATTATGCCGGTTGCAAGGTAGATAGAAAAAACACTTTGGGGACATGTCAATTCCTTGGATGGTCCCTAGTGTCTTGGAGTTCTAAGAAGCAAAATTATATAGCCCTTTCCACCACCGAGGCCGAGTATGTTGCAGCTGGTGCATGTTGTGCTCAACTACTTTGGATGAGGCAAACCCTTCATGATTTTGGATGTCAATTTACCAAAATCCCACTCTTGTGTGACAATGAAAGTGCCATAAAGCTTACAAACAATCCTATAAGCCACTCAAGAACCAAACATATAGACATCCGACATCATTTCTTGAGAGACCATGAAACCAAAGGAGATATCGAAATTCGTCATGTGAGCACCGAAAAACAACTAGCCGATATCTTCACTAAGCCTCTCGATGAGTCAAGGTTTTGTGCTTTGCGTAGTGAGCTAAATATGCTTGATACTCGTAACGTGGTTTGAAATATGGCACACCTATGTTTGACTACCTAGTGAAATAGGAAAATGATTTAAAAAGATATTATACTGTGTTTCAAAATCATTTTAAAAAGCCAACTAAGTGTCATGACCATTGTCTGTATTGTTGATTGCTTACTAGTCATGATATTTAGAGTATATATATCCATATCTGAGGTGAAGGAGGTCATAAAGTTTTAGTGTAATCCCTACAAGATTGGTAGGGCGGCAGTGCCACCCATTATGGCCGGCAGTGCCGCTCTCTGAAAACTAAGTCGTTTTTAGCCAATTTTGGCTGGGTTGTGGGCCCGTTTTCTTCTACTTATTCCTTCTCTGGCCCCAACCCAACTCTCTCCTTCTCTCCTAGCCAATGCCGACGTCTGTGCTCCTCCCTTCCTCTCTCTCAAGCACGTGCCACCGTCGTGTCTTGCGACCTACCACCCTAGCAGTGCCGCCCCTGCTGCCGGCCAAGTCTCTTCATCGCTGGTCACTGTAGGAGGCTCCTGGCCGAGCTGTTTCTTCTCTTTTCCCTCCACTCCAAAGGTTTGGAAGCAAGGTGAAACCCTAACCCCTTTCGATCTATGCAATGTGAAGCTTTTAGTCATGGATTTCAGTTTCTAGGGGGAGTATGAAGGGTTTAGAAAGGTTTTTGATGGTTGAATCGAGTTGATTTTGGATTTCATCGGTTGGATGATTTTGGGGAGAGCGGCAATGCCGCCCTTGGGACCATTAATGGCACCCCTAGCAGATTCTAACTGCTATACTTAAGCTCATAAATCCGATGAATTTCAGAATGGATTGGATTCATATATCAAAAATTGTTTTTAAAGTTTTTCATACTCAATCTTTTAAATTCATGGCTAGGCATGATGAAAGATGTCTTGATCTGATCATCCTTTTTGAGAGCGATCTGGTGATAACCAGAGTAGCAATCGAGAAAGGAAAGCAGCTCGCAACCGGCGGTTGAATCTACGACCTTGTCTATGCGAGGTAAGCCGAAGGGGTCCTTAGGGTAGTGTTTGTTGAGATCAGTGTAATCAATGCACATTCTCCATTCATTATTCTTTTTGCATACAAGAACCGGGTTGGCTAACCACTCCGGATGATACACTTCTTTAATAAATCCGGCTGCCAAAAGCCATGTAACATCTACCCTAATCGCCTCCTTTTTGTCATGAGTGAACCGTCGTAGCTTCTGCTTGATTGGTTTGGCCTTGCTGTTGACATTTAAGGAGTGCTCGATCAATTTCTGAGGTACACCAGGCATGTCGGCAGGTTTCCATGCGAACACATCCACGTTGCTCCTCAAGAACCCGACGAGCGCGTCTTCCTATTTGGGATCTAGGTTGGCCCCGATAAGGGTCGTTTTGCTGGAGTCGCCATCGACCAGCTGGATCACCTTGTGCTCCTTTGACTTGATGTTCTTGCGTGGAGTCTTGAGGTCTAGGATCTCTAGGTGGTCGGCTGCGGTCTTCTTAGCATCGAGCATGGTCTCGGCCATGCGAATAGAGAGGTCATGGGCCTCTGCTATTTTGAAGCTGTCGTCCTCGTAGGTGTAAGCTGCGTATACGTTGCCCCTGAGGGTTAGGACTCCTTTCTCGGTAGGCATCTTGAGCACCAGATACCTATAATGAGGTATGGCCATGAACTTGGTGAGCGACGGTCGACCAAGAATAGCATGGTAGGTGCCGTCGAAGTCAGCGACCACAAAGTTGACGTAGTCGGTGCAGAAGTGGTCTAGAGTCCCAAATTGCACAGGTAGCGTGATCTGCCCGAGAGGTGTAGAGCTCTATCCGGGGAGAACACCCTAGAACTACGCCTCGTACGGCTTTAGGTCCACCTGGACTATTTTCAGGGCGGGCAGGCTGTTCCTGAACTGTATATCGATGGAGCTACCGCCGTCGATAAGTACCCTGTCGAACTGAACCTTGTTGATACAAGGATCGAGGACCAGGGGAAAATGCCCTGGCTCAGGTATGGCGGCCCATTGGTCCTTCCTGCTGAAGTAGATTTTACGGTGAGACCACGGAGGGAGCCGTGGATCGGTGAGAAGGTTGTCGGTGTTTGCCATGTTCAAGCAAGCGCGGGCGAGCAGCTTGCGTTCTCGTTTGGTCTCAATGGACACCTTGCTGCTGATGATGGTGTGCACGCGATCAGTTGGCTTGACGTATTTATGATGAGGGTCCGCATCGTCATCGTCGTTATCCTCGTTGCGCTGTTCCCCTACGTCGTTAGGCTTGTCGGACGTATCCGGAACCTATTGACGCGTGTAGATAGTCTTGAGGACGCGGCAATTCTCCATGGTATGGTTCGACTTAGGATGGAGCTGGCAGGGCCCCTTCAATGCTTTGGCGTAGTCGTCTTCGTAGTTACGACGTCCGCCCCCCTTTTTAACGGTATTGACCTCACCGTCGTCTTCCCGAGCGCGCTTGCTCCTGTAATCGTCACGGCAGTTACGCCGCTGATTACGTTGGTCACGGTGGTCGCGGGAGTCGTTGCGCTGGTTGTGGCGGTCAAAATTGTCGTTCCGACCACGACTGCCACGGTAATCGTCGTGGTGTGGGGGTGATCAGAACGTGGAACCCTTGCTGCTTCTTCAGCAATTATCTTTTTAGCGTCGTTGGCATCTGCGTATTTCTTGGCGGTGGCCAGGAGCGCTGTGACTGATTCAGGTCTCTTGCGGAGGAGCTTGTCCCTTAGGGCATCATGGAAGCGGAGGCCAGTGATGAAAGCCTTGATTGCCTCGTTGTCGGAGATTGATGGGACCTTGATGCGTATCTCCGAGAAGCGCCGGACGTACTCGCATAGTGGCTCATCTTTTCGATCTCGAATCCGTTGCAGATCGTATTTGTTGCCTGGCTGTTCGCAAGTAGCGATGAAGTTGTCGATGAAGGCTTGCTTGAGCTCCTGCCAAGAGTCAAAGTAGTTTGCAGGCAAGCTGACCAGCCATTGGTGACCTGCATGGCCAACAGCAACTGGGAAATAGTTAGACATGACGTGTTCATCCGCCATGGCTGATCTACATGCGGTCTCATAGAGCATGACCCATAATTCAGGGTTTTCCTTGCCGTCATACTTTTGAAGTTTTTCGAGTTTGAAATTTTTGGGCCATATGACTTGGCGAAGGTGTGGAGTAAACTGCTTCAAACCCGGTGGGCCATGGGCAGTGTCATATTCCATACGGCAATAGCTTTCATGGGATGCATGATCGTTGGCTCTCTGGTTGATGTGAGCGCGCAGGTCACGTCCACCGAGGTAATGGCGGAGATCGTTATTGCCATCGCGGCGATCTCGATTGCCATCTGGATTAGCCCTGCGCTCGTGGTTATCACGGCGATTGTCGCGGTTATCTCGGCGGTTGTCATCTCGAACGTCGTGGTGGTTATCCTCCCGGCGGCCATTGTTGTCCCGACCACCATCATGACCACCATTTCTGCCTTGACGGTTGTCCAATGGGTCGTTATTGCGCGAGCCACATTGGTTGAGTGGCTGTGAGCGACTTAAGTATTGGCGGCTGTGGCTTGATTTGACTGAAACGGAAGGAGCCCGGGCTTGATTCATCATCTCTGTGGTCTGAGCCATAGCAGCCGTCAGATAAGCTTGTATGTCGTCGTGAACTGCCTGGGTCTCGGGAGTGTTGGGTAGCCGCTGTATTGTCGCCATGGCGATGGCTATATTGGCGCTTGGAGTCTTGAAGACTTGTTTGTCTCCCACCCTGTCAAAAGCATTGTTGAGGTCATGTGGCTGGGCCCTTATGCATCGTGCCTCCTGGTCTGCTTTAGCTTCGATCTGTCGGTGATTAAAGCAGTCAATATTGCGTGCTTCGTGAGCAGTTCTTTCTTGTTATATTTCACCAACTGCTGGCGGCTCGTCATTGCTGACAACATGGATCAAATCCCCTCGTCTTGGCGGGAAAGACGGAAATTGGGGAAAACTCGGGGCGTGGTCTGGGAGATCCAGATCGTATTTGACACCTTCATCTACGTGATGCTGAAGCTCGGTGTGGACAGATGCATTAGATGTGATGCCAGACGAGGAGCTGGAGTCGCCCTCTTGGACTGTGTGGACGGATCCTTCTTGATAATCTTCAATCCGGACCATGTTGACGAAGTTGCGTGGCTTTGGCTGAGGTCGGTGCATAAAGCACAGATCCGAGCGGCGTTGTAGGTTGTATGCGTAGATGGAAGCAGTGTTTCACAGGCCATAGGGTTGGACCTGGTGTTTCTCCGTTGAGGCTTCGTACTCGGAGAGTCGGAGACCCGTTGCGAAGGTCAGCTGGCGACGAGCGGAGCGCCCCTCAGGAGTAGATATGACCACGAGATCTGTTCCAAGTCGCATAGGACGACCTGTCCGAGCTAGTCGGATAGATCTATTGTGGGGAGCGGTTACCTACTCATTGGGTTGACTTTGAATCGTACTTACCAGAGCTAGGGTTTCAGCGAGTTTGGTGCCAACCCGATCGATGGAATCGAGCAGGTCGGTGTTGTCGATCTGCTTCCCTTTGTAGCGGGGAAGCGGATGATGGGTTGTCGGCGTGGCTGAAGGTGACATAGACGTGGTTAGAGCCAGATGTACCATGGTCGGAGCTAGATCCATCATGGTCGGAGCTGTATCCATAGTGGTCGGAGCCGTAGCCATAGTGGCCGGAGTCGTAGCCGATGCAAGTGAAGTAGCGGTCGGCGTAGACTAAATCCACACCTCCTCCGTAGTCATGGCAATGGCGTCGTCGGAGCCAGTGGTCCAGGTGATCTGGCCGACGGTGAACGTGAGGCCATTCGGCGTAGCCATGGAGCCGGAGATGATGACCATCTTGTTTGCTTGGAGAGCAATGCGCACACCCCCTACCTGGTGCGCCACTGTTGACTAAATATGGTCGGCAGTCTACCTAGGGGTATGCCCAAGGTAGTAGATTGTCGGCAGATAGATGCGCAAGCCACAAACAAGACGGTGACGCAAGACGGACACGAGGTTTTATCCAGGTTCGGCCGCCAAGAAGGCGTAATACCTACGTCCTGCGTCTGATTTGTATTGTTGTATGTCAATGAGAGATGTTTTTTAGAGGGATCCCCTGCCTGCCTTATATAGTTCGGGGGGCAGGGTTACAGATCTGGAAACTAATCCTAGTCAGTTACAATTGCCATATGTGGCCGGATAAGGATTCCTATTCTAACCGACCAGGATCCTGCTTGATCGCCAAATCCACCTTGACTCCTTGCGCGGGACTCCAACCAGGTTGGCTGGGCTGCACGTCGTCTTTCGGATGGACCGGACCCATCGATCCGGGCCGGCCCAAGCTTAGCCGTAAGGGTATAGGGGTTAATACCCCCACACCTTGCTTAGACTGTGATTCTGAAATTGTGATGATGAATAGACACTGTTGGAAATAGGATTTAACCAGAACGAGAAAGTTGAAAATGAAATAGTGAAGCAACTGAGGGCGGCAGTGCCGGCCTCAGGGGGCGGCAGTGCCACCCTACCATGCTGAATCCAAATCCAGCAAAGCTTCCTGTGTCATATTCAAAATTCTTTTCCTTGTTAAAACCTGCTTGCAGCTGTGTCTAACTCATTATCTTTTACAGTTTCTTATCAAGTCTCATTTAAATTGCATAGATAGACCGAGGTAAAAGGAAGGTGTTGACAACCAAGCAAAAGGTCAAGAGAGGCAGGGGACAGGCGAGCTATACTCCCAGAGATAGAAATCTTGATGAAGACCTTGCTGAAGAGGAAAACATTTAGAGGATGGGAAGAACTATTCGTGTGTGGCCTGATTCTCCTTTGCACATTTCAGAGTTTGATAGTAGCTACATGAGAGATAACACTGATAGGTTCGATCTCATTCCTCCCCCAAAACTGTGATGATCATAGAGTTGTTGATTATTCCATGAGTTGAAAGAAGACAGGTGAAGCCAGAGAGATTGATCCCTACTCCTCTGACAGATCAGATGGCATTGATTATAGATTTTGGAATGCTTTCCAATCTGATTTTTATGCTACAGCCATTCTGTCTAAGTCAAAGGGCAAGATTAACAAGATGCAGTACATTGACTTTGGTGACTTAGAGAGCAGGGATGATCATTAGTTTGCTACAGCAATCAAGACCTTTGACCGCTTTGAGATGACAGACATTATGAGTTTTAGGTATGATTGGAACAGGGAGATTCTTGCTCAGTTCCATGCTACTTACTATTGGAACAGGGAAGTGGATGAGCTTCATTAGATGATTGATGGGCGACATTATCGCATTGATTTTGTCACCTTCTGTCGTATTCTTGGTTTTGGACACATCCAGAGGGGATATGAGAGGATTCATAATGAGCGTCGTCTTGAGCCAATGGAAGTAAGCTTTATGTGGGAGGATCAAAATCTTGCAGTTCCTGATTGGTCAAGGACCAAGCTCAAGAGTTTCTATTACATCATGAACAATCTTTTCAGGATCACTCTCAACCCTAAAGACAATGCAACAGATTTGAATGGCTATATCACTAATGTGTTGTCTATGTTTCCCAACAGTAAAAAGTTTAATGTTCCAAGATTCATTTAGGTTGAGCTAGCATATGCCATGGATGATGGGAGGAGATCTTTGCCCTATGCTCCTTACCTCATGTTTATGATTGAGAGAGTGACTGGCATGTGGTTCCCTAAGGATTGTGAGCATACTGTTTACAAAATCAAGAAGACCCATGGTGGTTTAAGGGGACTTGGATCAGCTACTCAGCACACTAGTTCTGGAGGACCTGGAGATAGTGGGGCAGTAGGCTTTCACCCTTCTGGAGCTGCACAGAGAGATATTCCTGAGCCGTCCAGGGCTAGGGAACAAAAGAAGAAGTCAAAGTGGGGAAAGATGAGTGCATGGATGAAGATAATCTTTACTCATTGTGCATATGCTTCACAGACTGCTTATGAGGATCGAATGGAGAATAGGGAAGCAGTGAGGCATGCTAGGAAGATGGTAGGGCTACCACCACTTCCACCAGTGCAGCCACCACCTTAGTTTCCTAACTTGCCTCGCCTTTCTTCTTTTGATGAGGAGCAGGATCAGACAAATGAGCACCATGATGAACAGCCAGATGATCGGCAACATGGACACTCACATGAGCCATTCAGTCAGTACTACGGGTACCCACAGGGATAGCATTTTGAGGTGCCCCCAAGTCAATAGGACCTTGGTGCAGAGATCCACCCTACAGAGGCCGATCCACAGGTTCAAGCAGCTTTGTTTCACACATATTTTTGGAGACCGCGTCCTTCGACGGATCAGCCAGGGACTTCTACTTTAGCTAGGGCAGCACCTCCACGATGTTCAGCACGCTTCTCTTCTCACACCCACGCCGCCGGACGTGCCTGCATCGACTCCGACAGTGATGAGTGATTTCTCTTCTTTTTCTTCTCTTTTTGGTACTTGATGCCAAAGGGGGAGAAAATTAGAGGGGTCAACAGTTTTTCGACGCCATATGTTCTTCGCTGTTGTGCTTGATGTTCAGATCCTATGAGAGTAGTTAGGTTGTGAGTTTGAGAGTCGCTTAAAACTCTATTTTATGAAATTATGCTACTTTGTGACTTAATTTGCTTCGGATATGGACATGTATTCATGGTTATTGTTTTAGCTTGTCATATTCTGATTTTAGATTGTTTTATATTCACATGATATGATGTAGAAATTTGATTGCTACCTGACTAATATAGTTAGGACGGCAGTGCCGCCCTCTAGGGCTGGCAGTGCTGCCCTACGCTGTATCAGCCAGGATCTTATATGCTTGAACTGATAAAACCTGTCATGTGCATCAAGTTTATTCCTGTGACACTTTGTTCTGCATCCCATAGTAGGCATAGATGTAGGGGGAGGTTCCCATCACACCTAAAATGTGAATCATGGCCTCTTATGCCAAATTGAGAATTCAAATCTCCATTCACATATTTAGGGGGAGGCTCCTACACCCATGATTCGAAAATCTCAGTCTATATTTCATATCATTTATAAGCTCTAATTAGGTTGTCATCAATTACCAAAAAGGGGGAGATTGTAAGTGCAATCAAGCCCTATTGTGGGTTTTGGTATTGATGACCACCAAATTAGATGACTAATGAGATTTATTAAGATGATAAGCAAGGAATCAAAGAATGAGGATGATGAACAGGTTGCAGGTGTCCTAATTACAAAAGGTGGCCAGACCTAGCTCAAAGAAGGTTTAAATTCTTTTATGTTTTGAATTTGAGTTTAGGGAAAGCTGTACTATTAAGAGGAATTTTAGGATAGTTGGTCAACTGTTGAATTAGATGCTCAAATTCACATATTTACATCCTCCCACCTAGTCAAAACAGCCAGCCAAATCTGATATCATATTACCTGTTTTGGCTAGGGCGGCAGTGCCGCCCTGTTAAGAGCGACAGTGCCGCCCTTAACTGACCGTTTGGCTCAAGGGGGTATTTATACCCTTCAGGACCAGCCCACAACGGTCATCTTCTCCACTAAATCATTCTGCTCGAAACCAGATAGAACCAAAGCTCACCTCTCTCCTCCATTGTTGCTCCTCCATCCCTCAAGCTAATCCTTGATTCCAACCATCAAAACTTGAGAGAAAAGGCAGCAAAACTCGATTGGAGAGAAGATCCACTGATTCCCAAAGTCTAAGAGCATTTGATTCATGTTTGGCCGGCGGTTCTAGGGTTTGTTACTCTTGGAGCTTGCTCCTAGCCGGCTAGGCGTCGCCCTTGTGCTTGCCAACTTGTGTGGCAGCCTTGGGAGGTTTGTAACCTCATTTGAAAGCTAAGAAATCACCCCTCACTTCAAGAGTTCACTCTCTTGATTTGAGAACGAGGGTAAGGCAAGCCTTTGTAGCAAGCTCAAGCCTTTTGTGGCTTCCTCAACAATGTGGACTTAGGCAAATCTTAGTGGTGAGCTGAACCACAGGATAAATCTTATCTCTTGCGTGCTTCATCTTTACTATACATGTTGTTTATCTTATTGCTAGCTATTGTTAGGGTTTAGTTGCTTGATTCACATTTGTGTGAAGTTTCTATGGTATCCAGTCTTCGAACTGGATCTTCAAGTTATATTGCAGGATTAAGCAGCTAGTGGGGTCAGGTTCATCTCTGTTAAATCTCAACTGTGTTAGATTATTTTTCGTAGAGCGACAGTGCCGCCCTCTGTTCCAATAGAGTTTTGAGTTCAATTTTTATAGGCCTATTCACCCCCCTCTTGGCCTTCTTTATCTTCCCATAGATCCTACAAATACTGACCGGATGCTGGCTCCGGTGTGACCGGACGCTGGCTCAGGGTACGATCAGTTCATTTGACCAAGGTGAAAGCGTCTGGAAGTGACCGAACGTTGTGAGGTCAAGTGACCAGACGCTAAGGGCCAGCGTCTGGTCAACTCCAGTAAGGTCCCAGAGAGGGAGAATCCTGATCGGACACGTCCGGTCAATGCTGATCGGACGCTGATCAGGTTCCGGCTACTGACCGGACGCTGCTCATGAAGTGACCGGACGCTGGGGGTCCAGCGTCCGGTCGACATCAGTAAGGTTCCAGTGAAGGGAAAACGTGACCGGATGCGTCCGGTCAGTGCTGACCGGATGCTGGCCAGTGTCCGGTCAACACTTAACCACTGGAGTTCGGGGTGTACTGACCGGAGCGTCGGGTCAACATGACCGAAGCGTCCGATCACCCCGCAGAGGCACATAACGGTTCGTTTTTCAGCCGGTGTTATAAATACCACCTCCACTCGTGTGTGAGGGTACTTTTGCTCATTCTAACAGCTGAGAAACACCTTAGAGAGTGCCAAGAAGAGCAAGGTCCTAGTGTGGTGATTGAGATTTGAGAATCCTAAAGAGAGCCCTCATTAGTGAAGATCAAAAGTAGCAAAGTGTGCATCCACCCTTCTCATTAGTCTTGTCGTGGTCAAGTGAGAGTTCGTGTTTGTTACTCTTGGTGATCGCCATCACCTAGACGGCTTGGTGGTGATTGGGAGCTTGGTGATCATCCAGAGAGCTTGTGGATGACCCAACTCAAGTTGTAAGCGGTTGTGGGTAATTCACCGCGACGGAGTGTCGAAGAATCAACTCATAGAGAGCACTTGATCCTTGCGCAGATCAAGGGGGAGCTACACCCTTGCGCGGGTGCTGGTTTATGATTGACATTAGCAACCGTCAACATAACACCATGCATGTCTTAACTTGGTTGAACTTGACTGAGTAGAAGTTTAAGTTTTGCTTCCATCTCAGATTGAGTCTTCTTCATCTCCTCTCGGTCCATAATCCTTGCCTGCTCAGATTCTTGCACCTTCTTTGATAAATCACCCACCGTACACGGACTTCAGCATTTGCCCTTTTCTCTGCTTCTAGTTCTATCTCGGTGTTCTGCTCACTGGATCTAGGTCAGGCATTCTGGAACCCCACATTCTGCAAGAACTGATTCTTCTTGGTGTTCTCAGCAAGCACATCATTACCAACAACCTGAGCTGCAGACTTCAGTTTTTCACCTTCTGTTCTTGTAGACAGCTTGTTTTCCATTTGAGTATAGCAAGCAAGTAGCAAACATGGTTGATGATGAGAGAATTAAAAATAAGTATTACAAAGAGCCAAGTCTGAAAGTTATCTTACAATAGCCTCCTATACAGTAGGGGTGTAGCATTTTTTTCTTGCTGTAGTGGAACTCCTTGAACAAATCAAATGCATTAGGTTCTTCATCATTGTATTTGTCTCCCTGAAAACAACATTTATATGCATCAGGTCCAGCAGCATGAATCAGGGGTTACAGGGTTACAAAAACCAGGACAGCTACTGTTCAACTTAAAAATGATGAATCTGGACAGCTACTGTTCAACTAAAAATATGGAAGAACATGGACGAACATGTTCAACTAAAAATCTAGACAGCTACTGTTCAACTAAAAATCTGGACGAGCAGGTTCAACTAAAAATCTAGACAGCTACTGTTCAACTAAAAATCTAGATAGCTAATGTTTTTAGATGATGTCAGCACAGCAATTTTCTTTGCCAGGTCCTAGTTTACTGCAGCAGTAGCATGAACATTAGCTGTAGGTGTGCTACTACTGCATGAAGCACACCTGCAGCTAGTGTTCATCTGAAAAAATAAGTAGCAACAGCTACAGCAAGCTATGCAACTAGAATGCATAGGAGTTTAGGACCATGCTGCAAGTATAGTGGTAAACTAAAAGTAAAATTATCATCTGTACATGCCGAATTGAAATATTTGCTTGTACCAAATTTTACAAACACAATTTTCTGTAAAATAGCAGCAGTAGCATTTACAATAGCATGCAGCAGCATGTTACAAACAACTTAATATGATGTACAATAGCAGCAGCAGCTTAATATGGTCATCACAAGAGCAGCAGCATGTTAAAAACACAATATTCTGTAAAATTTCCCTTACATCAGAGCAGCAGCATGACAAGTAGTTGTGTTCCCACATAAATCAATACATCTCAAATTCCCAAGATTATGTAAAGTGACAAATATTTCAGCAGTTTGAAAATTATTGATGAGCTTCATATAGGAAGCTTTATTTCCCCCCATAAACATGCTTAAGTAATAGTTGCATACATTTATTTATATGGTGTTTAACATGGCCCACTTATCAAATTTTCAACATGAACCATGTAGGCACGGGATCCGGTTGTTTGATGGTACTTAACATTCCCTTGGTTGTCTTTATTCTTTTGACACATCTCCTACATCAGACAAAAATGCATGTAAGGTTGGTGATAGATTAGCATGTACAAGGCATCAATCTAGTTTTTCAGAGAAAACATACCATCTTTTTGGGACTCTTCCATGATTCTAAAAGTTGAAACCACTGTTCATTAGTCATGCATTTGAGAGGAGAAGTTTTTGTAACCAAATGTAGTGGAAAAGGATCAAAGTGCTAGTAATGACTTCTGAAATGAGCCTATCTTCTGAACTGATTGAGTCATTTCATGAATCTTGTAATGACTCCTGAATGCATGTGCTAGTTTTGGCATGTCAAAAACTACCTAGCTATGAAATTTTTGCATCCACCAGTGAACCAAAACTTGAAAAAATCTGAGCAACCATTGGTCAGTTTGGCACTGAACTAAAACTAAACAGAAATTATACATAAATTCCATAGCTGAACATGGTCTCAAATACAAATTGAGGCTATCTGAGGTCTCAAATAGCAGAACATGGTCTCACATAGCAGAACATGGTCTCAAATACAAACATGGTCTAAACTTCAAATAGGGTGTCCATAGCTGAACATGGTCTCAAATACATATTGAGCCTTACAACATAATATTAAAACATAAAATTACAACAGATCCTTGTTAAGAGTTCTGCTGCACAATTCCTAAAAAACTTCCCCAACTCAGTTATTACTTTCATAAACATCCTTGTCCAGAAATCCTCTCATGGCAGCTAGCAAAATTCTTTGCAAGAGAATGTGACAATCATGTGTTTTTAGCCGTTGTACCATTGCTCCCTCAGCATTTAAACATCTTGAGATGTTGGAAGCAAATCCATCTGGAAACTTGACCTCCCGTAAAAAACCACAAAAAGCCTTCTTCTGTTCAGTGGACAAGGTATATCTAGTGTTATGGTGGGGAAGACTTATGCAAGGCGCAACAACAACAGAAGGGCTTGAACCGTGTTGTATTCAGGCCCATCTGTAGAAGATTTGGTCCAGATTTATAGCAAGAGTTTGTTAGCATCAAGGGTCGAGTTGTAAGGACTATAAGAGTCCAACTTCATTAAGGAAACGGGGAGCCTGGGATTGTGACTACAAGTCACCCTTGGGCCCCTAGCGTCTCCCAGTTCATCGCCATCTACTGTTCATCATCACCTATTGCCACTGCAACCACGGCTCCAGTCCGCCGAACCCTTGCACGCTCTCACGCTCCTCGGTCCCCTCTGTACTTCCTCCGAAGCAAAACCCGCCGTCATACCAACCTAGTATCAGAGACCATGGCGACATCCGGGGACTCATCAGCGCCGGTCCCTCCTTCCTCCGCTGCTTCCACGACCGGCATGCCTGCCTCCATCGTGCCACAATAGGGCACCCTTGCGCCCCCTGTGCCGTCCGCGTTCCAACCCATGTCGACCGCAGAGGCGCTCCAGGCGCTGACGCAGGCCATCGTGGGCCTCCAACTCCAGATGACAGCCGTCAACCACCACCTAGCGGACCAGGGTGCCCGGCTTTTGGCGCTCGACGGCCGGCTAGCATTGTCGCAATTCGGCTTGCCGGGATTCGGTGGGGTCCCAGCCCTACCCGCGGCCTCCGTGTAACACCTCGGGTGTTTAAATATTAAAATATGCCATGTCATCATATGCATAGCACATCATTCATGTGGTAGTGAAAATTTTGATATGCATACACTAAAACAAGTTTACCTTTATGTAGTATGTATTGAATTGTATTGTTTGAATCAAGTTCAAAATTTTGTTTGAATTTGAATTTTCAAGAAAACCCTGATTTTTCTATAATTAAATCCTACCCTGAAAACTCATTTCAAAATCTAAGCATATTTTGGGGTTGAGCCTAAAAGCAAAAGTGTAGAGCTTGTCAAGTTATATAAAGTTTGTTTTTGGAGTTTTCAAAGTTGTTATGAAAAATTTGAAGTAATTTGAAAAGGCGAAATTCTTTAAATGTCCCCTATTTGAATTCAAAATTTCATTTCAAAATGTAGACTGAATTAGGGGGTGGTTATAAAAGCAAAGTTGTAGAACTTTGGATTTTGAACAACTTTTATTTTTGGAGATTTTTGAGTTGTTACATGAATTTGGGAGTAATTTGGCTTTTAAAACAAATGGCAATTTTGTAAATAAGTGGAACAGTGTCGTGGCAACCGCCCCACCGCCAGCGTGCTTCTCCTGGCTTCCAGTCACGCCTGTGGCCGCCCTTGGCTTCATGTTGGCGTGGAGAAGGCCACGACGTGGCTTCCTCTTGCTTCCTTGGCCGCGTATAAAGCCAACCACCGTCGCTATCCTTCTTCATTTTCTCCTCTGTTTTCCCGTTGCCACCGGTCAACTCCGGCGAGCCCGTGTTGTCGCCGTAGTGCCTCCACCGTCTCGGCAAAGCTTGTTCCAGCTCTGCTTACTCCTTGCACACCTAGCCAACTGAGTCTTGGTGCCTGATTCCGCCAGGAACCCGCTGTGCGCACCTTTCTTCCTCGCGGCCGGCAGCGTCACCGGTGATCCTGTTTCACCGTGGCCAGAGCTTTGTGGTGAGTCTCAGACCTTGCGAAGTCTTGCTCCAGCTTTGCCTTGATCCCGTGTTGCTCTATGACCGGTTATTTGATCCTTTTGACCATCGTAGTCGCCTAAACGCCGTCACCGACGTGGTTCGCACCGCCGTGATCGCTGTGACCGTCGACCCGCCTCTCCGTTGTTCCTCCGGCTCGTCCATCGCCTTCAACGTGATCGGGGTGAGCTCCTGGTTCTTCCCAAGTCATTTGTTTCACCGTTACCAGCCTCCTATCGCTGGCATAGCGCTGCCGTGCAGTCATGGCCGGCGTATTGCTTGGTCCAGTTCGTAATTGATCTCGCTAGTGCCACAAATCGATGCGCCGTAATGTAGTGATCATGCTAGTACCTTGGCCGTCGCCAGTGACCTCGCCGTCGGCGAGATTTCGCCGATCAGCGCGTAGTCGCCGTAGTCAAATGCGGGAGGTTGAAGATGACAGGTGGGACCCCGATGTCAATGACTCAGTGTTCAAAATGGATTTTTCTATTTTGCAGATTTAAATGAATAGTGATAGTTTTTGTTATTTTTTTGTAGAATTATTTAGAGTTCCAAAAATTATGAAAATTTTTGTGTGACCTCTCTGTGATGTATATTATTTAATAAAAATATGAAATGTAGTTTTTTAGTATTTTTTGAATGTGATAAAAATTGCTCAATTAATTAATAAATGAGTTTCCATGATTTTTCTAGGCTTAATTAATTATCCAAAATTTATGAAATTTGTTTTGCCACTTACTTATCATGTGATGAACCTTTACAAAAATTTTGAGCTCAATTGAAACAAGTTGATTTATTTCATAATTTTGAATTAAATAATTAATTCATAAAAGAAAATAGTAACCTTTAATGATTTAGGTTTTTCTTGAATTTTTGACTGAGTGATGACCTTGGGTCATTAGTTGGTAATGATCCTTGGCAAATGAAGTATGTGTTATGAAAAAGGCATAGTTAGTTTGACTTGCAACTATACCGCGAAGGAAAGTTGTATTCGAGTTGTTAATTTTGCATCCATCATCAAGCATCATGTTTCGTATCCCGCATTATGTTAAACATGACATTGTTACTACGTGTAGTGAACGAAGGTGAACACGTGGTAGTTAATCAAGTTGCGGAGGAAGTTAATCTGTTTGTTGAGGTTGGATCTGATAATTGTGGAACGTCGCAAGAACCTGACTTTTCCGTGAATCAAGGCAAGCCCCGGATGCATTTAAACCTACCTTGTGTTTTACAAGTTTTTATGCTTTTTCTTTTATATACTGCATTAAGTGATTAGGAGTCAAGTGGAAACCTAATTGGTGCATTACCAACCTTGTTTTTCCATATCTATCTTGTTACCAGTTTTATTCGTAAACGCCTAGTTATGCTTAGTCATGCTTAGCCAGGTGATTACTTATCACTTGTGAGTTTCAAATAGATCTTTGGTTACTTATGTTATCAGGAGATATGAACATGTGAAGTAATAAATCTAGACCGGGCGAACTCGGTGTGTGAGAGCTACAAGACATGGAGGTCTTGTGAGCGGCTTCTTTCCGCCAGTGTTGATTAAGGTCCATCCGTTGTTGAATTGCATGAGATGAGACTTTGTAGTACTAACCACATACTCCGGTAAACCTTAACTTAGCTATTCTATTACGAGAATGGCTACTCGCGCACTAGGAGTGGAGAGATGGTGGGAATAGCGTGTACCCACGTGGCCATGGGCTGGAATTGTGGAGTACTGTATTCTCGGGTGCCGCAGACCTATTCTTGTTTTAGAAGATCCGATGGTAGGTTGGTATATGTAGGTCGGGGACCTGCATATGTCGTGTGGTCTGGAATCCCTAGCTAGGTTTATAATCGGTTCGAATCGTCGTTGCTCCTCGGTTATGGAGACTCAACTCACTGTTCATCATCGTAGTTAATAACCAAAACTTGAGTAAGGTTTGAGAAAGTGTTGGATATGAAGTTTCATGATCTCATTACGAATCATGTCAGCTTTGTATATGATCTTTTCGAAGATAAAATGTTGATATAAAGAATTTTGTTAAAGAGCTTTTACGCAAAAGAACTTTGATCATTGCTAAAGCCATACCTTGAATCCCTGAGCCTGCATTCTTGAGTCTTCTTAGTTTTATTTAGGTTAAGTCTTATTGAGTACTTTTATACTCAGGGTTCGTTGAACCTTGTTGCAGGTGAGCCTCATGAGCAGGTCTGTTTTGGACCTTGTTGCATGACTGTTGTTCATGTCGATGACGATAAGTGAATGTGTGATCCTTGGGTAGGATGCTTATTTTGTGTGTTATGTTTATGTTAATTATGCCACTCCACTACTACTATGTTTTGTAATAATAATCATACTCAATTTGTAAGGTTTGAAACAACTGGTTTGTAAACTAAGTTATCGTAAGACTTCCGCTATTTTACTCTAATGTAGTTATTTGAATAAATGTTGTAATACTGCAATGACTCTGTAATGTGATCCTGCTCGAAAATCGTGGATGATTCGGGGTTCCCCGAGGACACCAGACAGACTTCTTAAGTTACCAGAAACATATGCATAGTTGTCAAAGGTCGTTGGACAGTGACAAGTGCATGTGGATCCTATAATTTAGGAGGTTCTACCACACTCCGCTCCGGTGATCTCCGAGGTCACTACGGCATCCACGGAATCCGTCGTGGCGCCGCCGACGTCGGTGCCATTATCATCCTGGACGTCTGCTCTACTATGGACGATGGGTGTGCCGATCACCCAGATTAATTTCCCGCACTCACCGTCAACGCTGCTTGTGTTCTAATCTACAGGACTGCCCTACGTCTCGGCGCCGACGTCGCACATGTCCTCGACGCCGGCACAGATCCCATTACCGTCGGAGGTGGAGGGCGTGGCTGTGCCAAAGTACCACAAACTCACGTTCGCCACCTACGACGGCAAAGAGGACCCGCTTGGCTGGCTCAACAAGTGTGAGCAGTTTTTCCACGGCCAGATGACACGGGAGGTGGACAAGGTCTGGCTTGCATCGTATCACCTCACGGGCGTGGCTCAACAGTGGTACCTCGTCTTGGAAGGCGACATAGGCCGTCCCGCATGGCCGGACTTCCGTCGCATGTGTCAACAACGCTTCGGCCCGGCCCTTAGCACCAACCACCTTGCCGACTTAGCACGGCTGCCGTTCGGAGGATCGGTGGACGCGTACATGGCGGAGTTTCAAGCCCGCGCCGCACACGCCGGCGACCTCTCTACGCTGCAGAAGGCGCGGCTGTTCACCAGCGGTTTGCCGGAACACATCTGCGTCGACGTCGAGCTCCTTGAGCCCCAAGACCTGCAGCATGCCATGCGGCTTGCGTGCGCTTATGAGCACCGCAATGCCTCGCACGGAGGCCGTCGACGCCATGATGTCCAACCGGGATGACTTCTTAGACGAGGTACGCGCTCGCCTTCTCCAGGCGTAGGAGTATGCTCGCCGCTTCTACGACGCCAAGCACCGTGCCCTGGAGTTTGCCGTCGGGGACTGGGTACTGCTCCGCATGCTTCATCGACACACGCAGTCCCTAGCCCCTAGCGGTCGGGGCAAGTTGGGGCCCAAGTATGCTGGCCCATTCCAGGTGCTTGTGCGGGTGGGCGAGGTGGCCTACCGGCTTCGTCTTCTGGAGGACGCTCGGATTCACGACGTCTTCCATGTCGGGGTGTTAAAGTCGTTCCGTGGTACACCACCGACATCCGAGCCTGTGCTTCCTCCACTTCACCACCGTCGGCCTCTCCAGCGACCGAAACACATATTGTGCACTGAACTTCGTCATGGCGTCTGGCATGTCCTTATCGAGTGGTCTGGCATGCCTGCGTCCGAGGCAACATGGGAGCCGGTTCCTGCATTCCGGGAAGCTCACCCTTCCTTCCAGCTCGCGGATGAGCTGTTTCCTGAGGGAGGGAGAGATGTTATGGTGTGGAAGACTTATGCAAGGCGCAACAACAACAGAAGGGCCTGAACCGTGTTGTATTTAGGCCCATCTGGAGTCCTAGCAGATTTGGGTTAGAGTCTTAGAAGATTTGGTCCAGATTTATAGCAAGAGTTTGTTAGCGTCAAGGGTCGAGTTGTAAGGACTATAAGAGTCCAACTTCATTAAGGAAACGGGGAGCCTGGGATTGTGACTACAAGTCACCCTTGGGTTCCTGGCGTCTCCCAGTTCATCGCCATCTACTGTTCATTGTCACCTATTGCCACAGCAACCACGGCTCCAGTCCGCCGAACCCTTGCACACTCTCACGCTCCTCGATCCCCTCCGTACTTCCTCCAAAGCAAAACCCGCCGTCATACCATCTAGCATGAGCATCTCACATGAATCTCCATCCTCTCTAAATTGTAGCTCCTTTTTAATTCCCAAATCTTTCAAATCAAGCCTAGCTTTAGCTGTATCTTTTGTCTTGCCCTTTATATTGAGAATTGCCCCAATTAAGTTCTCACATACGTAGCTAGGCCAAGTCTAAGGTTTCTTGCATCCTTTGCAAAATCTGGATATTCACGGTCGAAATCTTGCCATGCCTCACCATCAGCTGGGTGGCTCATATTCTTCTCAATGGGCTGCCGCTTTAACATGTGCCATTGTGCCACTTTTGATGCTTCTTTGGTCGAAAACATCATCTTTAGCCTAGGTGCCAATGGAACATGCCGCAAAACTTTTTGTGGAATCTTCTATCTTTCTGCGCCTTTCCATCTCGAGAGACCACAAACTGGGCAATTGTCATGCTTGGCATATTCCTTTCTCAACAGCACACAATTATTGTAGCACACATGTATTGATTCATAACCAAGACCTAGTTCCTTTAGAATACTCTTTGCTTCATCATATGATTTTGGGAATGTATTGCATTCTGGGGAAGCTTCAGCCAATAGCTTCATGTGTGCAGAAAAAGCAGAATTGCTAATCCTATATAATGACTTTATATGAAGAAGCCTTACCACAAATGAGAACCTTGAAAATTTGGTACAGCCAGGATAAAGTTGACGCTTTGCCTCTCTCATTAGAATTTTCAAAAATGACTCTTACGAGGTTCTTCAGCGCCAACTTCATTTTCTACATCCAGTCTTGCTTGTGCCGCTGCAGTCTGTAGGTCTCCTAAAATTCCTTCCAAACGATCACCATAGTTGTCATCCTCTGTCACACCTACCCCATGTGTGGAACAATCATTATTGTCATGCATATCAATAGGATGCTCAATAACATTGACATCTAAGCTCTCTCCATGATGAATCCACCGAGTATAAGTAGTTTCCATGCCAATCATCAGTATGTGCTTCTTCACAACAGCCTGTCTTTGGTACTTCTGACTAAGGCATCTGCTACAGGGGCGTAGAATTTCAACATTCTCATTGAATTTCCCTTGAATGAAACTCATAAATTCTTTGACACCATCAATGTATTCATGGGAAAATAGTCTGTTATGCACCCAACTTCTATCCATCTAATCAAACATTGCAGATAAACCACAATGAGCAAACTGCACCAATTCAAACGCTACATCCAACAAAATTAACAAAAAAATAGAAGAGATATACCTTGGGTGTCGGTGGGTGTTCAGGTGAGGCAGATCGGGATCTCCTCCGGCAGGAGGTAGGTGCTCAGCGATTGACGATTTCAGGCATGCTCGAGGTGTAGGAGTCCGCTCAATAGTTGGATCTGTCACTAGGTGGACGCATGGCCGCAATTGGCATCTCTCATTGGTGCGGCAATGGAGGGAGGCCAGGCGGTGCTACAGAGCTACAGGATGGCGTTGGACGGCGGCGGTGATGCGTGATGTGGCTGGTGTGCAGCGGCAATGCGGGATGACGCGGCAAGCGATGAGGCAGCGTTGCTGGACGACACGGCAATGGTAGGCAGCGGCAACGCGGCTCCTGCCTAATCTCGCCGTCGGCGGCAGTGAACTGAGTTCGTGAACGAAGTCTTGGCTAGTAAGTCCGTGAACATGTTCGTGATTGAGGAAAACTTACTCCTACATAGACAGAACAAAAGCAAAGAAGAATCTTGGTTTATATAAGCGAACCATTAGTCCAGTGGTAAGTCCGGTTGTTCTCAGCCAGCAGGTGATGGGTCTGATCCTCTATCAAGTGCACCTTTTTTTTTCTATTTATTTACAATTTAAATGCTGGGCAGTGCCGTGGGCAGTTGGGCACACACCAGCAGGCCGGCTGTTTCTAAGAAGAAAAAAAGAACCCAACACGACGACTGAATGGGCTGTTGGGCCACGCCGACTGAATGGACCACGCCATGGGCTCACACCAGCAGCCAATTAGTTAATAAAAGTACTTAAGTCCATATCTAGTCACATAGAAGAAGAAACTTAGTGGTAAGGCACGTCGCAAGTTTTGTTGCAGGTGTTGGGTTCCATCACGCGCGCCGGCGATTAAACGGAAATCAAACCGTGCAACTAACGGCGTTTATATCTTATTGTCAAGATCTCAATATAGGCATAGTAAGTACAGCCAAAGGATCAGGGCGAGGCTGAAAAGGCGGGATGGCAACTTTCCCACCCCGGCAACAGTTGTTATAAACAATCTTGTCATCATGGCGCGAAGACTCATATTTGGCCCTCTCGCCATACCACAACACAGCATCACAATGACGGCACCGATAATCTGAGGGGCCATAATAGGACATATCTTGATAAGAGGCTATAAACCAAGGTTTTAAAAAACGGTCACCTAGAGACGATGAATAGGAGCAACGAGCCGTCCAGGGACCGAAACAAGGATAGGAGAGCACAAATCATGTTGGTTCAGAAAGAGAACATGAAAGGCCAGGAGTTATGCTTACTAATCAAGTAAAGGAGCTATGCAGTGGGACATACAAATTTGAGGACCACCAGTGTTTACAGTGATATTTCCACATAGCCCATTAATCCATGCAGTCTCTAGTTGACAATGGCAGCTGCAAATTTACCATGCACTTAAGTTATTATACAACTGAAGTTAGGTAGCCAAAAAAGACCTACCTATGTGCAGATAAAGTAGCATGGCTGCAGTCAACACTAATCATGAACTCTCATGTGTGATGTGATACAGGAAAAAGGTTGCTTTCAGATAACTTTCAGAAACAAATGGTTGAATTGACAGAAGTTGTACTTGCAGAAATTCCTGACAATATATTACCTGTCAGACCATACTTGCGTAGAAAACCATATGTTGTTGCAACATCCCAATCATACCTAGTAGAGAAACAAGGATCAGAGGTTCTGAATCTTGTAGGAGGTTTTGTTAATTCACTCCGGTTTTATCACCAAACTGACATAGCAAAGACAATGCACTGTCAAAGTTACAGGTAACCATAAACACAAATAAGCCTAAAGTATACCGAGATACTTCACCATCAACAATTGATCCCAATAAACTGATATAAAGTAGTACATGCAAAAAGTTGACGCAACACACTGGACCTATGTATATACTTTGTGGTGACTATAATGGCAAGGCAGAGAATCTGACATTTTACTCAAAAAGAACATGTAACATAACATTATAGGGAAGGAGAAATGAAACTGAAAGATGGAAGGAAAAATGAAACTGAAAGACCCGCTTACTCACCTGGACGGCCAATAGGGTAGAAAAGCAGCACCTCCACTTAATTTCACATAATGCTTTAGTGGCAAGAGGAAACCTGCAGAAGCTTCCATGTACACGTATGATGTTTTCTGAAATCAACATATACAATGGCACTTGTTCCAAATCATTTTGCAGTGGGAGAGTAGTTTCAAGATCTTTCATTGATCTTTCTGTCTAAGGCAGCGGTGGTCACTACATTACAAACAACAACAACTTTATCAGCCCTGGCAAATCATATGACAATATGGTAACTAAGTTTAAGCATATCAGGAGACTTAATTTTTTTATCTCAGTATGTACACTATGCATTGAAAAGAAACATTCCTAAAAGTGGCTCACCACTGCATGCCAAAGTGCCTCAGTTTATTAAGAATAACAAAAAGAACAATATGTGTGTGTGTGATGGCTCATGTCACTCCATAGGCCAAATGGCTCAGGTCAATAAAGGCGGAATAGAAATATATTTAAAAACAATGATAATCATAACTGCATATTCTCATATGGCATATTCTGACTGCTAGTGAAATATGTTCGACAAAAAAAATTGGCAAATAGTAATGGCATCGAAATATGGTCAGACTTATCAGATGCACCTCACAGGCACTATCATGGTAAAATTATTTTCCCAATACACGATCAGCAATGGCACGTGCATCGACAATGGCATATCATGAGAACTAAATACATAAATGAGTAGCATAGGCATGGTATTGACATATGGTAAAATTGGAATGGCTACATAATCGGCAATGGCATATGCTTAGCATAAATTAAACAAATCAGTAACATGGATAAGACAATTCGGATGAGATGTTGATCCAGATTTAGGGCTAGCTTACCGCGCAGGCTGCTGTAGGGATCACTGTAATCACACGTACTGCTATAGGGATCTGAGAGAAGAAAGCAAAACAAAATTAGGGATCGTCTCCACGCAGGGCGCCGCCGCCAGGGGTGGTACCGGCGCTGGGCGGTCGCGACGTGGAGCACAGGAAGTTAGGGTTTCATCGGGATGACACGCGGCGCTGCAGGAGGAGGTAGCAACGGGTCGCAGCGACGCCGACGGACACCAGCAGGGCCCGGTCGCGCCGCGCTGTGGGCAGGACGGCCACGTGGCATCACGCTGCATGTCCGACAAGGCCTCGCACGGTGAGCCGGCAGCGTTGACCCACCCAGCATGCGGCGACGCGAGGGGAGGAGGAGGAATAGGGCCTCGCCGCGTCGGGAGAGAGGGAGAGGGAGAGGAAGGGATGGAAGGGGGCGGCGCGTGCGTGCGGCGCATCACTGGAAAGGGGCGGTGAGCGTCGCGGAGAGGTCGAGGGAGACAGGGTTTGCTTTCCTTTTTTATGGTACGACGGGAGGCTTCGAGAGGTGATGAGAGGCAGCGGACGCGGCTGCGCTGTAGCGACCGGTGGAGTCAATACCAAGCGTCGATCGAAGAATCGGACGGCCAAAGGATTTCAGGCGACATGGCCACCCTGCGGCCAAAGTCTTCTGCTTTGATATATACTAATACTAATGCAAAATGTTTTTAGTTTTACCATATGTATCATATACATGCAACAAAGTAATTTAACAAATCTGTCTTTTGGGTTTGATTCTTTCCGCAATCATATTTTTATGTTTCTTTGCACTAAATATATGATAGCGGGCTTATTGTTTTGGGCTAACTAGAGTATGACGAATTTAAATTCATGCACTGTGACGGTCTCAATAAAACCACCACGAGTTAGCGGGCCGAGAATATCTACTGGTGCACATCCATGACGGAAAACAGATAATCATCATAGATTGTGCCTGTTAGTGATAGTCTCAAAATTCGTCACCGAGAATCCATCATGGATTAACAGATTTCTTGTAGTGATATGTTGCAAGTGTATGTTACAAATGTTTCATCTGTTTCAGACGTATGTTGCAGAATCGCTTCATGTTGCAACATTAGCAGGCGCAGAAAACGGACGCATGCGGAGACGGTCCCGCGAGTGCAACGGTCCAAACATGAGCGGCAAGCGAAGCGGGTGTGGGTGGTGCCCACCTGCATGCGCATCAGTAGGCACGAGATGGGCATAAGCAGGCACGAGGCGCACAACTGCATGCGTAGACGCACTAGCATGCAGGGGCGGGTGTGCAGGCGCGAGTTGCATGCGGGGCAGCCTTTTTTTGGAAAAGGCGGGGCAGGCTTAGCAGCATGCGTGGCAGGCGAGGCGAGCGCGAGAGTCTGGACGGGGTCTAGCATCCAAACATCCGCGTGCTAGCCACGGGTGTTCAAGGTGGATGGGTATATACGTTTCCACCAAAAATAAGAAATAGGGATACATTTCAAGAAGAGTAAAATATACCGGTGGTCTCTAAAGTTGTAGGAATGTGTCACTTAGGTCCTAAATTTTATTTTTTGATTTCTGGGTACATCAACACCTATCGGGTGTCAGTAGAGCTGTACATGTCCAAACGGGTGCATACCCGGTCCGCTATCCTTCCTAGCTAGCATGCCAAGAAGGATCCCCTTGGATATGGCCCGAGATTTGCCGCCGTTTTATTGACCCATTTTGCAGAAGAAATCCCTGCTCTTTTGTTAATTTTTTGATCCGTCTCATTTTAGCTCTTGGTCATAAAAAATCCACCCTCCATGTCCCCCAAATCACAGTGGTAGAACCCTAGCCTCCGCTTCTCGGTGGATTAGTTGTTGTTGTCTCCCCTCTTGGCTGAATCTCTCTCCCTCCCTTTTTGTTTCTCACGCCTTGTTTAGTTCGCGAAAAATTTTCCCAAAAAGTGCTACAGTACCCATCACATCGAATCTTGCGATACGTGCATGGAGCATTAAATGTAGACGAAAAAAAAACTAATTGCACAGTTTGGTTGGAAATTACGAGACGAACGTTTTGAGTCTAATTAGTCTATGATTGAACACTAATTGCCAAATAAAAACGAAAGTGCTACAGTATCCAAATTTCCAACTTTTCGCGAACTAAACAAGGGCTCAATCTTCTAATCCGCCTATTCCCGTCGACAATTTGGTTATGCCCATGGATTGTACCTCGAGTTCTTCAGGGCCGGCTCGGCGGAAAGAAAAGGTGGTGCTCCCTCTGATTGTTTGCTTCTACTGCAACATACGAAAGGTTAAGGATCTCACGGACAACTAAGAATATGATGGCCGCTATCTTACCAAGCATGATGATGAGTATAATATTGAGTTGTTTTTTGCCTGGGTGGGTGGAATTTGGTGATTTTGACCAAATTGTTTGCAGTGTGATGGATCTAAATGCGACTTTTGGTATTTGAAAAATGATTACGAGCAGATGTTGATGGATAGAGGCTATGTGCCTGCCAGTTGCCAATATGAGATACGTGCAGGATCGCCGATATCCATCTATATTTGATCTGGTTTCATCCCTACAAAAGAATATAAAGTGTGTTTGACACACAACTGGTTGAGGTCGCAATTCGCTCTCACCTTCCCACCCGTGACCCGTCCAACGCCGCACTTCTCATTTCTCTCTCGTCTTCCCACGTGATGTCGCAGTTCTCCCTCGTCTTCCCACTTAACCAACGCCGCACTTCTCTCTCCCCCTTCTCAGAATCGAGCATCGGCGGTGCGACCGCATCGAGCGGCGACGGCGTGGCCACGTAGCGGCCCGGCGTCGAGCGGTGGCATAGTAGATCCGGCACGGCGCCATCGGATCTGGCACGGCAGAGGCAGATCCGGACAGCAAGCGTTGTGGCACGACAGCAGCAGCTCCACGGCAAGTGCTCCGCACAGCTGCTACGAGGGTGATTTTGTTTTCTGAAGAGACGGACTTTTTTGCTGACTCTGTAAATCTTTATTAGCGGTGACGACGTCTCGACTGCGCATGTGTTGCACGCCTCCCAAAATGTTTTTTATGCCAAAAAGGATTCGGTAGGAGCGTTACACTACATGAAAAAGTCCCTCTAGGCACGCTTTTATAGTAACACACACTAATTAATTCCCTGATCATTTGTTTGTCCTTCGTATTGGGAAGTGGACAGCAAGGGACTAATCTCGTATACTCCGTACCTATTTGAGCATAGCCAGGTCGGTATTTGCCCACCATGCAGTTGCCTGTACTTCTATGTACAGTATTCTCTTTTTTTAGAACGTTAAGCAGCTAGTACTTCCATGTATTCTTAATGACTGGTCGGTGTCACGAGCGACAAACACTACCGGAAACCCGAGTGCATCCCCTCGGACATTCGATAAATAAATTCTTTATCGAGTGCTATCCTAAAAACACTCGGCAAAAAAAAAACGCTTGCCAAAGAGGGGGGTTTGCCGAGTGTCAAATAAAAAACACTCGGCAAATAGAGGTTTACCGAGTGTCAAAAAAAACACTCGGCAAAAAAAGAGTTTTGTCGAGTGTCCAAAAACAACACTCGGCAAAGCAAAAAAAAAAAGAAAAAAAAAACCCACCCTCCCCTCCCTCACGCACACACCCACACCCCCTCCCCTCCCTCCCAGCTCGCTCCCTCCCATCCTCTCCCACGTGCGGCCGGTGCCTCCCCTCCTTCCGCCGGCGGCCGGCCCCCTCCCATCCTCTCGTCGGCGGCCGGCCCCTCCCCTCCCTCTCTTCCCCGGCCCCTCCCTCACCGGCGGTGCCCCTCCCTCATCGACGGCGACGTTCCCCCCGGATCTGCCGCCCCTCCCCTCCCCTCCCTCACCGACGGCGCCCCTCCCCCGGATTCGCCGCCCCTCCCCTCCCTCACCGGCGGCGCCCCTCCCCCGGATCCGCCACCCCCTCCCTCACCGGCGGTGTGCTTGGTGGTGGCGGCGGCCGGTGGTAGTGTGGTGGTGGTGCTGGCGGCGGCGGGCTTCATGGCGTGGCGGCGGGAGGCAAGGGTGGCGGCGGCGGTGGGGCGATGGGGGCCGCGATACTGCCCTCGATGATGCTACAGGGGGCGCCGTTGTGCTGCCGCTCTCCCCGAGGTCACCGCGCGCGCCTCTCGCGGAGGATTAGATGTTCCTGTGGTCCATGGATTAGATGTATATCTGATTTTAACTTGCGTGCATTTCATTCTGAGTTCACATATCATTTTCTAGCAGTGTTGTGTTTACACCGATGCTTACAGAACATGTTAATATACTAGATATGTTAAGCTTGTTTGGTCCAAGGAAAACGAGGTAACAAACACAAGTAGAATGATGGATTCTATAAATACCCTCGGTATGAAATGAAGAAAAACGCCCAGGATGTACAAATTCATGCCTTTTGTTTTAACCGAGAAAAACTCTGCTTTAATTGAAATCCCAGAGCATGTGTATGATATTACATGTGCGGAGATAACTGCTTCGTTGCTTTAGTACTGAAAGTTAGCAAACTTCAGTAGCTGAAAAAGTCTACTAAAGTCCAGTTTTGTTGTAAAAATCTGGATCTGTGTTTTTTACTAGA
Organism: Miscanthus floridulus; assembly: GCF_019320115.1. Taxonomy (NCBI): domain Eukaryota; kingdom Viridiplantae; phylum Streptophyta; class Magnoliopsida; order Poales; family Poaceae; genus Miscanthus; species Miscanthus floridulus. The sequence continues at coordinate 43,741,308 of NC_089594.1, read as the reverse complement.
ATGATTGGTAGATTTAAATCTGTAGCACTTATAGCATTTGAAGTCTGTAGTAGCACTTATACCTGAGATAGAGGAAATGGACACAAGCATTGCTGATATAAACCATGCAGTCTGTGTTAGATTTGGATAGTTTTGTGCAGTTTGAAAAGCTGAAAGTTATTCTTGTGAAAACCCAGTTGATGTCATGCTAGCTAATTCATCCAAATTTCCTACTAACTACTATTTTCATTTTTTAGGTCATGATCTGGAACCTGAAAGGTCTAGCAGTTAGTGCCTTAGTGGCCTATTGAACTACTTCAGTAATTTCAGATGCATCTACTTAGTTATGGTTTTGTGGTACGATTCGATGCTGGGTAAAGATGGTGATATGCACTGCTCATAGAGTTCGGCAGATGGATAATTTATCCAACAATTGCTTCATTTTATTGCCAGAATACTCTATCGTTATTGTGATTGTGATGATCTCTTGTTGAATGTGCCTGTTATCTGATCTATATGTGATTTAGGGCTGCTAGTATTCTACAATGCCTCGTTGATGTTTTGGTTATCTTAAGTCTAGCAGTCCAGCTTGGTTGTGGATGTACTGAGTACTGGTTCGAGTTTGGTTGCTTGTTTCACATATTGTAATTATTGTGTCCTGCTAGCAGGTTCTACTGAAAACAGTACACTCTGTTTTTGAGAATCAGAGACATAGCATAGTTTGGAGCTATCTGTTCTTTTTTTTTATTTCTTTTTAATGACGAAGGGAGCTGCTATCTGACTAGTAGTTTATTAAGACATAGAACTACTTGCTGCTAATATTTGCCTTGCTGTTGATTTCTTGGTTTTGCAGCTAGTTTTGTTAGAAGAAACTAGATACTGTCGAACTGTTTAGGCAAAGGCCCCATAATCTGTTTCCTTGTGTACAATTTTTGCACGCCCATTTTCTTTTTGTGTCATTATGAAGCATGAATGCTTTCAGGGATATTTTTGGTGGGCATTGGATTTAAATTTAGTATCATAATGTGTTTTGAGTAGATTTTCCCCTTGACAGAATCTGCTGCCTTTCTTGAAGTTTAGATCGTCCAATGGTTGCTATAGTGGAGTGAAGAAGCTAGTTTCACGAAGAATGGAGTAGAAGACATGTGTATTGGGGTGCTAATGGTTTGACCTTCACTATTTCAGTAGCATAGTTTTTGATTTTTTTCTGGATGTTGATTCTTCTGAACTTATACCTGTCATTAGTCTCTTAAATTTATCATCTTCATTTCTATGTCCATATGGTTATTACGAGAATTATGTTGTCAGGAGCATGATGTGCATGCAGATATGGTGTATTAAGAGTGTTTTGTATGATAGCTATTAAACTAAAATATGCTGAGAAAAAAATTATTATTTTTCTTTGGAAAATAGGTTTGCCGAGTGTAATTCCAAAAAACACTTATCAAACAATAATGGTATGCTGAGAAAAAATTTATTTTTTTCTTTGAAAAATAGGTTTGCCGAGTGTAATTCCTAAAAACACTCGGCAAATAATAATCCTTTGCCGAGTGTATTTGAAAAAAAAACTCGGCAAGCCATTTTTTTCCGAGTGTTAAATTTGACACTCGGCAAACCATTTGCCGAGTACGCGATAAAAAACACTCGGCAAATAGTTATTTGCCGACACTGTAGATGTCATGTGTTGTTTGTCGAGTGTTGCACTCGGCAGAGCCTTTTACCGAGTGTTTTTTTTAGCTTTGCTGAGTGCCAAAATCACTGTTTCCGGTAGTGAAAATGCATGGCACGCCCTCATCTGGCCTCAGCTTTCGATTCGTTTGACTTTGACTAGTTGGTGTGGCGGCTTTGCTTCCGCAAAACATGCGACACGTCGTCGCTCCTCTTCCACGCTTATAAAAAAACGGAGAAGAACCAGTTGAAGCCATACTTAGCTTGTTCTTGCGAGCAGGATATCGATCAGGATCGGAGAGCTTAGCAAGCAAGCCTTGCTCTAGGTGTTGGGACACCGATCGATCGAAATACTCTATGGCTTTGCAAGACCTTGTGGACTGGAGGGGACGCCCGGTTAACCAAAAAAAGCAAGGTGGAGTCAGAGCCAGCGTCTTCATCCACTGTAAGTATATAATATAACAACATACATGCTCCTACTTAATTTAGTAAATGGTGAGAGGTCCATTTTTCAAACTTAAAATCATTGTGTTTATACAGTCCTCATTGTGATGTCGAATATGGCAACCATACCCATGATTATGAACCTAGTGACCTACTTGCATGGGACGATGCACATGGACGTGAAGGACGCCTCCACCACGTCCACAAACTTCTTCGGCGCCATCTGTTTCTTCTCCTTCTTGGGTGCCTTCATCTCCGACTCCTACATCAAGCGCTTCTACACCATCCTCATCTTTGCCCCAATCGAGATCTTGGTAAGTGGAGTTCCTACACAGTCGTACACCATATGGAACGCAGTAGTACTGCATCTACTTTAAACTTTTCGCAAATATTCACTTCATTAACATACATGAGGTTTAACTTTGGACAAAGTTTTTCGTCAAAACTTTTGAAACTTCAACAAATTAAATATCATGTTGCTATAGATATATTGACTGAATTGAAAACATATAAATGAAGTGCCATGCTCCTTGCTTGCCATGAGCAGGGGTACATGCTCCTAGCATACCAAGCACACTTCCCGTCGCTTCACTCGCCGCCGTGCGACATGATCAACAACCCCAGCGATTGCACTCCGGTGAGCGGCCGCAACCTGAGCCTGCTCACGCTGGGCCTATACCTGATCCCCGTCGGCGAGAGCTCAGTGCGCACGTGCGCGGCGGCGCTGGGCGGCGACCAGTTCGACGAGGACAGCCCGGCGGAGCTTCCCGGCAAGATCAGCTTCTTCAACTGGTTCGAGATCAGCATATCGCTGGGAGCGATGGTTGGGGTCGTCTTCTTGGTGTGGGTGCAGGACAACGTCGGATGGGACCTTGGCTTCGCGCTCGCTGCGCTCATGGTGCTCGTCGGCACGCTCGGCGTCGCCGTCGGCCTGCCGTTCTACCGGCACCAGAAGCCCGAGGGGAGCCCCATCACGAGAATCCTTCAGGTACGTAAGCTCGCCGTCACGCAGTGTGGAAGAACTTGATGAGATTTTGTCGTGGCCTACTGCAGGTTTTCGTGGCGGCGTTTAGGAAGAGGAAGCTACGGGTGCCTGAGAATCTGATGGAGATGCATAGTAAGGTCACTGACGGCACTGGCACGAGCGTTGAATCTATGGACACAACTGCTGGCCTCATGTAAGGCGGGCTTTCTTGTCCGATTCTTTCTATCTCAACGTCTTGCACAAAGCAACAAAATTATATAAAGATAGAATCAAAGTGACAAGAGTTCAGTAAATTTGGGGCACATCCTATTGCTTGTCACTGTCAAAAAAGTTTTCTCCCCCTTTCTTGGACACACCGTCTACAACGTGGTGGCCTCGGGCTTGACAATGTTGAAATTGTTTTTTTATGACGGTACTTGTACTGTCCAGGCAACCTACATTTGTGGATGAATAATACTCTTTTGGACTTTTCAACCAAAAAAAACATGGTAGTAATATGAAAATCTAATAATGGTACTATGCCCTTGTTTAGTTCGCGAAAAGTTTTTCCAAAAAGTGTTATAGTATCCATCACATTAAATCTTGCGATATGTGCATGGAGCATTAAATGTAGACGAAAAAAACTAATTGCTTAGAAATTGCGAGACGGACGTTTTGAGCCTAATTAGTCCATGATTGAACACTAATTGCCAAATAAAAACGAAAGTGCTACAGTAACTAAATTTTCAATTTTTCACCAACTAGACACGGGCTATATAATAGTACATTTGGTGCTTTATTGTCCATTTGTGTTGTGTTTATGCATGAACCATTTTCTCGCTTTTTGGCCCCTCGTGCACCCATAACTTTGACTTTTTATGTTTGCGTCCAAGGTTCCTTGACAAGGCGGCGGTGGACGACGGCGACACGCGGGCGTGGTCGCTGTGCACGGTGGCACAGGTGGAGGAGGCCAAGACCCTCCTCCGCATGATTCCCATCTTCCTCAGCTCCATCCTCGCCTACATCCCGTTCTCGCTGCTCCTCTCGCTCACCGTGGAGCAGGCAGGGACCATGGACACCAGGCTCGGCGGCATCACCGTCCCCCCGGCGAGCCTCACCGTCATCCCCGTCGCGGTCCAGACCCTCATCCTGCTGGTCTACGACCGCGCCGTCATGCCGTGGCTACGGCGCGCCACGGGGTACGCCGGCGGCGTGACGCACCTGCAGCGCGCGGGGGTCGGGTTCGCCTCCAGCGTCCTGGCCATCGCCACGGCCGCCACGGTCGAGGGCCTCCGCCGCAGGAGGAGCGGCCGGCCCATGTCGGCGTTCTGTCTGGCGCCGCAGCTCGTCCTCCTCTGCGTCCTGGACGTCACCTCCTTCGTTGGCCTGCTCGAGTTCTTCTACAGCGAGGTGTCCGCGGGCATGAAGTCCATCGGCGGCTCCCTCGTCTTCTGCATCCTCGGCGTCGCGTCGTGGCTGGGGAGCTTACTTATCCAGGTGGTCAACGACGTCACAGCTCGCCGTGGTGGTGGCAGCAGCGGGCGCGACCATGGGTGGCTCGGCGGCGCCAACCTCAACGCCAGCCGCCTCGATCTCTTCTACTGGCTCCTTGCGGTGCTGGGGCTCGTCTCTTTCGGTCTCTACGTGCTCTGCGCGTGGAGCTACACCTATAGGCATGATCCCAGGATGCAAGCCACCACAACGGATGGTTCTGATGTAGCCGATCTACACACCTGCTGATCAGTATCGAGTTGAATCACAGGAAGTACAATAGTATATCGACACGTATGGACCACACTTAAATCTTACGCCCCAAACACAAGGGTTGTTTCGATATTTCCAAGCATGAAGGCATGATGAAGCCAATCACTAGTTTGTATTATAACCGCCGTGCACCTTGACTCGCTGATTTTGCAAAAAGGCTCTGTCGGCTGGTATATAAGTCGTCTGTACTGATTTATACGGCTGATTTATTAGTAGAAAAAAATATTGTATCATGGTTGATAAGCCGGCTCATAAGCCGGTTTATTAGAGCACCGTCCCAAAAAGAATGACATTATGGCATACGTATTGGTCAAACTTTCTTAAATTTGAATACATTGGTAGAAAATACTAGCAACATTTGTATCTCTAAATAAGTTTATTATAAAAATATATTCAACAATCTATCTAATGATACTAATTATGTATTATAAATATTATTTTTTATTAGATATGATATTTAGGTCCCGTTCGCTTGGCTGGAAAAATAAGCCAAAACACTGTTCCGGCTAATTTGTTGTGAGAGAAAAATACAGTTTCAGTTGAAAAAATAAGCTGAAAAAGACGGATTATAAGATAAACCAATAGAGCCTTACAGCTTAGAGCTTTCAGTAATTAGAGGAATCCCCAGCCCAAACTGTAGGTACCTGTTCCACCCAACCAGCATCCAGAATCACCCAACCTATCCCGGCGCGTGGTCCTGGCCCCACAGCCCAAACCTGGCCACGTTGTTCAACCCAACCAGATAAGTAAAGCTCCGACACCCATTTCAAATTTATTTGAATCTCGTTTTTTTTTCTCCTCTCAGTTCTCTCAGCACGAGAGCAGCGAGATCCAAACGTGCTCGCCCACCTCTCCGCGGGACTTTGGCATTTTACCCATTATGAGAAATGGGTTTCGTAGTTTTACCATCCCTTAAAGTGGTTTCGCTATTTTGCCATTATGAAACAGATGCAACCCGCTGAAATACATTTGCGGTAGTTTTAGTTCGTGGAAAAAAAAGAAGACGACTCCTTCCATTCCTACCCCTGGCCGCTGTAACTTTCATCAGAACGGGTCGAACACAAAACGGATCGGCCCTCTCCTCCATCCCCAGCGCTGGCCTTCCCCATGCCGCTCCCTCCCCGTGCCGGCGCCGGCGCTGGCCTTCCCCACGCCACCCCCTCCCCTGCCCTGCCACCACGCCGCTCCAGGTGCCTCGTCCCGCCTCCGCCCGGCCATCCAGGTGTCGCCTCCCGCCTCCTCCCAGCCATCCAAGCGCTGCCGCCTCCCTAGGCCATCCAAGCGCTGCCGCCTCCCTTGCCGGCACAGGCCTGCCCCCACGCCTTCTTCTCCCCTGCTGGTGCAGGCTTGCCCCGCGCCTCCCCCTCCACTACAGGCGCCAGTCAGCACCGCTCCACTTCGGAGCCGCCCAAATGGATGGGAGCAGCAGTTCGACGGGGGCCGTCCAGAGGGCTAGGAGTAGAGTCATTCTTCCTTTTGTCCACTGCGACAAATGCAAATGCCGCATTGTCAAGGCATTGATGGCAAAGACAGAGAAGAACTATGGGCGCATGTTCTACATTTGTTGAACTCGAACGGTTCTATGATTTGTTCCATTTTGTTTGTAATTCATGTGTTGTATTATTCAAACAATTGAAATTTCTTTGCATTGGTGACAGATGGATGGTGGTGGATGTGACTTTTGGAAGTGGCAGGAGGACTATGAGCAATGGCTGGTTGATAACAAGCATGTGCCACCCTCTTATCAGCCTGTTTTTCAGAGCACTAAGATGCCACAACCAGAAGAACAGACCAAGGGAGATGGTGGACAACTAGAGCAGTTGAAGGACCTGACAGGAATAGCTAGAGAGATTGTGTTCTTGTTGAAATGCTTGATATTAGTTTGTGCACTTGTACTAGTGACCAATTTGTATGGAATTGTTAAGAGTGTATGATGAGTGTGCTTTTCTGTACTTGTAGAACTTGTGTGCTGAAATAAATGAATGGAAGTATTAGTGACTTGTATCATATACTGTGTCATGTGCCCAAATTTACTATGACGTGTCCAAATTTACCAAGAAACTAAGATGATCAAGAGTTGAGCCCTTTTCTGAGCTGCTTGCTGACCTGCTTTAGTGCTTGGTAGCACCAAGAGGAGAAATCAGCCTAGGCAATCAGTGGTGCCAATCCTTAATGTCCTGCTAAAGGGTATCAGCTGTCTGGTCTCATCTGCTTGATCACATTGACGGCAACATGCTGGGTGTAGCAGCCCATGCTACAAGAGGGTATCAGCTGTCCAGCACCAGTTAATATTAGCCAAACTGAAGCACAAGAGATAGAAAAAACAATATAAATGCCGGTTGAATTTGTAACATACACAATGTTTTGAAAGCAATTTCTATAGCAAAAACACAAAATTGCAGCCACACTTTAGATCATGCATCTGGAATGCTTTCCATGACTCCAACTCCAGCACAACAGCAACAGAAGAAGCAGTCAATAAGTGAGGTTCCAACAGGAGTACATAGATACAAATTTTGGATACATTCCCAGCACAACAGCAACCACACTTATGCATCTTTTGGCAAACAGAAGAAGCAGTCAACTTTATTTTGCATTGTCAAGTACAATTCCACATACTTCAGTTCCACAAGAAATATACATTGTCAAGTACAATACCACATACTTCAGTTCCACAAGAAATATACATTGTCAATTACAATACCACATACAACAGACCCTAACAGATTCAGCTCCTGAGGACTTGTTTCTTCCTTGGTATCAGCTTCTTTGCAATTGTCTTCTTCTTTGTTTTTCCTTGGATCTTGCTGGGAGTACTTGTGTCTTCTCCCATCGGACTGTGCATTGGCTGAGGACTTGTTTCTTCCTCCATTAGAAGCGAAAGTTGTCTGACATTTGAAAAAAAAAAGTTTGTAATTAATGAAACAGAATAATGGACTTAATGCACAAAAAAATCTGTGGAAGTAAACCTTGCCATCTACCTCCTTTAAGTCAATTTCAATCACACTACCTGGTGACCGCTTCAATACCTCTGCCCTCCAGTTGAACAACATTTGGAAGCTCTCCTCCCAACTGCCAAATATTTCCCTCAAGGCAATATTCCTTCCCCTCGCCACTGTGTCATAGTGAATTTCACACTTGTGTTTCTCTTGTAGCTTCTTCTGCAATTCTTTAGGGCCCATGTTGGGAGTCTTCTTAAGAAGGTGAATAGCCTTTGATGCTACCCAGCCACTTATTGGAGTGGTGGTCTTCCTCCTTGCACTAGAAGAGCATGTATGCCGAGAAATCAAACATGTGACCTACAAAATACCAATGAATTAGATATTGACCAGTAACAAAAAAATTGTAGAAAAATGTTAGCCACTAGTTAGACACCTTAATGGTTGTCCCATCAGGTTGCCTCCTTCCAACAATATGCCATGGGCAACCTTCTGCATTGCAGTCCCCAATGTACCGTTGTGGCTCAGATTTCACTATGTGCAGCTCGAACTCCTCATTTATTGCAAACTGCCTCATAGCCAATCTGAATTCTTTCATGTTAGGGTACACAGTGCCAATGTCCATACAAGGGTTGTTTGGGTCATAGACTAAGATTCTCTCCCCTGGCACATGATCGTCAATAGGAATGGTAGGCCCAGCTGTGTCAATCTCCTCCTCAACAGTGGCATTCCTATTTTCAGGTCCGTTTTCCATCTTTGTAGAAGCCTGCTGCTCTTGAGATCGATGTTCATCATCCTCGGTTCTCAAACCCAAAAGACGAAATAATTGATCCTCATCAATTATTTCTTGTCTGCCCTCACCCTCTTCATCATTTGTGTCAGCAATATGCAGGTTGTCCCAATCAACACCTCCATAATATTCTATAGCCAATGCATTGCCACTAACATCATCACATCCATGGTCTACAACCTTTGCATTGTGACCAACATCACAAGTGTCTGCTACAGATTCTAATCTAAGCTCAGGCTCCACATCGAGCCTGGATAAAAGCGAATGTAAGAAATGTAGTTAAATTTATATTCGAACAACTCTATCAGCGTTTTGAACTATGTTCGTGGACTACAAATACAAGAGAGAGAGAGAGTGCATACCGAGGAATTAGATCACTCCAACTGCAATCCATGGGGGCGGCGCCAGCTTAGGGGACGCGCCGACCTGGCGCAGCAACCTGGGCGCAGGCCTGGTCCACGGCCTAGGGGCGAGCTGAGGCTTGCTCGGGGCGAAGGCGACGCTTGGATGGCCTAGGGAGGCGTCAGCACTTGGATGGCCGGGAGGAGGCGGGAGGCGGCACCTGGATGGCCGGGCGAAGGCGGGACGAGGCACCTGGGGCACTATGGTGGCAGGGCGGTGCCGGCAGTGAAGGGGAGCGGCGTGGTGGTAGGGCGGTGCCCGTAGGGGAGGGGGCGGCGTGGGGAAGGCCAGCGCCGGCACCAGCACGGGGAGGGAGCGGCGTGGGGAAGGCCAGCGCTGGGGATGGAGGAGAGGGCCGATCTGTTTTGTGTTCGATCCGTTCTGATGAAAGTTACAGCGGCCAAGGGTAGGAATGGAAGGAGTCGTCTTCTTTTTTTTTCCACGAACTAAAACTATTATAAATGTATTTCAGCGGGTTGGATCCATTTTATAATGGCAATATAGCGAAACCACCGAGGGATGGTAAAACTGCTAAGTTTTACCGTTTGTCATGGGTGAAATGCCAAAGTCCCCCTCTCCGCGGTGGCGCCTCCCAGACGGCGGCGTCCCTCCTCCGGCGAAGCTTTGCGGCAGGAGGCTCCTCGCGCACGGCCCGTGTCACAGCAGGACGCTTGGCGCGCTCGTCCCGCTTCATTGGAGGAGGTTCGGCGTGGGGCAGACGGAAGCAGCCCGATGCAGCTCCGGCATCCCACTGCCCCGTCCCCACCATGGCCCGCGGCGGCGCCCCCTCCCCACCACTGTTCCGGTTGAGTGGGCCTCGTGTGGGCGCTACCTTCTGCAGAGCCTCGCGTGGGCGCTACCTTCTGTAGAGCCTCGCGTGGGCGCTAGGCCGGTCGCAGCTGTGGCTCCTGGCGTGACAAGGGGAGGGCCGGGACGGACTCGCCGGCCGAGGGCGGCTGGCAGCGCGCGCTCGGCCGCCCGTGGGCCAATGGGGAGGCACCGGAGAGGAGGCTCTACGAGCAGCAGCAGCTTGACATCGACGCTGGCCCTGCTCGCATCCGCGTTGTGGCCTCCCTTCTCCGGCATCGCAAAGCGAGGCTCGGAACACGGCGGCCCTGCGCGCAGCCCTGACGCCGCCCTGATGCGTCCGTTGGCGGCGACGGTGAGGCCCCCTGCATGCGGTGGTGAGGCCCCCCAGCTGGCTTGCGAGCGCGGTGCTCGGCCAGCCGCGTGCCCCCCAGCGTCGGCGTGGCCAGATGTGCGGCCACGGCGGGGCTTGGTTGCGGCGCGGCCCGATCGATCCGGCCACGATGACCCTCCCCTCCCCCACCGGATTCTGTCGCGACGACGCCTCACCGATGGTAGCGGCGACGTCCTCAGATTTGGTCGTGAATGGGTTTCATCTGACGACGCCGGCAGGCACGGTGAGCATCTGGAGCCCCCCATGAGCACTGCAGCTCGCAATTGATGTATTTTCTTTTCTCTTGTTTGATGCACACAAATCCATCAATCTGCTCTTAAAGATGCGTCCAAAATTTTGAATTGCAGCTCACAATCGATGCTTGCTTCCTTTCTGTAGTATCACATTAGTCTATACATATTCTGTTTTCTAATCAACAGATTCCTTTTATGTTTTTCTCCATGTTTTTATGCTCACTGCATCCTGCGTGTCAGCACTGATTGGCGAGATCAATTCATGGCCGGCCGCACCACACTCAGCATCAGGTGAAACGTCGATTAATCTGCATAAAAAATTTTGGCCCAATTTTGAACTTTTTTGCGAGCTCCAGTAGTCCAGTTTACTTGTTGATTAATATGCATAAAAAATTGTTCCTGGTTTTTATGCAATGGGTAGCCATGATGCATTTTTATGACAATTGTTTTTCCACGATGTTTTTATCAGATTTTTGGTTGCAATCTTGGATTAATAGGTGGTTTACAGGAAATGAAGAGCTACCAACGCAGGCAAGCAGGATTTCTATGCGCTTGATTTTGATTTTTATGCATTTCCTTTATATGTGCAATGAATAGGTTTCTATGCAATTGATTTTTTTTATTTCTATGCGTTTTTGAGCCAACCGTGTAAGCAAGTAAGCAATTGGTTTTTGCTTCAAAAACAATGGTTTGTATGTAGGCGAGAGGTGGCGGTCCAATGCATGATGCAGTCCACTGCGGCAGCGCGTGGTGCGAATCGGCAGTGGGGGCTGGTGGCGTGGACAACGGCAGTGGTGTGGCACGGTCAAAGACGTCTTCCTTAGGTCTGCTTCTGATTTTTTATGCTTCTTGAGCCACAGTTTCGATGCCATGGTTTTTTATGTTTTGATTCAGATTTAGTTGCAGCCTTGCAGGAAGATGGAGTTGCAACAAACGAAGAGCTAGCAATGCAAGCAACCAACACTTTTGATGCCGGTTTGTGCCTGTCGACATGTTTACTGCTGAGAGATGATTTTTATGTGATTGCTTAACACTTTTGATGCCCTCTGAAGCGGATATTTTTATGCTTATCCTTGAAATTAAAATCTTTAATTTTTTAATGCATTAATGTAGCTAATATTAGTTTCATTACTGTTTTTATGCTTCTCCTTTTATATGATGTGCAATGAAATTGAAGTCTTAATTTTTGGTTATGGGGGTATGCATTCTATACAATGTTGGAACAAATTTATATACATTATTGGAGCACATTTCTATATATTGTTGGAGCAGTTATCCTTGCACTTCTACACAATTATACATTGTTGGAGCACACTTCTATGCATTGTTAGAACACTTTGACATACATTGTTAGAACAGTTATTTGTACACTTGTACACAATTCTATACATTGTTGGTATACAATTCTATTCATTCTTCTATGCATTGTTTGGGTTAGGGCCGTCACGATCCCGCTACAATAATCCCCTGAAGGGAGCATATTTTGGGTTCTATGCATTGTTCCTCTGTTAATTATACGTCCCCAAAGTGAGAATAATGGTTTGGGTAGGGGCTGTCATGGTTTTAGATAAAATGGGAGGCAAGGTTTGGGTTGGAACCCTAATAGATTTTTGTGCTTGCAAAAATATGTTTACATGTTTTTCTTGCCACTGTAAGGTTTCTGCGCATACTAAAACATGTTTCTATGCATTTTCTTTGCCACTATAAGGTTTCTGTGCCTGCTAAAACATGTTTCTATGCCTTTGTTGTGATGTAAAATGGTTGGAAGGATGTTTCTGTGCGGCCTCCCACTGCTCCCTCGTCGGCCCCAATACCCCCTGCTGTGGCGGCATCGGATCCCCGCTCCACCGACCGGTGGCACGCGGCCACCCCCTTCCCAATCGGCGGCATACGGTGAACCTGTCCACGACCGGAGGCACGCGGCTACCCCCTCCATGACCGGCGTCCCGACCTCCAAATGGTGGATCTACGTGCGGCCTCCACATCACCCCTCTCCCTTTGATTTTGTTTGTTGATTTTTGTATTCTTATGTTTGTGTGCATAAGTTTCTATACATAGCTAAACTGTAACTTGGTATGTTACAGTTTCGATGCCATGATTCAAATTTTGGAGAAGACGAGATCGTCTCCATGTGTTTACGCTTGCGGTCTCCATCTTCTATGCATTGTCCCCATGTTAATTATACACCCCCATAGTGGAAAGCATGATGTTGGTGGAGGCAATCACGGTTGTTTCAGGTGGAACGTCCATCTGACAGAGAGGTTTTTACGCGGTAATAAAATTAATTTTTATTCATCCAACCACTAATTTCTATGCAACTTTGGTGCCAAAAACTTTTCTGCGCATCATGACAATTTATTCTACACATTTAATTGCATCACGTGACATGATTCAAATTTCAAATTTTGGAGAAGATGAGATCGTCTCCATGATTTACGTTTGCGGTCTCCATCTTCTATGCATTGTTCTCATGTTAATTATACACTCTCATAGTGGGAAGCATGTATTGGTGGAGGCAATCAGGGTTGTTAGGTGGAATGTCCATTTCGTGGATAGGTTTTTATGCGGTAACAAAATTAAGTTTTATTCATCCAACTACTAATTTCTATGCAACGTCGGCGCAAAAAAACTTTTCTACGCATCTTGACCATTGATTCTATACATCCAATCGGCCAACACGTGTCATGATTTAAATTTTAAATTTTAGAGAAGACGAGATCGTCTGCATGTTTCTTTGCTCTCACTCACAAGATTCTATGCTTAGACGGAAGCATAAAATTATATATATTAATGTGCAAATTTATGAATTTTAATTTTTTCAAAAATATATTTATAATGGATCTTGAATCGTGTATAAAAAATGTTAGAAGTTCAATGGTGAAAACCGTTTTTGAATTGGATGTTTCGTTGAGGGATTATAAAGAAAAACGAAAGAAATTAGATTGGATGGATGCATGCATGCGTCAGCTTTGTCAGGTTGTGTTAGGTGAAACGTCCAGCTCGCGAAGAGGTTTCTATGCAGCAATGAATTAATTTTTATTCATCCAACGACTAATTTTTATGCAACGTCACAACAAAAACGTTTCTGCGCAGCTTGACCTAGGATTTTATGCATACGATCTGTTGGGTCTGCAGTGGTCTCCCACCTACGTGCGCGTCAGCCCCGCGGACCTAAATGGTTGGGCTGGCTAGGGGGCTGTGAAAGCATCTAGGTCCCAAGTTGAGTTTTGGTGATTAATGACAATATGAGATTACTATGACTAAAGTGTGTTTTGCAGAGGTAATTAAGTTAGGTCATGGTAATGACAATTGATTGGGCAATCATGGTTGTCTTGCCCCTACGATGGAAATCGTTTTAGTTTTCAAAGGATGGACGACAAGGTTAAGGATGGACTAGTTCTAAGTGTAGTTTGGTGTTGAAGAGACACTTAGAGTAGTTTAGGACTTTATTTTTTCTTTGGTCGTACTATTAAGGGGGGTATAGACTAGTAGCTTGACCTAGGTGAGTCTAGTGGGTTAGGTGTGGTGCACACTTATCAAATCTAAAACTAGGTAGCTCTGAAGTAGCCCTGAGATCAATTGGAGCAAACTTCATTCACATAGGATTTCGAGTTGGAAGTGAATGGAGGGTCAAATGTTGATCGGACGCTGGTTCGATTGTGATCGAACGTTGGCTGTATAGTCCGGTCAGTTCATTTGATCAAGTTGAAGTCGTCTGTTTGCGACTAGACGCTGAGTGAAGTGACCAGACGCTGGGTGCTAGAGTCCGGTCAACTCCAGAGAGGTTCTAGAGTGGGAGATTCCTGATCGGATGCGTCCGGTTAGTGCTGACTGGACGCTGGTCAAGATCCGGTTACTGACCGGACGCTGAATAGTGAAGTGACTAAACTTTGGGTGCTAGCGTCCGATCAACATCAGTAAAGTTCCAAAGAGCAGTTTTCGTAATCGGACGCATCCGGTTAGTGTTGACCAGACGCTGGTCAGAGTCCGGTCACAACTTAACGGCTCTATGGCGGGGATAACTAATCGGAGCGTCCGATCACCTTGACCGCAGCGTCCGATAACCCCGCAGAGTGCTGACTCAACCTCCTAACGGTTCATTTTGAATGAGGGGTATAAATACTTCCTCTATTCATCCAAGGGAGGTCTCTTGTCCATTTGTTTAGCTGTAAAACACCCTTGAGAGTGCAAAGGAGAGCAAGAGTCTAGTGAGGTGATTGAGATTTAAGAATCCAAGATTAAGGCCTCATTAGTGCAAGGAGAGTAGCAAGTGTGCATCCACCCTTCTCATTAGGCTTGTTGTGGTCAAGTGAGAGTTTGTGCTTGTTACTCTTGGTGATCGCCATCACCTAGACGGTTTGGTGGTGATTGGGAGTTTGGTGATCATCCGGTGGAGCTTGTGGATGACCCAACTCAAGTTTTGAGCAGTTGTGGGTGATTCACTGCGACGGAGTGTCGAAGAATCAACTCGTTGAGAGCACTTGATCCTTGTGCAGATCAAGGGAGAGTTATACCCTTGCGTGGGTGCTCCAACGAGGACTAGTGGGGAGTGACGACTCTCCAATATATCGGCAAAACATCGCCGCGCTCCTTCTCCTCTCTTTACTTTAAGCATTTATATTTGAGCAATTCATTTCTTGTCTTTACATTTTTAGAATTGCCATGCTAGAGTAGGATTGGAACATATGGTGCAAAACTTTTGTGCGGTAGAACAATAGGAACACATTCTAGGCACAAGGGGTGAAGTGGGCTAAGTATAGGGTTTAATTATTGCAAAGAAATTTAGAATTAGCCCAATTCACCCTCCTCTTGGACATCTTGATCCTTTCATGCTGGCTGGGGCTCTCCATTAGCTATTTGGAGCCATGGGCTCCCAATATCCCGCCCAATATTTTCTTATATATATTCGGTCAAGGTTGTAAATGTTTGACTTCTAGGAAAGTGGGAATGATATTTTTTGTGGGGCAGAGGGAGTATAAGCTAATGAAGCATTCAAAATTTGGTCCAAATTATAAAGTATTATAGATGAAATAACTCCGCTAAAGTCTCAATCATACGCGTACTTGCCATTAGTGTCTACCCCTAGGCTCAAAATATAGTAAGCACAGTCTCTATAGTTAAAGAAGAGTTACGTGCGTTATTTAATTTGCATTACCCCATAATCTGTTCTAAAATTTTTAGAATTTCTTATATTTCAGAACGGAGGGAGTACATTATATACAGCCTTCCACAATGTGCGAGTAAGGCATGAAAAAGTTTTGTACCCTACGTGTAATAAAATAAGGTCGGTGTTCTCCTTCTCCATCCTACCTATTCTCTCTTGGCCAAACTAAAGACGAGCAGCAAAACTAGTTTTTTTTGTTAATTTGGGCACCAGTACATGTTCTTGGTTCGCTCTTAGATTTCTAGGCATCACTACAAACTAGTCCATGACGCGCGCCATCACGCACGCTGGCAAATCATCTGGTTAACCAGGCAAAAAATATCCATAATGATTGAATTGGTTGATGAAAAAGGGCAATAACCTGAGATACAAAGCAAAGAAGACTCCAGGCTGTTGCGTAAGGGTGAAAATGAATTCCTTGAATCTATAGGTAGTACTGTAATAAATTCGGCTGGACATTGTATCCCTTCCATATATATTGGCAGTATGACTAAGACGGTATTTTGTTAAAGGAAAAAAAAACTTGAGAGGTCTGGCTAATAAAATGTTTCATACATCCTAAGACGCTGTGAGATGGCAAGTCTAGGCTATATGTTTTAGTTTAAATGCGGGAACTAATATGTATAAATCATGTTCATTATTCCAAATAACAAATCTTCCAGGAAAAATAAGAGGAATTATCAAAATATCAAAATCCATGTTTTCATGTCTTTGATGTGTAGGATCATCTATCTATTTGCAGTACTCATGAAGCCTATAACTAAAATAACCATGTTATCTGCAACTACATATAGCGGCATAACTATTCAAATTAGTTTAAAAATCAAATATGATCAGATGCAAAACTAAAGGAGCAACATGGTGAAAGGTCCTAATATGGCTAGAGGGGGGGGTGAATAGCCTATTTAAAAATCTACAAATCAACTAAAACAATTTGATTAGTATGACAAATAGCGTAATGCAAACTTGCTCTAGCTCTACAAGGGTTGCAAGCCACCTATCAACAATTCTAGTTGCAATGATTACTTAGGCACACAAACTTGCTACTCTCAAGAGCTCAACTAGATGAATGTAAACAACAAAGCAAGCTCTCAATTCTACTTACACTAAAGAGCTTGTATCAACTAGTTTGCAAGAATGTAAATAAGTGAGTAGGGTGATTATACCAACGTGTCGAGGGATGAACCAATCACAAGATGAAGATTTAAGCCAATCACCGGGAGAATGCAAATGACAAGAGACAATCAATTTTTCTCCCGAGGTTCACGTGTTTGCCAACACGCTAGTCCCCGTTGTGTCGACCAACACTTGGTGGTTTGGCGGCTAAGAGGTGTTTCACAAACCTCATCCACACAATAGGACACCGCAAGAACCCACCCACAAGTGAGGTAACTCAATGACACGAGCAATTTACTAGAGTTACCTTTCGGCACTCCGCCGGGGAAGGTACAACTCTCCTTACAATCACCGGAGATGACCACGAACAATCACCAACTCGTGCCGATCCTCCACCGCTGCTCCAACCGTCTAGGTGGTGGCAACCACCAAGAGAAACAAGCGAAATCCGCAGCGCAATATGAATACCAAGTGCCACTAGATGCAATCACTCAAGCAATGCACTTGGATTCTCTCCCAATCTCACAATGATGATGGATCAATGATGGAGATGAGTGGGAGGACTTTGGCTAAGCTCTCAAGGTTGCTATGTCAATGAAAAATGTGCAAGAGATGGAGCTTCAGCCAGCCATGGGGCTATAAATAGAGCCCACATCAAATAGAGCCGTTATACCCCTTCACTGGGCAAAACGCGCTCTGACCGGACGCTCCGGTCAAACTGACCACACCCTGGACTCAGCGTCCGGTCCACTGTCTTATGCCACATGTCACTCTGAGTTAAAACTGAACCGTCAGATCATAACGGCTACGTGCTGACCGGACGCTAGAGCCTCAGCGTCCGGTCGAGTACAGTAAGGGTCCAAATCTGTTTTTCCTCGACCGGACATGTCCGGTCCACCTCGACCGGACACAGCCCAGCGTCTGATGGTAAACCCTAGCCACTGTATCGCCGAGTCAGCGCGACCGAACGCAGGCAGTCAGCGTCCGGTGCTTTCAGACCCAACGTCCGGTCAGTTGACCGACACCAGTGTCTTCCTGACCAACTCCTTTTCACTTCTAACTTCTCCACCCTTGCTCCAATATGCCAACCACCAAGTGTATCACCTTGTGCACATGTGTTAGCATATTTTCACAAATGTTCTCAAGGGTGTTAGCACTCCACTAGATCCTAAATGCATATGCAATGAATTAGAGCATCTAGTGGCACTTTGATAACCGTATTTCGATATGAGTTTCACTCCTCTTAATAGTACGGCTATCTATCCTAAATGTGATCACACTCGCTAAGTGTCTTGATCACCGAAACAAAATGGCTCCTACATTTTATACCTTTGCCTTGAGCCTTTTGTTTTTCTCTTTCTTCTTTTCCAAGTTCAAGCATTTGATCATCACCATGCCATCACCTTTGTCATGATCTTCGTCATTGCTTCATCACTTGGAGTAGTGCTACCTATCTCATAATCACTTTGATAAACTAGGTTAGCACTTAGGGTTTCATTAATTAACCAAAACCAAACTAGAGCTTTCAATCTCCCCCTTTTTGGTAATTGATGACAACCCTTTCACAAAGATATGAATTATAATTTAATCTAATCCATGTTGCTTGCCCAAGCATTTTACCATGTGTAAAAGAATATGGACAAGTTTCATGAACTCCAAATGGTAGTAATTGCTCCCCCTACATATGTGCTAAGAGTTTAGATTGTAGCTTGCACATATGCTTAGATTGGAAATATAGGAGACAATTTCTACCATATGATGCTAAGGTATAAGAGATGGACCTTTGAAGCGTGATACCAATCGGAGTGCACCAATATACCATCCTTAGCACCATTAGTAACTAGACATATACAAGAACTAGAATACCCCATGAGATCAACATTTACATGCAAGGGTCTAGTTTCCATAGAATGAACATAAGTCTAGTTACTTAGCCTATGCATGCTAGTTTTTCATTTCAACATTCAAACCTACAACTAGCATACACCACACAAGCATGGATATTTGAAATTAAAACTTATGTCATGCAAGCAAACATATGTAATGCTCATTCAAGTGTACCATACAAGTTCATGAGCTTGCTCCCCCTATTTGTATGCTCAAAATTTTAATTAATCCCCTTCCTTTGTCATATATTATCTCTCCCCCTTTGTTTCACTATCTTTGTATACACTATTTCTCCCCCTTTGTCATTAATTACCACAAAGGCTTAAAGTATAGATAGGTGACCTCAAATTATAGATAGGTTGGGGTGAAACTATGTGAAATGAGGAACATTTTTCTAATTTGGTTCAATCTAGATTACTTGCAAAAGATATTTAACTCGGTTTGATCCAAGGACAAGCTTCTTCACACCTCCAAATAAGGGTTATCTTGTACCATGTTGAGTTAAACACTTATAGCTCATTTTCTAAATCAAACATTAGGTTTACAAGCCCACAAACATGTCATATGCTACCACTAGATCATTTCAAACATACAAGCAATAGTGGTACCATGCAAGCATCAAATTCATTTGATTTTCATGAATGAGCCTAGGATATGATAGGAATGACTAGATGCACTAAACAAGTCCTTAGTAATAGATGGATGACATGTCAATCAACTTTACCTTGCTTAGCTCAAAGGAGAGGCATGTCATATAGTGGGGGTGCATCAACACATATTGGAGAAATCAAGTATGTTCAATTCATTCCTTAGCTTGCAAAACCTCTTCTCATCAAGTGGCTTGGTGAATATATCGGCAAGTTGATCTTTGGTGCCCACACTCTCTATGCAAATGTCCCCTTTTTATTGGTGATCTCTTATGAAATGATGACGGACATCTATATGCTTTGTTCTTGAGTGTTGAACCGGGTTGTTAGTGAGCTTCACGGCACTTTCATTGTCACATAGTAATGGCACTTGCTTGAACTTGATTTCAAAGTCATTCAAGGTAGCCTTCATCCAAAGTAATTGAGCACAACAACTACCGGCCGAAATGTACTCCGCTTCGGCGGTTGAAAGTGCTATACTATTTTGCTTCTTTGATGACCAAGACACAAGTGATCTTCCCAATAGTTGACATGTGCCTAATGTGCTCTTTCTCTCAACTTTGCATCCTGCATAATCGGAATCTGAATATCCAATCAACTCAAATCTTGCTCCTTTGGGATACCATAGTCCAACATGTTGTGTATGCTTCAAGTACCTCAATATTCTCTTTGTTGCCTTCAAATGACTTTCTCTTGGTGAGGCTTGAAATCTAGCACACATGCATACACTAAACATCACATCCGGCCTTGATGCGGTCACATAGAGTAGGCTTCCAATCATAGATCTATACATCTTTTGATCCACCATGTTGCCACTAGCATCACTATCCAAGCTTTCACTTGTCCCCATTGGTGTACTAATAGCTTTACTCTCATCCATTTCAAACTTCTTGAGCATGTCCTTGATATACTTGCCTTGACTCACAAATGTGCCATTCTTCATTTGCTTAATTTGAAGACCAAGGAAGTAACTAAGTTCTCTAATCATAGACATTTCAAACTCACTTGCCATCATCTTGCCAAACTCCTCACAAAATTCTTGATTTATTGATCCAAAGATGATATCATCAACATAGATTTGCATTACAAATAAGTCATTTCCAAGCTTCTTGGTGAAGAGAGTGGTGTCAACCTTTCCCATCTTGAATCCCTTGGAGAGTAGGAAATCCCTCAATCTCTCATACCATGCTCTAGGTGCTTGTTTCAATCCATACAAAGCCTTTCTCAACTTGAACACATGGTTGGGTTTCTTTTCATCTTCAAAACCGGGAGGTTGCTCAACATACACAAGCTCATTGATGTACCCATTGAGAAATGCACTTTTCACATCCATTTGGTACAACTTGATGTTGTGGGCACAAGCATAAGCTAGCAAGATCCTAATTGCTTCCAATCTTGCAACCAGGGCATATGTTTCTCCAAAGTCAAGACCTTCAACTTGAGTGTAACCTTGAGCCACTAATCTTGCTTTGTTCCTTATTACTATCCCATCTTGATCTTGCTTGTTCCGAAAGACCCACTTAGTTCCAATCATATTATGATCCTTAGGCCTCTCAACTAAATCCCATACATGATTTCTTGTGAAGTTGTTTAGCTCTTCATGCATAGCATTGATCCAATCAACATCCCTCAACGCTTCATCTATCTTCTTAGGTTCAATAGATGACACAAATGAGAAATGCTCACAAAATGAGGCCAATCTTGATCTTGTTTGCACACCTCTTGAAATATCACCAATGATAGTGTCTAATGGATGATCTCTTGCAACATTGGTTGGTTGAAGCACTTGCACTTGATTGCTAGCATTAGATTGATCACTTGGTTGAGATGATCAACTAGCCATTTGTTGATCTTTCATATTGCCATCACTAGTGCTTGCTTGGACTTGATTATGAGAACCACTAGCTTGCACATTTGAGTTAGAGAGTACTTGATTCTTGTCATCTTTAACATCAATCACCTCTCTAGGCCTTAACTCACCAATGTCCATGTTCTTCATTGCATTGACCAATTAAGTGCCTCTCACATCATCTAGATTCTCATCTTCCTCTTGGGAACCATTTGTTTCATCAAACTCCACATCATGAACCTCCTCAAGAGTACCACTAGCCAAATTCCAAACTCTATAAGCCTTGCTAGTAGTGGAGTAACCAAGCAAGAAACCTTCATCACATTTCTTTTCAAACTTGCTCAATCTAGTGCCTTTCTTCAATATATAGCATTTACTACCAAAAACCCGGAAGTATGCTATGTTGGGCTTTCTTCCATTCAATAGCTCATAAGGTGTCTTCTCCATCATGGGGTGACAATAGAGTCGGTTGCTATAATAGCAAGCCGTGTTGATTGCTTCGGCCCAAAATGAATGACTCACATTGTACTCACTCAACATTGATCTTGCCATATCAATCAAGGTTCTATTCTTTCTTTCAACTAGCCCATTTGATTGAGGAGTATACTTGGCCAAGAATTGATGTCTAATTCTAAATTCATCACACAACTCATCAACTCTAGTGTTCTTGAATTCACTACCATTGTCACTTCTAACTTTCTTGATTGTTGTTTCAAACTCATTGTGAATGCCTTCGACAAATGATTTGAATGTTGCAAACACATCACTCTTGTCACCAAAAAAAACACCCATGTGTATCTAGTGAAATCATCCACAATCACAAATCCATATTTGTTTCCACCAATGCTAGTGTATGTGGTTGGTCCAAACAAGTCCATGTGCATTAACTCAAATGTCTTAGATGTACTCATCATGCTCTTCTTAGGATGTGTATTACCAACTTGCTTTCCGGCTTGACATGCACTACATAGCTTATCCTTCTCAAATGTGACATCTTTCAAGCCTCTAACTAAGTCATGCTTAATCAACTTGTTCAATTGTTTCATTCCAACATGACCAAGCCTTCTATGCCATAACCAACCCATGCTAGACTTAGTGATCAAACATGTTGACAATTGAGCTTCTCTAGCATTGAAATCAACTAAGTATAGATTCTTATATCTAAATCCTTTGAATATCAAGTTAGAGCCATTTACACTTATGATCTCTACATCATCCACACCAAATATGCACTTAAAACCAAGATCACACAATTGAGCTACTAACAATAAGTTGAAGTTCAAGCTCTCTACTAGTAGCACATTGGAAATGCTCAAATCATGGATATTGCAATCTTACCAAGCCCTTTGACCTTGCCTTTGCCATTGTCACCAAATGTGATACTATCAATCCCATTGCTCTTGCTTTCATTTATTGAATTGAACATTCTTGAATCACCGGTCATGTGTTGTGTGCACCCACTATCAAGCACCTAATGCCTTTCTCTAGCTTTATAATTTACCTACAAAAGAAGATCAATTCCTTTTAGGTACCCAAACTTGCTTGGGTCCTTGTAGGTTAGTCACCAAGGTCTTTGGTACCCAAATGTCCTTCTTCTTTGGGCCCACAATTGGTGTACCAATGAACTTAGCCTTCACACCATTGGCACCCTTATAAAGCATGTGACAAGAATCAAATTTGATTGAGGATACATTAGGTAGCTTGTTCTTGTTAGCCTTGCAATTTTGCTCTATATGCCCAACTTGCTTGCATCTATTGCAAAACCGACCATTGCCCTTCACAAAGCTAACTTTGGGAGTGACAAAGGCTGCCTTGCCTTTCTTGGGGGTATAGCCTAATCCCTCTTTGTTGAGAGAGAACCTTTGGCTACCCAAGCACTTTATCAAGCGGGCATCACCACCATAGGCATTGCCTAAGGCACGAGTGAGCTCATTTACCTCCTTGAGGGTTTTATTTTCCACCATTAGTGATGTATCATTTATAGGTGGAGTGGTAATGGTTGTACTACAAGAAGTGTTAGTAGGAGCAACAAAAATAGATTCATTAATAAGATCACATGTTAGCCCCACATCACATGTTACTATCGCTTGCTCCTTCTTGGCTTTCTCCTTCTTAACTTGCTCAATGAGAGAGGAGTGAGCCTTTTCAAGCTTAGAGTGAGCTTTGCCAAGCTTCTCATGGACATCCATTAGCCCCTCATGAGTGGCATTGAGCTCATCAAAGGATTGCTCAAGAAATTTTACTTTCTTGCGTAATTCTTTGCACTCCTTTCTTTTCATTTCATTGCAAGCGTGCACTTGCTCACACATGTCCAAGAGCTCCTCCTTGGAGTACTCCTCATCATCATCATCATTATCATTCCTACAAGAGCCACTTTCACATTCATCATCATCACTCACATCATATTTTACCTTGGTAGGCTTTGCCATGAGACATGTTGATGAAGTGTCGAAGATGGAGGGCTTGTTGTTGATGGCAATGCTTGCTAGTGCTCTCTTGATAGACTTCTTGCCATCATCACTAGAGTCATCACTATCTGATGAGCCATCACTATCCCATGTGACTACATAGCCTCCACCCTTCTTCTTTTGGAAGGTCATTCTCTTTTCCTTCTTCTCCTTCTTTTCTTTCTTATCCTCCTTGTGCTTCTTCTTCTCATCCTCATCATTGTCACTATTATATGGACAATTTTCTACTACATGATCGGGGCTCTTGCAATTGTAGCATCTTCTTACATACTCTTTCTTCTTGGTGTGGTCTCTTCTCTTTCTTGCACCATAGCCCTTCTTCTTCATGAACTTGCCCATCTTGCGCACAAAGAGAGCCATAGCCTCATCATCAATATCACTTAGATCTTCATCATCACTTGATTCTTTCTTGGACTTGCCCTTGTTTTTGTATGATGATGAACTAGCCTTGAATGCTATGCTTTTCTTCTTCTTGTCCTCTTCTTCCTTCTTGTCATCCTTGTCATCCCCCTCCCTTTCCACACAGTATGTCTCTTGTGTCATGACATCACCTAGTACTTGGTTGGGGGTAATGTCCTTTAATCCTCCTCTTATGATGAGCAATCTTAACATCTCAAATCTTGGAGGTAAGCACATCAAGAATCGATGGGAGACATCATCATCCTTGATCTTCTCTCCCAATACCTTCAAGTCGTTGACAATGACTTGCAATCGATGGAACATCTCCAGAATGCTCTCATCTTCCTTCATCTTGAAGCTTGTCAATTTATCCTTGAGGATATACAACTTGGCACTCTTCACCGCCGGTGTGCCCTCATATGTTTCCTCCAATCTCTTCCACACATCATTTGCTCTATCAAAATCCTTGATTTGCTCAAACACCTTGGAATCAATGGTATTGTATATGGTGTTGAGAGCCATTGTATTGCATGGCTTATTGATCTTATCTTGATTGGTTGGATTATCAGGATCAATGATAGCATAGTCATTCTCGGTCACTTCCCATACTTGATCATTGATTGAACCAAGATACATCCTCATTTTTCTCTTCCAATAACCATAGCATGTGCTATCAAAGAACGGTGTTTGCCCCCCACATGGTTGAATACAACTTGAGCCATAATTTGACACTGAGGTTGTTAAGCCTTCAATCAAACGGTGACCATGGCTCCGATACCACTTGAAAGGTCCTAATATGGCTAGAGGGGGGGTGAATAGCCTATTTAAAAATCTACAAATCAACTAGAGCAATTTGATTAGTATGACAAATAGCGTAATGCAAACTTGCTCTAGCTCTATAAGGGTTGCAAGCCACCTATCAACAATTCTAGTTGCAATGACTACTTAGGCACACAAACTTGCTACTCTCAAGAGCTCAACTAGATCAATGTAAACAACAAAGCAAGCTCTCAATTCTACTTACACTAAAAAGCTTGTATCAACTAGTTTGCAAAAATGTAAATAAGTGAGTAGGGTGATTATACCAATGTGTCGAGGGATGAACCAATCACAAGATGAAGATTTAAGCCAATCACCGGGAGAATGCAAATGACAAGAGACAATCGATTTTTCTCCCAAGGTTCACGTGTTTGCCAACACGCTAGTCCCCGTTGTGTCGACCAACACTTGGTGGTTCGGCGGCTAAGAGGTGTTTCACAAACCTCGTCCACATGATAGGACACCACAAGAACCGACCCACAAGTGAGGTAACTCAATGACACGAGCAATTTACTAGAGTTACCTTTCGGCACTCCGCTGGGGAAGGTACAACTCCCCTTACAATCACCGGAGATGGCCACGAACAATCACCAACTCGTGCTAATCCTCCACCGCTGCTCCAACCGTCTAGGTGGTGGCAACCACCAAGAGAAACAAGCGAAATCTGCAGCGCAATACAAATACCAAGTGCCACTAGATGCAATCACTCAAGCAATGCACTTGGATTCTCTCCCAATCTCACAATGATGATGGATCAATGATGGAGATGAGTGGGAGGACTTTGGCTAAGCTCTCAAGGTTGCTATGTCAATGAAAATGTGCAAGAGATGGAGCTTCAGCCGGCCATGGGGCTATAAATAGAGCCCCCATCAAATAGAGCCGTTATACCCCTTCACTGGGCAAAACACGCTCTGACCGGACACTCTGGTCAAACTGACCGGACCCTGGACTCAGCGTCCGGTCCACTGTCTTATGCCACATGTCACTCTGAGTTAAAACTAAACCGTCAGATCACAACGGCTATGTGCTGACCAGATGGTCCGACTAAACTAACCGGACGTTGGAGCCTCAGCGTCTGGTCGAGTACAGTAAGGGTCTAAATCTGTTTTTCCTCGACCAGACACGTTCGGTCCACCTCGACCGGACACAGCCCAGCGTCCGGTGGTAAACCCTAGCCACTGTATCGCTGAGTTAGCGTGACCAGACGCATGCAATCAGCGTCCGGTGTTTCAGACCCAGCGTTCGGTCAGTTGACCGACACGAGCGTCTTCCCAACCAACTCCTTTTCACTTCTAACTTCTCCACCCTTGCTCCAATATGCCAACCACCAAGTGTATCACCTTGTGCACATGTGTTAGCATATTTTCACAAATATTTTCAAGGGTGTTAGCACTCTGAATGCATCTAGGCCCCTAGTTAGATTTCGGTGATTAATGTCAATACAATATTACTATGACTAATGTGTGTTTTGCAGAGGCAATAAAGTTAGGTCATGGTAATGGAGATCGATTGGGCAATCGATGTGGTCATGCCCCAACGATGGAAATCATTTCGGTTTCAAAGGATGGACGACAAGGTTAAGGATAACTAGTTCTAAATGTCGATTGGAGTCGGAGTGACACTTAGAGTAGTTTAGGACTTTGTTTTTCCTTTGGCCGTACTATTAAGGGGGGTATGAACGGGTAGCTTGACCTAGTTGAGTCTAGTGAGTTAGGTGTGGTGCACACTTGTTAAAACTAGCTCTAGGTAGCTCCTATGAATGCCTAAGATACTTTGGAGCAAACTTCATTCACATATGTTCGAGAGTTGGAAGTGAATGGAGGGTCAAATGCTGACCAGACGCTGGCCGCAGGATCCGATCAGTTCATTTGATCAAGCAGACAGCATTCGGTGTGACAGAATGCTGGATCGGTTAAGTGACCGGACGCTGAGAGGTAGCATCCGGTCGACTCCAGTAAGGTTCCAGAGAAGGGAACCTGTGACCAGACACGTCCGGTCAGTACTGACCAGACCCTGAGGGTTCAGCATCTAGTCGAGTCTAGTAAGCATCCAGTGATGGTTTCATGTGACCGGACGCGTCCGGTCAGTGGTGACCAGACCCTGCCAGTGTCCGGTCAACACATTTTCACTAGTTCATGGGTTGAACTGATCGGAGCGTCCGGTCACCCTACAGAAGCTCATAACGGTTCATTTTTCAGGCTGCCTTATAAATAGAAGCTCCACTCATGTGTGGAGTTACTTTTGCTCATTCCAATAGCTGAGAAACACGTTTGTGAGTGCCAAGAAGAGCAAGGTCATAGTGAGATGATTGAGATTTGAGAATCTAAGAGAGTAGCCTCATTAGTAAATCAAGAGTAGTCAAGTGTGCATCCATCTTCTCATTAGGCTTCGCGTGGTCAAGTGAGAGTTCGTGCTTGTTACTCTTGGTGATCGCCATCACCTAGACAGCTTGGTGGTGATTGGGAGCTTGGTGATCACCCGGTGGAGCTTGTGGGTGACCCAACTCAAGTTATGAGCGGCTTTGGGTGATTCGTCGTGATGGAGTGTCGAAAAATCAACCCGTAGAGAGCACTTAATCCTTGTGTGGATCAAGGGGGAGCTACACCCTTGCGTGGGTGCTCCAACGAGGACTAGTGGGGAGTGGCGACTCTCCGATACCTCGGCAAAACATCGGCGCGTTCCTCTCTCTCTCTTTACTTTGAGCACTTACTTTGAGTATTTACTTTGAGCAATTCAATACTTGTCTTTACATTCGTAGAATTGTCATGCTAGAGTAAGTTTGGAACATAGGTTGCAAGTCCTTTGTGCGTTAGTTTGATAGAAACACTTTTCTAGGCACAAGGGGTTAATTGGGCTATCCGTAGGATTTGATTATTATAAGAAAATTTAGAATTAGCCCAATTCACCCCCCCCCCTCTTGGGCATCTTGATCCTTTCAATTGGTATCAGAGCCTCGTGCTCACATTTTTAAGCTTAATTGCTTAGAGCAAGATGTCTCACGGGGATGGACCTCCTCCTATCTTTGAGGGAGATGACTTTCCATATTGGAAAATTCGCATGGAGGCATACTTAGAAGCTCTAGACGTTGGTATTCTTAGAGCCGCCTCTCAAGGCTTCCCAAAACCTCGGGATGCTACTAACATACAAGGCGATGAGGTTAACTATGAAAAATGGAATGCAAAGGCTCGAAACACCATCTTTAGAGGCCTTTGCAAAGATGTATTTAACCGTGTAAGGAACCACAAAGACGCCCATGCACTATAGTCGGACGTTTGTGCGCTCCATGAGGGAACCAAGAGTGAGCGTGAGGAACGCTATCATCTAGTAATCAAAAAGCTAAATTCATTTGAGTTGCTTCCCAAAGAAAGTGCTAATGAGATGTACTCTCGTTTAAATGTTCTTGTAGAGGAAGTCAATGGGCTTGGACTTACTCAAATGTCACCATCCGACGTTGTGAGAAAGATCTTAAGTGTCCTCCCCATTGACAAATATGGGCACATTGTGACCGTGCTACATCAAGGTGTTCTTTCTGCTGCTACACCAACACAAATCTTGGGAAAGATCAATGCTCATGAGATGTACATGCACATCACGCCACAAGATGGCTCATCCTCTACAAAGAAGAAAGAGAAGGACTTAGCATTCAAAGCTAGCCAAGATAAGGGCAAAGCAAGACTTGAGTATGAGAGCTCAAGTGATGAAGATGATGAAGAAAGTCTTGCTCTCATGGTGAAGAAGACCGCCAAGATGCTAAAGAAGCTAAACAAGAGTGGCATCAAGTTTGACAGCAAGAAGAAGAAGTTCTTCACTAGCTCAAGAAGAAAGCCAATCTCCGAGATGGATTGCTACAATTGTGGCAAACTTGGCCATCTAGCTCATCAATGCACAAAGCCCAAGAAAGACAAGTTCAAGAACAAGGGCAAGAAAGATGACTCAAGCAATGAAGATGAAGATGAGAAGAAAAAGAACAAGCCATACAAGAAGAGAGATGGCAAAAAGAGGGACTTCTACAAGAAGAAGAAGAGTGGCAAGGCCTACATCGTTGGTGATTGGCTCACGGACATTGATTCATCTAGTGGATCATCCGATGATGATAGTGACAATGAGAAGGTGGCCACCATTGCTATTGATCTTGCATCTTCATCGCCATCATCGCCATCATCCTCTACACACCTATGCCTTATGGCCAAGGGTGAATGCAAGGTAACTAAGAATGATGATAGTAGTGATGATGAGCAAGCTAGTGATGATGATAGCGATAGCGATGATGATGATTCACCTACATATGATGATCTTGTCAAAATACTAAGAAAATATACTAAGATCATTAGAAAGAGTAGAGCTACAAATGAAAAGCTTGATGCTAAAAATGATTCACTCTTAGCTAAGTGCGACACATTGGAAAAGACTAATGATGAGCTTAGACAAACTAATGATGCTATATCATCCAAACTCAAGGAGCTCAAATCTTCTAAGAAAGAGCTTAAAGATAAACATGATAAACTTGAGTGGGTGCACAATGAGCTCATCACTAGTCACAACAAGCTAAAAGATGAATATACAACTCTAAAGATCAATTATGATACTCTTGTTATTGCTCAAGAATTCTTACCAAATGAGCCACATGATGCTACTAACCATGTTGTTAAGGTTGATATAGCTACCTCATGTGATGATTTAATTGATGAGAGCATTGAGCATGGATCTAGTAGCAAAGGCAAGCAAGTGGTTGAGTGCAATGACTATGATGAGTATGTCAAGCTCAAGAGTGACAATGAGAAGCTCATGAAAGATCTTGAAGAAATGAAAAGCCACAACACCATTGTGCCACAAACTCTTGATCATGACAAAGAGTTGATCCTTGAGAATGAGAAGCTCAAAGAAGACAACAAGAAGCTCAAGGAAGAAAAGAACAATGATGTTCTCAAGGAAGAGAACAAGAAGCTCAAGATGGAGAAAGAGCATCTCAAAGTGGGTTTGAGCAAGTTTGCAAGAGGCAAGCATCTCCAAAGTGAGCTACTCATAAACACTATCATGAAGATGGATAGAAGTGGCATTGGATATATGGCAAATGTAGAGAAGAAGAAGGCTCAAGCTCAACAACAACAATCAAAGCCAAAGCCAAAGCCAAAGCCAAAGAGATGTTTTGAGTGTGGACAAGAAGGCCACTTTGCTCATGTGTCAAACTCCACCGCCACAACCCTTGCCTAAGCATGCTAGACCCTTTGCTTTCAATGCTCACTACATGCTTAGAAAAGATTCTAGTGGAAAGATGAAAGTCATGTTCTTGGGACCCCCTAACAAGAGTAGGCCTAAGAAGATTTGGGTGGCTAAGTCACTTGTTGAAAAGGAGAAGGGCCCTCAACAAGTTTGGATTCCTAAAGCTTGAATCTCTTGTGTGTAGGTGAACTACAAGACCGGTAGAAGTCATTGGGTTATTGATAGTGGTTGCACTCAACATATGACCGGTGATCCTCGTATGTTCACCTCACTAGATGAAGAGATAGATGGACAAGATAAAATAACATTTGGAGATAATTCAAAGGGCAAGGTTAAAGGATTGGGCAAAGTGGCAATATCAAATGATCATTCCATCTCCAATGTGCTCTATGTTGCTTCAGTGAGCTTCAACTTGTTATCCATTGGACAATTGTGTGATCTTGGCTTTCAATGCTTGTTCACCGAGAAGGAGGTTGTTGTATCCAAGGTAGATGACAATCAAGTGATATTCAATGGATTTAGATACAACAACTTATATCTAGTGGACTTCACCTCCGAAGATGCAAATTTGAAGACTTGCCTATTCACCAAAACAACACTTGGGTGGCTATGGTATAGAAGACTTGCTCATGTTGGGATGAGATCACTCAAGAAGCTTATGAAGAATGATTTGGTGAGAGGGTTGAAGGATGTGAAGTTTGAGAAGGACAAGCTTTGTAGTGCATGTCAAGCCGGCAAGCAAGTTGCAAACACTCATCCAACCAAAGCTTTCATGTCAACCACAAGAGTGCTAGAACTCCTACACATGGATTTATTTGGACCAACAACATACAAGAGTTTGGAAGGAAATCTCTATTGTCTTGTGATTGTGGATGACTATTCAAGGTATACATGGGTGTTCTTCCTTCACAATAAATCCAAAGTTGCATCTTGCTTCAAGAAGTTTACCAAGAGAGCTCAAAATGAATTTGAAGTGAAGCTCAAGAAGATTAGAAGTGACAATGGCAAAGAATTTGACAACACAAATATTGAAGCCTATTGTGATGAAGTTGGAATCAAACATGAAGTCTCCGCAACTTATACTCCTCAACAAAATGGTGTGGTTGAGAGGAAGAACCGAACTTTGATCACTCTTGCAAGGACAATGCTAGATGAGTGCAACACCCCCAAAGCTCTATGGGCGGAAGCAATCAACACCGCATGTTATGCATCCAACCGCCTATTCCTTCAAAAGTTCCTTGGCAAGACACCCTATGAGTTGCTCAATGGGAAGAAGCCGGACATCTCATTCTTTAGGGTGTTTGGTTGCAAGTGCTACATCTACAAGAAGCGGCAACACCTAGGGAAGTTCCAAAGACGTTGTGATATAGGTTTTCTTGTAGGTTACTCATTGAAGTCCAAAGCATATAGAGTATTTAATCATGCCACCGGCTTGGTTGAAGAAACATATGATGTGGAATTTGATGAATCTAACGGCTCCCAAGGAGCACATGAGAATCTTGATAATGTAGGTGATGAACCATTGAGGGAGGCTATGAAGAATATTCCGGTGGGAGACATCAAGCCAAAAGATGATGAAGATGATATACAAGTCATTAACCAACCTTCTTCATCAAATATACCACAAGATGGCGAAAAAGATGGGAGAGTAGAAAATGAAGATACTCATATCTCCCATGAGCAAATGGTGGTACAAGCACAAGATGTTGATGCTCCACAACCTCCTCCTCAAGTGGTCAATAGAAGAAATACACCTCTCTTACAAGATCATCCATAAGATCTCATCATAGGAAGTCCATCAAAGGGTGTAATGACTCGATCTCAAAAACTTACTTCATTTATTGCTCATCACTCTTTTGTCTCTTGCTATGAGCCTACCAAGATAGAAGAAGCTCTTAAAGATCCGGATTGGATCAATGCCATGCATGAAGAGTTGAACAACTTCACTTGCAATGAAGTTTGGACTCTTGAAGAGTGACCAAAAGGTGCAAGAGTCATTGGAACAAAGTGGGTGTTCCGCAACAAGCAAGATGATCAAGGTGTTGTTGTGAGGAACAAGGCAAGACTAGTTGTAAAGGGGTTCTCTCAAGTTGAAGGTTTGGATTTTGGAGAGACCTTTGCACCGGTTGCAAGATTAGAAGCCATCCGTATCCTACTTTCATATGCATCACATCATGAAATGAAACTATATCAAATGGATGTGAAAAGTGCTTCACTATTGGGAAGGTCGACACCACACTATTCACCAAGAAGCTTGATGGGAATATCTTCATTTGTCAAGTATATGTTGATGATATCATCTTTGGATCATCAAATGAAGACTCATGCAAAGAATTTGGTGAATTGATGTCGAAGGAGTTCGAGATGTCCATGATTGGTGAGCTTACATTCTTTCTTAGTTTTCAAGTCAAGCAAATAAAAGAAGGCATCTTCATCTCTCAAGAGAAATACACAAAAGATCTTCTCAAGAGATTCAAGATGGATGAATGTAAGCCAATCAAGATACCAATGCCTACCAATGGATATCTCGACCTAGATGAGGGAGGTAACCCGGTTGATCAAACTCTCTACTGTTCTATGATTGATAGCTTATTATATTTAACCACATCTAGGCCCGACATCATGTTTAGTGTGTGTATGTGTGCTAGATTTCAAGCTAGTCCTAAAGAAACACATTTAATTGCCGTAAAAAGAATCCTTAGGTATCTTAAGCACACACCAAGCATTGGCCTTTGGTATCCCAAAGGAGCTTTATTTGAATTAATTGGCTATTCCGATTCGGATTACGCCAGATGCAAAGTTGATAGAAATAGCACATCCGGAGGGTGCCATTTGCTTGGGAGATCACTTGTGTCTTGGTCCTCCAAGAAACAAAATAGTGTGGCTTTGTCCACCGCCGAAGCAGAATACATTGCCACGCGTGCTTGTTGTGTACAAATATTATACATGAAACAAACTTTGCTAGACTATGGTGTAGTTCTAGAAAAGGTACATCTTTTGTGTGACAATGAAAGTGCGGTAAAACTTGCTAATAATCCGGTTCAACACTCTCGCACCAAGCACATAGATATCCGCCATCACTTTCTAAGAGATCATGTTGCTAAAAATGATATATCACTAGAAGGTGTAAGAACCGAAGATCAATTAGCGGATATCTTCACTAAACCGCTAGATGAGGCTACATTTTGTAGATTGCGGAATGAGCTCAATGTGCTTGATTTTAGTAACTTCACTAAAAATTGAGCTTGTGTTGTCCCTTGCATTCATTGTAATATACATCATGTTTAATTTTTGGCAATGCATATAGGGCTTGTCTAACATGGTTAAGATAACCGCCGAAAAGCATGTGAAGAAGCTTAACCTTGGATCAAACTTGACAAGCAACTAGATTTACTTACAAGTATTGCATATGCATGAATGTTGTTTTGTCGTTTTGTTCCATTTGCCCTCTTATTGCCTATTTTCTTAAAAAGAATAATAGCCTAAGGCAAAATATTTTGAAAAATATGAGGGTTTGAGAGAGGTCACTCACATCAGTCCCAATTGGTGTTTATTTGGATCTTATTCAAGTTGGGACTTGATTGGGAACAGGCAGCGCGAAGGAACTTTGAAGATTTGCTAGAAAAGGTGCACCGAACACTGCACCGGACGCTGCTGTCCAGCGTCTGGTCAGTTCACAGGAGGTGAACTACTGCTGAAGGAGTGACCGGACGCTGTGTTTGTGCATCTGGTCAGGAAGGGATCCAGTGTTCGGTCGTTTAGAGAAGGAACAGGCTATATTGACCGGACCCTACCTGTGTCCGGTCATGGACCACCGGACGCGTCCGATCCCGATTCCAGAGGAATTGGACCTCTCTGGAATCGACCGGACGCTGGGTGGTAGCGTCCGGTCGCTACCACCAGAGCGTCCAGTCAGTGGATCTCGCGTGGTCTCAGGACTCTTTTCTGTTTCCTTTCTTGTCGCGTTGGGGGACCTATTTATTTCAATCCGCCGTACCCCTTGCTAACCTATCCCGCCATGACCTAGCCTCTGCTCGTGCCTTCGACGCCGCCGCAGCTTGCCAACGCCGCCGTAGCTTGTCGCGCCGCCGTAGCCCCGTGCCAAACTCCCTCACGCGCCATCGCAACCTCCAGCCTCGCGCGCCACCGCATCTACCAGCCTCGCTCGCTACCGTGCCGCCGGGGCCGAGCCCACAGCTGAGTACTTCGCCATGGTTTCGTCGCCCACGTGTGCCACCATCGGCCCTCAGCCACCGAGCGCTGCTGCTGTGCCCTAGCTCTTCCTCCTTGATTGGTAAGGGCAAATCCATTTTCTCAAATTGCTTCGCGTATGACCTAGTTCAAATCTCAATGCATTGACCTAAATCATTCAGGGCCACCGAATTCTTCGAAGTGGTTCACGATCCCTAACCCTAGCCGGTTCCGAGGTTCCCCCGCGTGACGTCTTTTCTTTCTCTAGATCGCTGATCGTCAGGTAGCTTGCCCATCGTCTCAATTTCGCACCTACATTGCTTTCTTCCTAGGTCTTTCACATCTATTAGATATATTGTATTTATTCATATATCCATCTATTCTATCGTGCAGCGAGTCGATGCCATTGAGGTTCTTGTGGCAGTTGGTAGTCAACTCAGAGCCAAGCTCGTGAGTAAGGATCGAGGCCAAGCCTCAAGAGTGTCAGTTTGACAGTTGATCTTCATCAGCGGCAGTTCATCATCTTATCAGATCAGATGGCTCGCACCAAGAACGTTGGTGGTGGCCTAGGTGATGATGACCTGAGGCCCCCACCTCGCAAGCCTACAGGAACAAAAGGCAAAGCAACAAAGTCAGTGACATCCAAGAAGCGCAAGTACCCCGACGCAGAGACAGCGAGAGCAGCTGCAGTCGCTGAGGCCGCAGAGCGTGCTGAGAGAGGTGGTGCTCACAGTGGAGTCATCATAGCAGATCAGTTGGCACCAGATGCGCAGGGCAGACTGAGGGAGATTGAGCGACTTCATGGTAGTCCACCTGGGATTGTCATGATGGCAGGTCATCATCTAGCTATTGAGGAGCCTCAGCGTCAGGAGGAGTCCCAGTAGGAGGCACAGCAGTAGCCCCCACCAGTAGAGCCTCAGCCAGCTCAGGAGACTTAGGAGGGCCAGCAGGCTGAGGAGACCGAGCCGGCACCCCAGTTTCGCCGCTCTGGTTGTACTAGTACTACAGTTCCAGCAAGGCCAGCTACACAGCACAGGGGTTCGCACCCACCGCCTAGACCATAGGGTCCGCCTCTAGTGGTACACCTTGACTTGAGGGCCGCCACAGCCAGACAGGTTCGCTAGCTGAGGTTTGTTGAGTTCGATGTGTGGTTCCCTCCGAGGAGGGATGAGAGAGCAACTGATGGGTTCTACACGCCGCTCTAGGAGGATTTCTATAATGCTTATCTCAATAGTGGCGCAGTGTTCAGATCATAGAGAGTCTGCAGTTTAGAGTCTATTGTGGTAGCAGCCAGAGAGCACATCCACCCCTACTTGTCATATTTGCCGAGGCTCGTAGATCTGATTGGTCGGACAGGAGTATATGTACCATCTTGGGTCCGGCAGTTTTATGCTTCACTCTACGTTGATCCGCATCACAACTTCATTCACTTTGCATTCAACAGCAGAGATTACAGGGTGATGAGTTTCAGGGCCCAAGAGATACTGAGGCTATAGGATCAGCTTGTCAAATTGCATGAGGTGTGCTATGGATAGCAGGAGCCTCCCAGGCATCCTCATGGAGGGTTGGTGCCTCCTACAGATCTAGTGTGACATTGTTTCAAGGAGCCCTTCGGTGAGGGGTCGAGCAGGAACCCCAGTGACCTGACTCCTATAGCGCGAGTGCTTGAGGCCATTATCAGGAGGACACTGCTTCCTATGTTGGGATATAGGGAGGGTCTGACTCGCTTACAGCTCTGGCTACTTAATGCCCTGATGCAGCAGACCGTGTTCGATATTTGGGACCTCCTTCTATCAAAGATGGAGGATACTATAGCTGAGGGCTTCAAGGGTCGCAGACAACTTCTGTATGCTCATTGGATCACTTTCCTGATGCTTAAGTGTGTACAAGTCAGGACCCCAGAGATAGTTGCTGAGTACAGGGCTGCCACCATAGAGTTTCCAGCATATAACATGGCACAGAGGATCAGGCATAGCACTCCACAAGCACCTGCTCAGCCCAGTCGTCGTTCAGATGTTCTAGAGTCAGCAGCTCAGCAGGACGAGATCATTAGAGGCATAGCCACTACAGAGGAGGAGCAGCTTGAGGCACAGCAGGGAATGACCGAGTCTAGTGATAGTTCAGATGATGACTATTAGCTGATTCCTTAGATGCCTCCACGCAGACATGATGTAGAGGCCGGCAGTTCCAGCTCAGCTCCACCCGCACCGCAGACGGACCCCGCATTGATTGCCATTCTTGAGCGGATGCAGCGGGAGCAGGAACGATAGGCTCAGGAGACAGCTGCCAACTTTGCACAGTTTCAGGCTCGTCAGGACGAGTTCCAGCGATAGCAGCAGCTCCTTCAGCACTAGTACTTACTTATGTAGCAGCAGCTCATGGGATTTATGCAGCATGTCATCACAGCACTTAGGGCCCCATAGCCATAGCTTTCGCCCTAGCTTGCTTCGCCTGCCACCACTTCGATGACTCCAGCAGTATAGCCCAGTGGGCTTCAGAGTCAGGGACAGCCTCCAGCTCCATTTGCTTCACCCACAATTTAGGTGTCCTAGTGGTTGTCCTCGCTAGTGGTTGCCCCATAGTTCACTCCATATCACACGGGTTTCTCACCAAAGCAGTCACCCTCACTATTTGTGCCTGACACGTCAGTCTCTAGGAGTCTTGGAGCATCCTTCAGCGAGTTGACCGGTATGCCTACACCGCCTTATATGCACACCGCTGGTCCTTCTACAGCAGCTCCAGCTATCATGACTCCTCAGAGGCTCCCCTCGTCTGTCGCCTCATTAGATCCTATGACAGATGTCTTAGCAGCATCATAGGCAGCACCTGTCCTAGCTCAGACCTAGACCACTTCAGCGACACTTCCTGCCATAGAGGGTCAGTCAGTTCAGAGCTTAGGGTCAGATGATGATGGCGCCCAGTTCCATCTTGCTCCATGTACTTCAGTGCCCGACTCGTCCGCTACAGCCCCACCGACCGACCCTTAGGTTTTGGTGTTTGACGCTAAAGGAGGAGAGGGTTCGAGTATGTAGACTCAGGGGGAGCGAGTCTTAGGGGGAGCTAGTTATCTAGTATTAGCGTATTATATACATTTGGAGTTTTATTTGTGTGATACACTATTACTTATGCATTCGTGTGTTTACTTTCATGCATACTATTATATATATGTGATAGTGTTATATACATGATTGTGATATATGACATGTGCGCTTTCTACTTTGCATTATTTAAATGTCATATCACTTGTGTTATGCTCATTTTCCCTTGCTTCCGCATTTATACTTCGAAGCAAATGAGCTTTGTTACTTATACTCTTGCTTAATCCATATCCGTTGAGTACATTGTGTTGGCTTGGGTCATATAAGCTTGCCTAACACTTTTGTTCTTATTGACAAAAGCTTATATGAACCAAGCCCGTCAAAAACCTCACTCTTTCACATACTCGAGGTGGTATTGTCATCAATCACCAAAAAGGGGGAGATTGAAAGCATCTAAGCCCCTAGTTAGATTTCGATGATTAATGTCAATACAATATTACTATGACTAACGTGTGTTTTGTAGAGGCAATAAAGTTAGGTCATGATAATGGAGATCGATTGGGCAATCGAGGTGGTCATGCCCCAACAATGGAAATCGTTTCGGTTTCAAAGGATGGACAACAAGGTTAAGGATAACTAGTTCTAAGTGTCGATTGGAGTTGGAGTGACACTTAGAGTAGTTTAGGACTTTGTTTTTTCTTTGGTCGTACTATTAAGGGGGTATGAATGGGTAGCTTGACCTAGTTGAGTCTAGTGAGTTAGGTGTGGTGCACACTTGTTAAAACTAGCTCTAGGTAGCTCCTATGAATGCCTAAGATACTTTGGAGCAAACTTCATTCACATATGTTCGAGAGTTGGAAGTGAATGGAGGGTCAAATGCTGACCGGACGCTGGCCCTGCTGCGACCGAACGCTGGCCACAGGGTCCGGTCAGTACATTTGATCAAGGCGTTCGGTGTGACCGGACGCTGGATCGGTTAAGTGACCGGACGCTAAGAGGCAGCGTTCGGTCGACTCCAGTAAGGTTCCAGAGAAGGGAACCTGTGACCTGACGCGTCCGGTCAGTACTGACCGGACCCTGAGGGTTCAGCGTTCGGTCGAGTCCAGTAAGCATCCAGTGAGGGTTTCATGCGACCGGACGCGTCCGGTCAGTGGTGACCAGACCCTGCCAGCGTCCGGTCAACACATTTTCACTGGTTCGCGGGTTGAACTGACCGGAGCATCCGGTCAATACGACCAGAGCATCTGGTCACCCCGCAGAAACTCATAACGGTTCGTTTTTTAGGCTGCCTTATAAATAGAAGCTCCACTCGTATGTGGAGTTACTTTTGCTCATTCCAACAGCTGAGAAACATGTTTGTGAGTGCCAAGAAGAGCAAGGTCCTAGTGAGGTGTTTGAGATTTGAGAATCCAAGAGAGTAGCCTCATTAGTAAATCAAGAGTAGTCAAGTGTGCATCCATCTTCTCATTAGGCTTCGCGTGGTTAAGTGAGAGTTCGTGCTTGTTACTCTTGGTGATTGCCATCACCTAGACGGCTTGGTGGTGATTGGGAGCTTGGTGATCACCAGACGGAGCTTGTGGGTGACCCAACTCAAGTTGTGAGCGGCTTTGGGTGATTCGCCGTGATGGAGTGTCGAAGAATCAACCCGTAGAGAGCACTTGATCCTTGCGTGGATCAAGGGGGAGCTACACCCTTGCGTGGGTGCTCCAACGAGGACTAGTGGGGAGTGGCGACTCTCCGATACCTCGGCAAAACATCGCCGCGTTCCTCTCTCTCTTTACTTTGAGCACTTACTTTGAGTATTTACTTTGAGCAATTCAATACTTGTCTTTACATTCATAGAATTGCCATGCTAGAGTAAGTTTGGAACATAGGTTGCAAGTCCTTTGTGCGTTAGTTTGATAGAAACACTTTTCTAGGCACAAGGGGTTAATTGGGCTATCCGTAGGATTTGATTATTGCAAGAAAATTTAGAATTAGCCCAATTCACCCCCCCTCTTGGGCATCTTGATCCTTTCACACTCCACTAGATCCTAAATGCATATGCAATGAATTAGAGCATCTAGTGGCACTTTGATAACCGTATTTCAATACGAGTTTCACTCCTCTTAATAGTATGGCTATCTATCCTAAATGTGATCACACTCGCTAAGTGTCTTGATCACCGAAACAAAATGGCTCCTACATTTTATACCTTTGCCTTGAGCCTTTTGTTTTTCTCTTTCTTCTTTTCCAAGTTCAAGCATTTGATCATCACCATGCCATCACCTTTGTCATGATCTTTGTCATTGTTTCATCACTTGGAGTAGTGCTACCTATCTCATAATCACTGTGATAAACTAGGTTAGCACTTAGGGTTTCATTAATTAACCAAAACCAAACTAGAGCTTTCACATGGCCAACTGCTGTCCTGTTGAAGTTTCATATAACAATACTCCGTAATCTTAAAATTAAGCATTCTAAAATAGAAAGAGGGATTGATTCACTCAGATTTCAGAATAGTCATACCGAAAAGCATCATAGAGTCACAATGAGATAATGAGTGCACTTCGGATGTAGTAAGTATTTTTTTCTGTTAGCGTGGACCATGTTGCTGAAACCTTGCGGCTCTGATAAGAAATAAATTTACTGGGTGGATCATGGGAAAAGAATAATGATAAAATTCATTTGATTGAAATCTAACATAAAAGCATGCATACACTACATTAAAAGCATAGGCATGGATCTGATTACCTGAGCACATTAGAACAAACATGATATAATATTTATATCTTGAACATGGTTCAAAATCGCTGATCGGCTGAAAAAACTAGAGAGTATTAGCTCCATATGCCAACCATAAATATAAATTGGCAAATAAATTAACATTAAGGTATGGATGCAATATATTTCTATTTTCTATTCGGCATGCATCATATATCTACCTAGAACTTCATGTCACACTTACTTTGTTGGAACAATTCAGAACATGGCATCAGAGCAGTCTGTGCCTTAAAGAAAACACCATATTCATTTATGAATTCTGCATGGTCTTGACACAGCTGAAAATAAAACTGAACCCAAGAATTTGATCCAGGACCAACATCTGCCATTACAAAGGAAGGAAAATGAAATTGTAAGTAAATGAATAGGCTGAGGTTTATGAAGGTAGACAGGATGCATATATTATATGTAAAAGGTCTGGTGCACCTCTCTGAACTCATTAGAAGTGTTCCATTCTTGAGGCAAGGAAAATGACCTGCAGAATCTGGATGGGCTCACCAAAATAGCAGCTAGCATGCTGAACCATGTGGAGGGCCCTGATCAATCAGGCTGAAAAAAACAAAAAAAAATTATCAGTAGCTGTGGCAACCAAAACACTTGGTTACGGTATAGAAGTCAAACTCTAGGCATGCTCTTAGGATTCAATCGAAACAAAAATCCAATCACCACATAATAGCAGTCAATGTGGCCCAATCCGATGGAAAAAACCAAAAGGACCAAAGCAAGGAGGGGGGATACCTTTAACATTGAGATGGCTGTGATAATGAATCATTGGACAAGCACCATATGGGAACGCAATAGAGACACTTGGAGCAGTAGTGTAGCAAGACAAAAAGAGAAGCCGATGCTCATGCATCCTAACACCTGACATCTACAAATTTAGGATGACAAAGGCATTGGCATATATTACATAAGCAGAACACCAACCGCAGCACAATAGATCATACCATTTGTGTTTGAGCAATCAAAGACATGTGACTATTTGTTATTGCAAAGCACACCAAAATGAAGGAAAGATTAAATCCATGCACACCAGGGTATCATGTTTCCAAGAAGAATTACACAATCGAGGTGGTTGGGTTCAACAAGAACTCACCATGTATTATCGTAGTTGTCTATCTTCGTTGCCACCATATGTGCATCACTGAGATACTCATCTATCTCTGCAGCATATAAAGCAGTAAAAACAGGAGTCTGGAAACATATTGAAACCTGAAGAATTCACAGAATCTGGAAATCACTATTGAGAGCACAAAAACAAACGTGAAAGACCATGATCCAAAAAACTCACCTTTGAGCAGTTGACATCATCAGAACTCATAAGGCTGAAAAGGAAAGTGGGTCACATACAAATAGATGAAACATGTAGGGTCAGTTTTCAATGGACAACAAGCACAGATAAATTTTAAAAACATGTGAATAATCTCAGGTCAAATATCTTTAATAAAAAAGGTTTAGATGGCAACAATCTGGATAGAGAGGGCAATCCATTTCGTCCTTTGTCTGATTACCACATGTGTACAGTAAGTATGCAGAGCACACCTATTAACTGTTCTTAAGCAGCACTTACATTTAATAGTTCACAATTCTTGAGTACCCATGCCGTAAACCTATAACCAGAAAATGTCACGACTCATCATATTTCGTCGTTGCGCTCAGGCTGCGCAGGGAAAAAAGAACAGGTAGTGGGCAAAACGAAGAGAAGTATAAAAAGGCATTGAATCATAAAATTGGTTCAGAGAAATTTCCTTATAGAAGTAGCCACGTGTCCATTAAACATAAAGCAAAATTATGGATATTTCACTGATCTGGACATAAGAAACAACAAGGAAATCATCGCCCAAACAGCAACATGGATATCTTACACCTTTAGGTATTAGCATAGAGTAAAAAAGAACAGTACATAGGAGGATCCTGAAACTTTAAGATGGCATTTGCAAACTCTCTTGAACCTAGGATATTTAGACCTGTAGGTACCAACGTAAAGCAATGAGAGGTACATATATAAAGATCGAAGAACATAAACTAAGAGGTAGCATATGAAATACCTTACATTGTAGCAACTCTTGTAAGCAGAAAATCGCATTTGTACACCATATCGTGGACGAGGCAGCAGCCTGTAGATAAATGGAGAAGTAGCAGCAATAAACGTAGCAAGAACAATGAAGGACCATGAATCTAGCGAAAGAATAGAAAAGCACAACTTTTTTCGAAGGCTTTGATAGGTGCGGTACAAATTAGGAACTGACAAGATTACTTCATAGCAGCTGTCACTGGACTACCTTTTCTTCCATGCTTCACCCAGCCCACAACCCAGTGAAAGTAGGACACATTTTTATACAGCCAAATTAGATGTATATAGCCCCAATCATTAGCACGGAGTGTTTAGTAGCCTAGATCCAGCTCTAACAAGCTCTTACAATGCATTTTTCTTCGAATTAGGATACCTATCTAAGGCCCATGTACCTCTCTACAAAGCTTTGAATTTACCTATTGTTCATATCTTTGAGCTTCGGAGTAGTGTTCGTCGGAAGGACTCATGGAAGATTGGCCTCCACTTGCTTACATGCTCTTACATGTTAAACCATAATATGTTTTGCTTAGATGTATATACAACTTTACTGTTCTTGTACAAAATGTCTTTGTACAAAAACAATGCTTTCTCTTTGATAAAACCAAATTCATGATCCCTTGCTTATTACTTAAGGGTAAGTCCTGTTGAGCACGCTCGTGTACTCAAGGTACTACTATTTATTGAGTTTTGTAGGTGACGGTGCACCTATGTATGGGTATGGTTCTTCCACGCTCCTGATCCCTTAGCAGATTGGGATTACTAGAAGCCCTCCTATGTGAGGTGTAGGTCAAGGTTATGGCATTAGACCATGATTTGTTGTATAAAACTTATGTTTTTTAAAGACTTCTATTGTAGACTTGATAGTTGTTTATTTGAATGTGATAGACTAAATGTGAAACAATGTGTCCTAGATGAAGGCTGAGTAAGTATGGTGCTACAAATGGTAGTACCCAGGATGATTGGATGGGTCGGGGTTAGGCTAGCACGGTCAATGAATGGCAACTGTGTAAACCCCCGGTGTGATCGGAGCGCAGTCTTGTTAGTGGAGGAAAATCATGTCCATAATTTGTTTTAGATTTTCTTTGTTGTGATATAGCGACGTCATTGTATCATCATTGACAGCAAGAGTTGCAACAGTCTTGTAAGCTCCGAGATGGTCGAGAAGCTTGGCTTGACCACTCAATTACACACATGTCCATGCTATATCCAATGGATAAATTCTTGTGATAAGATAAAGGTAAATACAATTGCATGTATTGAATTTTCGATTAATACTTATAAAGATAGTGCATACATTAACATATACCTATGCAAGCATGTTTTTTGTTGCTAGATAAACCCTAAACAATGTTTCACATAATACGATTGCTAACAAATACATGTTCAAATACAATGGTAGCAAAATTACTCTTTTACCTTCGACTATTCCTGGAATTTTAGAAGTTGATCTTATATGGGCAGAGAATAAAGAACTAAGCCTTTAGAAAAAAAATGGGTTAATTCAAATGTTGTAATACCTTCCTCTAAACTTGATTTGTTATAGAATGAGTCTACTACTTTGCCTCTTGTTGGAACTATTATCTTGCACATTGTACAAGAGAAAGAGGTCAATCAGTAGAGAATGCACATCACAATGTTTCAAGTGAGAGCTATCCTCATATCTAGAATTTATCGACCAATCATGTGATCAAAGAGCAACATTTAGAAGAAACTTTTATTGATTTACCTTGATTTGGTCGTTATTCCTGGTGATAAGAAGGAGTTCTGCGTTGATGCTTATGTTAATCATGTGCCACAAATAATGACAGAAAATGATTCTTTTGTTTTGGAACCAAATGCTTGTGCTGAAAATAAAAATTTTCTTCCCAATGCTACTAGAAAAAATTAAAGAACAAAAACACAAGTTCCTATTAATAGATCAGTCGGTCTTTACAGCAAGAGTAAAGTTCCTATTAAATGTTTTTATAGTAGGATGAACATTGTGCACACATGGTGTGACAAGATGAACTTTGT
Organism: Miscanthus floridulus; assembly: GCF_019320115.1. Taxonomy (NCBI): domain Eukaryota; kingdom Viridiplantae; phylum Streptophyta; class Magnoliopsida; order Poales; family Poaceae; genus Miscanthus; species Miscanthus floridulus. The sequence continues at coordinate 43,697,276 of NC_089594.1, read as the reverse complement.
CAAAAACATTATGTTTTTTCTGCATGTGCTCAAAGAAGCCATGTAGAAGAAAATCATGTCTACTGCAACTTGCAGATGCAAAGAGGATGAAATGTTGCAGATGCGACCAGCATTGCAGTGGAAAACTAGGAACTTCATTCATGCAACATGATGCAATATATTGTTACAATTTCCATGGTTTATTCATCAAGACATCAAGGACAAGTTTCTATTAATAGCTTTTATACTATACAGATGATGTGACAAGATGAACATCAAGATTATGTTGTCTGCCACATGAGCTCAGTTATACTATACAGAAGCAAATCATGTCGGATGAAAAGAAGATTGTGGTTGCAGATGTCATGAGCATTGAGATTGAAAAGGAGAAAGTCATTTGTGCAACATGATGCAGCATGTTAATTCAATTGTCGTTGGTTTAGTCCATTAAGGCATAAATTATCAGCATACACGCTGCAACTGAACAATGGATTGCACAGTAGCATAACAGAACATAGCTCCACGACCCAATAGTAAACATTGCAAGAAATAGAAATCCAATCAACTATGCTCACTGCAATCCTGAACATTAGTACCTATACCCAAACCAATAATAAATACAACAATTTACGACCATATGTACAAACATTTCTTAGGAGACCACAAACAAGATGAAACATATTCTGGGCAACAACATATGATAAAGAAACTTCTAGACAGAATGTTTCCCTGGATGGGAGAAGACTAAAGAGAGAGAGATTGTAACAAGTCTTCAACTCATCGGGGTAGACTGACATATGAACCATGATGAATACACCCTCCAATTCCTTGAACTTTATTTAGCTTCCTGTCATAATTCAATGTAGCAATGAGTGTTAGCAACATGAGATATCACTGCATTATACACACATACATAGGCTGTATCACTGTGCTGGTCCATTATAACATCGAAAAAACAGTCTAAAAAAGCACTCACAATGTATCTGATATAAATACTGAATACGACTAAATGTAAATGTTATTTTCGTTCAATCTGACCTACCAAAACCATAACAGGTATAACATTGTTCTATATTTAGTTTTGGATGTTACTTCACTACCATTAGTTGTTGGCGCTACAGAAATATTTCCATTTAATACAGATTAATTTCCATGAACAATTGGGCAAATCAAATGTGTAGCAGAAATATGACACCCTTACAAGGAATAAAGGAAATTCCTCATTAACAAATTTCAGAAGTAAAGCAAAAGCACCTTTTATCCATATTATTATAATGCATACCACAAACACTGTTGCAAATTTGCAAAAATACACTTATTCTGAAAAAATATGTTTACATAAAGTCAAACTAGCAAATAGTGATCTAGTATCAACCTCACATACCTCCTCTAGCTGTTGAAACCTCCAAGTTTGTTTTCTTCCTTTCAAGGATTAGAGAGGGGATCTTGCAAGCAGACAATTGTTCAAAGTTGTACAGCTTTCTCCAGTTTTTTCTGCACTATAACTTAAGGAATATTATTTCTTCTTTTTAAGATTTGGTGCACCTTGACACCTGTTATTTACAATTGAACATCACCATCTCTGCAGGGCCATCATGTATCAAGAGATCATAGGTTGAACCAAACAAATCATTTCAATAACAGATCAGAAGTTGCAGTCTTTCCACCATTCACTGAAAGCTTTCTTTTCATCTGAATTTCCCGGACTGTTTCAGAAATCAAGAGACTCAGTTTTGGAACACTCTTAGTAGTCAATGGCAGGTCAATTCCAGCATTTCTCAAAGCTTCTATGATAAGTTTCTCAGATTTTGGGTCATGGTCAGCACATCGCAATGGAGCACTGCCTCTCAGAACAGGTTTTCCACAAGTTGCTTCCCCATTTGGCAGACCACTGCATGAAATTATAAGAGTAAACAGTTGGACATGAATCAATGCTTGCTATGTACAAGATAAACAGAGAAAATATCTGAAAGGTAAAGTTGGCACTACACAAATTCAATGTTTCGTTTCATACACTGACATGCCCATGCATATGTGCAAGACCCAAGGAAGAAGTATTGAACACTAAATATAGTTCCTCAGCAAAAAGAAAGATAGAATTTTTTTTTGAAAGAGTATAACCCACCAATGCAATAAGTGATAGCACCAAAACTAACTACAACCAACAATAGTTAAAGCTGAACTTCATGTATATAGAATTCTGGATTTGGTATACTCCTACCTAATCCCAGTAAGATACAACATTAATTATAATTCTTTTATGTCAACAAATTTACTATACAAGTATAATGATGATAAAATTTAAGAGGTCTTTAACATAAAGATAACAGATGATGATGGCATAAAAATACTATATTGTTGGGTTTTTTCCAGAAACAAATGTAACATCCATGTGAAATCAGACTTAATAAAAAATTTGAGTGAAAAAATGGGAACCAGTGTCAGCGACTGTCCATTTACTTGTAGGATCATTTTGAGAACAAAACCAGTCTTCTTAATATAATAATATGCAACCCTCCTACAGGTTTGAGAAAAAAAATAACAAAACCAGTAAAAAATATGCTGGTGTTGATAAAAAGGCCATGCACAGACTGAATGGTTCAATGCCCCAACTCTGAATTCAACTGCACCACACAGATAAGACCCATACAACCAGCCAAACTGTGGAAGCATGTGGAGTTTCCATTCAGGGATACTCTTACTAGGCAAATATATCCTGTCATATTGAAATCGGCCAAAAATACTAAGAACATTTGAAGTCACGCTGGCACGACATGGGGGTGGCAATGCAGCCTGAGCGTTCAAGGGTTTATAAAGATGTCATGCCAGTTCAAAACGCTGTGAATAATCACATAAATGCAGTACCGCAGTACGCCCATGTGTAAATTTAGAGCCAAGCACAATGATAGAGGTAAGCTTAGTCAACTGTTGCTGAGTTGCGGTGCAGCTCAAGGTATGCCATAGGTTGAGCTCAGCCATGCTAGCTTAACTTGCAAGGGTACCATGATTTTCTTCATGGGTAGGAATCAAGTGAGCATTACCGAAAAAGAAATAGTACCACATACAATGTTATGTGCAAATAATTTTGTTTGTATGGCCCACTGATAGTTATTAAGGTCATAAGGCAAGGTGTGCACCCAACCCTCTTCACATAATCGTATCACCTAGACACTTATGGCAGAGACCTAGGTGATGTCACATGTAGAATCATGAATGCCCAAGAGTAAGTCCATCTCAGCTCAACACACTGTGACACCTGACAGGATACCAAGACTATCCTTTTACTGTGCGAAAGGTAGTCTTAGGATTCCCAACCATTGCCACTTCACTTATTCATATGACTTCATGTGGCATCCAATCATTCTTTTAGGCATTTCCTATCTTCCATTCCCCTTTGCTGCCTCCGTTTCTCCACATTGTTGCAACCTTCTTACTGAAGTCAACAAGAAAAGCAAGGGTAGCATAACAAGAGACAATGGATGATGCAGAATCTATACCCTGAAGGGTGAGAGGCGTAATCGAACCGGAAGAGTGGGAGACAACAAAAAAGAGCTGTAGAAAGTCAAGAGAACACAAGATATGGTGGAATCTTCTCTGAGAAGGGTGAGTGACAGCAGAATCAAGACAGAGAAGGTACACATGAAATGCGCAGGATGAGGCCTTGTCCCATGGCAACCTACATATTGGTTGACAATACGTTAAAAACAATGGCAAGTTTAATAGGAAGACATCAATTGTTGGTGCAGAGCTTGGTTAAGCGGAACAGCACACAAAAGGAGTTGCCAGCAGACCGCAAAATTTTAAAAGTTCAGTTAACAATCCCAGCTAGTCAAACTGGTTTGTGTGTCTCAAAACATATTTATGTTAGTCAATTTTGCTTTGGTGGTCAGAAAGTTGAGGTGATAAATGGATCCATTGAGAGAGAATTGGCAACACATGAAGAACATTTAATGCAATGCAGTAACAAAGTCCTGAGAAGACCCGAAAGCTAACTCTGAAACATTCAGCATAATATCGATGAGGGTCAAGCTATTCCATCATATCTACCAAACAGTCAAGCCCCACCCTCTTTTTGTCAATGGTTAGATGGAATAACTTGCTGAACATGGAAAGGTAGAGGCACATGCCAAAGTAATTGTGAGTGAGGATATTAATTGAAATTCACATGCAATTAATTCAGGATAAAATTGCATAATCTGATAAATTAAAATAAAGGCACTGATATAGGATATAGATAAGTGAAATGAAGAATTCAACAGCTACATAGTTAAGTTCAAGGATTCAGTAGCAATAAAGTTTCCAAAAATGCCTTAATCTATCCAAAAAGCTAGGAGGCAGCTACAAGCCAGCTCTGGATCTGTTGCATTTTGCAGTTGCTAGTTCCCATTTTAAATCATCACATACATCCACTAGTATTTACATTTCACCAAAATAGTAGATAACTACTATAGTTAACTATATTAGTCCAGATACTAGTGTAACTAGTATTTACATTTCACCAAAATAGTAGATAAGTGCTATAGTTAACTATATTAGTCCAGATACTAGTGTAACTAACTTTTAAAAGGAAAACAAGGATTCAAGGAATACGCGGGAAACAAGGTATTCCAAACAGAATTGTGAGCCTTCACCAAATAATTGAACAATATATGTCTGCAGATTTAGTCCTCTGCCAATCATGTGCTAGAAAATAAAAGATAACCACCAAATGTGCTTGAACAGGTTTTCTACATTAAAAAAGAACTAGTATTAAAAAAAGTCTACAAATTCCACCTAGGATGAAATGAAGTCACTAGCAATCCTGGACTAGTGCACAAAGTCCGCCAACCAGAATTATATACAAATATTGCGAAATTATACCACCAAGCACATCCTGGACTAGTGCACCCATGAAGCATACCTTTTCTTGGTGGGGAAGGCGCAGGGCTGATAGAGCTGCTGCTTCGGGTCCAAGAGGATGTGATTGAAGCAGTACAGGGACAGGGGCATCGCCTTGGCCTCGCAATTTGAGGCCGCACAGCCCGCCCTCCCGCCCGCAGCCGACACAGGAGGGGCAACGGCACAATTCTCCAGCGGGTCAACGACGACTCCATTCTCTGGCGGTCCAGCACTGACTCCATTCTCTTTCGGCAGCAGCAGCGGCGGGGGCAGAGCGTGCGGGGGCTCGTCGTCGAGCGCGGGGCTGGCGCCGTGCTCCCACCAGTACTCGCCGTGCCTGGCGGGGAGCTCATCGGCGAGCACCCAGTACTGGGCGCGGTAGAGGGAGCAGAGCTGCACCAGGCGGCGCCGGCGCCGGCAGAGTACCTCCTCGCGGGACAGCGCCGCCGAGAGGCTGAGCTCCGTATCGCGCGCCGCGCCAGCGACCTCCACCGGCGGGCGCGGCGGCGGCAGCGGCGGGTGGGGGTCGTCCATGGAATGGAATGGACCAGGTCACCGGGGGTATTCCACAGCTAGGGTTTGGGGGTTTAAGGAGGCGGCGGGGGCGGGGAACCAGAAGCGGAAGGTTTGCCGCCGCGCCGGGAGGCGAGGCGCGGAGATCCGAACGGGCCCGTCTCAGAGCAAATCCTGCCCTGACTAAAAGCAGCTTGTCTTTTTTTTTCTTGTTCGGCCCATTTGCTGGGCAGCCCAATGGGTACGATGAACTATTGCCTCTGATGAACATTTTTTTTAGAGACCTGCAGTCTGTTCGCTTGTTGGTTTCAGCCAGCCCAAACCAGGTAGCCAACAGTGTTTTTCTCTCACAGCAAACCAGCACCGGCCAGCCCAAACCAGCCCAGAAACCAACCAGCAGACAGGCCGCTGGTTGTTTACTCTCGGCTAGTTTTGGTTATCTATAGTTCTATCCTCAATTTATTTATATTCTGATTCTGACTGGTGCAAGTGCAACAAAGCCGCTATGCCATTTTGCAAAATGGTATTTGTCATGGTCTGATCCATTATTTCTATAAATGATAGTCTATGCATTTTGTAGATGGTTAATCAAATCAATGTAGGAAGAAAATCGCTTATGTTGTTTCTAAAGATAATTAAATAGTTAAGCACTTCTTGTTTTTCAATCACACAAATTTCCTACCATAATTCTTAGTGCAAATGACAGGCTTTTTAACTAAAACAAATTACTCTAGTATCACATGTGGGCCACCACATATTCTGCTCATGAAACTTTATTATTGTTGCATCTTGTAATAATGTGATTCCTCGGCGTCCAAAATTTAGAAACAACGTAGGGCCTATTTGGAATGGTTTAAATTTTAGGAGAAGCTCTCCAGTTGTTCGCAACATCCACTCAGTGGGAGAAGCTTGAGCTAGAAAAAAACTAACAGATTGGCTTTACCACTAGCTCCCATGATCGGACCATGGCGATGGAGACGAAGGTGTCTGGATCCTACATGGAGATGGGTAGATAGGTTCTTAACCAAACGGAGGGAAGCTCATGAGTGACACTCTTAGGAGCTCGTACACTAAAGGTGAGGGCAATGGCTAGATGGTGGGGAGCTTGGTGTCGCTAGAGGGGAGCATAACGACATAGGTGGTAGAGCCTAGCGACATGAGAGCATATGAGTCGGAGGAAGGAGTCATGGTGATCTCGGAGAGGCTTCTTGTGGAAAACAGAGGAGTCGGGGCTACAATATCTGTCCTCCTACCTAACTACTCCTAATACAAGTGTTTCCTTTTAATATACTCTAAAGAGTTTCCCTAGCCGCAACCCCTCCTTCGATGGTTGTCGAGTCATGGGCACATGCACGGTCTATGTTGCTGCATGCCCGATGCTTTCCTTCTCTCCTCTTCCTTCTCTGATATCCAATACCGGTCATAACAATAGAAGAGTGTGATAGCCAAAGGGGAGAGGTCAGTGCCATTGGAGGAGAGGACAATGCCAAAGGGGGGATCTAGATGCTGCACAAGAGGTGGTGTATGTTAATGGTTTGGCCATTCTCCATTTGTCTAATGCTCAACTTTTAGGGCCCCTTTGGAACAAATGATTTACAAAACAATGGAATAGGAAAAATATAGGAATGAAATGTCCTAACACTTCAAATCCTACAGGATTTTAGAGACCGTACCTTTGGAAGCAACATGGGAAAAGCACAGGAAACAAAACAATGAGGTTTGAACTACATGTTTAGGCCTCCTTTGGACTTAAGGATTGGCATAGGATTTTTGTAGGATTCAAGTTTCTAAGGATTTTTTCCTATACATCTCTTTGGTTCATAGGAAAAGGCCAGGAAGAATTCCATAGGGTTGAATTCCTATGTTTCAATTTCATAGGAAAATAAACAAGAGCTCAGAGCTCTTGGAAAGTTTTCTGGCAGGAAGAACTCATTCATGTATGTTTGTGTTGCTTTTTACATATTTGGTGAGAAACCAAGTGCCTTCACGCTTCTTCCAGGGAGGAGGACTTGGGCCCCAGCCACAACCAAAATGGTAGCAGATGGTGAGGGGCTACCAAAGGCCTCCTCATGTACTTTACTATGGTTCCAATTCATGTGGGATTAGAGAAACAAGGCACCTCAATTCATACATTTTTTCTATCCTATGTTCCGAAGGAGGCCTTAGTTTCCTTCAAAATTCCTTCACAATGGTCCAATCCATAGGGATTTCAAAGGAATTGTTGGGAAACATTCCTTGTTCCAAAGGGCCTCATAGGAATTTTTACTATAGGATTTAAATCCTTCAAAATTCCTATATTTTCCTCCATTCCAAAGGGAGCCTTAAGGGGGGTGTTTGGCAGGGCTCTTTCGAGGAGTTAGAGCCATTTTGGAGGAGCCATAATTTGTAGCTCATCCAAAATGGCCCTGGCTCCTCTGTTTTCACTAAAAATGGCTCCTCCTACAAAAAATTTGGTAGGACTCCTGCGGAGGAGGTAGAGCCAGAGCCAAGAAGAACCCTACCAAATAGGTCCTAAATGTCTGCCTATTCAACAAAATGGCTTCTTTGTTGTTTTCTTAAATCTTTGTGATTTCTTCTGGAGTCTTCATGCCCTTTATCTCTTCGCATAGGATCCAGTAGACCCTATCTATGGCATCTTAGCACACATTATTTTGTTGGAAAAATCTTAGCACACATTATAGTCTAGTGATTGAGTTGTCATCACTATAACAAGAAGGCAGTCTTGAAAGGTCCTAATATGGCTAGAGGGGGGGTGAATAGCCTATTTAAAAATCTACAAATTAACTAGAGCAATTTGATTAGTATGACAAATAGCGTAATGCAAATTTGCTCTAGCTCTACAAGGGTTGCAAGCCACCTATCCAACAATTCTAGTTGCAATGAGTACTTAGGCACACAAACTTGCTACTCCAAAGAGCTCAACTAGATGAATGTAAATAATAAAGCAAGCTCTCAATTCTAATTACACTAAAGAGCTTGTATCAACTAGTTTGCAAGAATGTAAATAAGTAAGTAGGGTGATTATACCGCCGTGTAGGGGATGAACCAATCACAAGATGAAGATCAAGCCAATCACCGGGAGAATGCAAATGACAAGAGACAACCGATTTTTCTCCCAAGGTTCACGTGCTTGCCAACACGCTAGTCCCCGTTGTGTCGACCAATACTTGGTGGTTCGGCGGCTAAGAGGTGTTTCACAAACCTCGTCCACACGATAGGACACCGTAAGAACCAACCCACAAGTGAGGTAACTCAATGACACGAGCAATTTACTAGAGTTACCTTTTGGCACTCCGCCGGGGAAGATACAACTCCCCTCACAATCACTGAAGGCGGCCACGAACAATCACCAACTCGTGCCGATCCTTCACCGCTGCTCCAACCGTCTAGGTGGTGGCAACCACCAAGAGAAACAAGCGAAATCCGCAGCGCAACACGAATACCAAGTGCCTCTAGATGCAATCACTTAAGCAATGCACTTGGATTCTCTCCCAATCTCACAATGATGATGGATCAATGATGGAGATGAGTGGGAGGGCTTTGGCTAAGCTCACAAGGATGCTATATCAATGAAAATGTGCAAGAGTTATCCTTTGAGCCAGCCATGGGGCTATAAATAGAGCCCCCATCAAATAGAGCCGTTATACCTCTTCACTGGGCAAAATGCGCTCTGACCGGACGCTCCGGTCATACTGACCGGACACTGGCCCTCAGCGTCCAGTCGCCCGATGGATGCCACGCATCACCGGCTTCAAACGCTGTTCATCGGATTTCAACGGCTACGAAGCTGACCGGACGCTCCGGTCAAAACTGACCGGACGCTGAAGCCCCAGCGTCCGGTCGTTTCCAGTAAGCTCCCCGAGGCATATTTTTTCGACCGGACGCGTCTGGTCCACCTTGACCGAACGCAGACCAGCGTCCGGTGCTCAACCCTAGCGACTGTGCCGTCTGACAGCTCGACCGGACGCAGCCCTTCAGCGTCCGGTCGCTGAGTGACCCAGCATCCGGTCAGTAGACCGACACCAGCATCATTTCGACCAACTCCATTTCAACTCTAACTACTTCACCCTTACTCAAATGTGCCAACCACCAAGAATTTTGCATCCGGCGCAATAGAAAATAGACATTTCATTTTCCCAAAAGCGCCGAATCCCGCCGAGCAAGCTCGACGGGAGGGAGAGAGGGACCCAAACCCATCTCAACCCTGCAAACACCTTGTGCACATGTGTTAGCATATTTTCACAAATATTATCAAGGGTGTTAGCACTCCACTAGATCCTAAATGCATATGCAATGAGTTAGAGCATCTAGTGGCACTTTGATAACCGCATTCCGATACGAGTTTCACTCCTCTTAATAGTACGGCTATCTATCCTAAATGTGATCACACTCACTAAGTGTCTTGATCACTAAAACAAAATGGCTCCTATATTTTATACCTTTGCCTTGAGCCTTTTGTTTTTCTCTTTCTTCTTTTCCAAGTTCAAGCATTTGATCATCACCATGCTATCACCATTGTCATGGTCTTCGTCATTGCTTCATCACTTGGAGTAGTGCTACCTATCTCATAATCACTTTGATAAACTAGGTTAGCACTTAGGGTTTCATCAATTAACCAAAACCAAACTAGAGCTTTCAAGTCTTCACCTCATGTGGGAACGGGTGAAGCTAGTTTTTTTTCATTGACTCATATGAGTTGTTGCTACATCAGCACCATAGTGGAGTGGCCGGAGCTCTTTGGAGCCCCTCCAAAGAGGTCATGAGATCCTGTTTGGTATTTTTTTCTACAAATGACTTCACCTATAAGAAGTCGGAAAAGCCACCTTTAGGTGGCTTCATCCTTCTAGTAAGAAAATCAACTTCACAACTACTCTCGTTGAGCCATTTTATGAGCTAGTGTTTGGGAGGACTTCACCAAAGAAGCCAGAACTAAAGCCTCTCGATAAGCCCTGCCACTAAGAGGGCTTAAGTGTCATTTATACATAAGGTTAGGTCCTTACTCTGGAACTTGTCCACTTAGGCCCCATTTTGATGCAAAGTATTTTTTAAGTATTGAAAAAAATAATATGGTTCTACAAAAAATACTTTGGTTTTTAGAAGCCACTGGGTGTTTGGATGCAACAAATCTTGTAGTCTTTAAAATCATGGTTTTGTCAAAATTGTTGTTTTTTAGAGTTTTAGAAACTCCATTCATAATCTCTTTTTTCTAAACCACATTTTTTTTTGCCTTTTTAGCCTATAAAACTACAGTTCTTTGATACTATAGCTTTTGAAAACCGCATTATCAACCAGGCCCTTAGTCTAACCCCATCACTTGGGCATATGTGACCACATTCTCATAGACGATATTCTAAAATTTAATGACAATATTTTTCCATTGGTAAGCCATGGATTTAATTATGCTATTTTTAGTGGTAGACAACATGTTTATCAATAGGTATGAGTGTAGGGTTTAGGGTTCAGGGTGTATTTGAGCACCAGCATTATACCGTGTTTAAAAAAATTAAGTATCAATTATAGGTGTAAATTTGACACCATTGCACGGAATCCATTAAGGAAACACATGATATTGTTTATACTGATTGGACACAATCACCTGAATATCTTGCCGTGCCATTTCAGGTAAGAAATTTTGCCAATGCATTTCCTAAATTTTTGGGACCGAAATGTGAATCATGAGGAATCGGAGGTCCCAACAGAAAAAAAAAACAGAGACCACTACCACAACCAAAGGCTATTCGGCTAGTATAAGCCCCTGTTTAGTTGGTGGAAAGTTGGAAATTTGACTACTATAGTACTTTCATTTTTATTTGGTAATTAGTGTTTAATTATGGACTAATTAGGCTTAAAACATTCGTCTCGCAATTTCCAATCAAACTGTGCAATTAGTTTTTTTTTCATCTATATTTAATGCTCTATACACGTATCGCAAGATTCGATGTGATGGACACTGTAGCACTTTTTGAAAAAACTTTTCGCAAACTAAACAAGGGCTAAGCCGACTTAGGCTATCTCCAACAACGCCACCTAAAATATAAGACCTATTTATACTTTAGGTAGCGCTATAAGCAAAAGCTTCAATACCTATTCGATATCTTTTCTTACAACAAAATCCAAAAAAGAATCATTTCTGTAAATGGATTTTCAGGAGAGAGAATATCTATATTTAGGTTGTGTCTCTCAGACAACCTAAAATAAGTCTCCTATTGAAGACTAATTTTAGGTCTCTCACTGTCTATTTTTTATTTGGATCTCCTAGTTGGGACAGTCTTATAAGCCGAATTATGATACAATATTTTTTTTCCCAGTACCCATCAGCGCAACCAGCCGAACATAGCCGAAGTCTTAAAACCGCTCCATCAGAGCGAGGACGGAGGGGGTGCGCAGCGGAGCAAAAGGGTTTGGCGGCTTCGCCAAGAACCACGGATTCAGGTAACGGACTGTCCCTCCCCTTTCTCTGTGGTTACTAATCATGCTCTTCTTTGGTTTATTGCCCCCGTTTTCCATTACTTTTGGTGATTTTTACCTGTTTCCACGAGAGGTAGCGTTCTTGCGCAAGATTTATGTTTCTTTTTCCTTCTGTTTCTCGATTTCCAGATGCGACATATTTCGTATCCCCCGTTTTTTTTTCTTTGGTTAATCAGAACTACAGTTCTGTTATTTTAACTAGAAGTAATTCCTCGTCAGGTGGTGGTCTAAAAACTTTTTACTTGTTTGTGCCACTATGAAAACAGAGTAATTTGGGACTCTTGTTTATCTGGGAGAACACTGAACCCTGCATAGAAATTCGAGATGGCTGTGATTTTATTGTTTCTAGTCATAGTTGTATGCATCATTGTGTATGTGGACGAAGAAATCTGAACAGCGGTAATAATATCAATATTTATGTTTTAAACGAAAAAAAATAATTCTTTGCATATCGCTATCAGTCTATCACACCTTCTCCACTCTGACCATTTCTGAACCTATGCAAGACTATCATAATGTGAATGTGAATGGACTTGTTCACTTTTGAAGGTGTGTGACGGTTCCCTTGACTAGAGGCTAGAGCGTCAGGTTGATTTTAGTGGTCCATTGCTGGAATTCTTTATCCAGTACTTATCTGACTACATAGTAATATATTTTCTTTTTGGCCTTGTTGGGACACCTGAACCTGCTAGTGATATATGAAAACAACATTCACACATTACGGACTTTTCATAGATGGGAGTAGGTCGCTTTTGTTTTTAAAAGCCCATATGTAGCTGAAGTGGTTAGCAAAAGCAGTGTTAGAGCTTATCAGCCAACCAACAGTATTTTCCTCTCACAACAAACCAGCATCAGTTGGGCTTATCAGCCCAGAAACCAACCAACGAACATGTCGATAAAACCCTGGTCAATGAAGAAAAGTGCCTGTTTGAATAACAAATAATGTTTTTAGGCTTTCTTTGGGATACTTTTCAGAATATATTCGAGTAAGAAGAAATGAACATATCATGCGTGATGCAAAGTCTAGATTGTTCTATTGAACCACTTAATAATCATGGAGTGTATTAGTTTGATCCTGTCAACAACATTAGCTGATATTAATTGCTTGTGTAACATCAATACCACAGTGGTGATGCATGCTTCAGTCAAATATTTAAAGTGTTATTCTGGCTTATTTTGTTTCTAGTTTGTCTGCAGTACTTGTTTTAATTACAGCTGCTATTGTTTCCTTGTAAAACTCAACAATTTGTTAGTGTGCTGTTTTTCCACTAACAGTTCTTGTTTGTATAATATTAGGTCGAATGGATCTGTTAGGTTGATGTAAAATACAAAGGACAGCATGGGGACCCATGATTTTGATGGTTCTGAACTTGACAACAAGACAACTTCATTTCATGATCAGTTCTCGACACAGTTATCATTATCTAGTTCCAATGACGGCGAGGAGATTGCAACTTCTTCATGTCCTGACAAGCAGTTTCATTTGGCCATCCATAATCTGTCCCTAAAAAGTTGTAAACAGGATAAAACCGAGGAGGATGCAGTTAAATGGAGGCTTGAAGAGAAAGGTTTCCCCTTTGTTCTTTCAGACTCAGAATGGGGTGATTCTTCATATGAAAATTCTCTCAGCGAACAGTCATCTACAATCAGTACCCCCAGTACGCCATTCACTGTACAGTCGGATGCTCAGTCTGAGGATCTTGACAGAACAGATATCTGGGTTTCTTCTTTAGATCTTGAAGCTGAGGATTCTGCCTTGCTGCCAGACAAGGAACAGCTTCCAGATGTACTCGGTTTTGATTTCCCCAGCCCTTCTTTCAGTGCAATCAGAAGCCTCAAGTTTGGTCCTTCCAGTTATAGTACAGGAATATTGCAGAGCAAAGAAGCCAACGACTCTGATGGGCCAATATTCTGGCCATTTGAGCGCACTTCCTACAACAGTCCTGAATTTGACAAATTTCTGATTGTGTCGCCTCGTAGAAACACAATGGATCTCGGGTATGCTGAAGTTCGTCACTTGAATCCAGTCTTGCAGAGGCTCCATAAGAGCACACTATCTTCAGTGAAGAAGTGCATTGAACCGCGTCAAGGGATTAACAATTCAGGCACAAAAGGAAGCATGGCCTCCTCCGAAGAGAAGATTCAGAAGACGCCTGCAGTTCCCTCCAGGTTAAGCAGGATAACAAAAGCATCTGCACCCTCTAGTTCCAGCCATCATCAGATGCCGAGCATGTGTCAGAAAAGAAGGCCGCCTCACTTGAAACTTGGTGGTCCAAGAAAGATTAGCTCTCCACAGTTGCAGGCAGATCAGTCTGCTAAAAAGATTGAAGCATCATCAGACGTCCAGAAACTAGCGGATAAGAAGAGTTGGATTGAAGAGTTGATTGGATTGGATGAGTTTGATGGCCATGAAGGCATGGGCTCGGATTCCTCAGACTACCAATTTAGTCTGTGGATATCTCCAAGATAGTTGTCCTGTGCAATCATCCTGCTGTAAGCAAAGCAAGCTACCATGAGCAATCCGTGTAGGTTCTTCCATATATAGGTCTGTAGCAATCAGCAGCCAATACATTGCGGATTTAACTATCGGTGCATTGGCATTGCTCTGAGGTCAAAGGCAGGGTTTTTGTAAACGAGATGGTGCGTTTTGTAATCGTTAATATAGGACCTGTTGTCTGATGTCAGTTTCAGGTCAATTTTTTTTGGCAGTGGTAATCTAGATCTGACATCAGATTCTAGTACCCTTGGAGCATGATGTAATGGCGTAATGATAATGGCATCTGCAACTGCAAAGTTGAAGCTTCCCATTCAAGTATCTACAAAAAGAAGTACAATTTCCACTTGTATTCTTAGAATTTGTCGCCTACCGCATTGCTTGGCCATCCGGCCAGAACTATTCAGAGGCTTTTTTTGGTTCACCTTCAGTGTAATCGACTCAGGCCCCGTTTAGTTGCCAAAAAATTTTGCATAGTAACTGTCATATCGAATCTTGCGGAACATGCATGGAGTACTAAATGTAGACGAAAAAAAAAACTAATTACACAGTTGGTCGAGAAATTGCGAGACGAAACTTTTAAACCTAATTAGTCCATAATTAGACACTAATTACCAAATACAAACGAAATGCTACAGTGAGCCAAAATCCAAAATTTTTTGATCTAAACGCACCCTCAGATGGCAAGTTGGCAACAAATCCTAGAAAGCTGGCGGCGCTGCCGTAGGAGTGTACTGCGCTGATTTGCAGAAACTGATGGCCTACGAGGCGTCAAGAAAAACTCCATCGCAGCACTTGGCCTGTGTCGATGTTAAGATCTTTTTCGTGTTGACCACACCCATATTATATGGTTTCTTATGTTCCTACGTGGCTCTATGGATTGATTGATGCTTACTAGAGTTTAGCATGGGGAAAGTATCTTGTTCCGTTTCTCTTCTCGATGACGCAGTGGGTACTAGTTAAATTGGCATGTGATAACTTTGTTCTCGATGACATCAGAGGGTGTCAACAGAGTCCCACAATTTGTGTATTCTGAATTTTATAAAGTAAGGAAAATTTGAAATGAATGTGTTCCATTTCTTTGGCGTCCTCAAGTCGGTTTTCTCAACGCTGCCCTAGGCTGGCAGATTCTTGGCTGAAACTGGTTGAAAATACCGTTTTGGCTGAATTGTTACGAGGAAAAAACACCGTTCTGACTGAAAAAACAAGCCGAACAAGTTAGTTTCTGGATAAGCCAAACGTGGCTTGTCCTTTCAACACTTGCATTGCATACACTGAAAACCTACTGCTGATTCTGTTCTCACATTGGGCAAAAAAATCTGTTACCCCCCTCAAAAAAATATCTGCCACGTGAAGAAAATTGCATGCCTGCCAATAATTTCCCATCCTCAGAAAATAAATAAAGAAGAAAAATAGGAAACAGACAAAAGGCAGAAGCAGGAGGCTATACGAAAGGAGGAGAAAGAGAAAACAATCACTAGTCCTCTTTCTTGTTGGGCACTCGGGCAGCGCGGCCCCCCTTATCTCCAGGGACCAGGGGAGGACGCACACCAACGCACCGCCCTTCCCTTCCCTCCTCTTCCTCTCTCCTCGGAAGGTGAGCACCCCCAGCGATCCTCTCTTTGTCCTCTGTGTGTGAGTTCTTCGTTCTTGGGTGTGATTCTTGCCTGCTACGGGCTCCTGATTCTCATGTCGAGATTTCCATTCCTGGATACATGGATGGATGGATTAGTAATCGTGTGTTGTCGGTGGGCTCTGATTCTTATCCGCGGAATCCCTTGATAATCTTGGGGGGAAATTCTTGTTTTTTTGTTCAGTTTTGGTTGTGGATAAGCGGCAAGGTTCATCTTTCTCCGTCTTTTGATATAATCGATGTCAATGCGAGGTTGAAACACTAATTCAATCGGTAAACGGAGTGGTTGTGATTTTCTCTGTCGCCGGAAATGAAACATCTTTTTGTGAGCCCGCAATCCCAAATCTTTGCGCGTTGTATCGGTGCCCGTGCCCTTATCCATCCAGATTGCCGCGGATTGATTTGCTAGGAACCGGTGAACATCTACTGCTGTGTTTTAAGCCTGTCTTCCTGTTTCTAGCACATCTAATTTTTCCATTTTTGTTTGGCACGGTTTGTTCTCCATTTCCTAGCACATTTTGTTTTTGCATTTTTTTTTTGGGGGGGGGGGGGGGGGGGGGGGGGGGGGGGGGGGGTCAGATGGATCAAGAGCAGCATACTGATGATTGGCATGCACTATTCCTGCGCATGATTAGAATTGACCCTTTGTGTTTATCTGAGAACTTTAGAAGATTGGTTTGTAATATTTGATTAACCGTTGTAATGTCTTGGTGCAGGATAAGGGACGGTATTTCTGACCATGGCAGGGACCTTACTCCAGTCAGTTGCCCTCGGAACAACATTCGGGGGTCGCATAAGCACCCAGCGTTGGAGGTCCCATGGCACCAGGAGGCCTGCCTCTATGTTGGCAATGTCACTTAGCCGCCCTGTCAAGATGTCAGCATTTGTGGGTCTAAGATCAGTGCATAGCTTCTCGGTCACACCGACGGTGTCCAATTCCAGGTCGACCATTGCATCTTACAGGTCGTCTCGACGGACAAGATGTTCTCGTTTTGTTACTCGGGCAATGTTTGAGAGGTTCACCGAGAAAGCTATTAAGGTCATCATGCTTGCGCAAGAGGAAGCAAGGCGCCTGGGGCACAACTTTGTTGGAACTGAGCAGATTCTCTTGGGTCTGATTGGAGAGGGCACTGGTATTGCAGCTAAGGTGCTCAAGTCCATGGGAATAAATCTCAAGGATGCACGTGTGGAGGTGGAAAAGATTATTGGCCGCGGCAATGGTTTTGTTGCTGTTGAAATACCATTCACACCACGCGCGAAACGTGTTTTGGAGCTCTCCTTGGAGGAAGCTCGCCAATTAGGTATGTTGTTTATCAAGGCTTCTTGTGAAATGCTGTCCTTGTCGCGTTGTCTTAATTTTCATTTCCTATTCTCTCTTATTCATGCACGAAAACATAGTAGAAGGAATTGCTGGTCAAGGTCCTTGTGATACCCTTTTGGTCTTATCTTCTAATTTTACTCATTCGCTACAAAAATCTATTAGAAGAATGTCTCTATTCACCAGTGTTCTGTTCTCCCAGAAAGGAATTTCATTTTCCTATTACTTGATTACTTCCACACTTGTGCTTTTTTCTAGAGAGTTCTAGAAAGCTTCCAGTTAGCATATTTTTCAATGAAACTTTTTGCCTAAAATACATTGTACAAATTGTTGATTATCAGATACAAATATAACAATTGCATTTTGACAGAGCTTCCGTTGCACATTCCCATAAGTATTGAAAACATCATTCTTAACTGATGTCAGAGGGACCCTGACTTGATAATGGACAGTTGATTGCAATATTTGCATGTAGTTAATCTTCCAGGTCTGTCTGTTTTATGTCACCTTTTTAAGTATTCAAGTGGAAGCTGCAAAGTATAATGAAGCATCATAATCTCATTGCAATCCACTTACTGTGGTGCTATTTTATATCTTCATCTCGAACATATTTTATATCTTCATCAAAGAAACTTTTGTAGTAACACAAGCTGAAAAATAACAATGACCCCAGTGACAGGTGGCTTGGATCCCCATTTATCAGCATATTTCCAAACTTTTACATATTTGCATCATTAAACTATTTTCCCATTCAATAATTTAGGTCTTAGGATGCAATTGAACTCATAGATGCATTTCTTTCTTCATTGTCCTGCTTTGTGCACCTATAAAGAAAATTTCTGCTGTGCACCTCTATATGTAAAGTAATCCCACCCTGCTTTCTCATCTAATATGATAACAGACAAACACCCTTGGCCTTTATCTTGTTCCTCAACTAAATTACATGTACTTCCTATGTTGGTAATTGTCAAGACATTTATCTTAACAAGAATATCATTTCCTTCTATGTATCGAACCACAGCACACTCCATTTCCTCATTATATTTCGAATTTTTAATAAGTTCCATAGAAGATTTATCTCAAGCACTAAATATTTGCTTCCCAGGACATAATTATATTGGATCTGAGCACCTGCTTCTTGGGCTGCTTCGTGAGGGTGAAGGTGTGGCGGCTCGTGTGCTTGAGAGTCTCGGATCTGACCCCAGCAATATCCGTACACAGGTAAACCTATATCTGATGTCTATTTCTGACAGTAGGGAGTTCTCTGTACAAAAAGAATTTTTGTTTATTAGCTGTTTCCTCAATGTCATGAACCTCTATAGGTTATTCGAATGATTGGTGAGACCACAGAAGCTGTTGGTGCTGGAGTTGGAGGGGGCAGCAGTGGTAATAAGATGCCAACTCTTGAGGAGTATGGAACTAATTTAACAAAATTAGCAGAGGAGGTAGTATTTCTGACCTACTGCATTATAACCAGCTCAATTTCTGTGATAGAACTCATGTTGATCACATCTGCAGGGAAAATTAGATCCTGTTGTTGGAAGGCAGCCACAGATTGAGCGTTGTGGTACAAATTTTAGGTAGACGAACCAAGAACAATCCCTGCTTGATTGGAGAGCCTGGTGTTGGAAAGACTGCAATTGCTGAAGGGCTTGCTCAACGCATTTCTACAGGCGATGTACCTGAAACAATAGAAGGGAAAAAGGTACCCTTTTTTATCATTTCAAAGCAATTATGCAATATGTATCTATCTATTTGTAGTATTTTTCTGTCAATTAATTCTACATCTATTGTGAACATATGAGTTTGAATATTTTTTTGTTCTTGTGTACTGTTGTTTAATCGTGTATGGTATATTTATGCAGCTTTACTTGAGGGTGCATGCATGTGTTGCTCTTTTCTCTCATTTTACTTGAGCCATCCCATCCAGTGGACATTTAAGTATGTGTAAGCACAGTTTAGTGATTGAAAAACCTGCTCCATAACCATTGGAGAGATTGTAGAAATAATCATCTATACTAACCAGCACACTGATTGAGCAAATAGAAGAAGAACAAAGTATGTTGTAAATATTTGTACTCTTTTGTGATACATTAAATCAGAATTTCTAAGTGATTAATCTCAGCTCACTGGTTGATTCTGTGGTCTAGTAGTTGTTTCAACTGGTTGTAAATATACTTTTCTGCCACATTTCTGTATTCTTTTGATGAGATTGTGAGGAAATGATGGATATTTGTTCAACCAATTTACCACAGGTCATTACCCTTGACATGGGACTTCTTGTTGCTGGCACAAAATACCGTGGAGAATTCGAAGAAAGATTAAAGAAGCTGATGGAGGAAATAAAGCAGAGTGATGAGATAATACTCTTTATTGATGAAGTTCACACTCTGATAGGAGCAGGAGCAGCCGAAGGTGCTATAGATGCTGCTAATATCTTGAAGCCTGCGTTGGCCAGAGGTGAATTACAGGTGTGTAGATAACATGTTCCTATGCTGTGGTGAATATTCTCTTATCTGTTCTTTTGGAATAAGTCCAGTATCTTGTTGTCCTTCAAGATGAGCTTTCCAGCGCCCTTGCTTGTGATGAGGTTGTTATTACTGACCTATTATGTTTAATTGCAGTGCATTGGAGCGACTACACTTGATGAGTATAGGAAGCACATTGAGAAAGACCCAGCACTTGAACGGCGGTTTCAACCTGTGAAAGTGCCAGAGCCAACAGTAGATGAAACCATTGAAATTCTCAGAGGACTGAGGGAACGATATGAGATCCACCATAAACTTCGTTACACTGATGAAGCTCTGATTGCAGCTGCAAAACTGTCATATCAATATATCAGGTCTGTGAACTGTAAATAAAAATACATCACATGCATCAGCGGAAATGTAAAAACACCACAGTGAAAAATAGTTGGAACTTTAGCTTGCATCCCTGAAAAAACAACTATGTTTGTCTGACTACATCCATCTGCAATTTATTTTTGCTACTTTATTGCATCCGAATGATCATCTGACAACATATTTCTGTTTGCAGTGATCGTTTCCTCCCAGATAAGGCAATTGACTTGATTGATGAAGCAGGTTCCCGTGTTAGGCTACAGCATGCACAGGTACCGAGTCATCTGTTTTCATTTATTTGTATGCTTAATTCTTGCATGCCCTAAACAGTATCTAAATTTTACTTTTGGGGCAGGTTCCTGAGGAAGCAAGAGAGCTTGACAAGGAGCTCAAACAAATCACGAAACAGAAGAATGAAGCTGTTCGTAGCCAGGATTTCGAGAAGGTAATTGACTATGGATGATCTGTTACATTTACATCTCTTTCAAGTTTGTGACACAACTTAAATGTTGCCTGACCTCCTGAAGATCATATTAAATTATAATTTCGATCCACCATAACTGTTCTATATGCAGTAGCTTGTACATAGAACATATTCAATACAGTTGGAGGATTACAAATAATTTTGGATGATTCAGTAATTCTTGTTCATTTCATCAATGAATGCTCTTACTTGAGTGAAGTTCCCCATTTCCATATTAGGATGTACTAACACAGAGTTAAAAAAACAGTTGTTACATGCTTTTGGTTTTAAATGGTTTTCAGTGATAGTTTTATTTGAATGATAATAACATGCCCCTGACTATGCACTTTCTTTCTTCCTGTTCTTTTGTTTATTTAGCAATTTGCATCCGCTCCAATTGGATATGTGGATGCCCTTGTTCTGCCTTCTCCCTGTACTTTTGATTACTTAATTTTTCCACCTTTTCTAAGATACAGATGTTCTTTCATAGCTAATTTCCCTTTTTAAATGTTATGCCATTAGGCTGGGGAATTGCGAGACCGTGAAATGGAATTGAAGGCCCAGATAACAGCCTTCATTGACAAGAGCAAGGAATTGAGCAAAGCAGAGGAAGAGTCTGGAGAGACAGGACCTATGGTCAATGAAGCAGATATCCAGCACATAGTATCGTCATGGACTGGCATCCCTGTGGAGAAGGTTTCCAGCGATGAATCGGATAAGCTTCTTAAGATGGAAGGGACTTTGCACAAGCGTGTCATTGGACAAGATGAGGCTGTGGTAGCCATTAGTCGCTCCATCCGCCGTGCTCGTGTGGGTCTCAAGAACCCCAACAGGCCAATTGCAAGCTTTATTTTTGCAGGTCCCACCGGTGTTGGGAAGTCAGAGCTTGCAAAGGCTCTTGCAGCCTATTACTTTGGCTCTGAGGAGGCTATGATCCGGCTTGATATGAGTGAATTCATGGAGAGGCACACAGTATCCAAGCTGATTGGTTCACCTCCAGGATATGTAGGATACACTGAGGGTGGGCAGCTGACAGAGGCAGTTCGACGGCGGCCATACACAGTTGTGCTCTTTGATGAGATTGAGAAGGCACACCCGGATGTCTTCAACATGATGCTTCAGATTTTGGAAGATGGGAGATTGACTGACAGCAAGGGAAGGACTGTGGACTTCAAGAACACACTCCTGATCATGACCTCAAATGTAGGGAGCAGCGTCATCGAGAAGGGTGGGCGGAAGATTGGATTTGACCTTGACTCTGATGAGAAGGACAGCAGCTACAGCAGGATCAAGAGCCTGGTCATCGAGGAGATGAAGCAGTACTTCCGACCTGAGTTCCTCAACCGTCTCGATGAGATGATCGTGTTCAGGCAGCTGACCAAGCTCGAGGTCAAGGAGATCGCGGATATCATGCTCCAGGAGGTCTTTGACAGGCTGAAGGCCAAGGACATCAATCTGCAAGTGACTGAGAAGTTCAAGGAGCGGGTGGTGGACGAAGGCTACAACCCCAGCTACGGTGCACGCCCGCTGAGGCGAGCCATCATGAGGCTGCTGGAGGACAGCCTTGCCGAGAAGATGCTCGCTGGGGAGGTAAAGGAGGGCGACTCTGCCATAGTGGATGTGGACTCGGAGGGGAAGGTCGTTGTGCTCAATGGCCAAGGCGGCATACCGGAGCTCTCAACTCCGGCGATCACCGTTTAGCTCGTACATAACAGATGATGACAAAATAGCAGAGTTTTTGTTTCAAACACATTATCATATATAGTTAGCATATAACTGTGTATATGTAGTGGTATAGTCAAAGGGGAAATCGTTGCTGCCTTTGAATTCCTTTTCAAATTCAAGTATTCTTTTGTCTCAAGTTAATCTGCCTGGTTTATTAAGGTATTGTGTACACAGTGATGTGAAAAGCTCTTGTCTTTGTACAGGCATACAGATACAGACAGGTCAAGTAGCACGTAGGCATGATTCCAATACCGTCTCTCGTCTCGCAGCCAGCCCAGCCAGGTGCTGCGGTACCTATGGGCGTGTTTGGCTATGGGTGTGTTTGGTTTCCCGGTTTAGATGGAGCCCGGCTAGAATTGGAGCTAGGTTGGGTTTGGTCTGGTTCCATCAAGTCATGTTTGGTTGACTGCTTTTGTTGGTCTGTTTTAGCTCAGATTTTGTTTGGTTAGGTGCATGAGCTCCTGGCTGTACTAGTGTAGCCAAGGGTAGGTGTGTTTAGTTTGGTGCACATTTCACCCCTAACTTCAATCGGTGTGCTTACCCCGTCACCCATTACTCCGTCCATAAATACGAACCGGCCACCCACGAGCTCACTCACCACCTTTCGTTCACCGTCCCTCGACCCCTCGTCTCCCTCTCGCTATCCCCTCGCCTCCTAGCCCTCCCTCGAAGCCGTCGCCGACGAGCCATCCCACCCGTGTCGATGAGCAACAACGCCGCCGTCGCGGACTCCTTGGAGGTGCGCCGCGCTGTGGGCCGTTGCACTGGTGGCTCCGGCTGCACCTGTGCGGCTGTGCCTCCCAATCGGCGTCTCCGCTCCGTTCGCCGGCCGCCGGGTCTTCGTCCAGGAGCCGCTCGGCGAGGAGTGAGGACGGGGAGTTCGCCTACTCGTCGGAGAACCGTGACAACGACGACAACGCGACATCCGAGGTATACGTTTGTTCCCGTCCTGCTCCCCTCCCTCCTACGGTTTTAGTTGGAATGCCAAAAACCCATTTTTGCCTTTGAAGGTCGCAAGGATAGGTGGCGATTTGTGTTCAATTGTTTACAGAAACCCTAGGATAGTTGCTGATTTGTGTTGGATTCTTGAGGAAAACCCTAGGTGTGATCAATAGATGCGCATTAGTGCTGGTTTTTTGACCGATTTGGGGTTTTCCACCTGTTCTTCATATGACCAGAGCGACTCCATCATCCCTGATGCTGTCCACGAGACTGATTGGTCCGGCATGCATGTTGTGAGGATTCGCAAGTGTGAACATGGTCGCCATGCCATTATGAAGAAAGCTTGGGGTGGGAAGCACACAGGCAGGCGCTTCTTGGGTTGCCCAATGCAGGTTAGTGCTTCAATCGATCATTGATTGATCTGTCAAATCTTGTCATTTACATCTAATTGCTCATTGAATGGAACACATGTCACATTTGGAATTACTCAGTTGTAGTAACCTTTGACTCACGCAGGATGAGGCTGATCAGTGCCAGTTCATCGAGTGGTTGGATGAACCCTGGCCAGAACGGGTTCAGGCCTGCTTGAAGGAACTGTGGAAGGAGCTCAAGGTCACAAGGCGTTGTGAGGCCACCGCAAATGAAGCTCTGATTGATGCTATCCGCTGCAATGACATCGCAACAAATGCAAGGGTTGAGCTGCAGGAGGTGAACCGCACCAAACGAGTTGTTGAGCGTGTCTGCTTCACATACCACAGGAAGGCTGCCCTCACTGCTGTGGACAAGAGCAAGATGATGTACCTAGTCTACTGCCTGCTTGGAGTGATCGTGTTCCTGGTGGTGGCCATCTTGTTCAAGACCAATTGATGCCTAGGACCTGCAGATGGTAATGGCGACCTTCTGTTTTGATGCTGCGCCAAGTGTTTCGTAGTTTCAATAGTGGTGTCGAGTTAGTAGTTGACATGGGTCGTGGATGCAGAAGAACTTGGTATGTGGTGACTTGTCAGGCTGGGAATCTGCAGCCTGTCGCTTGCTCGTATACGATCGTGGATTATAAGCTGGAACAATATTTTTCTCACACCAAACCAGCCAGCAGTAAATAATCCACGATCGTTTACGACGAAACGAACAGTCTGCTGATCTTTTGATTGTAAAGCGTACTATGACTTAATCTGTTAGCTTGATGGTGGTGAAAGCTAGCAGTGGTGCTTAGGCTAGAACTTGGTTTGTGGTAATCTGTCAGGCTGTGATCCTGATCTTTTGATTGTGCCCATGTCAGAATGCGAAAACTAAATGGTGCACTTATCTTGTATAGCGTACTGTCACTGAAAATGTTAGGATGGGTTGAACTCAGATGCTTGCTAATGCAAACTAGTCATGTTGAACTGAAATGCTTAGTAATGTTCACATCTGTTTGGTTCACATTGCATTGTGTTCTACTCAACCCAAATAGAGTGCATATTCTTCACTTATTACATCACAGTACAACTTGGCATCTCAGGCATGGTACAGGAGGTAAGCCTGGATCACTACAACTACAAAGAGGAGTACAAGGACAAAATCCTTAGCAGTCATGTCTACCAGTTTCTTGTTCTGAACTTTGGCAAAGTTTTCTTCACCCAGGTGCTTCGGTTCAGGAGTTTTATTTCTCTGCGATGACGGGTATTGTGCTAATGCATGCTCACCCTCCTGTCTTGATGGGAAACTTTGATGCAGGTTGTTAGGATAACTAGACACTTGTGCTTGGCAGTCCATCTAAGTTGTGTACACTCCAGGTGTGCGCCCCACGAAAACGACATACACCTTCATGATCACAACTGCATCATACATCAAGTGGGACAATCAGTTCAATTACATCGTGATATCACAGAAATCTTAGCTACAAGTCACAGAAATCAAATCACAGATACCAAAGTTCATGCATTTCATAGATCATCACATGGAAGCTAAAGCCACCGAGTTCATCAATGCATAATGCAGCAACCAATTGTGGTAAGGATCTAAATAGTTCACTCCTACCAGAATCTACCCTAACAACAGCGCCTTAGTTCAATGATTACATCAGTGGTTACACATCAAAAAAGGGTTAAGCTGCCACATTTGAAGCATTGGAAGATGACTTTTCTTCATCTCACATCTCTCAATCACTGGAAGGCCATCTGTCCTTTGACTTTGGCCAGATGCTGCTTGATCCATAGGTCCTTGTCTGAAGGCGTCATCTGCACGAAGACCAATGAAGGGCCCTTGTGATCCATCAGATAGTTCAGGCACAGCATCAAGTCACTCCTTGCAAAATCCGGGCACCCCATCACTACTTCATAAATCCCTGGTGCTACCTCAGAGTGATTTCCCTCACTTATAGCTGCACTCATTCCCCAGACAGCATCTGTCATTCCAGTCACCAGGACTACATCCTCTTCACTCAAACCCCTTTTCCTCTTGCCGAGCTTCTTGTCATCTGGCTTCTCCTTGTGTGCTGGTCCATCCTCCTTGCTTGGAGCAGGTGCATCAGTGTCCAGGTCGATGGTATCTTGTTCAGATGGCTGGCCTAGAGCTTCATTGCTTCCCATTGCAAATCGCCCAGTTGCAACACCAGAACCGAAGATGGTCTGCATGAACTGGTAGTTGACAATAGGCACGTTGAGGAATTCAGCATCCTTGGCGTGATCCTGAACAAGTGGAAGCAAACAGTTAGGAATAATTGGTAACAATTAGGAAGAATTGCAGTAACAGGTAATGGAAGGAACTTGAAAACAGTGCTGATGGTACCTTAACATGGCCATGGTAATGCTCAGGATCCAGCGTTATCATGCAGAGGTCTTCATCCCAGTTTGCGCCACTCAGCTCCTTCAGCCTGCACACTTTAACCCATTTAGTACGACACTTGC
This sequence comes from Miscanthus floridulus, assembly GCF_019320115.1. Taxonomy (NCBI): domain Eukaryota; kingdom Viridiplantae; phylum Streptophyta; class Magnoliopsida; order Poales; family Poaceae; genus Miscanthus; species Miscanthus floridulus. The sequence goes on along the minus strand of NC_089594.1, from coordinate 43,671,135 downwards.
GCAGGTGGTTGTACACCTGTGTGGTAGTCACTGGCTGCATGATGAAGGCCTGTAGATCCTTGGCAACAGCATTCACATAGAAGTCCTCGAAACCCTTGTCATTCCTCACGCCTTCAGCCACCAGATTAGAGAACTTCTCCAACACACGGGCCAAATGAGACGAGGTGGTGCACCATTGCCCTGTTGTGCTGGGTTAACCTCTTGAACCTCCTGGATCTCCTCCCCATGGTTCATGTGAACCTCTTCCCCAAAAATGTGAAAACCATCCCCATTGTCCATTGCTAACACAAATTCAAATGGTACATGCAATTCAACAGTAAAGGATGCAGAAAAACTTCATAATTTGTGAATGAACAATTAAAGATAGGTCTCCAATAGCAAACATAGTACAGATTATAGACCAAATACCAAAAGCTAAAGGTAGCAAACATAGTTCAGATTACAGACCAAATACCAAAAGCTAAAGGTAGCAAACATAGTTCAGATTGCATAGGCATCATTGCCTTAGGGAATGGTCTCATTTTTCAACATAATTACTGCTACATGAGGCCTACAAGTCATAGTGTTGAACGAGCATCTATCAGTTTGCCCCATTCCTAGTCTGCCACGTCTGTTGGGCCCATACATCTCTCTTGGCAGACCATGCATTGTTGTCCATCACATGGTCATGGGGTGTAGCCTCATTTGTTGGATTGGCCTGCCAGTCTGCCTCTAGTGGCACAATTTCATCATTCCCATACCAAAGTATCCGGTTATGGAGCATACAACATGCTAAGACCAGCTTGACTTGGGTCTTGTATGGGTGAAAGGGCTTGTTGTCTAATATCCTAAACCTACTCTTCAGACACCCAAATGCCCTTTCAACTGTAACCCTCAGGGAAGAATGCCTCAGGTTGAAGAGCTATCTTGGATTTTGTGGGCTTCATACACCATACTCCCTAGGATGGTATCTTGTGCCTTTGTAGGGTGGAAGGAACCCTGTCGGTGTTTCGAGTTGCCACCAACAAGTAAATTTCTAATATTGCGCGTTTGGTCCGGATGGTGTGCTAAGAGGACACAAGGTTTATACTGGATCGGGCAGAATATCCCTACGTCCAGTTCGTTGCTGCTGCTCGTGTTACTAGCACTGAAAGTTCATAGTAGGGGTTACAAACAGTCAAGAGAGGGACGGGTCCCACGTCTCTAGTGGTGTGTTGCGATGAGTTCCAATCAGTTCGGATGTGTTCGATTCCGTCCCTTTAATGGGATGCCCTGCTTTCCCTTTTATAGGCCAAGGGAAAGCAGGGGTTACAGCGAAGGGAAAGAGAGGGGAATGAGAAGGAGAAGTCCTTCAGGATCACCGGGTCCTTCTTCTCCTTTATGCGGGCCCCACCGACCTTGTAGATGTCAACATGGATAGCTTCCCATCGTGGCCCTATCAGTCACTGGCGCCATGTGCAGGCGTCGTCAGCTGGTCATGGCGCTCCACTTTGTTCTGGCGGACATCGTGGTGAACTAATGCGCCTGTCAGTGTTCGTACGAGGGTTAGGCGGAATAGTACTGGTACGCCCAACGCTGTTCCTGACGTGAACCCCCAGGTATCGCCTGTCGTGGGTCGCTGGTTATATCGAGGCGTGCCAGTCTCCTCCCTGGTGTAAGAGCTTTGACCCAGACCCATATGCTTGGACCTAGAGTGGTTGGCGGCGGTATGGGTCTCCGTTGGGTGAGACAGAGCCTTCGGCCTTGAGGTCAGGTGAGGCAGAGTTCTTCCCTAGAGGCCAGGTGAGGCAGAGCGCAAACCCAAGGGTCGGATGAGGCGGAGCCCGCGGCCTTGGTGTCGGGCGAGACAGAGCCTGCCCCTAGAGGTCGAGCGAGGTGGAGTCCACCCTCAGGGGTCAAGCGAGGCAGAGCATGGACCCGAGGGTTAGGAGAGGTGGAGCGCAGACCCAAGAGTCGGGTGAGGCGGAGCCCACGACCTTGATGTCGGGCGAGGCAAAGCCCCCCTTAGGGGTCGAGCGAGGCAGAGCCTGCGGCCTCGGTGTCAGATGAGGCGGACCCCCCTTAGGGGTCGGGCAAGGCAGAGCTTGTGGCCTCGGTGTCGGGCGAGATAGAGCCACCCTCAGGGGTCAGGCGAGGCGGAGCCCTCGGCCTCGGTGTCGGGCTAGGCAGAGCTAGCCCTCAGAGGTCGAGAGAGGCGGAGCTTGTGGCCTCAGTGCTGGGCGAGGCAGAGCCAACCCTTAGGGGTCGGGTGAGGTGGAGCCTACGACCTCGGTGTCGGACGAGGCGGAGCCAATCCTCAGGGGTCGGGCAAGGCGTAGTGTGTGCACCTGAGGGTCGGTTGGAGCTATAGTCACGCTCTTGGTTGCTTGGACGAATCAATGTTGATGGTTACTAGCTCCTCTTCGGGTACCCTAGTATTGGTCCCCAATAGTAGCCCTGAGCTTATGGAGGAGTAGAATACTCCTTCGGAGGCTTTTTTGAATGGGAGGACTCTGAAGGCCTTGGCCTTCTTTTGTTGCCCACAGTGCGACTTGGGGATGGTGATTCCCTTTCCTTGAGCCCCCTCCCGTAGTAGGGGCCTGGTCGAGGGTCGGTTTGTCTTTGCGGTTGTCTTCCCTCAAGCGTTTTTCTGATAAAAATGGAGGAGCCGAGCCGTGCCATGATTTTCCTCTAAGGATGAATCATGGCGCTCGATGAGTTATTAATGGGCTAGTCTGAGTGGGGCCCCTAGTATACCGTTCATGGGGATCTGGCTTGGGTCAGCATGGCGACTGACCCTAGATTCTCAGCGGTCAATCCATATAGTTCTCAGGTCCGTTCGACTAGTCTTGAGGGCTAAGTACCTTTCTTCGAAGAAAAACCATGGATCGTAACCGATAGAGACTCGATCGTGGGCCGGGATGCTCGCTGCGTTCGTGTGCCCAGGTACTGGCCGTTAGCGGGGCCCATCCCTTTCCACCTCTCACCCTGGAGGTGCCTAGAGTGGTTGTCGAGCACGTCGATGGGCCGACCTGTGAACTACTGGGCCCAGGTGGGCCATAGAGATGCCTTTAGATCTGCATTCTTCTTACTCGTGATGAGTCGTGGCCCGTCCAGAGAGGCAAAATGTCCAGCGAGTTTTTTGAGGGAACGGATAGAGATTGTGGGTGCATGTCTCGTGGTGGGACATTGTGGTAGATGGTGGCAGGCATGGAGATCTAGGCGGGTGGTTGGTTTCCTCGCATCCGTCGCCCCTATAAAACCAAAGGGTTCGCCCCCCCGGGTTTCTTGCTTCTTTGCCTCCGCCACCACGACTGTCACCACCAGTCACCTAGGGTTCCCCATCTCCGCATCTCTGCCACCATTGAGCCCGCATCCAATCGTCCCCACCTCCAATGGATCCATGGTGCCGCTCTGACATCACCTTCTAGTGCATGGAGGGCCTCGTCCGTCGTGGTCTTCTCCGCGCACGGACCTCAGCCGAGGAGTGGTTTCTGCCCAGCAAGGAGGATATGCCGTCATCGCTTGACAGCTATGTGGTGTCGTTCACCCACTTCCATGAGCGTGGGTTCGTGACCCTCGCCCACAAATTTCTTTGGGGGCCATTGCATTATTACAAGATCGAGCTGCAGCATCTGAACCCCAATGGGATCCAGCACATGGCGGCGTTTGTCGCCCTATGCGAGGGGTTCCTGGGGATCATCCCTCACTTTGATCTGTGGAGGTACTTCTTTGCTGTCACCCTCTAGAAGAAGAGGGAGAAAAGCGGCAGGTAGGAGCTGCATATGCCGATGGGGTGCACCGGGGTGCGTCGGCATCTAGCTCCAAAACAATCGGGTCGGTGAGTACCCGCCCATGCGGCTCTCGACGTCCAACAAGGGGTGGCACTCATAGTGGTTCTACCTCAAGAACGACGCTGTCGCCCCTCTACTAGAGTTCACCAAGCGCTTGATCGAAGAGGCACTGGAGTCATGGAGAAAGTGGGGTGCCCTAGAGAAGGACAAGAAGAAGATCCAGGACCACATCGCCGCCATCCACATCCTCAAGGAGAATGACCTGAAGGGGTCGGGCATCATCGGGGCCTACCATGCTAGGAGGGTGGCATCGTTGATGATGCGTGCGCTCTCTCTATATGCGATGGCGCTCGAGGCATCATTCGATGGAACAGCGCTCATCGAGGGGCCACTCCCCAACTCTGAGATCACGCAACACATCAAGGAGGCCATGGAGCCCTCACGGGGTGATGTGGGTGCCCCCTCGATTTCATCTTCCTAGTACCGGGACATCCTTCGATGCGGTCAGAACCAGGCCACGTCATCTTCGTAAGTTTCCCCTTCTCTTGCCTTCTCTTCAATCGATTTCCTAACCTCTTGATACTAACTTTGAGAGGGACAGGACCAGCCGAGAGACCTCATATTCATGGATCACCTAGCGCCATTGCCGAGGGATTCATCCATGAGGGCAGCGAATCACGCTGAGGGCGAGCAGCTAAGGAAGGCGAAGGAGGACAAGAGGAAGAAGAAGCAGTGGAAGCTATAGGCGTGGAAATAGGGGGGGGACACCGATAGCGATGACTGTGATGACAACGAGGAGGTAGCCGACGATGTCGAGTGGGACATCCTAGAAAATGAGGATGCACTGACAGGTATCGGTTCATCCCTGTAGGAGTCGAGACCCTTCTTGTTACATGGAAGGGAGGGCATGTTCGGGGAGCTGGCGAAGATAGGCCGTACCATCGGCCTGTCCCAGGAGCCAACAGTGGTGGGCAGCTTTGCTGCCACGCCCGAGGTGCCAGCGAAGGAAGGTGGCTCCATCGTCGCACCCCAAGATCCATGGGGAGTGAGCCCCTCTACACAGGAGCAGGGGGCGAGCTCGAAGCAGCCTTGCCCCAACGAGGCGGCGTAGAGGTCAGGGGGTTCACCCAAATGTATCTGTCGCCCAATGGCGCTGAGGTGAGTCATCAGCTCCTCTCTTTTTCCCTGTTTTGGTCAGATTTCATCATGACTTATGCTTTTCATCTTTTATAGTGTTGGGAGGCAGCGTAATCCTTTGGCGCTGGTGCTAAAGAAGAGCGTCACCCTTCAAGCGAGGTGACAGCCGTTGACTAGCATCGCACCTGTTTTAGGCAGGAGTGGCGCTAGTGTGATTGCATCGCCAACCAGTCAGGTGCCGCCCATGGTGACACCTGTGCCCTCAGCGAGATAGGTGGACACAGTGGCTCAAGGGATGCCTTCGAAGGTCATAGAGCAGCCAGCGATGAAGGCGATACCACTACTAACTACAGGGCAGACGAGGCTACCGACCACGCTCGTAGCGTCGACTGTGGTGGGCGTGACGTGGCCGATTAGGACCCTGCCTATGCAGGTGGGGGTGGCGGTGGCTATGACAGGTGAGTCACTACCGGGCACTATCGTGGCAGTGCCTGAGGAACCGACACAACCCGCGCCATCGGCAGCCTAGGTGACGGTGTTTGGCATTAGCCAGATAGAGGGGGATGCAGTTGAGGGGTCCCTGGAGGTCGTGGTGTTGGGAGAGGAGTTAGCATCCATATTGCTGACCCCTTTTGGTGTTGGAGGGAGTGTCCTGGTGGGGACATCACGGCGAGGAGGGTCGGTGGTGATTGGAGCCGGCGGGGAGCTGTCCGTAGCCCTGACATCGGTGAGCAGCGACTCGCCTGCACGGGGTGAGCCCCTGCTTTGGTGGGTGAGTCTAGAGGACCCAACGTCCACGTTCTTCACTCTCGATGACACCGCAGATAGCATGGAGTGGGAGAGCCTTGATGTGGGGATCGCATCCATGCTCGAAGCCCTAGACCACGCCCGCGGTGCCTTGCGCGATGTTGTTGTTCCCTCCGGCCGGGTATTCGCTTGACCCTGCTTCTTGCCCTTTTCTTTTTCTATATATTTTTTGTATTATGACCATCATCTCCTTTTAGTCCCTTATTGCTCATAGCTGGGGGAAATCTTGGTTCCTTCATGAGTAGAAGGAAAACTAGGACCGCCTCATCGAGGAGGCACGACTACACGGGGAGGTGATCGCTCAGCTTGTTGCCACCCAGTAGAGGGTGGCCAAGCTGACTCCCCCAACTGAGGAGGCAGATAATCTTTGGTCGTGGGTGGCCGAGTCCTGTCGTCATGCTGATGAAGCTAAGGGGGCATTCGAGGCCTTGTTAGTGAGATCGTGGAGGGATGACAAGGATACCACCAAGGTTAGGAAGGAGCGAGGCGAGCTACTCTAGAAGGACATCGAGACCCACCAGCGGATCCTCGACCTCCTGGCCAAGATTGAGAAGGAACAGGAGCTAAAGCTAGGGGCCAAGGAGAAGCTCATGACCCTAGAGAAGAGGGTGAGTCTGGATGCCGCGATGGTCACCTAGCTACGCAAGGAGCGGGATGAGCTGCTCCAAGTCATGGAGTGGCTTCGCTCGGAGTTTGGAGCATGACCAGGCCCTTCGAGAGTGCAACTAGGCCTGCCAAGAGCATGACGACGTGTAGTAGAGGGTCAGCTCCCTCTGGGCCATACTTGGAAACATGACGACCAGAAGCTGGAGGCCAAAAGCATTTCTGTCGGGCTGGCCGTGGACCTCGCTGAGGCGAGGAGGAATCTTCAGGTAGTGAGCGATGAGCTTGGTATCCTGAGCGACACCCTCGAAGTGGTCTGCGATGACCTAGAGGTGGTGAGGTCAGAGGGGACTAGTTTGCTCGTGGCTCATGCTATCGAGATCATGGCATGGGTATGCCAGCTCGAGAGGAATGCCCTTCATGCCGAGGTTAATCAATCCTTCATGATTGCTCATTCTCATTACGGGGATAGCATCGACCTAGAGATGACAAGCCATAGCTTTGTGCCTGGCTATGAAGCCCAGGAGCTCGAGGAGATGGAGACGGTGGTGGCCCCCCTTTTGCAGGACCTAGCAGATAGAATAGAGAGCATAGTTCTCCCCTGAAGGGGTTAGTTAGCCAAATAGCTTGGGCAATCATTCATGTAACAAGTGGACAAGCTCCGACCCCTTCGTACTATCTGAACAAACTTATAATTTTATTGTGTTTGATCGAATTTGTTTCCCCCCTTTTTATGTGTGAAAAGGGGTTCATGTGTTCCGACCCTTCCATTTGTTAAGACTGTAAGGCTCGAGGTGTAGGAGGGAAACTTTGATCACGCTGGTAAGTAGGAGTGCCATAGCCACTGGGGCATAGGTTTCTCGTAGTTCGACTAGCCATGCTCAGTTGTTTGTTTCTGCGAACCTTACCGCTAGGTTTTTAACGTGAGGGGGGGTTAGGCATAGTGACTGTTTTTAGAAATGGTGTATATATGCCCTTATCAGCCCCTAAGTGAGACCCAATCCCTTGCCATTGCTGGGGTCAGGTGTCATTGAAGATCGAGGAGAGGATAACAAAACCAGCAGGAGAAAGCGTCTCTTGTTTTCGCATGTACCCCTCCCTAGGATCTAAGCTATTGTTCTACGACCATGTGTTCGGTCTCCTTGTGAGTCCAACTTTCCTTGAGCCCCTACGTGTAGCAGGAGTGTGGTCGAGGGTTGGCTCATCTTTGTGATCATTGTCTTGTCTACGGTTTCAGCAACCAGAGGGGTTGAGCTAACATCACTTGCCTCGATGGCTCAAGTGACGAGCTCGGTGAGCTCGCTAATGGGCATGTTCAAGTGGAATCCAGGTCTGTCATTTGTGATGGGGTCGACAAAGCCTGCGTGGGGCATCCCACTACTCCTTAACCTAGCTTCTAGCAGATGCCTGAGCCCTTCTAGAGGGTGACTCAGTCCCGATGGCCTCCCCTTAATGAGAATTCTATGGGCTCAGCTGGAGGTTAGGATCGAATGAGAAGGTTGAGATGACCCTGTCCTTGTGTTTCTGTGGGTCGGGTGAAGGCCACTGGGGCTCATCTACATTTTCTCCCCTGGCTCTTGTTTTCTACACGAGGTGGCCTCGGGCCCTTTGTGGGCCGGCCTTCGAAGCATGATCTCCCGATTTAGGGTCAGGCAGCTCGAGCCCCCGAGCCCCATGGGGCTCGGTAGAGGTCGGCCATATTTCATGCATCACCCCATCCTCGGTTTTTGCAACTAGAGGTGCTGAGCTAATGACACTTGCCTTGATGGCTCAAGTGTCGTGCTTGGTGAGCTCGCTAACGGGCATGTTCAAGTGGAATCCGGGTCCGTCATCCATTGACAGGGTCGATAGAGCCCTCATGTGGCATTCCACTACTCCTTAACTCACCTCCCGATAGGATCCTAAGCCGTTCGATAGGCTCGGGTGGCCCGTTGGCCTCTCCTCAATGGAGATTCTGTGGGCTTGGCTCGAGGTTAGAATCGAACGAGAAAGGTCGAGATGTCCATGTCCACTTCTGAGCAGGGTTAGGCAAGGACGCTGGGCTCATCTCAGTTTTCTCCCATGGCTCTATTTGACATGAGGCAGCCTCAAGCCCTTCGTGGGCCAGTCTTCGAACCTCGGTCAGTCGCCAGTCATATCGAATGAGATGACTAATGCTTCATGACACAATGCGAAGTGTTGTGATGTAGCAATTGTATATGCAATGCTTGGATGAATGTATGGATGAATGAATGAAAGTATGAATGCATGCATGTGAATGGATGAATGAATGATTATGCAATGGAAAAGTAAAATGGGGGGTCAGTAAAGTTACCTCGATGGCTCGAGTGATGGGTTCGGGGTGCTCTTACCGGATATGTCCGTGTGGGGTCGGGTCCAACGTTCATGACGGAGCTAGCATAACCTACAAGGGGCATCCCACTACTCCCTATCCGTCTCTCAGCGGCGGCCCAAGCTATTCGATCGACCCGGGCGACCTGCCGGCCTCTCCTCGATGGAGATTTCACTGGTGGGTCCCTCCAAATCCTTTTAGGGAAGGCAGAGGCTAAAGTTCGAGGCGCGGGGATAGAGATTCTGATTATGCTGGTGAGCAAAGACGTCATAGCCATCAAGGCATATGTTTCTCATAGTCCGACTAGCGTTACTTAGTGTTTGTCTCCGCACACCTTGCCTTTAGGTTTTAGCGCTCGAAAGGGGTCAGGCATCGAGAATGTCTACTGAATAGACACTCTTGCTAGCCCCTAAGCGAGATCTGACCCCTTGCCGTTGCTGGGGTCAGGGCTCAATTGCGAAATTAATGCACGTAAAGTAAGGGTGACCTGTCTCTCGGCAGCGGCTTTGAGCCATTCGATCAACTTGGGCACAGGATTTACCTCAATGGTAAGAGTGATGGGTTCAGGGAGCTCTTACTGAATATGATCGAGCGGGATCAGGGTCTGTCATTCGTGATGGGATTAGCATAACCCACGTGGGGCATCCTGCTGCTCCCTACCCATTTCTCGGTAGTGGCCAAGCCATCCGATCGACTTATGTTACCCACTAAGACAAGACTTACCTATGAAGATAGAGGATGAGAATATCCCACGCAAGGATTTAGTTAGACAGATAAGTCAGGTGGAGAACTTGTAATAAATGGACAAGCTCTTAAATTTTGTTATAGCAAAACAACTTTTTAGCCCTTCTCCCCTTTTTGTATAAAAGGTTAGTGCATTTCAACCCTTTTCGTCATTAAGGTCGTAAAGCTCAGGGGGTGGGTGAGGAAATTCTGATTATGTTGGTGAGCAAAGGCGCCATAGCCACCGAGGCATAGGTCTCTCGCAATCTGACCAGTTATACTTAGAGTTTGTTCCTGCAACCCTAGCTCCTAGGTCTTAATGTGATAGGGGGTCTCATGTGGAGAAGTGTTTGCCAGGCGGACATACTCTTAAATGGATACCGACCCTTTCTGTGGTTAAGGCCAAAAAGCCCGCGGTGTGGAAAAAAACTCTGATCATGCTGGTGAGCAAAGACGCCGTAGCCGCCGAGGCATAGGTTTCTTGCAATCCGACCAGTTTTATTCAGCGTTTGTTTTCACAAAGTTCGCTTCTAGGTCTTAACGTGAGAGAAGGTTGGGCTTAGAGAATGTCTACCGGATAGGTATGCTCTTATTAGCCCCTAAGTGATGCCTGATCCCCTTGCCGTTGCCAGGGTTAGGTGTCACAAAAGATTGGGGGGTTCGATAACAAAACTTATAAGAGAAAGTGTGCATTTATTAAGGGTAAAATCGACGTAGCTACTCAATGTTCTAGGCATTGGCGAAGACCTCGCCGTCGATGGTCTTGAGCTTGTAGGCGCCTGGCCAAAGCACTTCCGTGATGACGTATGGTCCCACCCATGGTGGAGAGAGCTTGTGGTGGTCCTTGCTGCTCTGGACGAGGTGGAGGACCATGTCTCCGACATTGAAGGCCCAACCCCGCACTCGACGGTTGTGGTATCGGCATAATGCTTGCTGGTAATTGGCTGAGCGGAGGTGGGCAACATTGCGCGCTTCATCTAGCTGGTCCATGGCATCCTCGAGGGATGCCTCGGCTCCCTGTTCATCATATGCCCTGACCCTTGACACTCTATAGTCGAGGTCAGTCGGGAGGATAGCCTCAGAACTGTAGACCATGAAGAATGGTGTGTAGCCGATAGCTCGGCTGGGGGTCATCCTCAGGCTCTAGAGTACCGTGGGAAGCTTAGCGACCTATTGTCCGCCAAACTTGTTCAACCGATTGAAGATCCTAGGCTTGAGGCCCTATAGGGCCATGCCGTTCACGTGCTCGACCTACCTATTTGTGTGGGGGTGCACCACGGCGGCCTAATCAACCCAGATGTGGTATTCATCACAGAATCAGAGGAACTTCTTTCCGGTGAATTGTGTACCGTTGTCCATGATGATGGAGTTTAGGACTCCAAAGCGATGGACGATGTTGAGGAAGAATAGCATGGCTTGCTTGGACTTGATCACGGAGATTGGCTGAGCCTCTATCCACTTTGTAAACTTGTCTACGGAGGCAAGCAAGTGGGTGTAGCCCTTAGGTGCCCTTTTGAGAGGTCTAACTAGATCAAGCCCCTAGACCATGAATGGCCACGTGATGGGGTTCATCTAGAGCGCTTAGGCTAGTAGGTGAGTCTGCCGAGCATAGTACTGACACCCTTTGCATATGCACATAATCTGCTTGGCATCCCCTACTACGGTTGGCTAGTAGAAGGCTTGTTGGAACGCGTTTTTGACCTAGGTTCTAGGCATGGCATGGTGACCATAGACCCCACCGTGGATATCACTTAGCAAATGCTTCCCCTGTTCGATGGGGATGCAGCGCTATAGGATCTCAGCGTGGCTTCGCTTGTAGAGTTTGCCCTCAATAAGGACAAAGGACTTAGCACGACGTGCGAGCCATCGAGCCTCCTTCTTGTCCATCGGCAGCGCTTCACGGAGGAGGTTGTCAAGGTAGAACGTCCTCCAATCGACTAGAGGGTCAGGCTCTATCGCTTGGTCTTCTTCGAGCTCCATGACTTTAGGGTTAGATTGAGGCAATGGTTGGTTAGCCCTCAAGCTCGGGGCGGACATCCCATCACTGACTTGTTCCAGCTCCTCATAGCAAACTAAGGGCTTGTGCTAATCGCTGGCGAAGACGCCCGTTGGCACCAGCTCTCAGCCAGACCCCACTTTTGCCAGTGCGTCAGCCACCTCATTGAGATGCCTTGGAATGTGGTTGAGCTCGAGGCCGTCAAACTTGTCCTCTAGCTAGCAGACTTCTTAGCAATATGCCACCATCTTGGCATTGTGGTAGCTTGACTCCTTCATGATTTGGTCGATGACCAGCTGAGAGTCGCCCCAGACGTCAAGGCATCGGATGCCCAACTTGATGGCGATGCGTAGGCCATTGATGAGTGCCTCATATTCGGCCACATTGTTGGAGGAGGGGAAATGGATGCGGACCATGTACCTCATGCATACCTCAAGGGGCGAAACAAAGACCAGCCCTGTGCTAGCGCCTTTCTTCATCAACGATCCATAGAAGTACATTGTCTTGTACTCCTTGTTGACAACCACTGGTGGCATTTGGACCTCGGTCCACTCTACAACAAAATCAGCCAACATCTAGGACTTGATGGCTGTCCAAGAGGCATACGTAATGCCCTGACCCATTAGCGTGAGTGCCCACTTCGTGATTCTTCCCATGGCATCCTAGTTTTGGATGAATTCACTGAGGGGGAAGGACATCACAATCGTCACCAGATGTGACTCAAAGTAGTGGCATAGCTTGGTCTTGGCAATGAGGACGACATATAGGAGCTTCTGGATTTGGGGGTAGCAGATCTTAGAATTGGATAGGGCCTCTCTAATGAAGTACACGAGGTGTTGTACTTTGAGGGAGTGTCCCTCTTCTTCTTGCTCCACTACCAGGGTGGCGCTGACCACTTGCGTGGTGGCCACAATGTAGAGCAGAAGGGGTTGTCCATCGGTCGGAGGAACCAAGATCGGGGCCTTCGTTAGAAGCTGCTTGACCGTGTCAAGTGCCTCTTGGGCCTCGGATGTCCATTCAAAGTGGTCGACCTTCTTTAGAAGTCAATAAAGGGGAAGACCTCATTCGCCAATACGTGAGATGAAGCGGTTGAGCGCAGCGAGGCACCCCGTAACTCGTTGTACCCCCTTTATGTTCTGAATCTGGCCCATCCTTGTGATGACCAAGATCTTCTCTGGGTTGGCCTCGATGCCACGCTCGGAGACGATGAAACCAAGCAGCATGCCCCTCGAGACCCTAAAAACGCACTTCTTGGGGTTGAGCTTAATTCCATTTGCTCAGAGTTTTGCGAAGGTCTGCTCAAGGTCAGCTATGAGTGGGTCAACCCATTTGGACTTGACCATGATGTCGTCTACGTAGGCCTCAACGGTCCACCCGATGAGATCTTCGAAACACTTGAGCATACAATGCTGGTACATTGCCCCAACGTTCTTTAGACCGAACAACATTGTGACATAGCAGAATGATCTGAAGGGGGGTGATGAAAGATGTCACGAGCTGGTCGGACTCTTTCATCGTGATTTGATGGTACCCAGAGTATGCATCAAGGAAGCAAAGGGTTTCACACCCTGAGGTGGAGTTGACTATTTGGTCTATGCGTGGCAAATAAAATGGATCCTTTGGGCATGCTTTGTTGAGACCCGTGTAGTAAACACACATCATCTATTTCCCATTCTTCTTTCATACAAGAATGAGATTGGCTAACCACTCGGGGTGGTACACTTCCTTGGTGAACCCGGCCACCAAAAGCTTCACGATCTCCTCGCTGATGGTCCTTCATTTCCCCACATTGAAGCAACATAGGCATTGCTTCACTAGCTTGGAGCCTAGGTGGATCTTCAAGGCATGCTCGGTGACTTCCCTTGGAATGCCCGGCATGTCCGAGGGTTTCCACGCAAAGATGTCTCTGTTGGTGCGGAGGAAGCCAACAAGCGTGCTTTCCTATTTGGAGGAAAGCGTGGTGCTAATGTGCACCACTTTGCCCTTGGGGTGGACCTCCTTGGTGCCCTCCACTGGCTCGAAAGACCCGGCTGACCACTTGGGGTCAGGTGCTTCTTTGGTGACCTCCTTCCTGATGGCTGCGAGCTCTCCGGAGGCGATGATTGCCACGACATGATCGCAGCACTCGACCTCACACTTGTAGGCACGCTGGAAGGAGGTGCCGATGGGGATGACCCCGCTTGGGCCCAGCATATTTAGCTTTAGGTAGGTGTAGTTGGGGACGGCCATGAACTTCACATAGCATGGTCGTCCTAGGATGGCGTGGTAGGTTCTATGGAACCCAACCACTTCGAAGGTGAGGGTCTCCATCCTATAGTTGGACGGACCCCCAAAGGTGATGGGCAGATCGATCTGCCCAAGTGGCATGGCCTGCTTTCTAGGCATGATGCTGTGGAAAGGCGCTCTGGTCGGTCGGATGTGCATTCGATCGATGCCCATAGCGTCAAGCGTCTCGATGTATATGATGTTGAGGCCGCTGCCTCCATCCATCAGTACCTTGGTGAGCCACTTCATGCTGATGATCAGGTCGACAACGGGCGGGTATCTCCTCGGTTGTGGAATGCTCTCTAGGTGGTTGGTCTGGTCAAAGGTTATGGAGGACTCCGAGGTAGGTGTGGCTGGCTCGGCCATATAGACCTCACAGTGCGCAAGCTTCTAGCGGCGCTTGGAGTCATAGGCCACCGACCCTTCAAAGATCATGAGGCAGCCATCTAGCAATGGAAAGCCACCATCCTTCCCCTTGGTGTCATCTATGGTCGGGTCGGGGTCCTTCCCGTGCTCCCCTTTGTTGGAGCCTCTGGACAAGAACCGCTCCATGAGGCCATAGTCCTTGTACTATGCTTGATGGGGAAGACATGGTTTGGGCATGGCCCTTCAAGTAGCTTCTCAAAGTGGTTCATGGTGCCCTTTGCGGGCTTCTGACCCCCCTACGGTCGACGGCCATGAGCGAGCCCTTATGACGCTGCTTGTTCTTCCACTTGATGGGATGGTTGGAGGCTCCTTCGCTGACATCCTCATCCCGTTTCGCCATGCCCTTGAGGTGATCGAAGATTGCTCTGACTGCCTCCTCGCCCAAGGCATGGCTGGTGGCGATGTCGAGGAGCTCCTTGGTGGTTCGCGGGCCCTTACATCCTAGCTTGTGAACTAGAGACTCGTAGGTGGTCCTAGATAGGAAAGCTCCTATAACGTCGGCATCAACAACGTTAGGCAGCTCGTTGCACTGCCGGGAGAAGCGTCAGATGTACCCATGAAGGGTTTCTCAGGTCTTCTATTGGCAGTTCTTGAGATCCCATGGGTTCCTAGGGCACTTGTACATTCCCTTGAAGTTCCCCACGAAAGGTGTTCCAACCATGTTTGCGCCGAATTGGCCAGGAACAATGGAAGGTTGTAGATAATGAAATCATCATTATCCGCTTCACCGGCTTGGCAGGCACTCTGATAATCCTCGAGCCACAGTCCGAGGTTCATTTCCCTAGCGTATTTTGGGATGTTGGTTGGTGGCCTGTACCTTGGTGGGAAGGCGGCGTTAAGGATGTGTCGGCCGAAGGCCTGAGGCCTCGGTAGGCCGGGGCTCAGGCTTTGGCCCTCGCCGTGCTCTAACCTCCCATAGTCAAAGTCAAGGAGCTAGTTGCTTTCGGGGGCATGGGCCTCTGGTGCATGCAGCTGTAGCTCCTCAAGTGCCTCGGCGATTGTGTCGAGACCGATAGAGTGGAGAGGACAGACGGCGGTGGGAGCCATCACCAACTCTCCCTCCACCATGACGATGAAGTCTAGGTCCCTGAAGCGCACGTGCACGCCCGAGACCCAGCTGAGGTCATGACTAGCCATCCAAGGCTTGGTGTGGATGTTGAGATGCGCAAAAGGCCCCTACCTAGCATGCCAATTGTCGGTGTTTTGAGTTGCCACCAACAAGTAAATTTCTAATATTGCGCGTCTGGCCCAGATGGTGTGCTAAGTGGACACAAGGTTTATACTGGTTTGAGTAGAATGTCCCTACATCTAGTTCGTTGCTGCTGCTCATGTTACTAGCACAGAAAGTTCATAGTAGGGGTATAAATGGTCGAGAGAGAGATAGGTCCCAAGTCTCTAGTGGTGTGTTGCGATGAGTTCCGATCAGTTTGGATGTGTTCGATTTCATCCCCTTAATGGGATGCCCTGCTTTCCCTTTTGTAGGCCAAGGGAAAGCAGGGGTTACAGTGAAGGGAAAAGAGGGGAATGAGAAGAAGTCCTTCAGGATCGTTGGGTCCTTCTTCTCCTTTAAGCAGGGGTGACCTTGTAGACATCAAGAGGGATAGCTTCCCATTGCAGCCCTATCCATCACTGGCACCATGTGTAGGCGTCGTCTACCGGTCATGGCACTCCACTTCGTCCTAGCGGATGTCATGGTGAACTGATGCGCTTGTTAGTGTTCATACGAGGGTTAGGTGGAACAGTACTAGTATGCCTGATGCTGTTCCTGACGTGACCCCCCCAGGTATGGCCCATCGTGGGTCGCTGGCTACATTGAGGCATGCCAGTCTCCTCCCTGGCATTAGAGCTTTGACCTAGGCCCATATGCTTGGACCTGGATTGGTTGGTGGTGGTATGGGTCTTCATCAGGTGAGACGGAGCCTCTGGCCTTAGGGTCAGGTAAGGTGGAGTTCTTCCCTAGAGGCTGGGTGAGGTGCAGCGCAAACCCAAGGGTCGGGCGAGGCGAAGCCCATGACCTTGGTGTTGAGCGAGACAGAGCTTGCCCCTAGAGGTCGGGTGAGGCAGAGTCTGCCCTCAGGGGTTGGGCAAGGCAGAGCGCGGACCCGAGGGTCGGGTGAGGCAGAACACGGACCCAAGTGTTGGGCAAGGTGGAGCCCACAAACTCGGTGTCGGGTGAGGCAGAGCCCCGCTCAGGGGTCGGGCGAGGCGGAGCCTACGGCATCGGGATTGGTGAGGCAGTGCCTGTGGCCTCGATGTCAGACGAGGCGAAGCCCCCCTCAGGGGTCGGGTGAGATAGAGTCCATCCTGAGGGGTCAGGTGAGTCGAAGCCCATAGCCTCGGTGTCGGGCGAGGTGGAGCCACCCTCAGGGGTTGGGCGAGGCAGAGCCCGCGGCCTCAGTGTCGGGCAAGGCAGAGTGTGCGCACCTAAGGTTCGGTTGGAGCTATAGTCATGCTCTTGACTACTTGGACGAATCAATGTTGATGGTTACTAGCTCCTCTTCGGGTACCCTAGTATTGGTCCCTGACAAACCCAGGCCTAATAGCATACCCGCATCTACAAGAAAGAACTTGCCTAGACACAAGGAAAGAGGAGAACAATTAGAACTGTGAGGATCTAAAGGACCATGGCTGATAGGTAAATGCAGGAGCTCATACCTAGTGGTACCCTAAGACCATCAACTCTTTCCAAAGCATCAGCTAGGATGCGGGCATCATGAGCAAGCCCTTCCCAACCACTAAGACATAAGTGAATCTTAGATTAAAATCAACAGCTACTAGGACATTTTGAGTGGTTGTGTGCTTCGTGCTAATGAAAGCTGGTCTATGCCTTTTAGGTACTCTAGCAAGCACATGAGTACCATCAATGGCACCCACACAATCCTAAAAAAACACCATGAAAAGGCAATCCTACAATGCAGTATGAATTAGGTGAAGTAATTATTCCCACCTTGAAGAAAGGATTCCACTTCCTGCTATTCTGTATTTTTTGATGAACTGCAGAAGAGGGTGGCACTATCATCTCGTTCCTTAATTCACCTACTGCAAATAGGACTTCCTAGAAATACCTGCTGATAGTTTCTAGGGAACGCCTAAAGATGGGATTCATAACCCTAAACCTTTGATTGTGGCCAATTACTAGCAAAAACATTGCAACTTGTTCCTCAATGTTGCTGTTTATGCTATCCCTTAGCAAGCCCCTATTGTGAAACAAGTCACAAAGCTAGAAGAAAGGAGCTCTCCTCATCCTAAGAAGTTCCACACAATGACGATCATCGCTGTGGTAGATGAACCTAAGGTTGTTGGCCCTTTCTTGGTCTCTGGTAGTCATTGGGCCATAAGTAATTCCTCTCCTAGAGGCCAACATGTGTCTAAATCTCACAAACATCCAAGCACTGATCACTACAACCAAGGCTACACCCCTAATGATAAGCTAACGATGCCTAGTTGAAGGTTCCATGAGGCTAAACAGGAAATGGGAGATCAATTAGTACAATAGTGCATCGGTATGAGGCAAAACCTAGCCAAATCGAAGGACCGGCTGTGACACCAAGTGGTGCGCCACCTAGATCCAGAGCAATCATCGACCAAACCCTAGGGATGATGTACAGAATCAATGGATCCCAACGACATGTGTAAACCAGGATGTAGGGTAGAAAAAAATAGCACAACATTGCAGCAGTATGACTGTAAACCCTAAGCAAATCAAAGGAATGGCTGCGACACCTGGTGGCGCGCCTCCTAGATCCGCAACAATCATCGACCAAACCTTAAAGCTCAGCTATGCAATCGAAAGAACATGCCGCATAGTGTTTGAATCAAAAAACAAGAAGACGAAAAAATGAACACACAAGCGAGAGGGGAATCAGGCCACATACCAGGGACCTATGTGGCTTACCAGCAACGCCTACGGTGGTCACCGTCGGTGCCAGGAGGAGGCGAAGGAAGATGGAGGGGGCGAGATAGCAAGAGAGCGAGAGAGTGAGTGAGCGGCGGTGGAGGCCTATGAACAGTACACGGGAACCCTAGCTAGGCGGTGAGGCTCATGCTTATATACGATGGCCAGGCCAAGCCAATCGGGCCCACCACGATGCGCACGGGTGGAGCCAGCCCAAGCCAGGCTCCGCGTGAACGGCCAACTCCACCGTTCGACCTGGATCATGCCCCAAGCATATGGCTGGCCAGCTCAAGCCAAGCCCCGACGCCCTTACAGGCAACCAAACAGGCTAAAATTGGCCCCAGGGAGCCAAGGCCAGGGGCTGGCCATCCACCAAACACACCCTATGTGCTTACCTGGAATTCGAACGCCTGAAGAAATATAGGCATCAATGTTGGTTTTAAGTGAGCATCCGGAAAAGCGTGCACCTAAAATACCATCGGCTGAAAATACCAAAATTCTATAATAATGAACAAAAAAACACACTAAGACGTACCATTTTCTAGTTTTACAGGAGACTGCAATCCTTTTGCAAATGAGGTGAAGTTGTTGGGCCACATTATTTCTCTCTTTCCTTCCAAAAATAATGATTCATTTGTATGTATATCTGGTAAAGGGCCAAAACATTTGGCCTACAAATTAAGGAAAGATCAGGCCCAATAAGAAAACGGTACAGATATTTTTCAACCGTATTCAAAACCGAATCCGTTTAGAGGGGTTGAGATCTATCCATATCCGAGTCTGGATATCCAACATCCGATACCGTATCCATATCCAAATACTCAAATCGCATATTTATGATGTCGATATCCAATCGTATCCTATCCGACATAGTTAACACTATCCGTATTCGAATCCGAATCTGGACAGAAATATGAAAACAAATGTAATATTGGTGATATCCGTCCGTATCCGATCCGTTTTCATCCCTACCAATAAGGAATGGGCTGGATTTATATATATTGTGAGTTAAAATAACAAGGACTGGGTTGGATTGTTAAAGGGCAATTGGGCCATGGGGGCCATTACCACCCACACTGAAGTTTGCTATTGCACCTTTGTCGTATCCCTAAGGACCCATTCGTTTAGCAGGGAATGGAGGCCTAGAACAGTTCCAGATGGAATTGCAAGTTTATTTATAGTAGTAATGATCAACTGGATTATTTCCGGCCCTCAATCCATGCCAAACGAACAAGGCCTAACTGTTTTGTGTTAGGTCACTTGAATTTATGCATATAGTCGCAATTTTGAGTTTAACACAACATACATAAAAGTAGCAAACTTAAAATAGAAGACTTAATTGGGTCTATGTACCTTGAAGCCATGAACCAAACATGCCCTATTCTAAAAAAAACAATACATCCCAAAATCAACGAGTTAATGATGTTAATTAGTACATTCAATTAGCTAGTTAATGTATTAATTAGTGCTTTTCTCGCTTGCTCTCTCCATGTATTAATCTTTAATGACATAATATGGTTTTAGATTAGTCTTCATGTTATCTTCCGTCTCTCTATTTGAAAGGATCGAAATGCCTAGAGGGGGGGGGTTGAATAGGCGTTTCCTAAAATTCACAAACTTTCACAGCGGATTAAATCACGTGTATCGAAATTTCCGGTCTTAAGCAGAATTAGTGGACTTGTCCAAAATTCCGGTGAGGACCGAATTTTCGAATCCCGGAGAGTAGTGAACTAACTAATTGTGAATTGAAATGCTCAAATACTAAATCAAGTTCACCACACAAGTAGAGGAGTACTAAGTGAATCCACGCCTTATGCTTGGTCCTCCACCTACACACAATATATATCTAGCCACCACAACAAATAATGCAATCACAAATCACAAGCACACGGAGACACAACGATTTATCCCAAGGTTCGGTCACACCACAAAGTTGTGCCTACGTCCCCGTTGTTGAGGTGACCACAAAGGTCCTTAGAGTCTCTTTCAACTCCACTCTTCCCAAGCGACCACAAAGATCAAGCCGAGATTTCCACTAGAATCAAAGGGTAATACAAACTTCCCAGGCGCCCTCACAAGTATGAATCACGGGCATCACTGGGCAACACCTAGCCTACGTCCCCATTGTTGAGGCAACCACAAAGGTCCTTAGAGTCTCTTTCAACTCTCCTCTTCCCAAGCGACCACAAAGATCAAGCCAGGATTTCCACTAGAATCAAAGGGTAATACAAACTTCTCGGGCGCCCTCACAAGTATGAATCACGGGCGTCATTGGGCAACACCTAGCCGGCTAGGGTGTCAAGAACCAAAGAGTAATAGAGAAAAAATCAAGTCACCAGCGGGTGCCACAAGTGCTCAAGAGATGGATCTTACTCCTGGAGTTGAAATCCACGAAGAACTCACTCCAATCACACTCACAAAGATGGGGATCTAAGAAAAAGTGAGAGAGTGTGGGAGTTTTAGAGAGAGGGAGAGAGCAAGAGCTTCTTCAACAAGGGATGGAGCAAATTGAAATGAGCCAGAGAGAGAAGCAGGGAAAGGGGATGACCTGCTCAAATGCCCAGCCTTGGTCGATCTGACCATTGGGAAGGTTGTCTCCTGCACTGAAATTTCTTGGCGCAGCATTCCAGAATTTCTAGGGCAGGGTGTTTAAACAGACCGTGGCAACAGGAAGACTTTCGCACCGAAATTTCTTGCTCAGAAGGGATAAAATTCCAGTTAATTTGTGGTTTTCAATAGAGAGGGGTGCTCTAAAAATTTAAGGAAGCTGAGCAAGAAATTTCGAAGGAGTAGGCTTCTGAAAATTCTTGTTGAAGGAAAAGGATTTTTCGGCTGAGAAGAATTTCCATGCATGGACCAAAAATAAATCAAGGATGAATTTTTGGAAGGTGTCAAGAAAAATTATAATTGACCTTTTGAGCACTTAGGACACCTGCAGGTAGTATAAATTCGATCCCTCTTTATAGTATGACATCCTATAACTCAAGAGAGGTTAAAATAAACTTGGAATTAAAACAAAACTTCTCTCAAGTTGAAGTGTGACACATCTTTGGGCGTACCCAGTGCAAAGAGCTCCTGCTCTGTGTGGGATCTGGAGAAGGGTGTTAGTGTCAAGCCTTACCCTCGCCTGTGCAATACAAGGAGACCGCAACTCAAACCCGGGACCTTCCGGTCACAGGCGGTAAGACTCTACCGCTTGCACCAGCGTGACGCATCTTTCTTTGAAGTAATAATTGAGAGGTCATATGTTTCATTTGCACTTTCACATTAATGATTAACTGAAAAATTTCATGAAACATCATTAGCTCTTTATATGCATTGTCATTTATTCACCAAAACCCACAAATAGGATTTGATGCACTTACAAACTCTCCCTTTTTGGTGATTGATGACAACACATATGAAGCTCACAAAAAGTATATAAATCAAAAAGATTTTAAAACCATGTATATGACAAGCTCCCCCTAAATATGCGCATATATGTTTTGGATCAACAATTTGGCATGAAAGGCCACATATGCACAATTTTAGTGAAAGTGCTAGGAAACAAATCATATACATGCTTTCGTGGGTGTGCAAATGTTTTCGTGGGTGTGCAAAGGTGTCACATAAATAACCGTGATGCATATGACATGAATATCACACAACAAATAAATGGAAGACATACACCATCACAAGTGATATTAAATAAGCACACTAACATAAACATGTCCTTACAACCATTAAGTACCAACTAGCAATCACACATAGTTCATCACAATAGTCTTACAAGCCCATAATATAAATAGAAGTCCAACGAGAGATAAAGATCATGATACAAGTCCAAGGTCCATACATAAATAACATATAGATAAATGAGGCAAACATATATTTTTCTCCCCCTTTGGCATCAAGCACCAAAAAGAAAGATGTCATCGAAGGACATGCCTCACTTGTCATGGTCAATGCCGTTGTCCTCCTGAGATGCACCGGGCTGCTGTCCGCCGGAAGTAGAAGGATAGGAGGTGGGGTAGAGAGCGTCGAAAGCGGGGTTGAAGAAGTGACCTACTAAACCATAGGTGGCCGAAGCCCATCGAGAGGACGAGCTACCACCTACACCCTGCTAAACATGGGACGAGGACTGTGGCTGCTCGAGGGAGTCAAACTGAGGCTGCAGGGGCTGCATAAAGGACTACTGAAACAGCGGGTGAAACCATGTGGGCTGCTGAGGAGCTGGAGGTAGAGGATGAACTGGAGACAAAGTCACACCGGCCTGCTCTGCTATCGCCTTGCGCTGGACCTCGGCATGGTGAAGCTCCTCCTGGATGAACCTCTGGTGCTCTCTGTTGGCCTCATGAATGGCCATGCACATCCCAAACACTGAGCGGATACCCTGCAAGAGAAGATCTTGGTCTGCCTGAGGAGAAGCTGCAGCTGCTGCACATGAGGAAGGCAAAGGCATAGACTGAGGCCAAGGCTGACTGGGCTTGCGGCCTCTCTTCTTTGCTGTCTCATTAATTCTGACAGGCCAGTAAGACTCATGGCTCACCTCCTTGATGAACTCCCTCTGAGTGACTATCTCAATCGTCTTCATGATATAGGGAGCATGAGTACAGGACTTCTTAGGATCACAAGATGTCAACTAAATCTGCCTATAAATGAAACCAAAGGCACTGAAATCCTCCTCATTACCCTCCTGAAAAGCTTTCAAGAAGGGACCCATAGAAGATAGAATCACTGAAGCACCACCAATCTTAGGGACTTAAGCACCACCAATCTTAGGGACCAAAGTTTGCCTGAGAAACAAATTAAAATAGCGATAAAGTTTTCTCATGTTGTTGGTGGTGTAGAAGTCATTGGCAGTAGCATCCTCATTGTATGCAAAAGAGATATCAATGTCACGATGAGGGTTACAATTAAGCCGAGGTTTGTCTATGTCATCAAACTCAAAATGGACAGAGGAAAGAACACACCTGCCATGAGCTACTGGTCCCATGGAGCTTAGAATGGGCAGCATCCCTTGCGGTCTCCAATAGGCCTAGGGATCCCCTCAGCTCCATGACCGCACCCTCAGCCACTAGGTAGGACTCCTCTTCCTTAGTAGCCTTCTACCAAGAAAACCTTGGCCCTCACCTCCACGACATGCCTGGCCTCTCACTCTGCCACCAGCTTGGACTCCAACCACACCACAGCACTGCGCGCGCTGTCATGCTCCTGGACAAGCACCTCTATCAGCGTCGTCACCTGCTCAACAGGTGTTGGATAGGGGTCAGGTAGCGAAGTGGGCAAGGACCACCCGCTCCCTCTAGGGGGTTGGGGTGCTCCCATGAGACAACCTTCTCCCACTCTTGGACAAGGTCAGACTACCTTAAGGAATACTCCAGCAGTGCCTGCGACAACGACAACAAAGGAGCTCAGGCAGGATCATGGTGCCAGCCAAGGCATCGAGCTCATTCAACTAACACTCACACTGCAGGAGTCATACATCCCCTGCTAAAGGCTGAAGAACTCCCCTATATGGCCTACCATCACTGCGAAGGAGTCATAGAAGAAGGCGACTAGCTCGTCGAAGGTGCCACACTGCTTGACCAGCTCCAACCATGCGTCCACCTCGGGGACATCGTCCAGAACATGCGCCCCCTGCTGGCGGCGCAAGGGAAGCTGGCGCAGCAGCCAATGAAGAACTGGCTTCCTCACATCCTAGGGGTGGGGGGAGGCCAACGATGTTGGCCTCCTACCGGCCCACCTCCGCTTCGGAGTGGAAGCTCCCTCAGTGAGGGCCTCCCCTCGTGGCGTCATATCCCACCTAGCGCGTTGGGGCCGTAGCCACCGGCCCCACCAAGACGGCGTCCAATGTCGTCACCCCATTCACTCGAGGCAGCAGCAATGGGTAGTGGCATACCTTCAGCACCAGCGGCCGGACTGGAGCCGCCGCACCGCCTGAAGCCCTCACTGAGAAAGAGTCCCTGCAAGTCAACATCCACGTCAACAAGCAACGGATAAGCCACCTCTAGGCAGGGGTGGCCCGATCGGCGAAGACTCTCACCTACCACTTGAAGAGAGCCTCAGGGCAGAGCACCTTTTCCACGAAGGTGCTCTTGCCCTAGGGAAACTCGAGCAAGGACGCTTCCCGGTGGACCGGGTGCCCGACAACTCCCCTAAGGACAACGTAAGGGACGTGCCTCCCAACGGCGAAGAGGAACCTTCGAAGATGGCCTTGGCTCCCTGCCCCTTAGGGTTGGGGGGAATGGTGACCTCCCCAGATACAGGAGGTCATTGGGTCTCGTCTCATACACCAAGAAGGGAGCCAGGCCTTCACCAACCACTGGCTCCCTCGACACAGATCCCAGCACCATCCACGCCACTCTAGCCACAGACTTCTCTAGAAGATTTCCCTCCACAACCATGGATGGGTCCCCTACCCTCTTATACTCCCACATCATGGTCGGCCTCACCATCAATGGGAGGATCCGGCAGAACAGGAACTCCTAGAGCACCATCTAGTCGGTCATCCCGGCATCCTTCAGGGCAGTGATCTAGCCCTATAGGCCCATGGCAACCTCAAGGGTAGGCCCCTTTGGCAAGCTCTTCCAAGACAAAGGCCCATCGGCCCCAGGTGGTCTAGGGAGAAGGCCGGAAGGGACCTAGAGGGGTTGGAGAGATATAACCATTTTTGGTGCCACCCCTTCTCTAAGGAAGGGAAGGAAAGCTCCAGGTATCGCGACTTCAGATTGTTGCGCCGCTGGATGGTGGCGGCGCCGATCCATTGCATGGATCCATCACTGTCCTTGTTTAGGTTCAAGCGAAAGATCCGCCTCCACAAGTCAAAGTGGGGCTCGATGCCCAAGTAGCACTCATAGAGAGTGACAAACACTAGAAGGTATGCCACCCCATGTGGCGTTAGGTCATGAAGCCACATCCTGAAGTGGCAAAGGAACCTCCCCATGAACAGATGCACAGGGACCCTAGGTGGAAGGGGACAAAGGAGACGAGCTGCGATTCCACGAGCGTGGGCTCCGACACCTCTGGATCTGGCAGATCCCATCTAATTTATAATGATTGTTAACTACCGTCAACAAGCTCCCCCAAGCTTAACCTTTGCTAGTCCCTTAGCAAAGCTAAACTCAACAAAAATAGATCAGGAGTTGCTATGATGCTTTCACTTCTCAAAAGTACACATGCGTTCAAACAAGAATTCTCCTCTAGATTAGAATAAACTGATCTGACTGCCAAACTTACCCATATTACCTTCAACCATGGGGCTTCTTAGCCTTCACTTGGGTCTTGAGCAATTGAAAGACAGAACGATTAAGTCAAGCACTATGTCTCAAGTTCTTTGCTCAACTATTATTCTAGAGTTTTTATAAGTTTTCAAAATAAAACTAAGAGATTCCATTGTATGATACTCTCAAGTCTCTCAATATATGTGGTATTTGTAGATCCTCACCAAGGCAATAAAGTTGTTATGCCTTTTTCTCTTCCTACCACTAAGGCTTATGTGGAGTTCATAGGTAGAGATAAAACTAGGGCATACTTGCAATACATATATTGTAAAGTCAAACAACGGATCAAAAGAGAGTTAAGTCATACAATCAAATCAAGATGTGCATGTGTGGATATATGGTGTCATACAATTAAAACTAAGGCTTGTGGGGGTGTTTGGTACCTGAGACTAAAGTTTAGTCCCTGTCGCATCCGCCGTTTAGATGCTAATTAGGAGGACTAAACATGAGTTAATTATAAAACTAACTATATAGACAGAGACTAATTTACGAGATGAATCTATTAAGCCTAATCAATCCATCATTAGCACAATTTTATTGTAGCACCACATTGTCAAATCATGGACTAATTAGGCTTAATAGATTCATCTCACAAATTAGTCTTAGTCTATGCAGTTAGTTTTGTAATTAGTCTATATTTAATACTCCAAATTAGTGTCCAAACATCCGATGTGACAGGGACTAAAATTTAGTCCGTGGAACCAAACACCCACCTAATTCTACTATGCTTCTTGAAAACTTATCTCTCTTTTGAAACTTAGAAACATTTGCTAGAGAATAGGGGCTATCTTATTCATCTTCTCTTTTTTTCAGGTGGGAATCTGAGTACCCATTGTTTTAAATATCTCAGACATTTTTGTGTTCATTTTTTCCTCAACTCTTTTTTTCTCTTTTTTATGAATAACTTTTGCATAGCCCCATGTCTCTTTGCCACAACAAAATTTTTGAGAGATAGCAACAAGAACTTGGAGCATTTATTTGATGGATGAAAAACCTAACAAGCATGTTTTTGTGTTCACCCCCAGTATAGGATTAGAATATTTTTGGGTGGATCTAGATGTAAGGCATGTTTTTGTGCCTACCCCCAGCGTAGGAGTGTGCATATATGGGTGGAGTGTACATGATCTTGATTTTAAGAGCATGACAAATCTCTCATAAGGATCAACAAAGGTCAACAAAACTTAATCCAAAACAAGCAGAATATATGTGGAAGTTTTTCTAGCCTAAATAACGTGTATGGCTCTGGTGGAAATTCAAGCTTTGTCATACAGGAACTCATCATATAGCATTTTTATGTTTTTCAAAAGAAATCTCCAGAACTTATGTGTCACTTGGAACAAGATAAACAGTAGCTCAGACCTTCTCATATCATATCCGTCAATTACCTAGACTTAGATCAAGCATATGCTACCCACAAGTTTCAAGTTCAGAGTAAATCCTTATATCAAAATAGTCGTATCTAAAATTTAGGAGAATTCAAGGCTAAAAACTAGATACTTAAAAGGAATTACAACAAAGCAACTATTCATTATTTCCATTTAAGAGATTATTCTAAGTCCTTTTTATTTTATTGAGCTCTTAAAAGCAAATTAAAGCAAACTAGACACACCTTTTTATTTTGTTTTCATTTTTAGATCACACATTATAACTATATTTCTATAAAGATAACTTTTTATTTTGTTTTTAGTTATTCATCTTTTTTCTAATATATATATGAAGCAAAACTAAAAATAATAAAAGGAAAAGAAATACTTATCTAGTTACATGGGGATGCCTTCTCTCCCAAGCTGGTTGTTGTCGTGGTTGCTCAACGAGGTGGCCGAATGTGAAGGTGCTGGAATAAAGCCTCCCCATGCTTAGTTTCGGCCAGAGAAAGACATGCGTCCTCCCTTGATTCGCTCTTAAAGATGAGGATTCTTGGGGGGGGGGGTGCCTACAGTAGTGGTGCTTCCACTAGTGGTGCCACCTTCTTATGCTAAACCCGTATTGGTTTTAAATTTGATTTTGATTTGATAGGTTCATCCTTTCTTGACTTGTTCCTCCTTGTTCAACGTTTCAAAGTTAACCATTAGTAGTAGAAACTAGCGACATCTTGTGTGCATCATAATTGTCGGTTCAGAACTTTCACTTGTAGAATTTAGGGGATCGACTCCCCCACACTTGCTCGAAGTGTGTTCTGCTCATGAAGACAAGGTAGACATCAAGTGCATGGGCTCTATTGGTGGAAAAACAACAGAACAAAACTTTATTTATTCTTCTCTAGCCTTAGGCATATAGAATCATGTTACGGTTGATGTTATGTGCATTCATTCTTACAAAATGGGTGATAAGATCTGAAGGATGAGTTTAAATGTGGCATTTGAATATATTTCTCAAAAGAAGTGGAGTCGCTTAACCTATGGAAGGATTGTCCATCTATAATGTATCAAATTTTACATGATTATGACTATCATCTTCCAAAGATAAGATATACAATATTTTAGCTCAATTGGTTAAGACTATGAGATCAAGAAAGTGGTACTATGAACAAGCTTAAGGAACAAGACATATTGAGTTAATCAGGTTGAATCAAGCAAAGTTGTGACTCAAACATGTTTGTTTCTTTATTTATGTGAATACCAAGATCAAAAGAAAGCTTTAAATAATGACCACTTACCTTAAGACGTTACCTTCATCATTGGAGCGTGATGACACCCTGTGATGAAAGGTAGATGACTTGTGGTGATCTTTTCTTCATGCTTGAAGCTTTCCTTGCTTGAGCTATTCATGAGCATCCTTCTATCCTTTCTTTTATGGATCTTGACACTTTTTTTGTGGACCTGTTGCTCCTCTCATTCCTGTAAAAGATTAGTGGACAACACATACCCGAAGGAGTATACAAAAATGATTCAAAACAAGGGTAGTGTTGTCATAGAGCTAAAGGTCATCTGTATCCCATGTTTTAAATAATGTGCCTCAATTGTTGCAAAACCTTCTTCTCGCAAGGATTGATTTTACTTTACATCTTAAGTTTGATTTTTATGTATGAAATTTGTAAACATATTCAAACTTGTAGAAACAAAGCAATATTGAGCAGAGGGATTGGAAACCAACGTGTCAGAGTGATGGGAGCCTTGGAGGAAGAAGAGTAGGGTTGTATCTACTGTAGAAAAGTCGGCCTTCCTCCCCCACACTTGGACATTTACGTCTCTTGACATTGTCGGCGAGAACTCATGGTTTTCGGTCCATTGAGCAGGAACTCTCCCTTGCTTTTAGCTTTTCTTTGCACCATCTGATCTTAGAGATGAGGATACGGACAATTGCATATTCTCCTTCCATCAACCTTTCTTGATTTTTGTTGATTCTTGGCTGACGAGTTGGGGTTCATTGGAGATGCAAACTCAAGTTCCTCCTTGATTGTTTTTATCTTCTAGCGGCATGGCAGAGAGTTGTTCTTTTTTCTTTGTTAGCGATATGCCAGCCGTCTTAATGCTCAGGGAAGGAACTTCTTTGGAATTTGCATGAAAGCTTCATATTCAATGACTTAGGGATGTTATCTCGTGACCATGGTCGTAGCCTTACGACACACCATCAACAGACCTCCATTGATTTTTGACGTCAGTTGGCATGAGAATGCACGCCATGATGTAGTGGTATCTCGATGTCTTGTCCTTGTTGACAATGTGTGAGATGGTGTCTTTGAAGGTGATGAAAGCAGGCATCAGATTGACTAATATGAGGTGAGTTGCATCCTGCTTCTCATCAGCTTCCTAGCTTGAGTCCTAGAAAGGCTCAATGCTAGGTTGCCTTCAACGTTACTAATGACCAGTTGATTTGTCTGTCCACTTCCACAAATGTAGTGGTGGTTTGGTTTAGGGTTTGTGGAATCATATGAAACCTTAAACAGGCATAGCTTCTATTCATTTTTTTCCTACAAAAACATTAATAGACACATACCCGAGGGAAAATAACGAATTTGAAACATGGGTTGTTATCCATAATTGTCGCACCCAATTTTGCATAGCAAAAATCAAGTACTCATATATGTGCGCCCAGGATGTCCAAACTCACACATATGTCACAAATTGTAATAATATCAAAGTAAAGTACTTATTACATCGCATATCTCATCATAATGTTAATACATAGTTTTGCTCAATGGCAACATTATTACACACACAATGGAATAACTAGACCCAATCTGCCATAAGGACTCCAACTGGTGAACATCATCCTAGTAGTCCTAGACATCATACGGAAACTCTTCATACCCATTATCTGTTACCCATCCGGGATTTTCATTGAATGTAAAGCAAGTGTAAGCTCGCCACGCTTAGCAAGTATATCAAAGGGATCTATGAGGCTCAAAGGCTAGACACAGTTTGACTACGGTTCGCAATTTTCGTTGATCAAGTTTTAGCATCCTAAATCACTACTTTAGTGAACAATCCCAATTCCCAAGTGATATTGATGTATAATCAAGTTTATATCAATTCCCAACAATCCATAGTAACCACTAAGCATGAAGGATCTAGATTGCTCATATCCGTGAGCACGGCTGTTATAACGGGTCAAATATTTCTATAGAAATTATACAACTTTACCCACCGAGCTGTGATTCCTAATGCTGGGGTTTGCAAAGCCCACAACACCTCTACCTAGGAAGTTTCAGGGTTTCACTACGTAACCCTTCACTAGTCGCATTAACAAGTCATAGCTGCTAAGGTTTCAGCCATCTAGCCGTATGTGGCCTTCCTCTAGGAGTGGTACGCGTGGTCGCGGAATGGTACACACACCCTAGCAGGAAAGGAAACATACCAACTAGTGGCCCCCTCTTGCCCTTATGGAAAGCTACAGACAAGCTAGTACAATCTAGTTAACAAGTTAAAGTCAGAGCCATACGACACTCTGGACTGCGCGCACTATTTTTTGAAACTATAGGGTCGAAAATGAATAAAAAACAGGACTAAAATGTATTTCTTTTGAACTGATCTGGACTGCAGGTTGATTTGCTAGAAACCTAGGGACTAATTCACAAAACGTGTGCGGTTGACCGTGGGTTGACTGTGGCTGCTGACTGGGTGGACATGTGCCTACATGTGAGTGGCGCGGTGCACCACGTGGCGTGGGCGTGCGCTGGCACGACGCTGTGGACCGAGTCCACGGTCCATGGTGGACCAGTTACACACCGAAGTGGTACAGTTTAATCCCAACCGTCCATCCAAGATCTGATGGCGAGGAGCGATCGGGACATCTCCCGTTGGCTACACAGTGGCTCCGGTGAGCCCACCATGGCCGCCGGTGAGCCGTGCGCCATGGTCAACGCCGGTACAACATTACGGACCTCCCCAGAGCAAACCGAATGAACGGAAACGATGAGCGCATCTATGCGAATCCATTACGACCGAAAGGAATGGTGGGGAAAGCATGTTAGGACAATGGCCCCATGGTGGCGCCATGGCTGGTGTGGCGGGACCTTGTCGATATGGCGCTCTAGGGCATCATTCAATGAATTAGGGGCACAGGAAGGGGAGAAGCTCACCATGAGGTCAAAGGAAGTAGTCGCGGCGTCCGAGAGGGCTCTGAAGGCATGGGTCGACGACAGCAGCGACTAGAGAGAGAAAATTGGCGTGGGTGAGGCTGAATCCGAGCAATCCGTAACCAAAACCAAGAAGTGAGGGCACCTTTGGTTGCGTCGGGTCACGGCGGATCTCTGAGGTGCGTGGACGACATGGATTTACCACCGGAGTAGGTGGACGGCGGTGGCAGTGCATGAGTTCGAGCGGCAAATGAAGAAAGGAGAGAGGGAGGGGCTCGGCTCGAGGCTTTATAGGCTGGACAGGTGCTGTGATAGATGGAAGGGAAGTGCACGGGGCTACGGAATCGTGAGATTGTGAGCCTTGCTTGCTGGTGCAGGCGGCGATGACTTGCCGTGCGTGGCGCGCGCCATCGCCGGGACGAAGGAGGAAGGTGAGGCGAGTGGCTGACAAGTGGGGCCAACGATGCAGTGAGAGGGAGTTAGCAGCGAGCACTCAGCGTGGTTTGGATGTGGGGACACTAAAGAGGGCCACGACGCTGAGCTAGGCTGTGTGGTGAGCAACAGGCGCGCATGGGCGATGAAGCAGGCCGGTGCGGGGCAGGCCACGTGCGGAGCGGGCCGTAAGCGGGTAGGCGGGAAGGAAAAGAAGGGAAAGAGGCTAGGCCACCAGTAGTCCGAGCATGGGAAGGGGAGGAAGAAGAGGCTGGGCTGCGCCTGGGTTGGGCTAAAAAGAGAGAGAGAAAGAGTTTTTCAAAATTAAATTCTTTTTTTATATTTCTAGATTCCAAATCCAAACCAAATTCAAATGGAATTTGAATTCAATTTCGACCATTCTAGCCCTACACTCAACCAAAAATAGTATGCTTTGGCATGAATGCAACAAACATATTTTTTAACCTTATAGTTAATTTTATTTAACCATAATTTATTATTTAGCCTAGGTTAAAAATACATAGAAAATTAAATAAATGCTTAAAAATTAATTGCTAATTTGCAGTTGAAATTTTTGGGTGTTACAAACCTACCCCCCTTAAGATGAATCTCGTCCTCGAGATTCAGATGGTTCGAAAAGATTGGGATAGTCAGATTTTAGATCATGTTCTCTTTCCCAGGTTGCCTCATCCATAGAGTGTCTGTTTCACTGAACCTTACACATTCTTATTATCCTGCTTCTTATGATTCTCTCCGCTGTTTCCAAAATTCTCACTAGATATTCTTTATATGATAGATACTCTTGGATATCTAGTTCTTCCAAAGGTAATTGTTCCTCAGGTACTCTCAAACATTTCTTAAGTTGCGATACATGGAAGACATCATGAACACCTGAGAGCTGTTCTGGTAATTCCAGCTAGTAAGCAACTTCTCCTCTCCTGTTGATGATCTTGAAGGGTCCCACATACCTGGGTGACAACTTTCCCTTCGTATGAAACCTCTTAACTCCTCTCATAGGTGAAACTTTGAGATAAACAAAGTCACCAATCTCAAACACCAAATCTCTTCTTCTCATGTCAGCATAGCTTTTCTATCGAGACTGTGCAACCTTCAAGTTTTGCCTTATTGTTTGTACTTGTTTCTCCACTAGTTGGAAAACTTCTGGTCCAAATACTTGACTTTCCCCCATCTGATTCCAAAACAGTGGTGTCCTGCACTTTTTGCCATAGAACGCCTCAAACGGTGCCATCTTAAGACTTTTTTGGTAGCTATTATTATAAGAGAATTCAGCATAGGGCAAACTCTTATTCCAACTTGTTCCGTACTATAGAGCACAAGCTCTTAGCATATCCTCTAAAATCTGATTTGTTTTCTTAGCCTACCCATCTATCTGAGGATGATAAGCTGACCTAAAGTTCAACTTCGTATCCATGGACTCATGCAATTTCTACCAAAAATGAGATGTGAACTGTGTACCCCTATCTGAAACAATCTTCTTTGGTACTCCATGTAAACATACAATCCTCTCCATGTATAGCTCTACCAACTTTGCACCAGAATAAGTTGTCTTGATAGGAATGAAATGTGCTACTTTTGTCAGATGGTCTACAATTACCCAGATAGAGTTATATCCTCTCTGTGTACGGGGTAATCCTACTATGAAATCCATTCCAACTTCTTCCCATTTCCACTCAGGTATCTTCATTGGTTGTAATAAACCTATTGGCCTCTGATGCTCTGCCTTTACTCTTTGGCACGTATCACATATGGCCATATGTTCAGCTGCATCTCTTTTTAGTCCATACCACCAATATCTCTCTTTAAGATCAAGATACATTTTAGTACTCCCCGGGTGTATAGAATAGGCCGAGTCATGAGCTTCCCTCAGAATAGACTCTCTAATAGACTTCACTTCTGGCACACAAATCCTTTTCCTGAACCACACTATTCCTTGATCATCCATGTGGAATCCTAGGGCTTTACCAATCACTATATGTTCAGCAATATCTTTAATCCTTTCATCATTCAACTGTCCCTTACGAATCTCTCGTTCTAGAGTAGGTTCCACCTCTAGCTCCATAGTGTTAGCCACAATACCCAGATTTAGGTACTCGAACTCCTCACACAACTCTTTAGGTAGTTGAGTTATATAGGCCATGTTCACATAACTCCTACTCAAAGCATCTACTACAACGTTAGCCTATTCCGGGTGATAGTGTATATCCAAATCATAATCCTTGATTAACTCTAACCATATGCACTGCCTCAAATTCAGATCTGACTGAGTGAATATATACTTCAAACTCTTATGATCCGTATAAATCTCACACTTATGACCAATCAGGTAATGCCTCCAAATTTTGAGAGCATGTACCATGGCTGCTAACTCTAGATCATGAGTTGGATGATTTAACTCAGTTTTCTCCGCTGTCTAGATGCATAGGCAATAACTGTACCCTCCTACATAAGAACATAGCCAAGACCTTTCCATAAGGCATCACAATAGATAGAGAAGCTTTTGGTAAGATCAGGTAAGATAAGCATTAGGGCAGAAGTCAGTCTCTTCTTCAACTCCTCAAAGCTATCCTGACATTGCTTAGACCATACAAATTTGGCATTCTTCTCTAACAGAGCAGTCATGGGTTTTGCCAACTTAGAGAATCCCTCGATGAACCTCCTATAGTACCTAGCCATACCAAGGAAACTCCAAATCTCACTAACATCCTAAGGTGGCTTCCAACTCAACACATCTCTAACCTTCTTGGGGTCTACTGCTACTCCTCCATTAGAGATTATGTGACCAAGGAAAGATACTTCTTTTAGCTAGAACTCACATTTCCTAAACTTAGCATAGAGCTGATGTTCTCTAAGCTTCTGCAATACCAACCTCAAATGTCCCTCATGTTCTTCTTCATTCTTAGAGTAGACTAATAAATATATCATCGATGAACACCACGACAAACTTGTCAAGGTACTCCATGAATACTTTGTTCATCAAATACATGAAGTAGGCAGGTGTATTTGTCAAACCAAAGGACATGACTGTGAACTCATATAGTCCATATCGGGTCACAAATGTAGTTTTAGGAATGTCGAATGTCTTATTCTCAACTGATGGTATCCAGATCGGAGGTCGATCTTGGAAAACACACAAGCTCCTTTCAACTAGTCAAATAGGTCATTGATTCTAGGCAGTGGATACTTGTTCTTAATCGTGACCTCATTAAGTGATCTATAATTTATGCACATTCTTTGTGTACCATCTTTCTTCTCTACAAACAATACTGATGCACCCCAAGGTGAAGAACTAGGTTGGACATAACCCTTATCTAGCAATTCCCTTATTTGTTTCTTAAGTTCTGCTAATTCATTCACTCCCATTCTATAGAGTCTCTTAGCTTTGGGTGCAGTTCCAGGTAAAAGTTCAATTATAAACTCAATATCTCATTCAGGTGGCATACCTGGTAACTCCTCAGGGAA
Organism: Miscanthus floridulus; assembly: GCF_019320115.1. Classification (NCBI taxonomy): domain Eukaryota; kingdom Viridiplantae; phylum Streptophyta; class Magnoliopsida; order Poales; family Poaceae; genus Miscanthus; species Miscanthus floridulus. Next base: position 43,636,507 of record NC_089594.1, on the reverse strand, counting down.
GACATCTGGATACTCATTTACTATCCATATATCCTCTATGGTTGTGCCCTCCAATTGATTAACCTGACAGATTTCCATGGCTGACTGTGTTGCCACATACTCAACTTTTTCTCTAGATGGAGTGGTAAGATTCACAGATCTATTCCCACAATTAATAACTGCCTTCTAGGACCTCAACCAATCCATACCCAAGATAACATCAATACCAGATGAGTCTGACTACAAGGTTGGCTTGAAATTCTACCCCCTTATGTTGAGACTAGCAGCTAAGCATATCCAATTTGCTTTCATTTCCCCTCCAGGTGAGTTTACTAACATGGGTTTCTTCATAACACATACGGGAACACCATGCTTCTTTATGAAAGTATATGCTATGAAGGAATGCGAAGCATCAGAACCAAAAAGTACTGTAGCTGAGTTTGAGTTGACTAGAAACGTACCGATCACCACATCAGGTGCCTCCTGAGCTATTTCAGTGGTCACATGATTTACCTTTTCTCGGACATAGTTCTGCTACATGTTAGCCGTCCTCTTGGGGCATCTATTGGAGTAATGTCCTAGTTCTCCATAATTGAAGCATCTGTTATCATTAACTGCATTTGGCGCCTTTGGTGCGTCATTCTTTTGTAGAGCATTGCGGACATTATTCTTCACATGAACATTGTTAACTTACTACTGGCACTGTGCTGGTGCCTTATACTATTGCTGCTACTGCTGCTGCTGCTATGCACGCTATGGTTGCTGGTTGCGATTGACCAAACTGGATTGACCTTGATAGCGCTGCTGTGGGTAAGCTTGCTGAGGAATAGTGCGGACATAAGAGTTACTCCCTTGCTGTTGCCCCTAGAACTTTCTCTTCTTGTCCTCCATTTGGTGGCACTTGTTTTCTATAACCAAGGCCATGTCCACCAGCTGCTGAAAACTAGCAAAGGTATGGGACAACAGTTTGTACTAGAGGCCATCATTCAAACCTTCCATGAATATCTCATGTCTCTTCTCATCATCATCCACCTCGGTAGGTGCATATCATGACAATTGTACGAACTTGTCATGATATTCTACAATAGACATGCTCCCTTACTTGAGAGCCAAGAATTCCTTCTTCTTCAGCTTCATCAATCCAATAGGCACATGATGAGAGCGGAAGGCACCATGAAACTCTTGCCAGGTGATGGGATTAGCTTCGGTACGACCAAAGCGAAAGGAGTCCCACCAATCAAGTACAGCTCCTTGCAGCTGTCTAGAAGCATACAAGACCTTCTCTTTGTCATCGCACTAGGCAATCTCAAGTTGCCTCTCAATAGCACGTAGCCAATCATCATCCTAGAGTGGGTCAGTGGAGTGCTTGAAGATAGGTGGATGTCCTTTTAGAAACTCTCCTTTCTTGTCTCTAACTTGAGGGGGTGCATTCCCGTTCCTTTGCCCCATATTCTGCATGTTCTAAGCCATTTGCTGAAGCAACTGGGTTTGCATCATCATCAACTACTCTATAGTGACAGGAGGTGGTGGTGGCAGGTCCTCACCTCCCTAGTTGTTCTTCCTAGTGTTCACCATCTGTAGATGCATCATATAAGTCTCATATGTCCAAGTATATAACCTTTAAAAGATAATGGTCTAATAAGAGTAGGTGTCACAAGATCAAGATAAGAGATATATGTAGGGTATACAAGAAGATAATTGTGCTGAACTTTTCTAGCAAGTTGGACAAACAATAGTGCAGTAAATGAGCATATCTCACTCTCTGTTTATCATCTGGATGCCAATTTTACCTTTATGGAAATATTATGAAATTCTCTACAACTTTTATTTAGAACACTTTTTCAGATTCCGATGTTTAATTAGGCAAAAATAGACGACAATTAGTGCACAGAAACCTCAACTTACAACAGCTATATCTCACAATTCATAATAGGTATTGAGGTGATTCCAAATCCAAAAGAAAGATGTATAAGTCTAATTATCTCCATAAAATTTTCATGACCATTGAACATCTAGAACATGAGATATGAACTAATAAAGGTGGACTACTCAGAATGATACAAAATGGACAACAAGATAAAAAGAAACCCAACTATTTATTCATATTATCCTTAAGCCTTAATCTTAAAATAAATGACCGTGGACATGCCCACAAGTCATCACAATCATGTCAAAAATCCAAATTAAACATTGTTCATCATGACAATGATCCAACCATTCAAATGACAATTGTTCAACCATTAAAAGAAAAAGAAACTAAACACTCTCTTGCGCATCTACGCGTGTTTATTACATATTTTTAGGGAATCCTCCTATGGGTTGATGTTGGTGCTGGTGTTGGGGTCTCTAAATTCCCCTCTGTTCCATGGGGGTGATTGAGCAGGAACACCTAGCGCTTCCATATCAGGACCTCCTTGATGTTGCTTCAATATAGCATTCTCACAGGCAAGCTGCAAGTAAGCCTTCCCCATGACATCTAGCTCGTCCAAGGCCTGATCCAAGTCGGTGTTGGTCTATGCCAAGCTCATCAAGGTAGGCCTAGGCCTCAAGTTTGCCTCTCCAAGTGGTGCAGCGATGTTGCAAGTAGACTGGCCGCTCCGACGATGAGGAAGATAACGATCCTCCTCCCACGCAATGTCGTCGAAGTGGCGGTCGCGGTTGACCACCAATGCCTATCGAGCAGCATCCTAGATGGCGGCTGCACGTGTGAGCCATGCAGTGATGGCATGATGGATGTAGCGCACCCGAGTCCCTTCATGGATGTACACTTCTGTCTCCCAGAAGCTGGTGTAGTCGGGGTGGGTCCAATGCTCCGTCTTGTACTGAACAATGCACCTGGTGTGGTAGCGGCGTACGAGTGAGAGAAGCTTGGGGTGGTAGTAGGCATCTCCTTGCAGATCATAGTGGATCTCCATGGTCCACCCTTGAGCCAGTAGTGCATCATGGTCACCATCACCATTATTTCCACTGTCTCCTCCATCACCACCATCTCCATCACCACCCTCATCTCCATTACCATCTCCACCATCACCACCATCTCCATCACCACCATCATCAGAATTAGAACCATCAGAATCATCTCCATCATCAAGATCACTAGCTCCCTCCTGGCCACCCTGACCATTTTCTTCCATGGGCTCCTCCCCAGATTCTTCTATCTCTATGGGCTCCTCAAACAGGGCCCCTCTTCCATCTCTTCGTCCATGGGCTCATCTTTCATCACGTCCTCTAGAGGTTCCCCCATGGGCATCTCCATAGGCGGTTCCTCCTCCATGCTCCTCAGAGCCTCCACCAGATGTGCAGGAACGCGCTTTCCAAATGTGAACCTTGTCCTCCTTGTGGGCATCACGATGGTCCTCTTGCGGGGTGTCAGCTTAGTGCGGGCCATCTATAAGATTAAAAAGGTTGAGTATTAGAATAAGATAATTTTTGCAATAGATAAAGGATAGAATATAAGCAAAAATTTTATAGCGAATTAAAGGTAGCAAAAATAAAGATAATGTGATCCTAAAAACGTCCATTTCTAACTAGGTTGATCATGCTACAGTCAGTTATAGCTCTGATACCAATTTGTCGCACCCAATTTTAAATAGCAAAATCAAGTACTCATATATGTGCGCCTAGGATGTCCAAACACACACATATGTCACAAATTGTAATAATATCAAAGTAAAGTACTTATTACATCGCATATCCCATCATAATGTTAATACATAGTTTTGCTCAATGGCAACATTATTACACACACAGTGGAATAACTAGACCCAATTTACCACAGGGACTCCAACTAGTGAACATCATCCTAGTAGTCCTAGACATCCTCTGGAAACTCTTCATACCCATTATCTGTTACCCATCTAGGATTTTCATTGAATGTAAAGCAAGTGTAAGCTCACCATGCTTAGCAAGTATATCAAAGGGATCTATGAGGCTCAAAGGCTAGACACGATTTGACTGCGGTTCGCAATTTTAGTTGATCAAGTTTTAGCATCCTAAATCACTACTTTAGTGAACAATCCCAGTCCCCAAGTGATATTGATATATAATCAAGTTTATATCAATTCCCAACCATCCACAGTAACCACTAATCATGAAGGATCTAGATCGCTCGTATCTGTGAGCACGGCTATTATAACAGGTCAAATATTTCTACAGAAATTGTACAACTTTACCCACCGAGCCATGATTCCCAATGCCAGGGTTTGCAAAGCCCACAACACCTCTACCTAGGAAGTGTGACAGGGTTTCACTATGTAACCCTTCGCTAGTCGCACTAACAAGTCGTAGCTGCTAAGGTTTTAGCCGTCTAACTGTATGTGGCCTTCCTCTAGGAGTGGCACGTGTGGTCGTGGCACGGTACACACACCCTAGCAGGAAAGGAAACATACCAACTAGTGCCCCCCTCTTGCCCTTACAGAAAGCTACAGACGAGCTAGTATAATCTAGTTAATAGGTTAAAGTCAGAGCCATATGACACTCGGGGTTGTACGAAACCTCCTGGGTGGCCGCTTCAGGATTAAGTCCTTATGGAGAGGCACTAGAGTACTCAACCCCATACTCTAGCCCCCTAATTGTTGCCAAAAAGCTCCATTTTATCACATTGCATAATGCCTTTAGTTATGTTTAATAATTATTTTATGTTAAGCACTACAACATCTATCCAAAATGCATACCCAAACCCTAGGTAACATGGATATGTGGTACAAGTAATAATCTAGGTAAAGTCCTTAAAGGTATTTTAATTTAGACACATGCATGAATATGAATTATAATAGTTCAAAGGTACAAGGGGCTTCTGCTACACTTGGCTTCCTCAAAGTTATCCTCTAGGTACCGCTGATCCTCTTGTTGGTCCTCAGTTACCACGAACTGCTCACCCTCTAAACGTGTTCCAATTCACCAATCAAGCATCCATTCCAATCATTACATGCATACAAATGGACTTCAATTAGAATAGTACACCAAACAGTAGAAACATAGATTGAAAAGCTTATAAATCTATTCTACATACGGCTATGAACACGTGAGCAAAAGAATCACTCAAATTGATATTAAAACGCAAAAGTTATGCATGAAATAAGGTTCTAATGGCATTTCTATAAACAAACCAAACTTATTTTTAAATTAAAACAATTAAAATCTGAATTTACATGGATTCTGGACTACGCACACTATTTTTTGGAAACTACAGGGTCTAAAACGAATAAAAACAGGACTGAAGTGTATTTCTTTTGAACTGATCTGGACTATGGGTTGATTTACTGGAAACCTAGGGACTAATTCGGAAAACATGCATGGCTGACCATGGGTTGACTGCGGCTATTGACTGGGCGGAACATGCAAGTGTGTGAGTGGCGTGGTGCACCACGTGGCATGGGCGCGCGCTAACGCAGCGCTGTGGACTGAGTCCATGGTCTGCGGTGGACCGGTTACACACCGAAGTAGTACAGTTTAATCCCGGCCGTCCATCCAAGATCCGACGGTGAGGAGCGATTGAGACATCTCCCATCGGCTGCATAGTGGCTCTGGTGAGCCTGCCATGGCTAGCAGCGAGCCATGCGCCACGGCACACGCCGGTATGGCGTTCTGGACCTCCCCAGAGCAAACTGAATGCACGGAAACAATGAGCGCATCTATGCAAATCCATTACGACCAAAAGGTATGGCGGGGGAAGCACGTTAGGACGACGACCCCATGGTGGCGCCATGGCTGGCGTGGTGGGAGCTTGCTGATATGGCGCTCTAGGGCATCATTTGACAAATTAGGGGCACGGGGAGGTGGAGAAGCTCACCACAAGGTCAAAGGAAGTAGTCGTGGCATCCAGGAGGGCTCCGAAGGCATGGGTCGATGGCGGCGGCGACTAGACAGAGAAAAGGGGCGTGGGTGAGGGTGTATCCTAGCAATCTGTAACCAAAACCGAGAAGTGAGGGCATCTACGGCTGCGTTGGGTCACGGCGGATCTCCTAGGTGCATCGGTGACATGGATTGGGCACCGGAGCAGGTGGACGGCGGTGGCAGTGTGCGAGTTCGAGCGGCGAACGGATAAAGGAGAGAGGGAGGGGCTTGGCTCGAGGCTTTATAGGCCAGATGGGTGCTACGGTAGATGGAAGGGAGGCACATAGGGCTGTAGAATCACGAAATTGCGAGCCTTCCTTGCTGGTGCAGGCGACGGCGACTTGCCGTGCGTGGCGCGCGCCATCGCCGGGATGAAGGAGAAAGGTGAGGCGGGTGGCTGATGAGTGGGGCCAGCGACGCATTGAGAGGGAGTGAGCAACGAATGCTCGGCGTGGTTTGGATGCGGGGATGCCAAAGCAAGCCACGATGTCGAGCTGGGCCATGCGGTGAGCAGCAGGCGCGCGCGCGTGGGCGATGAAGCAGGCCGGTGTGGGGCAGGCCGCGTGCGGAGCGGGACGCAAGCGGGGAGGCGGGAAGGAAAAGAAGGGAGGGCGGCTGGGCCACCAGCAGGCCGATCATGGGAAGGGAGGAAGAAGAGGCTGGGCCACGCCTGGGTTGGGCTGAAAAGAGAGAGAAAGAGTTTTTCAAAATTAAATTCTTTTTTCTATTTCTAGTTTTCAAATCCAAACCAAATTCAAATGGAATTTGAATTCAACTTCAACCATTCTAGTCCTACACTCAACCAAAAATAGTATGCTTCGGCATGAATGCAACAAACATGTTTTTAAACCTTATAGTTAATTTTATTTAACCAAAATTTATTATTTAGCCTAGGTTAAAAATACATAGAAAATTAAATAAATGCTTAAACATTAATTACTAATTTGCAGTTGAAATTTTTGGGTGTTACAATAATTTTTGTGATTTTTCTCTATGCTAATGATAGGATGGTTTTAGGATTACTTTAGCATAGATTTTATTTTATCATGTTTTATGTGTTTGCTGCATTCTAGCATGGTCCAAGGCAAAGATAACTTGCAACAAAAGATAAGTGAATAAACTTTAATACTCACAGTTCTTCTTTCCATGAAGAATGAGCTGGGTCTTCTTTGTGCAAAGTTATTAGAGTTCATCACTTGCCTTGATTCATCTCTGATGTGAATTCATCTCTTGACTTACCTAGATTGAATTTGAAAGTTCCTTGCAGGGGTCAGTCTAACAAAATATCCAGTATCTACTAAAGCATACTATTGGCTTAAAAATCAACCTAGACACTACGTTTAATTTGATTTAGGAAGGTATTTTAACCTGAGTACCATGCTTAATTTAAAAAGCCTTTGAAAGTAAGATCAACACACCTCTTAGTTCGAAAACCAAACTAAACATCTCGTCTAATTTGATTTAAGAAAATAGTTTAAACTAAGCACCATGCCTAACTTAAAAGGTGTATAAGGATACAACAAAACCTTAAGAATACTATAGCAAACAAAGGTAACATGAAAGCATTATAGAGATTTATTCAAATAGAGATGAAAGAGCATGATCATGGTGAGAGAGATTTTCTTTTTTTACCAAGCATGAGCCTTCATGTGCTCATATTTTTTTCTTTTTTTATATACTTGGACCTTCATGTGTCCATATATTTTTTCCTTTACTTAATAAAGATGCAATTGGGATGGATATATGAACGTAACTAAACATGTTGTGGATTTGATATGGAAAAATTTAAACTAATCAGAGTGGATTCATGGATTATTCAAAGTAAACATGTAATAAAACACAAAAGTTTAAAAGATAACTACTCATTAAGTTTTAAGTCCATGAGCAAGACTATCTCATCTTTCTTGATCATACTTACCATGACTCACATGATGGAATTTGTGAGTAGTGTAGCATCTGTATTTGTCACTTGAGATGTGATTTGAATTCTTGTGATGACGACCTTTTTCTCCAATCTACACATGGTTAGAGAATATATATATGTCTATACAAACCTATGAGATGGCAGGGTTCCCATGTTGATGGATCTTGAATGTTCAGGCACCCTGAGGTTCTTCAATGTTTCTTCTTTTCTTGTGGAAGCTTGTCGGAAGGTCGAAACGGCATCTGTTGTCCTGTCTTATCCACAATTCAATAGAACAGGGGTAATCCTACTAAAGCTAGTGGTATGTTACTGATCTAAATCTTTATGCCAATTGTTTCCTCAGCAACAGCGCCAAAAATGCTTGTTGGTATTTATTAACATAAATAGAATATGAAGGATTCCACAAGCGCACAGAATATGATTGTAGCATTTTACCGGGAGTATTCTAGGTATCGTTATTTATATTTTACCACAGGGAAACAATGGAGTAAAGACTTATTGGGTAACAAAGGAGTATCTGTTAACATACCAACATAGCTAGAGCAGGGGATAAATGTAATGATAGGAGTAATGCTTAATGTCACTCAGGGGATAAATTTATAAGATAATGTAAACTAGTCAACTCGGGAGAATAATGGGTGAGGTAGATTCCTATGATATTCTTATTACAGGATCAAAGTATATATATACCCGACTATAGCTAAGACTAACTCTACTCTTATGCACTTTGGGACGCCGCTTAGATGGTAGAGCACCCATAAAAGATAACTCTACTGATGCGACTATGGTCCTATAATTTTAGAACCTGTTCAATTCAGCGTGGACTACAAAGGATAGATGGGACTGTCACCACCCGCTGCTACCACACAACCAGGGAACAGGGTGTACTCACAGGCAGAGCATTGTATAAGCACCATGCTTACATGAGGCTCAGCTACTTAGCCTAACCAATAAACTAGCAAGCTAAGTGCTCTATGAACCCGCACACAAAAGTATTGATAACCTTTAACTAAGCAAGATATTTATTCAAAGTAAGCATAGCCATGTAGATAGGAATATGATAAATTGATAATAAGTCTGACAAAATGTAGAAGTAAAAATACAAGGCTTTGCCAAGCTTCCAAGACTAGATCTAGAACTTGAGCATGAGCCCAACTCAACCCTCACTCCCGAGCTACTAATCTACTACATTGGAAAGTTCTAGACCTAATCCTCCTAGTGTATGTTGATCCAAATGAAAGATATGAATTAGGGTTTCTAGGATCTGCTGAGGGAGGGGGGTAGGGGCTGATATATATAGACCGGAGCATCCATCATGAGCCTTGGATCAAACCAACTTAAAGAACGGCGTAGATGCAACCTAGGAGGATGTGGAGAACCAATATAACAAGGTGGAGGCTGATAGGTGGTCCTAGGGGCCGGACAACCTACAGGTGGGGCTAGCCGACCCCACATGGCAGCCCCTTGGCTCTCGCTTCGGTGTGGTGTCCTCTAGAACCTTCTGGTGCACGTTTTGCGGTGGATAAACATGATTAATTCTGACATGTAGGTCTACCTTAACGGTTTTCTAGATAAACCCTACAGAAAATATAGATTCACCAAAACTTGTGGAATTTGTTAGTTTAAACCCCTAGACCTTTGTTGGTGATCACAATTGTGCCCTTATACATGTTTGATTGATGATTTATAATGGTTGTTAACTACCATCAACAACCAACTCTAGCATTTCACCCTTGGCCTTTGACATGTCCCACTCCGCCATTAAAGCTTGACCTTGGGGGTGGCGCAAATAGGCATGGTGGTGCTTGAAAGGAGAAGCTGTGAGGAAGCCGGAGAAAAGGGTACGCACACTCTTCTCTCAATATGGCCCTTTCTATAACCCGAGCATGTAGGTGTGGACACGGGCTAGCCTAGGCCACGGGCGCCACCCACTCCACGCACGCCTCCTCGTAGGACTTGGGGGGATGTGCCTCCCCCCCGGCCCACCGGCTATCATCAACGGCTCGGATCCACACGCACCAAGTGCCGTGGCTCCTCCTCTACCAGATTTGCTCCACATGGCCCCAATGTCCCATCTCCCAGATGAGATGGGACAACACAGGGGAGTGCACGTATCATAAGTCCTCGACTAGGCACGATGACCCAGATGCCATCAACCACTTGCGCAAGGTGTCAGCTGATGGGACATGCCCAAAAGCCACCCCTTCACTGGCAAGGAGGCCCCACAATGACCTCAAGGGCTGCTTCAGCACCCCAAATGGAGTAGCCCGACCCCCCAATCAATGGGCGCTCGGGTGGTGCATCCCCCAAAAACCAACCAACTCCCTAGAGTTTGGTCAGGAACCGCTGAGCAGTGGGCCCAATGAGGGCCTCTGTCCGAGCCTCGGTGCGCTCCCACTTCCCTGATCTATGGCTGTAGAGGGTCAGCCCCAGAAGGCTAGCTTGAGAGGATCAGGGCCTGTTATCACAACCCTTAGAAGGGCATGGAGCTCCAGATGATCAGATGGCCCTGTGCCATTGCCCAATGCTCTTGATCACCCGACCTATGGTAGGCTCTAGTAAAAAAGGAGGGCGCCCTTGGGCCTATAGTCAGCAACTCCCAAATGAGTTCATTGAGCTCTCGCTCAAGTCAAAGATCCATGGGACATGGACTCATGAAGGGATCAACGCCATCTTCACTCAACCGAGCACCATCCATCACACTAGAGAAGAAGGCCCCAAGCAGGGCATAGCGCTCTCACAAGCGGAAGTCATCCCTGCCAAGTATGGTTAGGTCACCAAAAATATGGAATTCAACCCTTCGTCGCCATCATGCCAGGTGAGGCCAGAAAGGGCTCGGGGGCTCCTGACGAGATCCTAATATACAGGTATATTAAGCCTTAGTTCCAATGGTTCTTGAATAAAGAAGACCCCCAGCTGACCCCTTTAGGATCACCCAGGGGCTTGAGGGCTATGACCATCGGGCATGCTCATGCGCACCCTCTAGCAAAGAGACCCGACCGAGCCTGACTCGGCCGTAGCTTCCGCCTAGGGCTCGAGGGCTTCCCCAAGCCTTAGGCTCCCAATCTACACACCTCCAAGCCTAGCCTTTGGCTCTTGCCTGGCTAATGATGCTAGCCAAGGCCTAGGCACAAGAAAACAAGCCCTAGGCTACCAATGCCCAGGGGCTCCCTAGCGCCGCTCCCTCGGCATGCCCCTACCAACTACTCCTCTGATAGGGTCATGTCTGGGGCATGACATAAGAAGACCAAGCTTCCCGCAGGCTATGGGGGCTCGAGGGCTTCTGGGCCCACGCGTCAGCCCTAGAGCCGATCTTCTTCACCACCAAGAAGACTCCAAAAGGTCTCACCCAAGGGAGGTTGGTCCAAGCTGACACCCCCTGACACGCAGAGTGTCAGAACAGAGCAGTCGAATGATGCTCATGCTTCTTTGGCTCCAAGACACCTCAATGGACCATGGTGCACCGCTGCAAGCCCCTCCTAGACTCCGATGCATGTATACCATAGACTAGAACCCCCAAACCGCCTTGTACCTGACCTATCTTGTTATATAAGGGATATGGTCAGACCTTGAGGGGGGAGGATCATATTTTGATCACCAGACACTCCATTCCTTTCCATCCGCCTCTGCTCTGCACCAAGAGCAAGGCAACCTAGAGAGTGGCATTGAGAGCCCCTCCTCTACCGCATCCCACCATCTCCTTCCTCTCTGATGAGGGGGAGACTCCATTGGCGGCGAGGCAACCTTTGGTTTAGCACTGAGCTAACCCCCTACCAAATCTTCATCCTTGACACTCTGTTGTAACCCCTAGATTTTGGGTGCTCTTGAGTATAAAGATCATCAGCTGCTGGACGTAGGGACCGAATTGGTCCAAACCAGGATAAACCATTGTGTCTTCTCTGCGTGATTCTTGTGTTCCTGAGTCCACCTGAGCCACCAGAGACCCTATACTCTGATACCAACTCGAACAACATGCTTGCCACGGTTTTGACCCCGTGGCAATGTGTTTCACCAAAATCCAATCCTTCAATTTGAGTGAATCCTTAAGCCACCAACCTTGCCTTGTTTCTAGTCAGCACACCATGCTCATCTTGTTTGTTTTAGAAGACCCATTTGGTGCCAATCACATTTTGTTTGGGTCTTTTCACCAAGGACCAAACTTCATTCCTAGTGAAGTTGTTCAACTCTTCTTACATTGCCATAACCCAATCTAGATCTTTAAGTGCTTCTTCAACTCTCTTAGGTTCTAATGATGATACGAAGGCTTGGAGCTCACAAAAGGTTGCAAATCTTGATCTAGTGAGTACTCCCTTCTAAAGACTTCCAAGAATATTGTCCACGGGATGATCTCTTTGAATGGTATGATGAACCGGTGGATGAGGAGATTGAGCTTGACGTTGGATTGGTTGCACATCTTCATCATCTTGATTTTGATCATTGACTTGAGGCATATCTTGAGTGTTGTCAACTTGTCTTGATTGATCAATATGTTGATGTTGATGTTGAATGCAATCTTTGTTGACTTCACTATTATTGACAACTCTTGATGTAGATGGTTCATCTTGATTTGTGATTATTCTGAGCTGATGTTGATCTTCATCATCTTCATCTTGATTTTGAGCTTCAACCGGTTTCACTTCTCCAATTGCTAGCTTCTTGATTGCTTTACATGGAGGTTCTTCATTACCTACAATACTTGCATTGACTTGCTCTTTTTGAGAGCCATCGGATTCATTGAAAGTCACATCTATTGCAACTTCAACACAATTTGTGGTTGTGTTAAAGACATGATAGGCGCGTTCATTAGTAGCAAAACCAAGAATGAAACCAACATCAACCTTAGGTGCAAACTTTGAGCTTTTGGATTTCTTGTTAAGTATGAAACACTTACTTCCAAAAACTCTAAAGTAGTGCACCTTAGGCTTCTTACCGGTTAGGAGCTCATAGGCGGTTTTGCCATAAATTTTGTGAAGATAAAGCCGGTTGATTGCATGACATGCCATATTAACGACATCCACCCAAAAAGAATCTAGAGTCTTGTATTCATCCAACATTGTCCTTGTGGCTTCAATGAGTGTTCGGTTCTTCCTCTCCACAACACCATTGTGTTATGGGGTGTAAGGAACTAAAAACTCATGCTTGATTCCTTCATCATCAAGGTAGGCTTCAATGTTTGTGTTCCTAAACTCTGTTCCATTATCACTTCCCACTTACTTGATCTTCACATCAAACTCATTTTGGACTCGCTTTGCAAATTACTTGAAGTATTCTTGCGCTTCACTCTTATCACGCAAAAAGAACACCCAAGTGAAGCGGGAATAATCATCAACAATTACAAAACCATATTTGTTACCGCCAATGCTTATATAAGCAATGGGTCTGAAGAGGTCCATGTGAAGAAGCTCCAATGGTCGAGTTGTTGTGACAATGTTCTTGGGCTTGTGTAGCGCTCCAACTTGCTTTCTGGCTTGGCATGCACTACAAATTCTATTTTTCTTAAAAGAAACATTTGTTAGTCCTAGGACATGCTTGCCTTTTTAAAGTTTGGCCAAGTTCCTCATGCCAACATGAGCTAGCTGGCGATGCCAAAGCCAACCCATGCTAGATTTTGTCACTAAACAAGTCTAAGGCTTCACTTCATTAGTTGTGAAATCAACCAAATAAAGCTTGCCTTTCAGGTGACCCTTAAAAGCAATAAAGGAATCCTCCCTTGTAAAGATGGTCACACCCTCATTCGTAAAGAGACAATTGTAACCCATCTCACAAAGTTGTGAAATGGATAACAAGTTGTAACTCAACGAATGTACCAATAAAACATTAGAAATTGAATTGTCATTTGAGATAGCAATCTTACCCAAACCAAGAACTTCACCTTTTCCATTATCACCAAACACAATATTTTCACTTGAGTCATGATTTGGTTGGAATGAGGTGAACATATTTCTCTCTCCGGTCATATGATTGGTGCATCCACTATCCAACACCCAACTTGACCCACCAGAGGAGTATTCCTACAAAAGAAATCAAGTTCTTGTTTTAGGTACCCAAGTAGAGTTGGGTCCTTGTGAGTTAGTCACGTAAGCCTTGGGCACCCAAACACTCCTCAAGATTTGCTACTTCTTGTAGGCCCCAACATACTTCACCACAATATTGCCATCCTTGTCCCAACAACACATGTAATCACTTGCATAGGTCCTAGATAATGGCACGTGTTGGTTGGGAGTGTCAACTTGTCTTGGCTTGCTTGGTTGATCCCTACCAATAGAGATCTTCTCTTGTGGAGTAGGGCAAGTCTTGTTGAGTAACACATCAAGGGGCACTCCTTTGTTGAACCTCACACATGGTATTCCATTTACCATGTCCCTTCCATTTGACTTGCCACCATACTTGTTGTAGCCCACACCATCCTTGATGGAAGGATGTCTCATGGGCTTGAAGTTGACAGTGCCCTTTTTCTCTGCTTGGAATTTGCACCCATTTTTGACAAGCATCTTCAACCTATGAATCTCCTTATTCTTCTTGTCTAGCTCATCAAGGTTAGTTACACAAGCATTTATATCAATTTTATAGCACCTTTTACAACCATCACTAGTTGAGGCATTAGAGTCAATGATTGCCAAAGAGGAAGTAGAGGTGCTAGTCCAAAGCTTTTCATAGCTTTGCTCAAGGAGATTGAATCTCTCTTGTAAGCTTGATAGGCTTTCTTGAGCAATACTATGTTCATTCTTTAGGCTAGTTAAAGAGTCATTGCACAAGGAGTGTTCTTTAGACAATTTCTCCTTAGAATCATTGGCTAGAGACAACTCAATGGTCAACTTCTCAACCTTCCCTTTCTCTTCGGCCAAGGAAGTTTTGAGAGCAAGATTATTTTCCACCTCTTTAATGAGCAATCCTCTTGCCTCTCAAGACTTCTATTCTATTTCTCTATTTTCTTTACTAGTGACTTAATCTTGGTGTAGCTAATTTTACCAAAGATCTTTATCATGTTTTCTTCTAGTTGTGGATCGGTTTCACTGTCACTATTACCATCATCACTAGAGGTTGGAAGAGAGGAGTTGGATTGTACCTTCTCCTTTTCCATAAGGCAAGTAGGAGTGTTAGTCATTGTGCACAAGGTTGGGGAAGAGTCTTGATGAAGATGAAGAACTTGCTTTAATAGCAATGTTGGCCACCTCTTCATCACTATCACTTTTATAGGAACTATCATCATCCGAATCCCATGCACGGCCAATGTGAGCTTCACCTTGATACTTCTTCTTGTGAGACTTCTTCTTATCGTCCTTTTAAGCCTTGTTCTTCCTCCTTTCTTCCTCTTTTCTAGCCTTCTTGATGGGGCAATCGGCAACAAAATGACCAACTTTCCCACACTCATACATGGCCTCTTCTTTGATCTCTTCTTGTCATCACCATAGCTCTTCATATAACTCTTCTTCTTCATGAACTTCCTGAAGCCCCTAACCAAGAGAACCACTTCATCATCTCCATCATCTTCATCACTTGATGATTCTACAACACTCTTGTCTTTCTTCTTCTTTGACTTGCTTGAATGATTGTATTCACTTGCATTTGATGCACTAAGAGCAACTCCCTTCTTGTAGCCAATTGAATTTGGATTTTGACTATTGGCATTGATTACATCTTGCTCCATGTTCTCATGATGATTGAGCTTTGAGATAAGAGCTTGGGGTGTCACTCTCAAAGTCATCCCTCTCATAAATCACGATGGCTAGAATGTTATTCTTCGCTTGATAAGCTCTCAACATCTTCCTAGTGACCTTGTCATCTCCCCATTCTTGAGATCCAAGAGCCCTTATCTTGTTGACAAGTACCATGAGCCGATCAAACATCATTTCAGTGGTTTCTCCTTGTAGATAGACAAACCTCTCAATCTCTCCACACAATAGCTCCATCTTGCTAGTTCTAACTTTTTTGTCTCCTTCATAGGACACTTTGAGTGTATCCCAAACCTTCTTGGCAATCTCAATACCATTGACTTTGTTGAACTCATTCAGATTCAAGCATGATAGAATCACGGATGTCGCTTGAGCATTGTGGTAGAGATCTTGTGCTTCTTTCAGAGTCATCTCTCTTCCCATATCGGGGAGGGTAATACCTACATCCACAATCTCCCAAAGACGAGGGTGAAGGGACACAAGGTGGATCTTCATTCGATATGCCCAATCGGTATAGCTACCCATCGAATCGAGGTGCTTTACCAACATTGAGCGAGTTCAAGTGCATACTAGGAAATTTAGGAATCTTATCGTGATTATAAGCATATGTGTGAAACTGTGTTTTGTTGGAGTCGGTGTCATGATGGTCGTCGTTGTCCTTGTTGATGTTGGAGGTGGAGGTTTCATGGCTTCCACCAATGAGCTCGCTCATCTTCTTTTGGAACTCCTTGTCTTGTTCTTCTCTCATCTTCTTATAGTCCTCCATCTTCTTGCACCTATCTTCGACCATCTTTTGAGCCAAGGTTTTGGCCATAACCTTGACCTCATTCGACACCTCACCACTATCAACAACATTCGGCATCGTTCTTTCCTCTCGCGGTTAAGCGATAATCACGAGGATTAGGCTCCGGTACCAATTGAAAGGATCAAAATGCCTATAGTGGGGGGGGGGGGTGAATAAGCATTTCCAAAAATTCACAAACTTTTGTAGCGGATTAAATCACGGGTATCAAAATTTTCGGTCCCAAGCGGAATTAGTGGACTTGTCCAAAATTCTAGTGAGGACTGAATTTTTGAATCCCAGAGAGTAGTGAACTAACTAATTATGAATTGAAATGCTCAAATATTAAATCATGTTCACCACACAAGTAGAGTAGGAGTACTAAGTGAATCCACTCCTTTTGCTTCGTCCTCCACCTACACACAATATATATCTAGCCACCACAACAAATAATGCAATCACAAATTACAAGCACACAGAGACACAATGATTTATCCCGAGGTTTGGTCACACCACAAAGTTGTGCCTACGTCCCCGTTGTTGAGGCAACCACAAAGGTCCTTAGAGTCTCTTTCAACTCCCCACTTCCGAAGCGACCACAAAGATCAAGCCAGGATTTCCACTAGAATCAAAGGGTAATACAAAGTTTCTGGGTGCCCTCACAAGTATGAATCACGGGTGCCACCGGGCAACACCTAGCCGGCTAGGGTTTCAAGAACCCAAGAGTAATAGAGCAAAAATCAAATCACCAGCGGGTGCCACAAGTGCTCAAGAGATGGATCTTACTCCCAGAGTCGAAATCCACGAAGAACTCACTCCAATCTCACTCACAAAGATGGGGATCTAAGCAAGAGTGAGAGAGTGTGGGAGTTTTAGAGAGAGAGAGAGAGAGAGAGAGAGAGAGAGAGAGAGAGAGAGAGAGAGAGAGAGAGAGAGAGAGCAAGAGCTTCTTCACCAAGGGATGGAGCAAATTGAAATGAGCCAGAGAGAGAAACAGGGAGAGCGGACGACCTGCTCAAATGCCCAACCTCGGTCGATTTGACCGTTGGGAAGGTTGTCTCCCGCACTGGAATTTCTTGGCGTAGCGTTCTGGAATTTCCAGGGCCGGATGTTCAAACAGACCGTGGCAACAGGAAGACTTCCGCACTGGAATTTCTTGCTCGAGAGGGATAAAATTCTAGTTAATTTGCGGTTTTCAACAGAGAGGGGTGCTCTGGAAATTTAAGGAAGCTGAGCAAGAAATTTCAAAGGAGTAGGCTTCTGAAAATTCTTGTTGAAGGAAAAGGAATTTTCGGCTAAGAATAATTTCCAGGCTTGGACCAAAAATAAATCAAGGATGAATTTTTGGAAGGTGTCAAGAAAAATTATAATTGATCTTTTGAGCACTTAGGACACCTGCAGGTAATATAAATTTGATCCCTCTTTATAGTACGGCATCCTATAACTCAAGAGAGGTTAAAATAAATTTGGAATTAAAACCAAACTTTTCTCAAGTTGAAGCGTGACGCCGCATCTTTCTTTGAAGTAATAATTGAGGGGTCATATGTTTCATTTGCACTTTTCACATTGATGATTAACTGAAAATCTCACGAAACATCATTAGTTCTTTATATGCATTGTCATTTATTCACCAAAACCCACAAATATGATTTGATGCACTTACACTGTTCATGTTAGTGTTGTGTTTTTTAGCTTACCTAACATCCTAGTTGGCCACACAATACATCCCTAAGTTAGCTAGTTAATGATGGTAATTAGTCCTTTACATGTTTGCTCTTCTATCAATTCAATGGCATCTATATGATTTAGGATTACTCATCTTATCTTCGCCCTCTCCTTTGTTTCCATTATTCCTGTGTTTTTTTTCTTATGAATTAGATTGATTGGTTGGAGGTTAGGGGCTTAGACTAATTACATTTTGTTCCCCTTTTCTACATAAGTCTCAATATTCCTTTATTTAGTTTGTTAGGATTCTTTCTGTCGCAAAACAAATGCTAATTTAATTGTTATTTATGCTCATGCCAGGTTAGTAAATGTATATGTGTATATTTATCATGAATGTTTGTTGTTGGCCTTGCCACTTGCCAGGAAAGCCCCAGATGTCCGGATCCTACCTTTGTGTCCCTAGGTCTTGGGTAGAATACTGAATTTCATGGTCATTTTTCATGGCGGAAGCAACAACCATACATTCCTACTTCTATTAACTAACCTCTCTTTGTACTCCGTATTTCTCCAGGGTTCAACATCATTTTATAGGGAAACACTGTTTCTTTTTATTTTTCGTGTACTGATATTTATCACGTCTATTAAATCTTTTAGAATTTTTTATAAACCACCTCCATGCATTTTAATTCTGGCTATGCACTTATCATATTGGTTGCAATTAAGGGGGCGTTTGGTTGCTGAAATGTTAATGGAAATGCAAAGGGAACATGATTACCGGAGAAGACGATAAGTCCATATCTGATTACACGGAGGATGAGTTGTAGTAGTTTTGTACAGAATGGTATCAATTAAAGGGTGTATCTCGATTACATGGGGGCCGATCGAAACAAACATTGAAGATTGAACAATGGAATCGGTTACTCTCAGTAATCAAATCCCGTTGTAAGTCTGGGTCCATTATCTACTATTATTGAACAAGCTTTTCTGCTTTCAATGTTTTATCAATTCGATAATGCTGGCACATGGGCGTCCGTCCAGGCGTTTTCTATCCTGACGGCTCGTTCCCGGGCCTACCTAACTATCGGGCCCAATAGACCTCCTCCGCTCCACCTTCAGTACGACGCGATTTCTCCAAAAAATAATAAAAAACACAACGACATTTCTTTTCCCCACTGCCGCATGCATGCGACCACTGTGGGCTCATCCACCGTGCCGCCCGTCTGCCGTTGGCCTTCTCCAACGTGGCAGCCTTCTCCAGCCACGGCCTTCCCTGTCGACGAAATCTGGTCGGCAGTCTACCGAGGTGTATGTCCATGGTAGTAGATGAATCGGTGGAGGTGCGTGTGAAGGAACTAGATGGTGACACAGAACGCGAGAGACAACGATTAGGCAGGTTCAGGCCGTCAGCTTGACGTAATACCCTACGTCCTGTGTCTTTGGTGGATTGTATTATGAGATATCGGATGAAAACGAGGGGGGTCCCTACCCGCCTTATATAGCTCAGGGATAGGGTTACAGGTCGGTTGAATCTACTCCTGATCGGTTAGAAGATATCTATTTACAAGGAATACAACATCTTTAGCATATCAAGGGTCTTCACGTAGCCTTGCGAGGCACGTCGACCTGTGTCGTGCTCCTCATGGCGTAGTCCTGTGGGCTGGGCCTCCCCCGGCGGCTCGGCCCATGTACAACCCTGTGGGTATCGGGGGTCATACCCCCACAGCTAATCCCCGAGCGCCTTGTATCCCATGAGCAATACCGTCTTGAGTTTGTTCGAGCTATCCAACTTACTGTTGATCACCTGGAGCAGGCTTCCAACCAGTTTAACCGGGAGTCGAGCTATTGAAAGAAGCGTTCAAGCAGTTGAACATGCGTCCGAGCAGTTTAATTGGGAGCCGAGCTCGGACTCACTCTAGGTTTGCCAGATGGATTTAAGGAGCTCAAGTAATTTTTTTGAAGTCACCACCTTAGGCGAAGTGTGCCCACTTAGGTTCCGGGCGGCGAAGTTGGACTCTTAGCATCCCTGACTTAGTCAGCGTGGAGGAAGTTAATCCCTCAATAGTGAAGAAAGATGCTTAGCATCGATGCCTTAGGCAGGATTGACTCTTAGAGCCAATCAGGAAGCAATGACGATTACCGTCCACGACTTAGTTGTTTCAAAGAGAACTGGGTCCTAGAAATAAGCACATTCACCGTAAGGTGAAGTGTGCCCACTTAGTCCCCGAGCCTGACAGTAGATGAAGTATTCACATGGTGCCAGGGTCAAAATTTATAGTCTCCTTATACCAAACTAGTCCCTAGCTTAGCTAGAAACTAGTCCCCAGCTTAGCTAAGTAGAATTAGTATAGTCATCGCTAGATGACGTGTACCCATGTAGTCCTCAGGCTGCTAGAAGATTGTGAAGAAATCTTGTAGCAGGATCTTAAAGATAAAGTTGCACTTTGAAATTTCCAAATAAATTGGCAAAATAGTGCTTAGCACTTAAATCTGTTTCGGCGGCCCGCGTGCGGTGCGATTTCAGTTGGGAATACGCTAGGCCCATTTATCGGCCCAGAAAAGTGTGCGGAGATTTTGAAGGTGGGAACGACACGACGGGTGTGGTTTCCAAAAAACCCTTGAAGGCAAAGAGTCAGGGGTCGAACCGTTATAAGGCGTTGCGGCCACGGCGCACACTCCCCATCATTTCACTATCACATCATCTTCTTCCTCGCTCATCTCTCCTCTGCACCATGCATCTGCTCCACAATTAGGGCTATTCCAAGCGCAGAAGCCTTTCTTCCCCAGATCCACTTAATGGCGCCAAAGAGGAACCACGGGAGGTCGAGGGTGGCGGCGCGCAGAATGGACCGCGAGGAGGAGTGGGCGTGGTCCATCAGCGATGAGGCAGTGTTCAACACCCTGGTGATAGATGGGGTGCTGCCCAATAGGGTAACAGCAGGATGGCATCCTTCATTTGGTGAGGAATTCCCCACACCCCGCACCGATGAATTAGTTGTCTTTGAGGATTTCTTCTACCGAGGATTTGGTGTTCCCATTGATCCGTTTCTTCATGGGCTGATCGATTCCTATGGGATCAATCTCTGTAATCTCAATCTGAACTCTATCCTTCACATATCCATCTTCATCAATTTTGCGAGGCATATCTGGGAATCCTTCCCCATTTTGACCTTTTCGTCATTTCTTTTGTCTCAAAATCCGGGGGGTATCAGGATCTAGGGTTGGGGGTGCCGCCTATCTGCAGCTTCAAGACGGGATGGCGAGCTAGTACATCGTCGTCCCGCTCAACACAAATGTGAAGTACTAGGCATCAAAATGGTTTTATATCTGGCAGGTGGAGCCATATGTTGCGTGAGATGTAGACCAGATCCCGGCGAGCAGTTCAAAGTGGTCAAAGAGGCCCAGCTCTGACAGGATGGAGCAAGTGAGGGAGCTCTTGAGGTTGATTGACTACAGGAGGGTTAACGACATCATTGTGGCGATGAATTTCACCTTCTATCGGATCTAGCCCAGCAAAGAGAGGGCGCACCCTAGATTCGAGTTCTGAGGAGAGACCGACAGGACCTGGGAGGTGCCCAAGGAGATTGACCAGGATGAGGCCAAGTGCCGGGTCTCGGTGCTCTTTAACCTCGCAGGTCGGCTATCCGTCAGGGATCAACGGCGAAACTTTAGTGTTGGGAACCTCCCTCCAATGGTAAGAGTCTTTTGCGATGTTCACTTGATCATTCTTGTTGCACGTTGTATTCATTTAGGTTGTTGAAGATTCATGGGCAGGACCAAGTAGTGTATTTTTTTGGTGGTGCCCTCAGTGGACTGGCCAAGAGGTGTGGACACTCATCCGAGCAGTCCCTAGTATCATCCGAGCTGGGACACTAACAAGGAGGGGTCAGAGAGCCGTGGAGCTAGAAGTGATGACGAGCGAATGACGTATGTCCACGAGAAGCTTTGGGGGCAAGCAGCCTACTGGTGAGGAGCCATCCACGAAAAGAAGGAAAACGGCGAGGCCTTCCTAAGGTGAGGAGGGCCAGTTAGCATTTGTGGCTCCACCCAACCCTAGAGGCAGCGGATGGTGCTGTCGGAGACATGCTCTGATGATGAGCCGGTAGTGCCTCTGCCTCTGAGCATCGAGATGCCTCCACCGGCTGTCCTAGTAGGAGCGGAGATGCGGGACAGGTGGCAAACATAGGAGACCGATGCGATAGTCCCCGGTGATGCTTGGAGGAACATGGCAGCTATGTCCAGGACCAACAGGTGAGTCCTTGAGCCAACATGGGTTACCTTGGGTCCATTCCCTGAGCCGACTTGAGTGGTGACCCCTATGGCAGTGGGGATGACCGGCCTGAGGATGGTTGAGATGTCGGGTGGCTCTGCCGTGGGATAGGGTGGCTCTGGTAGGGCACGCCAGTTCTAGATGACCCAACATGAATTGCAGTTGTAAGTTTCTGTCACCCTCAATTGTTGCAAATACGGGAATGTTGCTTGATAGGTTGTTTCTTGGTTGTAGCTCGGAGTTAATGGAAGAGCTGCAACCATTGGTTGCTGATGACGGGCAGCGCGTAATGGAGCCAGAGGCTCCTGGCGCCGAGCATGGACCAGTAGAGGCAGATCTGGTCACCCCCACCACGGAGGAGCCACCCACTGTGGAGCCAATCGCCCCTTCGATGGAGGAGCTACCGGCCATCGGGCCAACCTCTCCCTATGGTGGGGCGCATGATGAGGGTGACACTTCCGACACATTAGGCGGCGAAGAAACATGGACCACGGTGGGGTCGGGGTGGTCCCATCAGAGCAGGGTCGGAGGCCACAGGGGATGTGCCAAGAAGTACGAAGAAGGGTCCATCCATGACTACAGAGCAAGCAACCCATGCGGCATCATCGGTGGCCTAGATGGGGCTTACAAAGACCATGCAATGACGCCTTGTACTCCGTGGCATTGTTGGATGCCCAGAAGTGAATCTGAAGGATGTAGCAAAGCTTGTCCCCGGATAGAGAGATAAAGTATACGCTCGCCCCGGTGCCATCGAGATTAAGGGATCCATCAAAGTACATGGTCCAATGCTTGAGATGATCGGCCAAAACAAGAGTCTACATATCCTTCTACTCGATAATGAAATCGGTGAGCGCCTGTTACTTGATCGTCTGGTGAGGCTGGAAGTCGAGGGTGTAGGTGTTGAGCTTGACCGCCCATTTAATGATGTGGCCACTGGCTTCCTTGTTGCGGAGGATGTCGCCGAGTGGGTACTCAGTAACCACTACTATAGGGTAAGTCTTGAAGTAATGGCGGAGCTTCTAGGAGGTGATCAGGATAGCGTACAACAGCTTTTGGACCTAAGGATAGCGAGTCTTAGACTCGTTTAGGACTTTGCTGATGAAATACACCGGGCGTTGGACTTTGTAGGCTTGTCCGGCCTCTTCCCGTTCGGCGACGATTGCTGTGCTGACCACCCGGTTAGTCGCTATAATGTAGATGAGCAAGGTTTCGTCCTTTTAGGGGGCTGTCATGATTGGAGGTGTAGTAAGGAACTGCTTGAGCTCAGTGAACACCTTGTCTGCGTCTTCCGACTAGATGAACTTCTCTTGGGCCTTAAGGAGCTTGAAAAAGGGGAGCCCCTTTTCGCCTAGATAGGATATGAAACAACTGAGAGCCACCATACACCCTGTTAATTTCTAAATGTCATTGACGCAGGTCGGTGGTTTCATGTTGGTAACCGCTGCTATCTTTTCTGGGTTGGCTTCGATGCTATGACAGCTGATGATGTTACCTAATAGGATACCAGATGGGACACAAAAAATGCACTTAGTGGGATTCAGCTTCCATCGGTACACCTTAAGGGCTTAGAAGACTTTGGTAAGGTTGACGATGAGGGACTTGGCAGTCTTAGACTTAACCACCACATCATCGATGTTGGCCTCGATGTTCTTCTAGATCTGGTCCTTGAGGTAGCACTAGATTGCACTTTGATAAGTAGCACCCATGTTCTTGAGACCGAAGGACATGGTCATGTAGCAGTAAGCGCCGAAAGGCATGATGAACAACGTCTTGATCTGATCTTCTTCCTTTAAGGTGATCTGGTGATAACCAGAGGAGCAATCTAAAAAGCATAGGAGCTCGTAACTGGCTATGGAATCTACAACCTCATCAATGCAAGGTAGGCCAAAGGGGTCCTTAGGGCAGTGTTTGTTGAGATCAGTGTAATCAACGCACATTCTCCATTCTTTATTCTTTTTTTCTTATAACAACCGGGTTGGGTAGCTACTCTGGATGATGCACCTCTTTGATAAAACCGGTAGCTAAAAGCTGGGTTATTTCTACCCTAATGTCCTCCTTTTTGTCCTGCGCGAATCGTCGAAGATTCCGCTTGATCGGCTTGGAGGTTGCCGAGACATTTAAGGAGTGCTCGATCAGCTCCCGATGTACATCAGGCATGTCCATAGGTTTCCACATGAACATGTCGATGTGCTCCCTTAGGAAGCTGATGAGCATGTCTTCCTATTTAGGTTCGAGGCTGGCTCTGATTCGAGCGGTCGTAGACCGGTCGCTAGGGATGAGGGCCACCTCCTTCACCTCCTTGGACTTGGTTGATGCTCAGGCGGCCTCCATCGTGGGGATCTCCACGTCCTCTGGTGATATCTGCTGTGAGGTAGCGATGCGGTCCTACATGTAGATGGAGATGTCAGTAGCCTTGGCAAGCGCAAAGCTTTCCTTCTCACAGGCATAGACGATGTCGAGGTTGGCACATAGGGAGAGGATCCCCTGCTCCATCGACATCTTCAACACCAGATACGTGTAGTGCGGCATGGCCATGAACTTGGCAAGAGCTGGTCGGCTAAGGATGGCGTGGTATGCTGTGTTGAAGTCGATGACCAAGAAGTTGATGTAGTCAGTGTGGAAGTGCTTGGAGGTGCCAAACTACATGGGCAAGGTGATCTGTCCCAGGGGTTGCGATGCCTTCCTGGGGATAATCCCCTAGAATGGAGAGTCCATGGGGGTGAGGTCTTCCTTCTTGAGCCCTAGCTCGGCTAGGGATCCAGTGAACAAGATGTTGAGAGCGCTTCCTCCGTCAATGAGGATCTTCTAGAATCGCACTACCCAGATGATGGGATCCAGGACGAGGGGAAAATGCCTAGGATATAGGATATCTACCCACTGGTCGGCCCAAGAGAAGGTAATTGGGTGCTCCGACTAGTCAAGTTACTTGGGGTCAACGATGGGCTCATCGTAGCTAGAGACCGACATGACGCATCGAGCGACAAGCTTCTGCTCTCATTTGTCTTCAGAGGCTGCTCAACCACCGAAGATGGAAGCTATAGTCTTGGTGGCATCCTGGTAAGTAGGGCCTGCATCCTTCTCCTATCCTCTGCCTTGACCGTCATCTGTATCGTCATCGTTGCGCCGTGGCCTCTTCTTGTCCTCCACGCGGAAAGCCTTGTTTAGGCCTTTGCACTCTCCCATGGTATGCTTGATGCCTTTATGGATAGGGCATATGCCATCTAGGATATTGGCATAGTCAGCGTCGTAGGTGCGCTTAGCATGAGTCGAGTTGACGACATTGACTGAGTTATCAGGACTATGGTGGCGGTTCTGTCTATCTCTTGAGTTCCCCAGGTGGTCATCATGTCGGTGCTCACGGTCATCGGGGCGATGGTCACGCTTGTTGCAATGGCGGTCACAATCGTTGAGGCAGTGGTCTCTATCGTCGTAACGCCTCTCTTCGCAATGATAGTCATAATGGCATTGAGGGCGATCAGAGCGGGCGGCCCGCTCAGCTTCCTAGGCATCGGTGTAGCCGTTCGCTATCTATATCAGCTCACCGATGATTGTAGGCCTCTTGCGGTAGAGCTTTCCCCGGAGCTGCTCATGCTGGAGCCCCTTGGTGAATGCGTCGATAGCCTCACCTTCGCTGATGTTGGGGATGGAGTTCTTGGTCTTCGAGAAGCGCCTGATGAAATCATGAAGGGAATCCCTAGAGGTCTGATGAAGCTTTTCCAAGTCGTAGTTGGTGCCCAGCTGTTCACAGGTGGCCATGTAGTTCTCGGTGAAGACCTTCTTGAGGTCACCCCAAGATCAGAGGGAGTCTTCTCATAAGCTAAGGAGCCAGTTGTTTGCAGACTGATTGAGCATGATGGGTAGATAATTTGCAATCACGTCTTCATTTCCACTGGCAGCCCTCACGTCGATCTCGTAGAGTGTTAACCACTATGCAGGGTTGGCCTTGCCATCGTAGGTGTCCACTCCAACTATCTTCAAGCACACAGGCCACCAGACAGCTCGAAGTCCTGCCGTGAAGGGGCGAAGTCTGGGGGCAGGTGGTGCTCAGGTGGCACTGGGTGCTCCATGCTCGACGTCGAACTGGCACCGGCGTTCCATCTCCGCTTCATAGCACGCAACCTTGCTATTCTCAATGTGATCTCGAGCTTTGATATTGGCGTTGATGTGTCCACGAATGTCATACGATAGGGGTTGATTCACCTCCTGGTTAGCGCTGCGGTTACCGCCTCGGCTGCTCGGTGGATGAGGTGGTCATCTGCCCTGATCAGCATATCCTTCGTAGTTGCCCCTGGGTCCTTAATGGAGGTAGGGCCCACCGGCTTAGGTCGAGGGTGCTTGGAGCCTCAATGTTGACTTCCTTTATTGTGGTAGGAGCGTCGATTGTGAGCCGACGTGGTTGAGTAAGATGGAGCAGGATGCCAGATCTCGTTGACTTGAACTTGAGCCGCCATGACATGCTCCTGGATCTTCTCGACTTCTGGAGTCTGTGGGAGCTTCTCTAGGTTGTTGAAAATGATGGTGATATTGGTGCTTGGCGTCTTCTATACCGGCTGGTTGCCCACCATGTCAAACTCATCCTCTAGATTGTGGCATGCGTGGTGCAGGGCGTTAGGATCCCCATCAACTCCACGAGTGGCTTCCTCATCTCGGCGACATTGTCAGTCGGCGTTCTTTGCTAGGCGAGCATTGCGCTCATCGGTGGTATCACCGTCTCTGGTGACGCTGTCATGGCTGACATGAAAAATCATGCCTCTGAACCCCGAAGGGAATGTAGGGCAGCTGGAGGCAGTCATGGTCAAGCCCTCGGAATACTCATCGGGGCTTGCTTCCAAAACATTGTGGAGGGAACCCTCCAGAAGCTGGCGAATATTCACCATGTTCACCATGGGCGTGGGCTAATCAGACTTAGTCGGATCAATCATGTAGAGGTTGATGATGCGGTCGCGCTCAACGTGGTCGACGAAATGGTGGTGGATGGTGTTCTGGTACGTGGATCTCGCACCCTCTAGCCCAAAGGGATAGGTCCTCGGTGGGTTCTCCATCGGGGCCTCATAATCGACCAAGCATAGGCCGGTAGCAGGGAGTGGTCGGTCGTACTGCGCACCCCTCCGATGTGGCTGTGATCACCAGATCTGAATCTGGCCGCCTCATACGATGTGGCCGAGCAGGTCGCTTGGTTGTAACGGCTTGGTGATCTTGGAGTGCAGGACTTCATCGCTCGCTCTAGATTGATCTAAGACCGAATCCACGAGGAGCTGGTATTTCGCTAAGCGGTCTGTGACCCGATCGATGGATGCAATCAGATCGTCATTACCGATGGATCTCCTAACCCAGCGGCAGGGCACTGGGATCGGAGATGTCATTAGATATGCTGGCACAATCGGCGCAGGGTGATTCTGCACCGCCTCCATGATTTCTTCGATGCCGTTGGCACCGATGACCTAGGTCATGGATCCAACCGTGAAGGTGATGCCTGGCTCGGGAAGAATCATGGAGCTCGGGTAGCGGACCATCTGGTTCGCCATGGATTCAGCACGCACACCCCCTACCTAGCGCGCCACTATCGACGAAATCTGGTCTGTAGTCTACTGAGGGGTATGCCCACGGTAGTAGATGAATCAGTGGAGGTGCATGTGAAGGAACTAGATGGTGACACAGAACGCAAGAGACAGTGTTTAGACAGATTCAGATCGTCAGCTTGACGTGATACCCTATGTCATGTGTCTTTGGTGGATTGTATTATGAGATATCGAATGAAAACGAGGGGGTCCCTACCCGCCTTATATAGCTTGAGGGGTAGGGTTATAGGTCGGTTGAATCTAGTCCTGATTGGTTACAAGATATCTATTTACAAGGAATACAACATCTTTAGCATATCTGATCAGATCATCCTTGACCGCCAAGGATCTTCACATAGCCTTGCGAGGCACGCCGACCTGTGTTGTGCTCCTCATGGCGTAGTCTTATGGGCTGGGCCTCCCCTGGCGGCTCGGCCCATGTACAACACTGTTGGTATCGGGGTCATACCCCCACAGCACCCCACTCCGCCTCGTTGCTGTCGTGCGCCCATCCTGCACCGCTTGCTCTTGCCTGTCGCGCTCGCCCATCCCGTGCCGCTCGCTCCCGCCTGTCGTGTGCGTCGCCCTCCCGACCGAGCTAAGGCCAGTGCTGCTAGCGATGGTGGTGGTGGTGCTCGCGCGGTGCTGGCTCCGAATCCGACGGCTAGAATCGCTTGGCCCTGAGCTCCCTAATGTGCAAGCGCATGTTTCAAGTGTTTTAGATATTTCGTAGGTATATGTTTCAAGTGTTTCGTGCGGACGTTACAAAAGTAGATCGGGATGTTGCATATGTCGCAAGGATTGTACACGTATGTTGCAAGTGTCTGTTCCTAATGTTTCATCTGTTTTTTCAGACGTATGTTGTAAGTGTGTTTATGTAGATGTTGCATATGTTTCACACACATGTTGCAAGTATTTTATCTGGATGTTGCATATGTTTGCAATTGTTTTTCATGTGTTTTTGCATGTGTTTCAGGCGCATGTTTTGAATGTTTCAATTGTTTTGTACGTATGTTGCAATTGTTTCATTTGGATGTTTCAAAAGTAGATCGAGGGTGTTGTGCATGTTGCAATATGAGCCACTTGCCGTAGCTGCCTGCTGCAGTTGCTGGGGTGCCGTGTATGGAGGGGAGCGGCTCAGCAGTTATGAAAGGGCACGAGGAAGCGTGGGGGAGTGGTGCGAGCAGGCCCCGCCTGTGCGTGCAGCAGGCGCTCGCGTGGGCGTTGCAGCAGGCGTGGGGTCCGTCCGAGCGCTAGTGCTGCCGTTATCAATTTCATACATGATAATCCGTTTCACTATTATTAGCACACATGAAGTCCTTGCAAAAGCAAAATGAATGTTGATCTTGGCATTCACCAGCCTTTTTTACTACAAGATTTAAGGAGCTACGGTGCTAACAACAATTACTATTTCTAGGGTAAAATGCGCGCAGTGTTTCTAGTATTCATTCCAGACCGGCGTAAATCCTTCTCCTGTAATCGGTGAGCCTCTCTCTCTCTTTCTCTCTCTTGGCCGCTGGGTCGCCATTGCCCCTTCTCAGCTTGGCGATCTGGCTGTCAATGCTCTTAACCTGCATATATACAAGTAAATCCCCATTGCTGATTACTTTAACAGTAACAATGTGTGTAACAAATCATCATCAGGAGATAAGCAAATCGAGAAGCTAGCTAGGTACCTTCCGGTAAGGCCAGCGTCGTATGTGGAACTTACGGCTGGTGCCCTTGAGGACAGTGGCACAGATGCGTTCCTTGGCGGCCTCCACCATCGGGAGGGCGCGCAATGTCGTCCAGCTGCAGATTGCTCGCTCTCTCCCTCTGCTACATGAGATTACCAAACTCCGTTTAATTAGATGCATTGTTTAATTAGCATGGTAATATGAAATGCTGCTTTATCCTAATAATAAAGAGGACGCAATTAAACGTCTTTTCTCTTTGGATTGGATGCCGTCTCCCCGTGCTGTGTGTGTGTGTGTGTGTGTGTATATATATATACACACACACACACACACACACACACACACGGTCCATCATATATATGATTTTAGAAATTCCCTTTCTCCACCCTACTATAGAGTTACTACAGTATAAACGATTTTTAGAGGTGCCTCATTTTTTCGGACGTGGTTATCGTCAGAAGAAAGTTGGTAACCGCCCATACTAATACCATTTCTAGGAGCGAGCCACCTTACCATTTACATCTAAAAATTTATTGTCGAAGGATGGTTTGTGTAAGATGGACTGCCTCTAAAAACAGGTGTTGCACAAATAAATTCATAATATTTTCAAGTTGTATGAAGATAAATTTTATATCTAAATTGTACATTTTGACGAGATTTAAAACCTTGCAGTTGCTAACTTTTTTATTTAAGATCATTTAAGACCCCAAGTATATGATTTATGTTCTTAATTTTTAATTTTTTCCAAACAACGGGACAGATACATGCCCTATAGCAAAATTATAGTGTTCGATGCGATCTAGAACTTTGTAGTTGCTAATTTTTCACTTGATACATTTGGAGGCCCAAGTATTGAATTAAAAAGCCGTATAAGTAAGTTAATATAAAAGAATAGTATTTGCTAATATATTGTTATCTGGTGTGGTGGTCTGGAAGGGTTGTATATACAAAGCTTGATGCACGAGTGGCGAATATGAGTGGCGACACAACCTTTCAAGTAGCTGTACTTGGGTCTCAGAACAAATCTTCATGTTTTATTTTGCTTTGTTTTCTACTCTCTATATTCTAAATTATAAGGCGTTTGGGCTTTTCTAGGTACATAGCGCGCTTTTATTATGCACTTAGATATACATTGTGTCTAGATACGTAGCAAAAGTGATGAATCTAGAAAAACCCAAACACCTTACAAATTGGAATGGAGGGAATTTTGTGATTTTTTGGAAATCAATTTTGAGATGTGGTACACATGATTTGTTTCACGCCCCCATCCCTCCCTTTTACTCCTTCCCTAGAGGCTCCCTGCTGTCGGGCGCATCTTTTTGCCACTGCATGCCACACTAAAGGCCTATTGGGTAAGGCTCCTTGGCTCCGGCTTTTCCGAAGGAGACCTACCAAATATTTTGTAGGAGAAGTCATTTTTAGTAAATAGAGGAGCCGGAGTCTTTTTGGAAGACCCACAAATTATTACTTCTCTGGAGCCAAACACTTCTAACTCTCCCCAGTCCCCAATGGCATTGGCAGAGCTACGTTAAGGCGAAACTGGGTTGTGTTGCCCCCCTTGCCTTGGAGTAATTCTGCATGTATGCATGCAAGCAACTGCTGCCCTGTAATTGTGCACATGCTGTACGTAGCTAGTTGGAGCTCATATGCAGACATGGAACTTTCTTTTATGCGCTGCCGTCTGCTCGAAGCCTCCTTGCTCTCTGAATTGCAGTAACCGACATGTGCACTCGCTCATCTTTTTACAAGCTCATAAATCACAAGTATACAAATGCATACTGGAATTAGCACCCCCTTAATTTCTTCCCACACTCCGCCTCTGCCCACTGGTTGTCCCTGATCTGGTGTGACGACAACCCACTGATCGACTGCCGTAAGTGCCTTAATTATGGCCTTCCCTCCAATATGTCAAAGATTGGAGAAAACCTCACTGGAACATAAACCTCCTACCCTACCCAATATGCCAGAGAAGCAGTTCATCCTCACCAAAGCCTTTAAAATACTCAGATTTAGAGAAGAAAGAGGAAGAGGAAAATTAAGGTGTAGAGATGCATTAGTATATAAAGGGTTGATTAGTCTGATGTGTGAGATGCATGCGTATATATTATTAATTAAAGCAGGCTCTTGGCGACCTTTTGGTCTTCTAGCTTGAAACAAAACAACTGAATTCTTAAAGTTTACGTGGCGTGCAATATATAGTTCTAAATTAGCTTCAGAAACCAGGTGGTACACATTGTTTCTTTTCGTGATTACAACAAATTAAGACAATGGTGTGATGCACACATGCACACCAGTACACGTGCACTGATGCACACTAAAACTTATGGATCATGATGTACAATGATAGATATAGATACATACCTGGATCGCGACTGCAGTCTTGGCAGCCGGGCGAATCTCTGATCGTCGTCCTTGCTCCTTAGCAACTGGTTTAGACGATGGCCCTGTAGATTTGAAATGGTATATATGGAGACTTCGTACGTAACGGAATAAACGACAACATTAGTTACAAAAGAACAATGAAAACTAAAAACGACAAGAGCATATGTATGATCAGTTGTGCAGCAACCAACCTGCAGCAGGCGCTTCTGCCGGCACGCTGACCTGCTTGACCATAGCAGGCTGCACAGCGCCGTCATCAGCAGGACCGGCGACTACTCGTTGGTGGCCGCCATTAGTCTCTAGTGCCACTGCTTCACGGTGGTCGTCATCGGCGTGGCCACCATTAATCTCTTGTGCTACACTGCTTCACGGTGGTCGTCGGCATGGTCACCACCGCAGACCATGCTGGTGCACAGGGCATCCATATCGAGTCTAAAGCCCAAAATCGAAGTAGATAAAAGGTCATTTCTCTACGAACGCCGAGATCGAGTCTGCAGGACGATGTAGCCGCCGCCAGCACGCTGTTGTGCGTAGTCCATCAGGTAATGCTTGACCCACACGTAGTCCCGGCCCCTGAAACTGTTCAGATCATCAATTAATGCAACCAGATTACCAGTAGATGATGCATCTGAAAAAATTGCAAAACAATATTCATGAAATCTAGGAGTCCAATGCAGCTTACTCGACGTAGGACTGATGCGTCAGTTGTGTTGTCATTGTTGCTGCCAGGCCGTTGGAGTCTATGCGATACACCTCTAGGGTTGGATGGTGGAACACGCCGCCGGCGATCCCATGGACACCTAACTTCGTCGCTTCAAGCCCTAGAAATGAATTCGCAGCCAAGACGTAAGTGTTTGATCGATCGGCGTCCATCCATATGTAAGTATATATGCCAGTAGCACGTGTGTCTACCATTGCAGTGCACAACTTCTCGAAGAACCTGGCAGCCGGTGCAGTCTAACGACGCGTTCTGATGCACGGCAGACGACGACGTCCATGGTGCGGTCGCCGACGTACCTGCAGCGCCGACGTCTTGCGCACCGCTAGTATTAGCAGGATCGTCGGCAAGCAGGGCGGCATTGTGCGTAGTAGGAGCGCTGTCGTCGTTGATGTCGAACGTCGGTGGCGGCCACTCTAGGAGAATATTGTCGCCGGAAGGACCTGCTGCGATGGCGCTTTGCTCCGCCGGTGCTGCCTGCAGCGGCGGCGGGTCCATGCCGCCGTTCATGTCCAGCAAGTAGAAGACGTCGTCATCGAAGTCGTCCTCCGGCACAAGGAACGGGTCGTAGATCCCTTGCCCGTCGTCGGCACCGTCGTTGCGGGCGCCGTCGGCCATTATGTACGTGTATATAGGCGGAGCGCGCCGCGCCGCAGCGGGGTGATGGAGGCCAGCGGGCGCGCGTATGAGAGAAATGGCGGGCGATCGAGGGCCGGGTGTAGCGGTTTTGATGACGAGGAAGCGATTAACACTGTCTGTGTCTTTCTGTCCACGCGATCGAGATCACACTCATATGCGCATTTCTTTCCATTAATTAATATTGTTTTTGTGTTTCTTTCGCTACCATTATTTTGTGTTTCCTTAATTTTTATTTGTAAAAAAAGTCCTTAGATTAGTGGGATTAACTTGATTCATTTTTACCTTCCAAAAATGTATTTGGAGAGGCCACTCCACTTAAGCTTATGGTGAGAGGTCCCATCTTCATCCGCTGATGATGCTTAGATGGCTGGTACTGGGTGTCTCTCATCGTTGTATTGGTGCACGGGAGCAGATGGCAAACACTAGAGGCTCTTGTATTTGAACTTTACGCTAGTAAAAAGATGTTTTTGCTGGCGGCCACTTTGTCAGACTCTCTAATTAATCACAGACGGGTTCATTCGTCGATACGTAAGAGTAGGCATTAGTACACTGAACATCACTACCGGCGGTTCTATACCTATTTTTACTGGCTTTTTATGCCAGTGTGAAAGTCGTTTAAAAATCAACTAACTTTGCCGGCATCACCTAAGAACCGCCACGATAAGTATTTACATTGGAGGTTTTCTTAAGATAACCGCCACTGTGATTTGATTTATCCTGGTGATTTTTCAAAAATTACAAATCAGGCTAAAAATAGCACAAAAAAAATTACTGCACTAGGCAACCACCCGATTTCTAGCAATTTTTTTCATTTGCGGTCATCAACTAAAAAAAATGATTGCGAGGCCTGCACTAGGCAACCACCCGATTTTTAGCAATTTTTTTCATTTGCGGTCTCCAAGTATCGAACATACAACCCAGGGCTTCACATGATATGCCCCTTACCACTGCACCCCAAACTCAATTGTGAATTAACAATAGAAACAATCATCT
Organism: Miscanthus floridulus; assembly: GCF_019320115.1. Classification (NCBI taxonomy): domain Eukaryota; kingdom Viridiplantae; phylum Streptophyta; class Magnoliopsida; order Poales; family Poaceae; genus Miscanthus; species Miscanthus floridulus. Next base: position 43,602,417 of record NC_089594.1, on the reverse strand, counting down.
AGCATTTACTCCGCCAGATTTCACTACTACAATAAAACTTAACCGAGGCATTTGGCAAAGGGGCTCGGAGGCGGACAGGCATTTGAACCACCTCGGTTAATGCCTCGGTTTAACCGATGCGGTCATTTTTATTAACTGAGGTGGTCACAATCAACCGCCTTGCAAAATCGATTTACGGAGGCAGATAAAAAAATAACCGTCTCGTAAAATCTATTAACCAAGATAGGCCTTATAAGAGACCCGCATCAAAAAAATCAGGCTATTTTCGAAGGCGGACCTCTTAAAAGGCCCGTCTCCGTTAATGTGGCCGGGCCCTGTTAGAAGCCCATCTCGGCCCAAGACTCAGTCATTGTATATAAGCCAGGTTGAAACCCTAGCCCCCAAATCCACTCAATCTTCTCACCCTCACCCTTGTCCTCAGCGCCGCTCGCCGCGCCGCTCAGTCTCACGCGAATCACGCTCGGTCACACGTCTCTCCCTCACCGGTCTCTCTCTCTCATCGGTCTCTCTCTCTCACCGGTCTTCTCTGTCTCACAGGTCTCGCACGGTGGTGAAGCGGCGGCGTGGCCACCCGTCGTGGGCACGGGCCCCGTCCTCCTCCAGGGTTCTCTCTCGCTCGGATCCGGTCAGGGGTGGAGCAGCAGCGGCAGCAGGCAGCCTCTCTCGCGATGGTGGCTCCTGGCGGCGCGGATCCTGGCGGACGACGGATCCTTGCGGGCGGAGCAGCAGTAGCAGTGGGTAGAGGTGCGGATCCTAGCGGGCGGAGCAGCAACAACAGCGGTTGGCGGTGCGGATCCTGCCGGGCCGGCGGTGGTGGCTTCGGGGTTCTAGATTCGGCGGCAGGCCCTCTCCCGTCGGCGGATCTGGGCCCTCTCCCGTCGGCGGATCTGGGCCCTCTCCCGTCAGCGGACCTGGGCCCTCTCCCGTCGGCGGATCTGCGTGGCTTCGGGGTTCTAGATTCGGCGGCGGGCCCGCTCCCGTCGGTGGATCTGGGCCCTCTCCCGTCAGCGGACCTGGGCCCTCTCCCGTCGGCGGATCTGCGCCCTCTCCCGTCGGCGGATCTGCGCCCTCTCCCGGCGGCGGATCTGGGCCCTCTCCCATCGGTGGATCTGCGCCCTCTCCCGTCGGCGGATCTGGGCCCTCTCCCGTCGGCGGATCTGCGCCCTCTCCCGGCGGCGGATCCGGTGGAGGGTGGTCCCAACAAGCAGCGGCGCGCGCGGATGGGACGGTGGGCATTTCAACTGCCTCGGGAAAGATTTATTTATCGTGACCTCCAGACCGAGGCGGTAGTGACGTCCGCCTCGGTTAATCTGTTTTGCCCCCGCCTCGGTTAATCTGTTTTGCCCGCCTCGGTTAAAATCCCTGTAGTAGTGTTTTGAAATGGAGATTTGAAGCTCTAAACGAATTCAAATGGAAAACTGTTGTTGGGTAAGGTAACTCAAACATCATAGGAACGTAATAAACTCAATTGCTTATTCATTTCATATCCATGAACAGTACATGTCAGGGGTATTTATAGAGGTTAGTCTTCGTAATTCTTATACATAGGACTATAATAACCCCATGTTAAATGAATACAGCCTCTTTGTTTACCAGGGGCAAATTGGTCATTACATCTTCGACTCTACGCTCTTTAAGAGAGGTCCTAAAGAAACTAGATTACTTCAGATCTAGAATTTTTTTGGTAAAGTGATGAGCATAAAAGGAAGTATAGATTAAGTAAATGGAGTATTCTTTGTTCTCCAAAAGAACAAGATGGACTAGGAATCCTTAATCTGGATCTGCAAAATAGATGTCTCCTTTGCAAATGGCTTTTCAAAGTCATAAATGAAGAATGGGTATGGCAATCTCTCCTTAGAAGAAAATATTTGAGGTACAAGACTATTACCCAAGTTGAACATATGCTTGGCGATTCTCATTTCTGGTTTGGCTTAATGAAAGTCATACAAGAGTTTTTGAGATTCTGGGAGGATGTCTGGTTAGGCAATGTACCCTTTAGAGACCAACATCCCGACCTATATAACATTGTTAGGAAAAAGAGTGCTTCTGTTAATATGGTTTTTTATTCTAACCCTTTAAATGTCTCTTTTAGAAGATCTTTAGTTGGAAATAATTTGTTGGCATGGCCCCATTTAGTAGCTGGTGTGTGAATGTTCAACTAACAGATCAAAGGGATGTTTTCAAATGGTCTTTAAATCAACATGGCCTCTTCACAGTTTGTCCTATGTACAGAGAGCGTTGTTACTGGTGTTGTACCTTGTAACCATATTATTATATGGAAGCTAAAACTACCTCTCAATTAAAGTTTTCATGTGGTACTTGATCAAGGGATAATCCTAACCAAGGATATATAACCTAGACAAAAGGCGATGGAAAGGAAATCTACCATTACCCTTATTCGTGTACACTGTTTTTTTGCATCCTCAGACGGCCACGTCGCCAAATAGTAATAGTCGTCCGATCCGCAATGAAAGCATCCACTGATCCGCCTTCTGTTTATGACTCCACCGATAGAACCATCCACTGGTCCACTCGGAGGCCCTTATTTGTGTACACCATTTTTTGCATTCTCAGATGGCCACGTCGCCAATTAGTACAGCCGTCCGTTCCGCGATAGAACGCATCACTAAGGGCATGTACAACCCGCTTGCTCTCTGTACGATGACGTCATACTACGTATACATAATTATTTAATGCCTGTAGTCATGATCAAGTCCCGGGGCGGATCTAAAGGTGGGCTGGGGGCTCCAGCTCCCCTACAGCTGGTGCATCAATAGAAATATGGGGAGGGTGAGGGAGAAGAGGTGAAGGAAAGAAGAAAAATGAAGAGAGAGGAAGAAGAAAACAGCCTCTCCTTCAATCCTGTTCTGCATCTGTCACTGATCAAGTCTAAATATGATTCATGTATACCATTATGTAGCTTGTTGATAAAAAAAGATTAAGCATAAATAAAACAACCATTGCTACAAAAGATAAGCATAAACAAATTAGAAATATATTAAAAATAGATGGAAAGTAAAGAAAAAACAATGACAAAAAACAAAAGTATATAAAAATACTATATTACTCAATATCTTCCTATCCTCTGCCTCTGCTCACTTGTGACCGTGTGGTTCTTATCTCCGTTTTTTTCTCTTCCTATCTCTTGTATTCTCTCTAGCGTCTTCTCCATCACGGTGAGACAAAATTCCAGTGCTCGGCCTTGCTTGGGCGATGAGCAGTGCAGCGAGCTCCCCGCACCGGCCTTGAAGTCGGCGTTTCCTCACTCCTCGGCCTGCGTACAAGTACCGCCAACAAGTTCGCGGCCACTCATGGCCTCCGAATAGTCACTTCGCCATGAACAACAGTGCGACCAGAAGCTGGTGGCGTCACACATCAGAAAGAGCTACACCATCACGCGCCTGGACCTTGCCTCCCTCAACAGCATGCAGCAGTTCATGGACAGCTTCCGCCGCGCAGAGATGCCACTCGACTCGCTCATCTGCAACCCACCATCTACTGCACTCAATCCTGAGAATTTGACGCTTGGAGTCGATGATTCATACACCGCACGGCGAAGGTGTCGGTTTGGCATGTGAGCACGAGCCGATGCCGTCGTTTCACCAGGCGACGACTTGCATCTCTCTTCTTTGAATGCAGTTCGCGAGGGAATATTTTGCAAAAATTACATCATACAGACGGCACTTGGAAGGCCGTTGTACGTGCCCTAATCTGCCTTCTGTTTACGCCTCCACCGATAGAACCATCCGGAAAACCTCTCGCTGCTGCTCCAGGCCCACCTTCCTCGCCCGCTCCGAGGTGACGCCGTTCCGCCGCACCTTCCTCGGCCGCTCCACCACGGTGCCAGCCGGCAGCCGACCGATGGCCGGTGGCTCTCCTCCCGTCCTCTGTTCCTCCCAGCCCCAGATCCCGGCGGCGAGTCCGTCCACGCTTCCAGTGCGTGCAGTTGCAGCGGCGCAGCCAGTCTCCGACGCGACGGTCCAGCCCCGCCGCGGCTCCTCCCCCAGCTGGCTGGTAAGAGGAATGGTCTTCTCCTTATGTTCCGATCGTGCTAACAAATGACACAAAAAAAATACTACATTGCTTCGCCTCCACACATGTGCTATGTTCTGTTAGTCCAAACTTACTTGCTTATTATCTCGATTACCGATTGATTCGACTTCAGTACTCATAAGCGTTTTTTTATTGTAAATGGTCAGGTCGTGCTATGATTTATCGCTTTGATTTGGCATTTTTGGTTCATCCACAGGTTGTACCATCTAAAAAGGCTACCTATCTTGCAGGAATATAATGTCGATCCTGTAAGTTTGGGGTGGTGGCCGTGCCCGATAACAAGGATGTAGGCGTTGAGGTGGTGGCCGTGCCTCTGCTCCAGACCTGTTCCCCTGGGTTGGTGAGCTTGGCAGGTATGGCAGCAGCTCCGCCTGCATCAGAAGCCGTAGCCGACGCGGAGCTTGCAAGTACTGAAACGGTGGCCATCCCGACCACTCTTCCTGGTCAGGGGAATGTTACTGCCATGGTTATGTCTTCGTCAGCAGTTGAAACCTCCCGGTCGGTCGCCACTCATGGGACTTTCTTCAACAAGTTAGCCATGAAAACCACAAGCGTGCTGCCTACTCGGAGCTTCCCAAAATTCAAGAAGAAGATCAGGACGCCGGCGGCGCCACCACGGCGCAGCCGCCGTCTTGCTGGCGTCGGAGTTTAGTTCTCTATTGACCGGGAGCAGAGCAGATGCAAGAAGCGAGTTATGCGACCCTTGGAAGTCCTCTGTGATCAAGATGGGATTGACGAAGCTGCTCTTGATGAGTACGTCAAGCTGTTCTCTCAACCCCTGTCTGACACTCATTCGTTGGCTTTGGCTTGTCTATTCGGACGGCGCACACCGGAGGAGCTGATAGAGGGCACCAGCGAGGCACTGGTTGTGCCGGTTTGGATGCTAAAATTTTTTTGGCAAACGCTACGGTGGCGTTTTCGTTGTTATTTGACAATTAGTGTCCAATCATAGTCTAATTAGGCTTAAAAGATTCGTCTCGTGGATTTCGTCTAAACTGTGTAATTAGTTTTATTTTTTATTTATATTTAATGCTTCATGCATGCGTCCAAAGATTCGATGTGACGAGAAATCTTGAAAAATTTGGCATTTTGGGGTGCAACTGGCTTGTGTAGCAGTAAAACGTGTTTTTGGTCGAATTTTTCTTAGCTTCGTAATGGATTCAAAAAAATTTCTTATTTGGAATGTAAGGGGATTAAATTCTAGAAGTCGACAGGATGCTGTTCGAACTCTTGTTGATTCAGCTCGGGTGGATGTGGTTTGTTTGAAAAAAAAAAATCCATTTCTCCGCGAGATGTATTCTCCATGCTCAGGGCTGATTTCAATCAATTCATCTTGTTGCCATCAATAGGCGCTAGTGGGGGAATTCTTGTGACTTGGGGAAGAGATGTTGGGGTCACTGGTCTCACCAGGGTTGACAATCACAGCGTGTCAGTCCAATTCTCTTCAAGGAATAATCACCCCTGGTGGCTCACGTGTGTCTACGGCCCATAAGGAAGTGAACAGAAGATTGAGTTCCTGCAAGAGTTCAGAGATATCAGGCAGGCATGTTTAGGTCCGTGGACAATGGGTCGTTTCCGGCATCTTATCAATGACCTTGGTCTCAAAGAAATGCCCTTGCATGGAGGCAAGTTTACTTGGACAAATAATCATGTCTCAGTTAAATTAGACAGGATATTATGTTCAGTTGAATGGGAGGAGCTGTTCTCTAATTGTTTACTACAATTTGCAGCATCAGACTACTCTGATCACTGTCCATTGATTCTGGGCATGAATGATATCAAGCCGGGAAAAAGAAGATTTCATTTCGAGTCCTTTTGGCCTAAGCTTGACGGTTTCCAGGAAGCGGTCGATGAGGTATGGAATTCAGCTCCGGTTGTCCCCTGCCCTTTTGAAACTCTTTATCGTAAGCTGCAGGCAACATCCAAAAAAATTACAAGGTTGGAGTCAGAAGATTGTGGGGCATGTAAAAACCCAACTTGGTCTTGCAAGGGAAGTGTTGCATCAATTGGAAATCGCCTAGGATGGTCATGCATTAACACCAATAGAGATTTGGCTAAGAAATTATCTCAAGAAGCATACTCTCGTGCTTTCTTCTCTTCTGTGGGCCATAAGATGACTTCGGTCAAGAACAAGTTGGCTCAGTGATGGTGACGCCAACACTGCTCTTTTTCATGCCCAAGCCCGCTATCGCAAGAGGAAGAATTTCGTGGCACAGTTAATGTTTGATGGACAGGTATACACGGACAACGAGAAGAAAGCAGAAATAATAGATGATTTTTACTCTAATTTATTGGGACAGAATGTCGCAAGAGAGAACACGATTAACCTTGCTGCTCTTGGGATCCCCTCTCATGATCTTTCTGAGCTTGATGCTCCCTTCTCTGAAGAAGTATGGATACAATCAAGCTGCTGCCACCGGATAAAGCACCTGGCCCGGATGGTTTCACGGGCCGTTTTTATAGAGTGTGCTGGCCAATCATCAGAAAGGAAGTCATAGAAGCAATTTTAGCAGTTTGGAGTAGGAAATTCAGAAATTTTGAGACTCTAAATTCAGCTTTCATCACCCTGCTTCCTAAAACAGAGGAAGCAAATTGTGCTAAGGACTTCCCATAAGCCTTGTTCATAGTTTCGCCAAACTTGTCACTAAATTATTGGCCAATAGACTGGCTGGTCGCTTGCAGCAGATGATTTCTCCCAACCAGAGTGCTTTTATTAAGGGGAGGTTTATCCAAGACAATTTTATGCTTGTGTAACAAACAACAAGGTTCTTGCATCAACAGAAGCATCCCCGTTTTCTTCTCAAGCTGGATATTTCAAAGGCTTGACTCAGTGTCAGGGCCTTTCCTTCTTGAGGTAATGCAACAACTGGGTTTTGGGCAAATTTGGCGTGATATTATTAGTGGGCTGTTAGGCTCCTCATCAACTCGTGTTCTATTAAATGGAATTCCCGGTGAGGTTATCTTGCACCGGCGAGGATTACGGCAAGGAGATCCACTTTCTCCAATGCTCTTCATTTTAGTAATGGATGTGCTTGGCCAAATGGTGTTATTGGCAGCAAGAGATGGTTTGTTGCAGCCACTCTCCTCTAGATCTCTCCAGCACAGAATATCATTATATGCTGATGATGTGGTCTTATTCCTTCGACCCAAGATAAATGATATTGAAATAACTATGGATATACTTGACCTGTTTGGGGATGCATATGGCCTAAAGACAAATGTCCAGAAGAGTAGTGCTAATCCTATTCAGTGTGGAGAAGACGAGATTCAAGTAATTCAGCATGCCCTTCCATGTGAAGTTTCAGAGTTTCCTTGCCAATATCTTGGTTTGCCCCTCTCTTTAAAGAAGCTCACAAAGGCTCACACTTAGTCAATTATTGATCGGATCGCCGACCAGCTGCCTGGATGGAAAGCTGATCTTTTGAGCTGGGTGGGACGAGCAATACAAGTACAGTATGTGATGACTGCTGTAGGGACCCGCCGTGTTAATTTACCTAAATCGAGTGTCATCCACTTGACCAACTCAATTTAAGAAAACCAACATCGGTGATTCCCCTGGAGATGCTATCCACATCTCCACAACGTAGGATCCCGGTTGAGTATCATGCCACAATAGCCTCCACAACTCAAGATTACATCTCATCATCGGAGCACATAATAATTCAACGGAAAACATATATTACAAGTCTTATTGAATTTAACAAATTAATTATACAACATTAGAGAAGATGTTGATTTGAATCAATTATATGTAGTGAGAATCAACCACTATCTTACCAAACACCACTATTCAACGATATACTCTCATTAGTAATAGGTGGTCGCCTTGCCCATGGGCGTCACCACCATAGCTCAGACGGCTCATGTCATTCACCCACTTTGCCACCAACGACGGGGTGAGATGGCTGCCAATGTCCTTTACCAGCAAAACAACTTAATGACAGCACTATGAGTACATTTTGTGCTCGCACGACTTAATTCCAACACACACACACACACACACACACACACACACACACACACACACACACACACACACACACACACACACACACACACACATATATATATATATATATATATATATATATATATAGGGTATTTATCAGACATTTATACATTTGTAGAAAAGCAATGGCATTTCTTAATATGACATGCTATGGATTCATCATTAAGGTATTACCATTTATAAGTTCATGATACCAAGAGGAGTGATCAACATTTATGATTCATCTCATAAGCAATTAAGTTGTCAACACTACCATGGGTATAGAAAGTAGAAACAACCAAAGGGTTCTGTCCCGGGAACTTTAGGCTTTCAAAACTCTACAGAGGTATACAACTATATCCACATAGAAAAACGAGACTAACCACCATATCTCATGCACAAGATAAGGGTTGCTTCTCATCTTCCAACCTTTCCCTAATTTGGCCCGAATATCACATGAAAGGTTCAACTGGTTCGCAGTTAATGCTACCACCATCTAACCGATGCCACCTTCTTGCCAGTTCCATGGATAGACCGGTCGTAACTAGTTACTCGGCTTGCCAGCCCCATTCCCAGCATGTGGTCTGTACGAGTGGTTACTCGAACTCACGTATCCTAATACACGGCCCTTAATTGCTCCACGAGCTACGTCACCTGAGATCCCACACTCACAGTGACCTAGCAAGAATTACCAAATTGATCATCAAATTCATGATTCAAATTAATGTGAGTCCTTAGTTAAGATTAGGGAAGTAGACATTTTGTATCCCTCGTTCATTTTAGTAATTAATTATCCTGGTGTAACATCCTACACGCGCAAGCATGAGTTCCCTTCTCATACTCGACTTCTAACGTTACTAAGCAAATAAGCAATTAAACGTTCCAATCCCCATTGATTAAATGAAAGGCTCTAATTACTTAATGAGTAGTTCTAACTTAGTGAAGCATCATTAAGTTGTTAACCGAAACTACATGAAATGCACAACTCATAATGAAACATAGTAAGTATCCAAAATAGAGCTGATAATAGTGGGGTGCCTGCCTGTTGGATGAGCAAGGTTCCCATAGCTTGGAACATCATTTGGCGTCTCTTCGATATCACGTACCTTTAGGTATGCACATGTATGAGACATCTATATATGCATAAGGTAAATGGAATGAGATGATATGCATTGATGTTACTTGATTAGAGTCTAACCATATATGTTATATGTAGGTGGCATAGGGTATATGTGCTGTCGGTTTGGTTTATCGGACAGTCCGGTGTATGTGTCGGACAGTCCGCCGACTTAGGGACTTAGTGAAATCAGGACAGCTGGGCCATCGGACCCTAAGAGTGGGAAATATGATTCACAACTTAAAACTCCACTTTAAGAACTAAGCCTGGCTAAGCATCATTATTATCTACTACTACTATCAGGGTGACAAGGATGGGTATTGAAATATCAAGGCTAGAATGTAGCAATTGGTATTCAGCCAAAACCTTTTTTACTTAAATGCACAAACATAATACTTAAGTGAATAACATTTGAGAACACAAGGATAGGGGTTATGCTTCGGGGCTTGCCTGTGGTGTCGGGGTTGTCAGTCACTTCAGAAAATCATAGAAATCAGATCCAACTACTGACAGAAAACCCTCTTCTTGTTCAACTAAAGAATCACCACTCTCGTTCACTAAACATAGAAAAGATGCATGCTTCACTACTACACTCGAACCTTTCACAAACACGTCGTAACCCCCATCACAGCCGCATTTTGGCCTCGGTAGTGATGGTCATAGCCATCACCGTCGGAATCTAAGACCGACTGTAGTGTACACTACACTGCCGTATTGGCTTATGATCCGTCTGTGATAAGGTCCTAACTTCTGTCGCATTGGACCACGACCCGTCTATGGGTATACACTAACACCGCTGCATTGACAAACGATCTGCCTGTGTGGAGGCTATCATCACCGTCATGTGGGCACATCAACCACTGGTGTAGTGGTCACCAGCACCGTCGCTTTGAACTTTGACCCGACTGTCTATGGTGCAGCTTCGCTGTCGCTTCAACGGCCGAGACGCCTATAGAGGTAAACATCACCATCGCTTCAGCGTATGAACCGTCAGTACAAAGGTCATGGTCACCATCGCCTTGCACCATGATTCGCCTTTGATGATCGTTTAGTCGGTGTCGTGTTACTAAACGATCCGGCAGTGATACACTTTTATCCCTGCCGCATAATAAGTATAGCGATGGTGTTGGACGTTTGCACCACCAACGGCGGTGGTGATACAAAATAATAAACGGCCCTTAATAGCTTACTGAACATAAAACATACAGATATAATCATTGCATCCATAAACCATGTTCTTACAATAACAATGGACGCTTACCATAATATCTTTCTCAACTGATGTCCTAACACAAGCGGTACATAGATTGCAAAACTAAAGGTACTGAACTCTATAGACTTACATAATGAAATGACATAGCTGTGCTCCTCCTATGTGGCACTCCTGCTTACTAGGCAAAAATGAATATAATTAGTGCATCCTTTGAATTGGTAGGCAATGCACTATGGAACCCCTCTTCATCCTCCTAGCCAATACAGGAAAATTGTTCAAAACCACTCAGACTCCACCTGCATAAAGTAGCACAATTAATAATATTCAACACACCATTCCTTTAATTACGAAGCCCGAATTGGCCTATATATAGAATCAAAACAACTACCTACCTAAACAAAGGCATGACATAGGGGCTGTTTGGTTCCTGCAGTAACTCCTAAAATTCCTGTCACATCGAATGTTTGGACACATGTATGAAGTATTAAATATAGACTAATTACAAAACTAATTGCATAACTTGCGACTAATTTATGAGATGAATCTTTTAAGCCTAATTAGTCCATGATTTGACAACGTGTTGCTACAGTAACATATGCTAATGACAGATTAATTAGGCTTAAAAAATCATCTCGGAAATTAGCCTCCATCTATGTAATTGGTTTTGTAATTAATCTATATTTAATGCTCTTTATTATTATCTAAACATTCGATGTGATGTAAATTTTAGGAACGACTAAAGAGCCAAACACCCCCATAATTACCACAAAATACAACATATGCACCTTTACTGCTCTGCTAATGACTCCATGAACAAGAGAATATAAGGAAGATAGTGAGGTCCACCACTCATACATAATAGTTTATAGGTACTTCTAGGATGCCGATGGCCTGGGCTAGGAGGGCATGAACTTTACTGCGGTTCATGTCATATGCTTGCAGTGATTTGTCCTCGCAAACAAGAAAAATCAAATTCCATTCTGGATGAACTACAATCACTCTGTAGGCCGCATCACAAACCTCGGTACCAATTTCAATATTCTTCTTTCCAAATAGCTCCAACGTGGTTACCTTATGCTTCAATGTCCATTTACTAGTACCATAGTCTTCAAGCATCCAGATTGAAAGCTCATACCTATTCAAAGTATCAGCAGTACATAGACACAACTGACCCTGAGCTTCACGGATGGAGATTGCATCGCCAGTTGGCCTATGAATTTTTCTCCATATCTTTCCCTCCATATCAACAACAACTATCTGGGTGAACTCCAACATGTGCATAAAACCATTAACAAATACACCTTTCCCATATGTGGATACTACAATACCCTCACCCCATTCAGATTCTTTAAAGATTCATGCTCCAGTTTTAGATGAGTAGATGTTGACACCTAAGGAGTCATCATCGTTGATCTCATAGTCAAACACATGAAAGTGTGAGGAGACTTCAAATCAAACCCCAAGCGAGCTAAACTGCAAGAATGGTTGCTACCTAACAGTAGCAACCATTTCTTAGTCACTAGATTGTAGACAACATAGCAAAACCTAGAGTACCAGAAGACGATGAGGCCCCGGGAGCAATCTAAGATCACGACATCCTAAATGGGGAAGGGCAAGAAGGACAAGGAGGGGTATTCACCATTGATGCTGGTGAACTTGCGTTTGCATTTCCAGCTGTAGTAGAAGAATCTAGCGAGAATCTAGGGCAGCTCCTTACGGTACTCAGATCTAGAGATGTGGCTATTCTAGGAGCAACAATCACACTTGCTGCTGCACAAGGATCGAGCGGTGGGGTGGCTGAGGATGAGGACTAAGACATGGTCTGTGAGGATGGAAGCGGCGGTGCTGTTGCCTGAATCAGAAAAGGAGCGACTGCGGAGATGTGTTTGTGAGCTCGTTAATAATCAGATGGAAGCTTCATTCATACTCAGATGAGTGAAGAAGGGAATAAAAATCCAAGAACAATGCATAAGGGAAGTGCATTGCCTTTGGATCTTGTGGCATCGAGCTCGAGCGGTGACGGCGGTGATGAGTACCACCCTGGTCACCGGTGGATCTGTGTTGTCCAGTTATCGGTGAGGCATATCGGCATGGAGCACTAGCTTGTTGGCAGTGACTGGCGGCTTGCACGCTGTTGAGTAGGGGCAGTCACGTAGTTTGGCACTAGGGAGCAGGGGCGGTTATGAGGAACATCAGCACTGAGGAGGAGAAAGATACGGTAGGGAGCATCCTTTGTAAGCAACTATATTAGACGTGAGAATGCAGATTTCTGCTAAACTTTGTAAATACACATGGGAGTGACGCGTAGGACTCACGTGCGGGTTTGGAAATTGACGAAAGCGGCAGTGAAGGCTACCGCCAGTGAGGATTGAGAGATGTTAGCACCTACTAATGATGGATGTGTCATACGGTCTATGAACTCTAAGGCGCACAAATGGAACATTCAAATCATAGCAAACAAAGTTGAACTCAAAGTAATAACTACTAAATATTATGAACATTTTTATTCAGAATACAGAGGCATGTTATAATCGAACTACTCATGGGGAGCATTACGAATGATATCCTCTACATCCACCGCGGCCAGGACGCCATCACCCATGGCAGAGAACTCATCGATTAGGTTCTCATGCTGTCAATAGCTCGTCTCTCCCGGGAACCCTGGCTCCACCATGGTTAGGTCCTCACCGAGCCGAAGCTAGATGGCGGCCATGGCCGAAGCAGCCCCTCGGTGAATGCAGTACATGGCCACCTCCATGACCCATGGTGGCACGGTGTGAAGGCGGTCCGCCAGGGTCATCCACGTAGGCGTAGGAGGCAAAAGCATGCAGACGGCATTGCCTGCTATCACGTGGAGGTCCTAGTAGCACCTATTGTTCTTGGCCACCATCCGAGAAGAGACACGGGTGTTGTCCTTGGCTAGCTGGCAAAGGCAGATTGCCTCTGCCGCATCGCCTTGTGCGGTGATCAGCTGCTCCTGGACGGCTGAAAAGGAGACAAGAAAATGCTACAATTGAATACATGATGTCGCACATAGTGAAAAAGCAAGATGATATTGTGCCAAATGCCTTACTAGCAAGGCACGCCCGGGCCTCGGTGGTGGTAAGCTCCACCGTGGCCATTTCTCGCTTCGTGGTGGCAACAGAGAGGCGCAGCCGGTTCGCCTCCTGGCTCTTCTCGTGGAGGGCAGAGGTGGTCGCATCTAGCTACTCCACCAACTTAAGGACATCATCCATCCCCCATCGTCATCGGAGGAGATAGCTGAAAGCGGGGATCGGCTGTCTGATGGCGGCGCTGCTGAGCTGCCCTCCCCGTCCCATCGCAGCATCGCACAAATGTGGGGACGAGCAAGGACAACCTCCAGTGACTCTTCCACTGGACACTTCGTTGCCCGATCATCCATTGGATGAGATCTGCAAGATGGGGTGTCAAGGCAGAGCGTCGGATGAAGAAGATAGAATGAGAAGATCGGTAAGTGTAACGAGTTTAGAAAAGGAATCGTGTACTTGTTTCCCCGCCTTAGCCTCCACTTTCATAGAAGGATGGGCGAGATAGGCGCCCATTGGAGTTCCCTTCAATCGCACTAAGTGAGAGCAGGAGTTAACGCGAGGCCACGTCTCACACGATATTAGTGGAGCACGATTCTCTCACCAAAAGTAATGGTGATGGAACGGTGTTGGAAGTTAGATGGAGAAAATTGACTCAACCATGCGTCTCGGCCCCTCTAGCGCTATCCACATGATTTGGGGGAGACAAAGTGATGAACTACTAGCCTATTTTATTCTTATTGATTGCTTTGAATTATCTTTTGTAATGCCAGAGGTGGGTAATTTACGTGCAAAATTAGGGGGTTCACATGGTTTACATACACAGTTTACATGGTTCACACGGTTTACACTGTTGGGGCCTCTAATTAGTAATCGTAATAGGATAGAAAGATAAGATTCTTTCAATCTGAATTTTTGTCACATTTTCATACATGGTTTACGCGATTCACACGGTTCGGAGGATGACGATTGACTTTCACGAGACATTCGACATCCCTATGCCACAGAACCTTCAAGAACAGAGCGATAAAAAATCCCAACTCATCTTGCTCCACTCCGATCCCCTCATCCCTAGTGCTTCGCTCTATCATGATGTCGCTCCCTAACCTGAGGACCCATCTTTTGCCGCCACTACGCGTGTCCTCGCTCCATGGAGAAGCTCTCGATGGATGTGGCTATTGAGATTGCTAGCCGTGTTGCTGCGGCTATAGTGGATCAAATGGAAGATCTTGGTAGCCTATGGGCAACCTGTTCATAGATGTGTTGGGTGCATGACGAAGCCATAGTGGGACAGAGCATACCATTGTGGCAGGTGCTATTGCGTGGGATCCAGCATGGGACCTAGAACCGATTCTACGACCACGAGTACCCTGCCAAGCTCATCGCCAGGCTTGCTAGTGTTGGTAGCCTAGAGGCATACTTCTATGCTGCGATGCGGGCCGTCTTCATGGAAGACCGCATCACGCTCATGCCACGGCTCAACATGCTTGAGCGCTCCACTGTGGCAGGCCATGATGTTGCTGCATATGTTCTCTCCCTTGTGTTCCATAGGTCCAATAGCGGTGTCAGCAATGACAACATTGCCTAGCGGTGGTTGAGGATGGTCAAAGGTGATGAAGCGGGGCCGGGGCGAATGTGACGTGGAAGAATGAGAAATGTACACGGTGCCTCCAACAGGCCATGTTCGTGTTGCAGGACATGGCTAGGTAGCCGACGCTGTGTGAGTCTATTCCTCTGCCTCCTCTAGCCATGCCAGTGCATCACTAGGACGAACATCAGTGCAGAGGCGGAGGCTATGGCGACCACATAGGATGGGAAGGTTGGGAGGAGTGGGCTATGTTCTATAGTGAGGAGTGTATGATCTGCAATGAGTGTGATAGTTTTTTCACAAGTATGTGGTAGATTCAGGGTAGATGAATGTTGATATGTATATATCTAGATGATAGGGATTTGTATGATAAACTTTTCATTCTCCTCAATACAATGATATGCTAGTACAATTCCTTTCTAAACTCGTTACAGTTACCATCCTTCTCGTATGATGCGGTTCAGATTCCCTTGCATATGTTTCCAATTTCTTAATACAAGTTATTCAAGTCATCTCCACTAATAAACATGAGCGGGGAGGCAATAGTCAAGGTTCATGACATCCACGGCCACCCACGCAGGTCACGGGCGACAGAGCAGGGAAGACGATGCGGACCATTTGATTCCCTGCACTTTGCAATCTAAAACTAACGCTGAATCACCATATGAAATGGCGACGGGAGCTGCAATAATGACAATTTGCAAACACAACAAACCAAGTTGCAAATAAATCAAGGCAAATACTTCCACCCCCAACACCATCTTAGTGAGGTGCTTTATCTCATGTCTGTGTAGCCAAGGCAAATACTACAACACTTCAATAAAAATGGAGTAACAAGCATCACAACCATTCGGTTATTAATTGTTTTAAGGCAAAAACTATATATAAATGGCACAGTAGCAATCATCACAACAATTCATTAATAACTTCAGTTACATTCCACAGTTGTATAATAACAAAGACCTATCGAAGACTACTGGGTGTACAATAACAAAGATCTGTCGAGTACAAGTACATCCCATCGTCGAGTTTGGACACAGGCAGTGCAAGATAAGGACGAGGCAACACCTCGCAAAACTTCCACCAGCATCTCTGTTGATATTTTTTAATGACTATTGGAGTATTCCACAAGCGCACAGAACTATCGCGTAGCACTTCGTTCGGTGAGTACCGAGTGTCGAATTTATATTTTTTCCCATAGGAAGGCGGAACGTTAGAATTTATATTTAGCTAAGAATTGCTAAGGTAAAGCCTAAGTTAATCCTAGGTAGGTGAATGATACTAAAGGGTGAATGTGAACCACCTAAACTAACTACTAATAACAAGCTAACATAGAGATAGCTAGGTGGGAGAGCGAGCGTTTTATCTTTCCAGTAACTAAGGTAAATAAATAACTAGGAGAAATGCACTAGTACTTCGGGGCATAGCCCGCCTACCACTAGGAGAGTTAAATAGACACGGTTTGCCACGAGCCCTATGATTTAATAACTAGACCTATCGTGGTGGAATACAGAGGATGGACAAGGCTATCACCACTTGCCACCTACCACAATCTATCCAGAGACCTAGCCGGATCCACAGGTAATCTATAGCCTAAGCACCATGCTTAATCTATAGGCTTACTACTTCGATCCGAGCTCTGATGAAATGAGATCAAAGCACCCTAACTAGATGGTGGAACTAGTACTGATGAATAGCTACTAATTATAAGATAACCTATGCTACTAATTGTAACATCCTCGGTGTTACGCCCTAAACAAACCACTAAACCATGTCATGAGCATCATGTTTATGTGATAAAGCATATGATAAAGTGCGTAGATCAATTTCTTGTAATCTAAAATGACTAATAAAAATGTTAAATGAAAGTAGACTCAATAGCTCATGTATATCAAGTAGGGTTGAAATCCAATTTTTATTGAGCAAAAATATTATAGAACATGTATGTGACCCTAAATAAAGTTTGAATTATAAACTTTGTAGAGGACAATGCAACTCTTGTCTTAGAAAAATAATATTGCTAGCTAGTATTTCTAATAGCTTAGAAATGGAACTTGAAATCAAATTCAATCCAAGACTTAGCAAATTCTTAAGTCTGAAAATAGTGTGACAATGCAATGTTGGTGAATTAATTTTGGAAAAATCTAGCTAAAGGTCAATGCTGTGTTTTTGCTCCTTATGGTAGAGTGATTTACCCTCTTTAGCATGGTCAAGGTAGTTTAGCTTCAACTATGTTAGGTTAGTTTTAAGACATGCTTTAAAATTCATGCACGTCATATGCCTAGCCTGTGCACACGCTCACCTTGCGTGGCCGCTCGGCGTTGCGCGGCTGGCCGCATCCTGCGCGCCATGGTGCCGAGCCCGGTCGGCCTGTATGGTCGTGGGTTGGCCATAGCTGGCCCCAGCGGGCCACTGTCATCACCCTGCAGCTGCTGGCCATCGTGCTGCTGCCCCACCTCGCTGCCGCTGCTGTCGCCCCGTCGCCTCAAACTATGGTGCTGCTGCTGACCGTTTCGCCTGCACGTGCGTAGGCTTGTCCTGGCTGCCACCGCCGTCGCATCGTCATCGTGTCTGTGCCCTGTAGCTCTATGCCGTTGCCTGGCCCTGTCCGTTGGCACGGCCATGGTCACGTGCACGCACATGGAACACTCACTGCCCGACCCATGGCTGTGCTCACAGCCGTTGTGTTCCCTTGTGCGCCCAAGCCATAGTGTTCCCACGTTCATTAAATCCAGTAGGAAGAGGTCACCATCGCCTGATTCGTCACGCCTCTAGCTCCGCCATTAACCCCCTTAGCCATCCAACCCCATCCAACCTTGAAGCGAGCAAAACAAAGCTCCAATTGGGAGTTTTTCCCCACCGCCATGCCGATAAGGCCGAGCTTAGCCAATGACGTGGGTAGTCCTCCATCTATCTACCCCAACCCAATCTAAGTGCACCGCTACCTTTGCTTTCACCTCTATGTCATCCTGCACTCCTTAGCCGTACCTCTACCGCTACCCTAGCGATGCTAACGCGGTCGTGTCTGTCATGGTGTGCCGCCGTGCCGCTCGGTCGCACATGGCCAGCCTCGCTCGGGTAGTCCCTGGCCGTACCATCACCTCAGCTAGGTCCATGGTGAGCCCCTGTTGCTTGCACGCTAGCTGGTTAAGCCGGTAGCTGTCCTAGTTCTCTAGAACACCGCCGTTGTCACAGCGGTTTGTCTGCTAGTGTGGAGGAGCCATTGTAGTTCGTCTCTGGTCTCCTAATTGCTGCCCATCATTGTGAGTTGGCCCATAGGTGAGCACGGCTCTTTAGATGTGCCTTATGGGTCCCCAGTTGGCCGGTGTAGCTGCTCAGTGCCGGTCAATGCCGTGCTGGCGAGCGCGGGGACATCGGGGACCATTCTGTTGCAAAGACAGGTTAATGCGAGGGCTTCCTTGCATAAGCGTTGTCTGTAGGAATAGTGTGCAAAGCGGTCACATTAATATCGGATAGCATGGAGACATTTCTACAAAAGCACCATCACGCGTGGGTTCCCCCGTCGTGGGCTGCCTCACGCATGGGCCGCACGGTCGAATTCATTTTTCTTTTTCTTAAGGAATTAGTAATAGCTTTCTATTTCAATTTCTATGCTAGATTTGTATAATTGATATAAATTCGTGTAGGTATCCAAAAATTATGAAACAAATTTTGTTAGGTTCCTAAAATTGTGATCTATCTGGTAGTATAGATAGATCATGCATATCTATGTTGATAGTAAGGGCTATTAAATCGTTTGAAAGTGCTTAATATTATTAGGGTAATTATTGTAGGAATTTTTGTGGTAAATTGATAGCTTTGATCCTAAAATTTTTATAGTAGCTTCATTATATTATTATGTGCTTAGTGTAATTTTTGTAGCCCTAATATAGCTTGTTTATTAGGGTAGCTACATATCCATTAAACCTTTAATATGAATAAGAGCATAACATTGATTTAGGAAATTAAGCACTTGTTAGGGTGAGCCTGACACTTGATTTGATAGAGCTGATAGTTAGCTTAGTATCTTAGTCATTAGAGCTAGCTTAGTAGCTTAACATGTGTATTCTTATTTTAAGAGATGATGTTGTCTAAATGCTAAATTGTTTCATCATCATCGCATGCATATAGAGAACGAGTCGGCGGACATCGTGACCACCGGTGATCATGAGTTCGAGGAGATCATCGAGGAGTACGAGGAGGAGATTCTCGAGCAGGAGGAGGTCCTAGAGCCACCACTGACTAACGTAGTTGACACCGCGCCTGCCCAAGATGATCCCCGTTGCATAACCCCTTATTTTTGATAATCACTTATATATATATGTTATGTGCATTTACATTATAGGAATCTTATGAAAACCACCTGCATAGATATAACTATCCTATGAGTCCTACTAGTACAGGTTCAAGTAGCTGCTATGCTTAGGTTTTTGGTACCGTAACCTATTGTTACTCATAATAGGTGATTATTATAATTACTCTCATGATAAAATGATGAAAGGAAAATGGAGACCAGGCAGGGATGTGGTATGGGTATTGGTGGGTGTAACAGGTTACGTCCCACGACCAATGGGGCTTAGTTTGGTTACATTGTTTTCCCTATCCGTGTTGATTGAGGACCGTCCATTGCTGTGGATGGTAGTTAAGTCACAAACTTTTTATCCTGAGCACATACTTGCTTATGGGAGCAGGAAGACTCATTACGCTCTTGTTATGGGTTCTGGCTCTTTTTGGACCGACTGATTAGAGGCGGGGAAAGGTGGAGGTCTAAGCACCATATTGAGACCGTGTCTCAAGTGTGGGGGCTTGGAGTCTAAGTTTGGATGGGGACCTAGACCTCTTGACAGGTGTGGAATAGGTTGGTCATATTTGTGCTTGGGGTACAAATGGGACTTATGTTTTGGGGTACCCAGCTGGAATACATTGATTCATGAATCATCGTTTCTGTGAGACAGTACAACTTGGCTATGGTCTAGCACCATAGTAAGAACTAGAAGATGAAAGATGGTGAAATAATTCTGATTGCTCAACCCTTATTTGAAAGTAGAACAGGTGCTTACCTAGAATGGTTAGCTAATGAACTAATCATGACTGCTAATTAAACTTGATCTTAAGGACGTACTTCTAGTAATGCTTTTTGCAAACAAAAGAAAATAGCAAAACCATATTGCCTATCATACCCCTTGCAGTCAGGAAACTATTCCCACTAGTCAGGTAAGTCTTGCGAGTACATTGTATACTCAGGGTTTATTTTACCCTGTTGCAGGTACAACTTAAGGAGTAGCTCTTGTGTGGAGGATTCTTCTGGTGGGCACAGATGGATCCTTGTATCATTTCTGCTAGATGTTTATTTTCATTCCGCTGTTCAATTATCAGAAATGCAGGAAATATGTACTTGAGTACAACTTTCCTTCGCGATAAAGTTAGGTTAACTACTCACAAAGCAACATTGTTATTATTATTAACAAGTTAAATATGAGTACAACAATCAAGTAAAGAAGTTACCAAGGAACAGCAAAGGGATTAGTGATCCAGGGTCCACAATCAAGTACAAAATCACATCAAAGTCATTTAAGGATTTATAGAAATCATTTTGGTATTTATTTAATTAATTAAAGGTATTTAAACATACGTAAATTAAGTGGATAATTTAATTTCATGAAAACAGTACCAAACTTTTGTTGGAGACTAATCTAAGCATGTAAATCATACACAAAAAGTTTCATGATTTTAGAATGATTATTTTAGTCTATAAAAATCGTGGAACTTCCATTTAATAATTAAAAGATGTAATTTTTAATCATTACAAAACTACTAATATTGGCAAACTCATAATTTTCCATGACTAAGAATATCATAACAGGGCTACACAAAAATTTTCATAGTTTTATCAGCTCTAATTATTTAGTTATGAATTAAACAAGTTTTAGCATTTATTAGTATTTTCAAAAAAACAAAAAGGATAAAATCCTTTCTCACTCATCTCTCCCTCACCCGCTCTCACTGATAGACGGGCCCGGCGTCGCGCCTGCGTTAACCGCAGCGTGCACGGTCGATGACCAGCGGGTACTTGCTAGCAGCGAGACCAACACCGACGGACTCATCTCGCTCCTGCGTACCTCCTAGCGATGATGGTTGAATGACAACGGCATGGCATCAAGCATGACGGCAACCATGGCGGCACGGCGGAGCTCCGGCGCGGCAAACATGATCAATAGTGGTAACTCCGGCGATGAGGTTAGCACCTACACACCCCTCTTGACCTCACGTACCCGCCCAAGGGGTCGGTTGGGAGAATTAGGGTTAGTAGTGCTGTTTACACCAGAATTTGGAAGAAGAGTTGTAGGGATTTGGAAGCTCCCGAAAATCATGTCATCAAGGAATCGACTGCGTGGAGATCGGAGCTACTAGATTTGGACGCACCAGAATCAGCTTTCTTCAGATAGCGCCAGCAGATGACGACAGAGGCTACGATCGACGTTTGGACGAGACATGCTGGACTCTACAAAAGGGGAAAGATTAGAGTCCAAGTTATCTTAAATTAGGAATATTTTCATTATGCCAAAGATTGTATTGAATCATACTCGAGTAAGGTTCGTGTTTAGACTCTGGGTATAAATATCAAACCCCGGCTATTGTAAAGAGATCAACCAATCAAATACAAAGTCAATTACTTTTTTCGGCTCTGGCCACCCCTTAGGAGTAGGAGTAGAGTAGATCTCGGCGAGTTCTTCAGCAAGTATGGTTGCATCGATCTGGTCGACCTCCACTGCTTGTCTATAAGTACTATCATGGTTTATACCTCTATTCGTATGGCTGCATCGATCCAGTCCACCCCCACTGTGACTCTGGTATAGGCTAGTTATCGACTCTTATCTAATTCAAGTATGGCCTATGTGATTTTGCCTCACACCCCACTGCTTGAATTAGATCAAGGTCAAGTTATCGGCTCTACCTTAGCATGGCAGTCTCTGGTAGATTCATTAAGTTACCGATATTGGTTATTGCTTTCATTGTTTATCTAATTACAACAATATCACTCTACCTGATTGAGATTGATCTGGATCGGCCTTACATCTTGTTTAACTCATCGTTTGTTAATCTAAAACTGATCTAATCTACATCTTAAGCGATGAGTTATGTTTTTATCAACTGTTTTGCATCAATCTTGATCGTGCATAACGTGCGGTTAAGGCATGTCCGATCTTGAGTAGATCTATTAGTTAATGAGAACCGTTCCATGGCCCATCATCACAGCCTATGGGATTCTGCCTCTCACCCCACTGTTAGCACCGTGGAGTGGGGATCGTTAGTTGGTAGACCTGTTCCTGAGAAGGCATGACCTTAACTGTGCTAATGCCTGAATCGGCTGTTTAGCCGATATCGAGTGCTTTCATGAATAGTTCATATTACGAGATCGTTGAAGTAGAGATAAGTTGAAAGATATGTTAGCCCCATGATCTTGTTATTGTATTATGGCCTGCATGATTCTGCCTCATGCCCCACTGATATTAGTAATGAGTTAGGGTCGTCGACTCTATTGTTGTTTCTACGGCCTGCATGATTCTACCTCATGCCCCACTGGTTATGGCGATAGATGAGATCTAATATGTTCATTAGATTTATCTTTATTAAATGGTTAAGTGATGTTGAATTGTTTCTTTATATAAAAAGGAGTTCGGTTACTTATAATCATTGGCTCAGTACAAACCGATCATCGTTGATATCTTATTGCCATTGATTAATATCTGCTTAAATAACATTTATCCTAAATGATAACCGATTCTTCTTATACAACACCATGAGCTTTAACCGATTCATTCTTGCGAATATGCTGGAATCGACTATTTAGTCGATCTCCTCTCATATCGGCTCTCAGAGCCGCACATTCGGGACTGTCTAGCAAGACCAGCATGTTTCGCCCTTAATTACTGATGAGCTTTCTCTCCTTGTCAATTGCAGGGTTAAATTGACTGGCATGTCTCGGGAGGATTGCGTAGGATCGACCACCCTTGCGCTGAAGCTAGGCGGATCTGCTCCATCAAGTAGACCCTTCCGGCTTGCTGCGTGTGTCCTCGACACAGAGACGAAAATTTTGTGTCGACACACGTTTTGGGCACGCTCGGTGGGACCCCACAATCATCATGGCGGTTCACAACAACGACAACATCCTTATGGTACATTATGAAGACCTAACTAATGAAGATAAGGATACCATCAATAAAGCTATAGAAGAATTTCAGAAGAAGTGTTTGTTGTCCTACACCAAAACACATGACAGCACAATTATTCAGAAATTTCCACTACCAAGAGTTCTACTACACGGATAGACAGATACAGTCGAAGCTGAAGAAAGGCATTTCTTTACGAAAGCCATAGACAAGTCTATTCATGATGCTCTATCAAGCCGCAATGAAGCTTTCGTTGATGCATTTCACAACGCCATGAAAGAGGCGATTCATGGAATTCTAGTTGGTCAGGTTGGATCGACTTGCTATAATATTCCAGATCCATCGACCCAAGGGACTAATCAAGTCATTACCAACCATCAAGAAGCAGCACCAGCTGGTAATGGTGACGTCCAGACACTTCAAGGTTCATCTAAACAAACTCCGGGTACCGCTACAAATCAGATATAGTATAATCCTGGACCATTAGTACAGCATGTGTAGCAGCCGGCGGGGCAAAGTCAAAACCAGATGATCAATTTTGGCACATCAGGCCACATACCGTCGTCGGCTCAGAAGATAACACCATCTGTTTAGAGGATCCGTAGAGATATAGATCCTTACGTCTATAATCAGAGACTTCAAGCAGTAAGCCAGCAAAGGACCCAACAGATTGAGATTCCACAAGGCTATCACTATGGCACGGATTATAACACCCTCCACATGATACCAAATCTAGGATATCAAGGCACGTGGGATTTCAATCCATGGATGGGTCAGCTAGTACCGAGAAATCCAAATCCGCAAGCTGACGAGTTGCTACTCAAGGTGACCGAGATGATGAAGAATTAGTTCAGTCTAAAGCCAAAAGGAATGACTTTTTTGTACAAATGCCCATATCCAAAATGGTATGATTTGGTCGCTCTTCCTACAAATTACAAGCTCCCAGAATTCACCAAGTTCACTAGTCAAGACAGTACAAGCACAATAGAGCATATCAGTCGGTATCTTACACAATTGGGTGAAGCGTCAGTTGAGGATGCCCATCGAGTTCATTTCTTCTCCTTGTCCCTATCAAGGCCGGCCTTCACTTGGTTCTTGTCACTACCAGTCAACTCCATTGCCAATTGGGCTGACCTGGAGAAGAAGTTTCATACATATTTTTACACTAGGACTGGAGAGAAGACAATAACCGATTTGACAACCATGAGACAGAGGACTAATGAATCTGGCACTGAATTTCTTTAGAGATTCCAAGAGACTAAGAATCTATGTTTCTCATTGAGCTTAGCTGATGATCAGCTAGCTGCTTTAGCCATCCAAGGAATGCTGCCAATGTGGAAAGAAAAGCTGCTAGGACAAGAGTTTGATAACTTGGGACAATTGGCTCAACGGGTAGTAGAGCTCAATAGCCAATTCCAGAGTATCCGCAGAGATACCCAATTCTAGAAGAGCACCACAGTAGCTGAAGCTTATGATCCATACTCAATTGAAGACGTCTTTGAAGATGAAGAAGAGGAGGTTGCTGTAGCTGAATGGAATTGGGGCAAGAAGACAGTGATGGTGCCAAATCCTTGGGGAGAAGGAGTTAAGGAGAGCTATGACTTTGATGTCACAAAATCAGACAAGCTCTTTGACTTCTTACTTGAGAAGGGCCAGATCAAATTGCCGAACAATCATGTTATGTTGCCCCTTGAACAGTTGAAGAATAAGAAGTTCTGCAAGTTCCATAATGCTACTTCTCATTCCACTAATGAGTGTAGAATTTTCCAGCAGCATGTACAAAGGGCTATTCATCAAGGGAGGCTCAAGTTTGATACGCCTTGGAAGATGAAGGTTGATGATAATCCTTTCCTAGGAGATCAAAATATGGTTGATGTTGGGATATTCAAAGGAAAAAAACTAAGGTCCTAACATCGGCCAAATCAAGAAAAGCTGGAACAGTTGATCCCAAAATGCAAATATTGGCTGATGAATACAGAGAGATTAGAAAACATCATGATCAACAGAAGAGCCGATATGAGCAAGGAGAAACGTCGAAGGATGGAGCAATGAAGCCACGAGTCACGTTTTGGATCCTGTTGAATAAGTGGCGGTAGTAGAAGGAAAAAGATTATCAGCGATGGTTAGAGGATCAAGAATACTAGCATCAACTAGAAGAAGAAAGATATGAAAGGAAGCAAGCCAAATCGTACTGGAGTTGTCCTTTCTTCAGATACTACTGGAACGAAGGTTTGAAATTGCCTACCAGACATAACTATCCAAAATACAGCAATCAATATTGGCAATTTAGGCAATCTCAAATCAACCGCCGGTCTATCCATGCCCAAGATACATATCAACATAATAACATGGATCGGCGCTTAAAAAATAAAAGTATTCATGATCGGCTAGGAAAAAGAGTTGTTGACCAAGACTGGGCTGATCATGAAGAAGGAAGCAATCAGAGGGAACATTTCTAGCAGGAGGGCCAATGGTGCCCCAGAGGATTGACAAGAAGCTAGAAAAGAAGGGTGCAACACCTAAGGAATAAAGAGATGGAATAGGCTTAGCCATCCGGTAAAACTCAAGTGTGGCATACCAAGCAAATAGCCAAGTTAACGGTTGTGCAGAGCTCCGGCAGATCAGGGAGTTTATTCAGACTTCGATGAATTGGAGTATGAAGAGATAGTTGCCAAGTTAAAGGTTGTGCAGCAAGCAATATTTGATAAGCCAGTTAAGCATCGGCACTTAAAGGCTTTATATATGAAAGGTTTTGTTGATGGGAAGCCGATTAACAAGATGTTGGTGGATGGAGGTGCTTCTATGAATCTTATGCCTTACACCACTTTTTGTAAGCTTGGCAAGGGACTAGGAGATTTACTTGAAACCGACATGATGCTTAAAGACTTCGGAGGTAATACATCTAAGACCCGGGGGGCAATAAACGTCGAACTGATGATCGGGAGTAAGACTTTGCTCACCACGTTCTTCATCATTGATGGAAAAGGGTCATACAGTTTGCTCCTCGGTAGTGACTGGATTCACGCAAACTATTGTGTGCCATCGACAATGCATCAGTGTGTGATTCAATGGCATGGAAATGATGTCAAGGTGGTTCACGCTGATGAGTCTGTGAGTATTGCGATAGCCGATCTAGTGTTTTGGGATCTAGGAGACTTCGAATGCCTTTCTGGCAAAACATGGGAAGGAGGCTTCATTAGGATTAATAATGAAGGCCAACAGCTGGTTCAAGCAATCGGCTCTGAGAGTTTATTTTGATCAATAGTCGTGGCATTGCGTCGGTCATTGAGTTAAGGAAAATAAGCATTGGGTCTTGGAGATGGGTTTAGACCGACGCACGTGAATGCTGAGTTAAAGTGTAAGTGCGATTCAGAGTTAATGGATTTCTTAAGAGAAGTTCTGTTTTGCTTAATAGGATGGTTGACTTGGATTGATCGATCGTTTGATCTTTGGAATGAAAAATGCATGAAGAAATGTTATCCTAACATCTGGATCTGATAGCCGATTCGTTCTCGGCTCCAATAGCCAATACTAGTAATATCGCCTCTAGTTCAAAAAGTAAAAATCTTCAAAGACAGCAAAAGCCGATACGATATGTATCGCCTATAGAGCAAAAACAAAAAGAAACATTCATAGTCATGCATAAGGACATTGCACTAAGGTGCATTCATGAAGGAGAAGTCTTTGTTCATTGGTTCCCCTAAGTACAAACTAATCAAAGACCTTGTTCACCACATCCTGAGCGGAAGTGATGTCCACTACGGCCTCCGCTGCCATGGTAAATTCTTCAAGTAGGTCCTCGTGCTCCTCAGGGCCATCGCCTACTGGGAAACCGGTCTCCATGGCATGGAGCTCATGCCCTGTCTGAACCTACGCCGCGGTTAGTGCCACTGATGCGCCATGGCAAACACTGTGGAGGGCGATTTCCTAAATACGGGCCAGGATGTCTTGAAGACAAGCGTCGACAGAGGAACACTGAGCATTGACGGCGTCCATGACCGTGTTCGCCGCTAGTTGGAGAGACTCCAACTATGTCGTTAGGGCTGGTGATCATAGAAGAGGAAGAGCTATCAAGATAAAAACAGCTGAGATCAGAATGAAGACGTTCCTGAGGCTCATCGTACTTGCCACCATGGCATCCGATTCAGTCAGCCATGCTCGAGCAGCGTTAGCCTCTTCCTCGACCGCATGAAAAGCGGGCTGAGAAACCTCAAGGTGGATCTCTAGTTGGCCGGTCTCCCAAGTCGCCTCGAAGTAACAGTTCTAGGACATCCTCCACTCATGAAGGTAGCGCCGGGCGTCGTCGCCATTGTAGGAATCGGAGGAGTCCAACGACGAGGCCGGCATAGAAGATGCAGCGTCAGAAGGCCCACCAGCCCTGGAAAGAGTATGGAGACTGTCATTCACAACAAACCTGTAGGTGAGTCAAAACTATTCATCATCATAAACAAGAAATGCCAATCTCACCTCATGAGCCAGAGACGCTAGTTCATTGGCATATTCTCTTCTAGGATTTCCTCCGCCGCACGTTTGCCTCGGTGGTCTTCGCCAGCCATGAAGAGTGATTGAATCTATGAAAGGGTGAAGAAAGAACTACTGTAGGGTTTTTAGTGGGCAGAGAAGAGTAAAGGAACAGTTATGGATGGAGATGTGTTCGAGGCAGAAGCCATCGGCTGGTATTTGAAGACATGAAGCGAAGGGATGGACGCCTCGAAACGCGCAAAAGGCAACCGCAATTAATAGGAGGCGAAGCGCCACTTCACCAATATCGAAGAGAATACAGCATCGGATGACCGAGGATAGTAGATCGAAGGGCTCTCTTAAATGAAAGCTGTGTCTCCAGACTTAATTAAATTAAGATCAGGAGTCCGGGATCGGCTATATCGAATCAGCTCTTTGGCCGAAACAAAAATCCAATTGAACAACAGGGAATACGATCAATTCTACACAAGCTAATGATCTCGAGATAGATTCAGATAGCTCAACCTATTCTGACCTTAACCAGCAGTTCCCTTTTCTCTTGTTGGATGACATCAGGTATCTTAGCCAGACTGGACCTGTGACAATCAATGGTAATAAGATTCTAGAAAAGACCTGACATGGACTACTTTCGAGAGCCAAGAGCGGAGGAGCCGAATGATTTACCAACCGAAGACCACAAGAATTTTGTAATGGACAACTTAGAAGATTTGAGTTGCTTTCGGTTGTGTGCTCTCGAAAAACTTTGAAGCCGATAAACTAAGGATTGAGGGTCAAAATTAAGCAATTTTCTGAAGGAAACTTAGTTTGGAAAATGAAATCACCGATCAAGTCAGGGGGCAGCAGATCCGGCGAAAAGCCACCATACTGAGAAGGACCTTATCGGATCAGATGTTATGCTCCTGGTAATACTTGTATTCTGAAGATACTGAGAAGGGAAAGGAAATTTGGCAGAGAAATCAAATTGGAAA
This sequence comes from Miscanthus floridulus, assembly GCF_019320115.1. Lineage (NCBI taxonomy): Eukaryota > Viridiplantae > Streptophyta > Magnoliopsida > Poales > Poaceae > Miscanthus > Miscanthus floridulus. The sequence goes on along the minus strand of NC_089594.1, from coordinate 43,573,790 downwards.
TATTTGAAGGAATATTAACATTTGGATTGACACTTAACAACTGATTTGCTCGGCCATCAGTTTTAATGGCCAATACCAGAGGGGTATCGTTGCTAGCGAGAGAGTAAACCCAAAGGGGTGAACGCCAGTACGATGCATATCGGTTATGTCAACAGAGTGATATGTACAGAATGAAGCATGAAACAAATGGAAATCACTCAAAGCAAGGAAGTTGTTTGCGAAGCGCCACCTATTACAAGCTACGGGTTGGAAAATACTTTGCCTACTATATCATCGGCTAGGGTATTGAAAGCTACAGAGTTGGCGGCACTCATAAAATCCTCAACCAAGCGCTCATGCTCCCTAGGGTACGTTGCGTCTAGAAAACCATGGGGAAGAAGCCGAAGATTATGACCTGAACGGGCTTGTGCAGCAGCCAATGCCATGACGGCTCCATGGCGACCTCCCTGACATGATTCAGGATATCGTGCAGGCGAACCACCAGAACAGCGCCCCTGGCATTGACGAATCCCGCTGCATGATCCGTGGCTGATCGAAGACTCTCCAACTGAGCGGTTAAATCTAAAACAATCAAGAAAAGAGTGATCAGAAGTCTTGAGGACAAAATCAATAAAAAAGAATAGAGGAATAAGGCTGATCTCAACCATGGTTCTAGCTTTAGCCCTGGCCAACCTTTCTCTCATAAGGCTGATCTCTAGGGGTGATCGGTCTTCAATCATGGCCAGAGCCGATTCCGCTAGGGAAAGGCAGTTGGCTAGATGCTGGTCGGTTCGATCAATGGAGGCCAACAGATCATCGTTACTGATCTGTCGCCTTGAATGACGAGGAAACTAGCGGCGGATTGATGCTAAAGATGACCCCGAGGGTTGGGCGGCGCTCGCCCTTTGATCCATAATGGGAGTGCCCCGAGATGCGTCCTCTTGACAATGAGGGCATTGACATGATGATGTAGATCTGTTGAGGGCTTCTTCAACAGACCTCTTGTTGTTCTCCATGACCTTGAACCCACGAAAAGGTAGGAAATATGCCAAAGACGAAGAAGGTTTGAGACAAAGTGGGTTGTTTTTTGACTCACAGCCATAGCCCGTATATATAGCCCGGGGGAGCGAGAAGATAGATTTCAATAGAGATGTGAAATTGGAATCGGAGATGGAAACAGATCAACACTCCGGGAATTCAGGGGACGGATAACGAAGAGATAACGGACTCAAATTTATTACTTCTCTAGATTACAAAATATCGTGGGGGTGGATACACTGACCAGAGATTAACTCACCAGAACTTCTTTGGATTGAAGGGAGTCTAAATTTCCAAAAGGCCAAAACTCATTGTGAACCAAGTCGCATCGGCCCATCAATAAAGTTATATCTGAGAGAAAGAATTTTGTCCCCCGCCTGACATATGCTCAATGGATTTCTCAATAAATTGAGGAATTATGGGAAAGAAGCCTGAGGCTTTCTCGGTGAGTGTTTGGAAGAGTAACAAGGGGAAGGTGATCACACATTCTAGCCCTCGCAAACACTAAGAACAACTTTGCGAGCATGAAGAGAAGACTCAGGTGGTATCTCAAGAATTCTTCTAACCACAATGACTGGTCTTCTTGCTCAACGAGGCGCTAGAATGAGCGACACAATCACCCTATACACATGAATTCTTCTAGCCACTCAAGACCTTCATAGCGAAAAGATGGACCATGGAGGGTCCGGCGAAGTTAGAGCTCGAGAAGGCAGGTAGAAGAGAAACATAGCTAAATCGTTAAGCTACTCTCACCAGGAGCAGATAGGCATTTTATAGCCGGTCTGGAAGGATGAATCCAAGTGCCCATGAAGCAATGATGCTCTTATAAAAGTTGTGAAGCATGGGCTCATGAGCTAACATAGGCAGCGACAAAACAGTAGACCCCAGATCAAGATTCTCTACCCGTGACTGTAGACCCATCAAAGATGAAGACGTGATAATTTTGGAATAAAATTACTTTTATTCCAAAATTGGGGGGCATGTGTTTACATCATAATTTGGAAGAAAGAGTTGTAGGGATTTGGAAGCTCCCAAAAATCATGTCATCAAGGAATCGACTGCGTGGAGATCGGAGCTAGTTGATTCGGACGCACCAGAATCGGCTTTCTTCAGATAGCACCAACAGATGACGACAGAGGCTATGATAGGCATTGGGATGAGACATGCTGGACTCTACAAAAGGGGAAAGATTAGAGTCCAAGTTATCTTAAATTAGGAATATTTTTATTATGCCAAAGATTGTATTGAATCGTACTCGAGTAAGGTTCGTGTTTAGACTCCAGGTATAAATATCAAACCCTAGCTATTGTAAAGAGATCAACCAATCAAATACAAAGTCAATTACTTTTTTTGGCTCTAGCCACCCCTAGGAGTAGGAGTAGAGTAGATCTCGACAAGTTCTTTAGCAAGTACGGCTGCATCGATTTGATCGACCTCTTGTCTGTAAGTACCGTCATGATTTATACCTCTGTTCATATGGCTACATCGATTCGGTCGACCTCCACTGCGACTCTGTTATAGGCTAGTTATCGACTCTTGTCTAATTCAAGTATGGCCTGTGTAATTCTGCCTCACACCCCACTGCTTGAATTAGATCAAGGTCAAGTTATCGGCTCTACCTTAGCATGGCAGTCTCTGGTAGATTCATTAAGTTACCGATATTGCTTATTGCTTTCAATGTTTATCTAATTACAGCAATATCACTCCACCTGATTGAGATTGATCTGGATCGGCCTTACATCTTGTTTAACTCATCGTTTGCTAATCTAAAACTGATCTAATCTACATCTTAAGCGATGAGTTATGTTTTTATCGGCTGTTTTGCATCAATCTTGATCATGCATAACGTGCGGTTAAGGCATGTCCGATCTTGAGTAGATCTATTAGTTAATGAGAACCGTTCCATGGCCTGTCATCACGGCCTGTGGGATTCTACCTCTCACCCCACTGTTGGCACCGTGGAGTGGGGATCGTTAGTTGGTAGACCTGTTCCTGAGAAGGCGTGACCTTAACTATGCGCTATGCCTGAATCGGCCGTTTAGCCAATATCGAGTGCTTTCATGAACTGTTCACATTACGAGATCGTTGAAGTAGAGATAAGTTGAAAGATATGTTAGCCCCATGATTTTGTTATTGTATTATGGCCTCCACTGATATTAGTAATGAGTTAGGGTCGTCGAGTCTATTGTTGTTTCTACGGCCTGCATGATTCTGCCTCATGCCCCACTGGTCATGGTGATAGATGAGATCTAACATGTTCATTAGATTTGTCTTTATTAAATGGTTAAGTGATGTTGAATTGTTTCTTTATATAAAAGGAGTTTGGTTACTTATAATCATTGGCTCAGTACAAACCGATCATCGTTGATATCTTATTGCCATTGATTAATATCTGCTTAAATAACATTTATCCTGAATGGTAACCGATTGTTCTTATACAACCCCATGAGCTTTAACCGATTCATTCTTGCGAATATGCTGGAATCGACTATTTAGTCGATCTCCTCTCATATCGGCTCTCAGAGCCGCACATTCAGGACTATCTGGCAATACCGGCACGTTCCGCCCTCAATTACTGATGAGCTTTCTCTCCTTATCAATTGCAGGGTCAAATTGACTGGCATGTCTCGGGAGGATTGTGTAGGATCGACCACTCTTGCGTTGAAGCTAGGCGGATCTGCTCTATCGAGCGGACCCTTTCGGCTTGCTGCGTGTGTCCTCGGCACAGAGACAAAAATTTTGTGTCAACAAGTGCACGAGACCGCGGTTGTGGTGGCTCGGCCGAGCAGAACTCGCATGCGCGGCGTCGCTCTGGCCACTAGGGCATGATAGAGTCAAAACAGGCGGCGGGGTTAGCTTTAGGGGCTCACCGCGGCTTCAGAATGTCTGTTGGTTGAGTCGGAGATGAGGCAGAGCTAGTTCACCGGCATCGGGGTCGATGACGACGGCATGAACTTACGGTTGCGACGGCGTTCTGGTGAGACTGGACTTCGGTTGCGAAAACCATCAAGCCGATGAGCAACAGAGCGTCATGGCGAAGCTAGAACGTGAAAGATAAGGGGACAAGGTTAACCCGAGTGGCCTGGCCACGACGAGGTAGTCACGGTGGTGCTCGTTGGACGTCGAGGAGGAAGATGACGCTATGCGGGCGACTCTGGCGGCTAGAGCTGGCACTAGCGGGTTCAAATGGTGCACTAGGAGGAGGCGGAGCTGTGGGCGAGGTGAATTGGGCAGGAGTGAAACGGTGGCGGAGAAATTTGCCGGTAGAACGAGAGTCTGCCAGATGCGACGGACACTCCGCCAGTGCACAAGTTGGCTAAAATTATTCTGTCTTTGAAATGTCCTGACAGATGGTCCGGTGGTGATGACGGACTATCCGCCAAAACAAGCAGTGCTCGGTTTTGGTTAGTCTAAGCACAAGTCAAATTCTAATTTAAATTAAAATGCACATGATGCTCAACAAATTTACAAGTAACATGCAAGATTTTTTATTTTAGAAATTTTTAGGTGCATTTTATGCTCAAGGTGCTTATGAAAAAATTGTAATGATTTTTGGGTCGTTACAACTGCCATGCTCATTTATCTGATAATGGCAGTAGACTTATGGCAGTGGGCCATAAAGGCAATAGACAAAATCAGAAGAGGGTTTCTATGGCGAGGAAGGAAAGAGACAAGAGGAGGACACTGCCTAGTAGCTTGGGGCAACGTGATGCACCCTCGAGAGCTTGGAGGGCTGGGCATTTCAGATTTGAAGAACATGGGATGGGCACTTCGAATGCATTGGCTATGCCTACATAAAACTGAGCCTCATCAGCCATGGAGCATGTTTCTGATTCAAGTGCCGGAGCAGGTTAGAGCTTTCTTTGCAATGGCCATAATCACTGAAGTAGGGGATGGTACTCACACACTCTTTTGGGAAGATAGGTGGTTGCATGGACAGCGCATTATAGATGTCGCCCCTCATTTGCATTCTTTGGTGGCTAAGAAAACTATCAAGAAACGTACGGTAGCGGAAGCTCTCACTGAACACCTCTGGATTTCGGATATAAAAGGAGTTTCACCGATTGGAGAACTAGTAGAGTATCTTGATCTTTGGGATCTTCTCACGGACTTGTCTTTACAGCCTGAAATGGAGGACATTCATATATGGCGCCTATCCCCCTCAGGACATTACTCAGCAAAATCTGCTTATGAACATCTCTTTCAAGGATCAACTCTATTTAGACCTTGGGAACATATTTGGAAGACCTGGGCCCCCGGAAAATGCAAGTTCTTCTTATGGTTAGTCGAACATGACAGGTGTTGGACGGCTGATCATCTTGCCCGTCGAGGTCTGCCCTGTCCATAAAGTTGTCTTTTGTGTGATCAGGAGCAAGAGACAATTAATCATCTTCTAGTATCGTGTCCCTTTGCAAGGCAATACTTGTATTCCCTGCTATGTCAGGTTGGGCTGCAGCAATTTGCTCCTCAAGCAACTGATGTGGTGTTCGATGATTGGTGGGACAGATTGCGGCATACTGCTCCGGAACATCAAAAAAAGGTCTCAATTCTCTAGTTGTGCTAGGTGCTTGAGTTCTTTGGACTCACCACAATTCTTGTGTTTTTGACGGAGCTGCTCCTAGCATTGCAAGGGCTCTTAATGTTACGAGCGAGGAACGGCATCTTTGGGAGGTAGCAGGCGCACGAAGCGTCTCTTCCTTGACTACACCGGCACCTTTGCCTTAGAATGGCCTGGTTGTTTGGTTTTTATGGTCGTCTTTTTATGTTTAGCAGGCGAGAATGTAATCTAAAACTTTAGTTTGGTGTGTGTAGAGTGTGTGTATGTGGGTGTTTGGGTTCTTGTCCCGTATTTTCTTCTTAATATAATGAAGCGTAGCTCTCCTGCGTTTTCGAGAAAAAAAGTTGTTCCCAATATTATTAGCTACAAAATTTCCTTTCTCAAATAATTGCTTCATCCATCATCATGTTCTCTTTGCATAATTTTGTAAGTATAGTCTTTATAAACTATACTACGACACCCCATCATCAAATTTACAGTCCAGCATTGATCTATTTGTTATTTTTAAGTTGTTTCGGCCATGCTCAATACAGTTCAACTAAAATAGTTACATACATGTCATCCCTTTTCATTTGCAAGTATATTGTCAATTAAAAAACTAGCATTTTGTTGATGCCGGACCACTAATCTACATGTTGCATAGTTCTGTCACCTCTTGCCATTTCATTTCTTATGTGCTTATTGTTTGCTAATTGACAATTACCTCATTGCTTTTCCTTTTATCCTACAGTGCCTTCAGTTTGCCAGATGTCTCACGTACAATATATCCTAAATTGCCTAATCATGCGGAAGAATTTAGATATTCTTAGTTTCGAATAACCACATTGTATTTTATGATGAAAAGGTTGTGAAATGTGATTAAATCTCCGAGGTGGCAATATATGAGAATACTAATGTGTCAAATGTATTCAAATGTTTTATGACAAAACTTATATGATAGAGATTGCTAGCCCGCGCAGTTGCGTTGGGTTCCTGCTAGTGTTAAATGTTTTTGCAACTTGGATGAGTCAATACAACATCTTTTCTTTGATTGCCAGAACGCTAGGTTTATTTGGAGATTGATACATGTTTCTTTTAATTTACCTCCTCCGATAAATGTTGCTCACATGTTTAATGATTGGCTACAAGGAGTAGAGAGGAAACTTAAGTATCAGGCCTTGGTAGGAGCTAATACCATTTGTTGGAAAATTTGGCTAAGTCGAAATGATGAGATTTTTAACAGGACACGAGCTTTCTCCTCTTTGCAGGTGCTCTTCAGGGGAACTCATTGATTCTGGGCACTGTTGCAAAAGGAAAAGGACAGACCCCAAATAAATTTAGGGTGTTGTGTGCTTGAGACGACAGGGATGGACCTTTTTGCTCATCATGGCTGGAGTTTTAGTGGTAGACTTCCTTTTATTTAATTTTACCCTTGTGGGACTTGCGAGCTTTCTGCTTTTGTTCTGTTGGTCGGCTGCAACTTTGGACAGCTATATGTATCGATTGGTACAAAGGCTGGAATATTAATACATATTCCCTTTTCTAAAAAACGATCATAAGTGGGACTAGAATTGAAATGTATATTTGTTCAGGTGTAAGCCGGACCATTGTACCCCAAATCAAACAAACCACAATTCTTAATCATGCAACAAAATTCAGAAATATGTCTAGCATTAGCTGGTCTAGGCCCCAGCTTCTCATTAGCATTCATGATGTTATTCAGATCATAGGCAAGTTTGGATATTTTACGACAAAAGCATGCATATCCATCCAGATTTTGTCAGTATTTTGGTGGTGGGGATCTCCATACATACATATTAAGCCAAATTTCTTCATGTTCTGCTTATAAACACACAAGGCTAGGATGAAGTTATGGCTAGAGCTATCTATATTGACTTCTACTTCTTGGTTCCAAAGCAGCCAAACTGCCAAAGGCCTCCAGAAAGGCCTTGCGCTGGAATAACATATGCATCGTCGGTGTTAAAATGGCTGATTATAGCAGTTTTAGTCATTCTAGAGTTTCTTGTTTCGGAAATAAAAATTACCTGTGTTTTAGTGGAGGTGATTAGGCCGGCAAAATGTGTCATCTTAGAGCTGCCACCTGTCAGGGTTCCCACCTGAACCCTGGCAGTTCCAAGCGAGGAAGCTCATTGTGCCCGTGGCGCCTTGAAGGCTGGCGCTAGAGCCTGTGGAAGGTCATCTTGAGAAAGCTGAAAGTGGACATCATCATCTTGAGGTACATGTCCTTGGTGAGGGAGGATGTGCCGACTGCAGAGGCACAACACCAGCACCTAAATCCAGACGCCCGACACCAGGAGCAAGAGGAGGCGGAGTAGACCCTTGAGGCAGATGGAAGTGATTTTGGAGGTCAGTCTGCAGCTCCCAGCGTTGTCTATCAGACCATCACCATATCCAATAGCATATTTGTTGTCTCCTCCCACACTGAAAGCTTCCTCCTGTCCCGTGATATATAGGATTACGTTTTAGTTTTATAGAGAAAAGAGTGGGAGTAGCACAGGAGCTCACTAAACTCCAAAACTAGAAATTTTCTCATCCTCATGGTACGTTTTTTGTTTGGTGGAGCTATACGTACCTTGCATACAGGTCTGCAAAGTTGCAACAGAACTTAAACCTTCTAGATATGTATTTGGACAAATTTGTACCATTTTCAACTTTTTTGGCATTTATTACAGCTGATATGCACCAGAGAAAGAGGAAGGAGTAGTACAATTTGGATGTCCTAGAACTCACCTGGGCTTGATAAAAAATGGACTGCCAACTAGATATATCACAAATGCTTTGTGATTTTAGATTAGATTTCTAGCAGGAAACAGGATGCAATGGCCCCGTGTGGCTTGATAATAGCTGGTGAAGGATGCCGATTGCCAAATAGCTCTATATGTATAGTCAAGCCAAATATTGCTGTTTCACAGTAACAAATGCGGCAACCATGCCTTGGTTTTCAGGAATTGCTTGAATCTCAAATCACCCAAACTTGCCACTAAAAGTGTGGAAAACCGTGCATTCTTTACACTTATGGGTACAAGAAAACAGGGGAAACTAAGCCTAAATATATGATCATGAACGAAGCATCAGGAAGTTATACTAGGTACACAACAATAGAAAAAGTGCATCCAGAATGAAACCAGTTGAAAGTCGAGACGATTCATTCAAATATATACATCATGCGAAGTGCAATTGATCAAGTCTAGCTACAGTCATACAAGTTATATATGACAGTCTAAGCTACCCTTGAATTCTGAGAAACATGATTGACCTAAGTATTAGATAGAAAAAAGTCAACGATGCCACTGCTGCAAATTTCATGACAAATTTCTGAATAACTAGGAGACAGTAGGGATGTCAGTGGCATCAGTCTTAATCCTTCTGCTCGAAACTGAATTCTGTACAACCATTAAACAAACAGTGAGTATTAGAGAGCCAGAAAGGCAGAACGAGAGAAATATGATGTTCAAACAAAATTTCAGATTGCCTAGTAATGGGCCTTGAACTACAGAAAATGGTATTACATACTTAGTATTGAAGAGCATTACGGATGTGTTAATGGTGCTAACTGTTTGAAAGTTATAGCTTACTATTTGCTACTTGGTAGGCTATATGTAGTGTCCTAGCTCTACACATCAAAACAGACATATAGCTAGCTGCCTCACTGGGAGTACAAAAGGAGGAACCGTCATACATTTTTCTTGACATTTTTGCAGCGATTCTGATTTTCACCAATGGTTTAGAGAGTAGAAACAGAAAGGTCCTATTGAAATTTGAAAAGCGCCAGCTCTTACTAGCATGGGTAGACCATTCCTTTAAAGTGGACAGATTAAATAGCGGTGATATATGTGTTGGAACATGTATGTGAGCCGCGGAGGCCTGAAACCAAGGTAACTATAGAAACTAATGTTGACAAGTTATTCAAGGCCTCGTTCACTTTGCAAAAAAAGTGAACCCGATGAATAGTATCACTTTCATCTTATTTGGCAAATATTGTCCAATCGTGGACCAACTAGGCTCAAAAGATTCATCTCGTGATTTCCAACTAAACTGTGTAATTAGTTATTTTTTTTACCTACATTTAATACTCCATGCAAGCGGCTAAAAATTGATGTGATGGAGAGAGAGTGAAAAAACTTGGAATTTGGATGGCATCTAAACAAGGCCCAAGTGACGCGCAGGGCAAACAGTGCGGTGGCCTTCGCCTTGAAGACCCCACCAGGCGAAGGCTTGGGAGTTGCAGCGGAAGCCTCCCGGTCAAATCGCCAAGCGGAGACCCTGGAGACAGCGCCGAAGGTCTCCCAATGGCGGTACAAGGCGGATACTGCTTGACTGAGGCGGAGGCCGCGACGATGGCGGTACAAGGCGGAGATTGCCGGACTGAGGCGGAGGCCGCGATGATTCGGGCGAAGATCGGATGGATTCCACCGTCGGCAGGAGGCTCACGCTGCAGGAGGGACCTGGGCCGGAGATGGGCCTTGCATGGGTCGATGGCTAAGGCCTAGGAAGCAAAGGCATTGCGGCAAGAGAAGGTCAGGAATGCCTCCGGCAGCTTATATTGGCGGAGAAATATTCAGGGAATGTACCTTAGCAACTATAAGGCGAAAATGCAAAGAGGAAATGTAGTAAACAATGCCCTATAAAAGGGGGACTGAACTTTGTGTAGGGGAGGTTGGTGAGTACATTTATGAAACCCTAATTCAACTTGGGCCCACCTACCATCTTCCTGACTTTTGCCCAGGGCACCCGGCCGGGCGAAGGTCCCTCCACGACCTATCTGCTGGAAACCCTATTTTTCAACATTGGCGCCCACCGCATGTTGGCCAAGCAAAACCCACAATGGCAAGAAAAGAGAGCAGCCTTTGTGAGAGCACCTTCGGAGCCTACCAGAAGAGGGAGGCCCAGGTGTGGCACCCACAACACATATGCTATGGCTACCAACGAGGCAGACGTAGAAGATGACGTTGCGGAGGATCAGCCTATGGCGACCGAGGAGCAGCCGACGCAAGAACCAACCCTAGACCAAGTGCTCCAGCAGCTCCAAGCTCAGTTGTAGAGTACGCAGCAAGAGAGAGATAGGTTGGCCGCAACCTTCGCCACAAATCATAGGGCAGTGCAAACATCACTGCAGGCAGCGGAGATCAGGCAAGAGCTGGGTATTCTGCAAGCTAAGATACAAAGCATGCAAACCACCCAGCCAGCCCCATTCAGCAAATCAAAGCCAACCCAACCCTTCGCTAGGAATGACCGCCCAACCAACCTTCGGCACTCTCTATACCTCACCACCAGTCCACAGAGTTATAGATTCCAAATCCCCATTGTCCGAAGGAATCCAAAACTCACCTTGGCCAGCCTCTTACAAACCTATCAACCTACCCAAGTTAAATGGAAGATCTGATCCACACTAGTTTATCATGAGTTTTGAGGCAACAGTAGCCTCCGCAGGCGGGAATGACACAATCTTGGCAAAGTCATTTGTTATCGCAGCCGAAGGCGATGCATTGTCATGGTACTCAATGCTGATACCAAGTTCAGTATACTCATTGGAGGACCTCCACGATAAGATCATCGCTAATCCTTGTCATCAATGGACTTATTTTAGTGCAAACAAAATCAAGGTGAAGCCCTAAGAGATTACTTTCAGAGGTTCATGCAGCTCAAAGCGAAGGCACCAAATATCCTAGAGGATGTGGCAATCGAGGCCGCAATTAAAGGTCTCCGCATCGGAGCCTTTGCAGCTCATCTAGCTCGAGAGAAACCAAGCACCAAAGAAGAAATATATTGAGAGTTCAAGAAGTATTGTAGGTCAGATAACAACCTTCGCAGAAGGTTGGAAGAACAAAATCAGAACAAGCAGTACCAATGGAGTACTAGGAATGCTCAAAGGGGCAACAGAAGCCAAGGCCAGCCACAACCTCAGCAAGCGCCAGATCAAGTTTTTAATATAGAGCACCAAGGGAACAGTCAGTAGCGGTAGCAGATGCTGGAGGCAGCCCCAAACAAAGCACCATAGAAGCAGTACGAAGACAAGAAATACAATCAAAGGAAGAACTGGAACAAAAACCAGGAACCAAGGCAATGAAGGCAGTACTATTTCTTTCATGTATAGAACAAAGCACACATCACCAGGAATTGTCCCAATGCGAAGAAAACTCAGGAGAAGATAAAGAATAGGACAAACCCTTAGACTCCGCAACAACAACCCACCAAGAAAGTCAACCATACCTTCGCTGTACCCTCACAACAGCCATATTGTCCAGTCAAATCTACCCATCCAACTTAACGGCTGCATACTACCCCAACTTCCTACCCGCTTGGCGACCAATTACACAGCAGCAAGGGCAAGCTAGTAACCAGCATGCAGAAGCCAACCTCACTTATATAAACCCAAGGCCTTCACACAAAACATTCATAGAGACAAACCAGCTAGCTCAAGTTCATAATAGACAACTTGAAGCATTACCTCCACCACCACCTCCGCCGTAGCTAGCCGCACCCAAAAATGAGCCCAACCCAGAAAATTAGCTCAACCCTCATACACCACTACCAACCGTTGGTATGATACTGCTAATAGCCAGAGGCTCTTCAATGGAGTTCTAGACAAAGAAGCAAAAGAAAGATCATCTCAGGCTTGTCAACAACATAGCAGTGTAAGGTCCAGTACGCAGCATAGATTGGTCGAAGACACCCATCACATTCTCAGAGCGAGAGTTGTAGTTGTAAAGCTACCCCCACACCGATGCTATGGTGATAAAGGGCAATATTGTAGGGTGGGAAATAAATAGGGTCCTAATAGACTCTAGGAGCTTAAAAGATATCATCTTAGTCAACGCCTTTGATCAGATGAAGTTAAGCAGAAGCCAACTACAGCCTTCGGACTCCCCATTGATTGGCTTCGGAGGAAACAAAATTGACGCATTGGGAAAAAACTCTCTACCAGTATCCTTCGGCGGTCAAGAAAATGGAAGAACCGAGTATGTAACCTTCGACGCAGTAGACCTCTATTACCCATACAATGCCATTTTCGGCAGAGGGTTCGCAAATAAGTTCAATGCTGCAATCCACATGGGCTATTTGTGCATGAAAATGCCCGCTTTGCACGACATCATCATAGGCCACGACAGCCAGAAGGAGGCAAGAAACATAGAAAGAGCCATCTACAAGTCCTAGCGCAACATCAATTCCATCGAGACGACCAGCAGCAATGCACCGGAGCCTCTGGATATGTTGAAGGGCAAAGTAGATCTCTAGGATAAAGAAGAAACAAAATCAGTCACCCTGGAGAACGTAGTGCCAGACAAAATAGTAACTATCAGAGGCAAACTTTCAAAGGAAGAAGAAGCAAAACTAATAGAGACCCTAGCCAAAAATAAAGATGTCTTCGCCTGGTCAACCTTTGATCTGCAAGGAGTCAGCAGAGACATAATTTAGCATTCACTCGACTTGAATAAAAAAGTAAAGCCAAGAAAGCGGTGACAAAGGAAAATGTCAGAAGATAGAATCCTGGCATTGAAAGCAGAAGTCCAGAGATTACTAGATGCGAAGGTCATCAGAGCAGTCAAATATTCAGAATGGCTGGCAAATGTAGTACTGGTGCTAAAGAAAAATAGGAAAATGAGAATGTGCATAGATTTCACAGACCTAAACAAAGCTTGCAAAAAAGACCCATTTCCACTACTAAGGATCGATACCTCTATCAACAAGGCAGCAGGATGCAAGCGCTTTTCACTCTGAGATTGCTTCTCAGGATATCACCAAATCTGGCTCAACAAAGAAGATGAGGATAAGACAAGTTTCACTACTCCCTTTGGAATTTATTGCTACATTAGAATGCCCAAAGGACTAAAAAATGCAGGTTCAACCTTCGCCAGAATGACGAAGGTAGTTCTTGGCCCTCAGCTACAGAAAAACATTATAGCCTATGTTGATGACATTATGGTAATGAGCAAGAATGAACAAGATCACATAGCAGATCTAAAAGAAACCTTCACCAACCTCAGGGAAGCAGGCCTCAAACTCAACCCAGAAAAGTGCGTCTTCGGTGTCAACAGAGGAAAAATGCTTGGATACATCATAGGGCCCAAAGGCATAAGAGCCAACCCAGAAAAAACAAAGGCTATAATCTCAATGGTGGAACCATCAACTAAAAAGGAAGTCTTCAAACTCACTGGAAGGATAGCAGCATTGAACAGATTTATTTCAAAGTCAGCTGAACGTAGCCTCCCATTCTTCAAAGCTCTGAGAGGCGGAGACAAGGTCGAATGGGGGCTAGAACAATCGAAGGCCTTCCAACAGCTCAAAAGCTACATGGCTAGTAAACTCTTAGTAACAGTGCCGATCCAGAGGCACCACTATTATTATAGTGGCAGCCTTCGACCATGCAGTCAATGGAGTACTTGTTTAGGAGAAAGAAGAGTTGAAGGTCGTTCAACAACCTATCTATTACATCTCAGAAGCTTTGTCAGGAGCAAGGCTGAACTATATGAAAATCGAGAAAATAGCATACGCTGTCCTCATCTCATCAAGAAAGTAGAAGCATTACTTCCAAGCGCACATCAGATCACAGTGCCTTCTTCGCAACCGCTCGGAGACATATTTAGTAATAAAAAGGCCTCATGAAGAATAGGGAAATGGGCAACAGAGCTATCCTAGTTTGAACTCAACTATGTGTCAAGAACAACAATCAAATCACAAGCATTAGTAGACTTTATAGTGGATTGGACACCTTCGGCGCATCAAACCCCAAAACCCCAACCTCAAATCTGGATGGTCTACACAGACGGAGCTTGGGGACATCTAGGAGCGGGAGCCTCCACCGTGTTAATAGCACCATCAGGCCTCCACACAAAATATGCAGCAAAACTAGAATTCAAGGCAACAAATAATATAGTAGAATACAAAGGCCTCATATTGGGCCTCAACAAGGCGAAGGCACTCGACGCAAACACGGTACTAGCAAAAACGGACTCCTAAGTTGTGGCTGGCCAAGTTAAAAAAGAATATGTGGCATGAGAACCAGAGCTATTTAAATACCTAGCCACAGTAAGGGCACTTGAGTGGAGGTTATAGGGATTCACCCTAAAGTACATACCAAGAGCAGAAAACAAAGAGGAAGACGAGTTGGTGAAGGCAGCAGCAAACAACATGCCCATTCCGGAAGGAGCCTTTAACCAGGTCTTACAAGCACCAACAACACAAGTAACCACAAAGGCATTCAAAACAATCCTAATCACCGAATCCAAAGACTGGAGGTAGTTGATTATAGATCACATGAACAATATTCATCATTCAAAAGATGAAGCAAGCATAGTAAGAATGTCAGCCAGAGCAAGAAGTTACACCCTGGTAGATCGCATCTTGTACAAGAAAGGTGTAGTCCAACCATTGCTCAAGTGTATAACCCAAGGCAAAGGCAGAGAGCTCCTCCAAGAAATCCATTCACGAACATGTGGCTCTCACATTGGTCCAAGGGCATTGTCAGCGAAGGCAATCAGGTAGGGATTCTATTGGCCCATGCACATCAAAGATGCAGAGCAAATTGTTAAGACATGTGAAGCATGCCAGAGCACTTCCCCACATCAATCAAAGCCTTCGGCTGTGGTGCAGCTCATCCTACCCACTTGGCCATTGCAAAGATGGGGCATGGACCTTGTCGGGTCACTACCACCTACATAAGGGGGAACAAGTTCACAATAATAGCAATCGAGTACTTCACAAGGTGGATTGAACACAAACCACTAGCAACAATCACCTCAGAAACAGTGAAAAAGTTCTTTTGGTAGAATATAATCTGCGGGTTTAGAGTACCAAGAACCTTAATAGTGGACAACGGGGAACAGTTTGACTCGGATAAATTCAAAGAATTCTACCAAAGCATAGGCACAAAAATAGCCTTCGCATCAGTTTATCATCTAGAGTCAAATAGAGCAGTGGAAAGAGCTAACATAATAGTGTTTTCGACAATCTCAAAAACCTTATTCAACCTCTGCAAAGGCAAATGGATAGAAGAATTGCCAAAGGTGGTGTGGTCTCATAACACCATGACCTCTAGAACAACGGGCTTTACACCGTTCAAGCTTCTGTATGGCGAAGAGGTGATGCTACCTGAAGAGATCAAACACCAGAGCCTCCGGGTGATGAAACAGGCTTTGGCAGTAGATGAAGAATATTCCAAAGAAATGATTGAAGGCACAAGATTGGAATTGGTGGAAAACATCGCTAAATACCAAGAACAAACCAGGAAGTGGAGAGATAGCCAAGTAGTTAGAAAGCTAATTTAGGATGGAGACCTAGTCCTAGAAAGGAAGCCCAACGTGACCAACACTGGAAAGCTCCAACCCAAATGGGAAGGCCCATACAAAGCGAAGGCCGCCGAAAGACTAGGATCATTTTACCTAACAGATGGTGTAGGTAAAACAACAACTCACACCTAGAACATCAACAATTTGTGTAGGTTCTATATATAACTATAAAAGGGCGGCCACCGTGGAACTATAAGCGAAGGTCACCTCACTTTTTATTTTCGTAGCTTTCGCATTTTCTTCAAAATTTCTGAAAAAGGGCCTATACTGTTTTTCTCACAAAGGGGGCTCCTAGCGGAGTTGAGGTTTTTCATGAGCCAAGACCCATATAAAACCCTATAAAATATAAAGAGGAATTCCCCCAAGAACGATATGCAAACCGAACGTCGAAAGTGGCTAGCAACGAAGCCATAACATTCGACAACAACAAATTGTGGCAAAGAGGACCTTCCACTGCCTTAGCCGATGACCCTAAAGCATGGAACGACCTCTGTAGCTGAATTAGCCTACATCCTTGATAAAGCCCTGTCCACAATCAGGCACCAAACCCGAAAAAGACCTACCTTCGCCGTAGGCATCGGGCGGGAAGAATACCTGGCAAAGACCTGTCCATATCAGGCACTAGGCAGCAATTAGGAATTAATGAATGAAGTACAACAACATTAAAGAATCAAATATACGTCAGGTACAAAGGAATCCATCAAAATCATATGGCCTTAAAAACATATCTAAGTAATAAACCTTGGCCAACCACCGAGATTTATTAAATCATACAAATAGTAGACTATAACACCCAGCGCTGTCCCCTAGCACTAGCCTCAGTTAGTGCATTACCATATCCCTAACTAGAGAAGAGGGCTAGGGGGAAGTTAAGGCAACCAAAACCCACTACACTATAAAGCAAGGCAAGAGAGCCATGGAAGCTGGAGTTTCCTTAGAAACGAGGGAACAAAAGATACCGTGCGAAGACTCATAATTGTAGCAGCTCGCGCAGCCTAGCAAAGGCCATGGATAGGGTGTACACATCTACCACATGGTGATGTATAGCCTCCATAGGGCATTGTATGACCATAGTCCGACAGTGAGCAGTCAGTGTCAGAAGTTGTAGGAGGGTATCACACGAAGACTCATAACGTCCCCCCCCCCGCAACCGAAGACACTGACCACTATAGCTCGGCATCAACCATGTTCGACGAGAGCGCAACTGCTCCAGCATGGCCGAAGGCAACAACAAAGCAACCTAGGCGAAAGCGAAGGCAATGTCCAAGAAATGCTCCATCAACCTCCGTTGCTTGCTCAAATTGCTCAGTCGCCTCTGGAGAAGTATTAAGATCAGAGACTAGCATCTCCAATGTGTGCTCAAATTGTGCCAAAGCCTTCGCAACATCAACAAGATCAAATTAGAGCACTTCAACTTCTCCACAGCGACATGCCAAAGCATCCCTGCCAACTCCAAGCAAGCACAAAGACGGAGGTCAGAACAACAAAACAGACATTGAAGCCTTCACAAGGCCCACAAGGTTGGAAACTAGCACCTTAGCCTTTCCGCGCAGACGTGTAGACTCATACTCAACGTCGACCAGATAAGATAGAAGGAAGGCAAGAGCAAAAAAAATAAGCGCCATTTGCAAGCACCCTTCACCCAGGCAACAATTGTAACCAGAATCTTCAATAAAACAAGTATCCAACTAAGTATTCCAAGCAAGCTTTATTCAAAGAAAATAAACATATTACAACAGAAACATTTACAAGTGCAAACCATACAAACACAAACGCATTCTTACAAAAAGCCCGAAGGTAGTAAGAAGGCAAAACTCAAAAGGCGTCAAGCCTGGAGCGCAAACATTACAAAGGCACAAAGGCCTACCAAATAATACAATGCAAACCTAACGTTAAGCTAGTGAGCAAGGCCCTCGCCAGGCCTAGGACCGCAGAAATTCAGCGCTCTCATCGTCTATATCATACAATACAAAAGCTAAGTGCCATTGGGAGTTGATCAATAGTTGTAGGATAGATGATGTTATTCTCATTGGACGAGCTTGTGAGATCACCCATTCCCATTGTTGTCTTGATCTTTAGGCATCTTGAACTCACATTGATCTTCCTTCCCCAGCGAAGTTAGCAAAAAGTGTGTTGACACCGAATTGGTTCTTAGGTCACACACTAGCATGGGCTAGCACGTCTAAGGTCACACACGACATATCACATGCATCAAACAACCCCAAGATCAGTGAGACCGATCTAGAGATCCATTGAGCGGATTTGGAGCCTATCATTCGCCAATAGAACTTGAGAACACCTTCCAGAAAGACCCATCAAGGAGATTGAAAGGACCTTGATGTCGCCTATAGGTGGGTTGAATACACCTATTTAAAATAAACTTGAGCAAAAGTTAAATTCTAAGTGCGGCACTGCCTCACTAAAAATGCAGCACTATCGTGCTTGCATGGAGAGTTCTGCTACCGCTACGCCTAGAACCCAAACTTGGAGCGTGGAGATGTCTAGTAGCAAGTGCACTAACTACCTACACTCACAAACATGCACAACCAAGTAGATCGAGTGGAACACAAATAATACAATTCAAAACATAAGGCACAAGAGAGAGGACACATGATTTATCACATGGTTCAGCTCGCCACCAAGGCTTGCCTATGTCCACATTGTTAAGAAAGCCTCTAAGGCTTGGGCTTTGTAACCCTTATCCTCGTTCTCAAGTTAAGAGAGTGAACTCTTGAGATGAGGCATTTCCACTAGATCAATGGGGTGATTGCAAACTTTCCTGCTGCTCACCACAAGCAAAGGAGTTCGCCGGGTGATGCCTAGCCATCTAGGAGGCTTCATCTCTAAGAGTAACAATTGCGCAACGAAGATTGACGAAGCCTAAAAAGTGCTCAAGGTTTGGCTTTCTCTAATCATCTCTCTAACA
The DNA here is from genome assembly GCF_019320115.1 of Miscanthus floridulus. Lineage (NCBI taxonomy): Eukaryota > Viridiplantae > Streptophyta > Magnoliopsida > Poales > Poaceae > Miscanthus > Miscanthus floridulus. The sequence continues at coordinate 43,555,003 of NC_089594.1, read as the reverse complement.
CTTAATCAACCACTAATTACTCACTCTCACAAAGAGAGAGGTTAGAGAGAGCTCACAAATGGATTGGAATGGGTTGGGAGTGAAATGGGAGCTAGCAATCTCACCAAGAGGCGTGGGATCGGTATATATAGACCCAATCCCAAAACTAGCCATTGCAGTTCAAAAACTAGCTGTTGTGACCTATATAGGTGCGGCATTGCCGCTCTAACCCGTGGCACTACCGTGGTGCGCACTGCTGCAAAAATTTGTGGCACTGCCGAAGCTCTAAAAAACAGCATAGGTCACCTCACAAAAAATGCCATAACTTTTTACTCCGAACTATGTTTTCAGTGATCTTGGACTTTCCAAAAAGCTTGTTTCGAGGGCTATCCAGCCCATCCAAGAACAAGCCCCAAGATCAACAAGTGCAAGTGTTGTGCTAATGTGTTTCTCTCATGTTAGCATTTAGGTTTGGTTAGTTTGAACACTTGAGACTTGTCTATGATTCGTATTGCATCCCCCTTGATAGTACGACATACCTATACTCAAGATCAAGCGAATATAACCATTTCAACCACTTGAGTATTCAATGTCTTCATATGTCATTTCATCTCAATATCACTTCATAAGGGGTCGCAATCAACTTTCTCTCTTCTTTTGAGCAAACATACCTTGAGCATGTGACTTGAACCATTTCCATATATATGAGTTCACCTCATGGCTTCAAGTAATTTCTACTAATGATTTGATCCTCAACACAATATGACTCCTCATAGATCGATTAGTTCATCAACTCAAATGCAAGTACTCTCTTCACCTTAGCCATGGTACCTCGGTCCTCATGCCATTGCTTGCCCTCCACCTTCACTTAGTCCCTCGAAGCCCTTTCCTTGCTATCTTCACCCTATCAAGCCATACTCAAGTCACATCATATTAAGCATCTATTGAAAAACCATTTCTTCAGTATTATGATCCTTGCTTGAATGTCTTCTAGATATGAATGTTGAGATCAATCAAGCTTCAGTTGAATTCACATAGATTGAGATATATGAATCAATATCAACATGGTAAAGCCAATTCATGATTTCTTATGTTATCTTCATTTTGGCTTGACACTCTTAACACTCACTTCAATATCTATCTTCATACTTCTAGCTTGATCAAATTAATGCAAAGTGATTTTCCAAATCTTTATCCATACAAGTAAACCAACATAGAGAATGACTTATATCCAATATGAGTTGTGTCCTTTGTCATTTAACCTTTGCTTGGTTTTTCTTCACATATGCATTCTTGACTCATTCTTCAATCCTTTGATCAAAGCTAATCCACTATCAAACTCTTCTTGTTCATGCAAAGCAAGACATTATTGAGACCAATCCAAAATCATCAACTCATGTCTCATTTACCATTTGCCAAATATGCTTGCATTCTCATGATACTATGATATCTCACAATATAGAAGCTATTTCATCAACTCCATTTGCATTGTTGTCTTTTTCTTGAATTATATTGTTTCCATGATGTTCAAGCACAACAATACACAATTTTGGCCTTGATCTGAACATTATGTGGAATATCATCAAGTTTGCCTTCTTGTTGAACCTATATACACTTCTCATTCCATAGTCCACAAGTGTATGCAATCAACTCAATTTCCTGTTCAACACTTAGCAAACTTGTTAGACCTTTAATGGTGTTGTCATTCAATTCACTGAAACCCACTAAAGGGCTAGATGCACTTACAATCTTTCCCTATTTGGTGATTGATGACAACACAATTAAAGCTTACAAGAGACTGATAAATAATAAGATTTTGAATCCTATGATATAGTGAGCTCCCCCTAAATGTGTGCGTAGAATGGAATTTCAAATTTTGGCCTCAAATGCCAAATGCACATATTTAAGATGAAGTGTGGGAACTCTCCTATACCTTAGTATCCATGGGGTGCAAGGTGTCAACATGATAAACATGATGCTCATGGCAGTTCATGCACTCAAGATGTTTCTGAAGCTATCATGTGCGGCACTTCCACGAGTGCGCGCAGCGCTGCCACATTGTGGTAGTCAGAAAAAATAAACAATACGCCATTCAAGGCATGAACATCACACTAGCATAAACGGTCCTTATCAAGAGCATCAATTTAAACTATTCTTGCACACATCACACAACAAAAATTGAAAAATCTTATATGCCTTCATTTTACCCCTTTAAATCCACATATCAATCTCTCCTCCCTTACTTTCTCTCCCAACAATTCTCCCCCTTTGGCATTAATCTCCAAAAAGGATCTCTCCACCAAAAGGAAGAAATAGTGGTAGACAAGTCAGGGCAAGAGGTAGGTAAAAGTTTAGCATATAAGCTTTCTGTCTTGAGTTTTCTACCAAACAAAGTATGCAACACTTTAAGTTAAGGTTATTGAGAAGTTAGCATATTTGGATCTTTCCTCACTTAGATGGCGCTTTTTACATGAGACTAACTCATGCCATCACCACAAGAGACATCAACCAAATATTTAAAGAATTCTCTAATCGTCACCACAAGAACAAACTCATGGTGTGACTCAAAATATTGCATACACATGCACACACTAGCATGTAAGGGCCTAGATGCACAAAGGTAGTACAAGAGTTCATGGAGCGATATACCTTTGTTCTAAGCCTCATAATCTCCATCGTGATCATGAAATTTTGAATTTAGTGCTTTGATGGGCTTGGCACAATGTAAAAAGACCTCATTTGTGCTCATCTCTCTTGATCATAGGAGATATCACAAACTTGTGCTTGATTTCAATTGAAAGTCCATTGCTCGCTCTTGCTGCCATTTTGAGATACTAATTGAAGACATATTTCTTGATATACCAAATTGAGAGATTATCCACCAATACCGAAATATGATCTTCACAATTTTGACACCAATTGAAAGAGTCTTCACGAGTTGATGCCAATTGGAATGGATTCTTGTATCTCATGATTTCATCTAGGGAATGCTCATAAAGACAAGAGATAGCATTAAATTGCACAAGCTATAGTTTCACAACTAGTGACCATTTTGGATGTGGAAGGCAAGTGGATCACTAATTCCAAAACCTCATAACATAGACTAAATCCCCCCTTTTTGATAGTGCATACATATATATGTGGAAGGCAAAAACATATGCACTTCTGGTCAATTAAGTCCAATCAAGGGAATTTAAGCTATATTATGGAGAGTAGCTACTTAAGAGATAAAAATGAAATCCAAATGAATATGAGAGATAACTTTACCAATTTGGATTGAGTCAATGTAGCATACCCATGAGAAACTCATTCTCACCAAGAGACTACACAAATCACTAGAAGAAAAGGTTAGTCTCAAAAGACACAAGACATAGAACAGACTCCCCCTTAATATATGCATCAAGTACTTGAATTACTTGTGCAGTGCATTTGAATTGGTTTAAGAGTCAAGAGGAGTTCATCCTATATCTTGGTCAAGGCATAATAAATTTGTAACAATTGAAATTATGCCAAGGAAACATACTACCACCAAGGTAGATAGATCACCACATAAATTTTCATCGATATGACCATCATAAGTGAGACTTCAATGATTTGGATGGCCATAGTTGTCACTTGATGAAAGGTGGTGAAATTGAGCTCTTGTGATCATCCCAGATTCATATTAGGTTTCTAGTTCATTCTTTACCTAAGGCAACTCACATAGAGAGCAAGAGGTAAAATTTATGAAATTTGCAAATTGTGAACTAGGAGTTACCACTTTTTGTTGAAAAGGTCTTTGGTGATCAATGGGATGGATCCAAGTTCACTTGATGAGCTCTATAGTGGAGAATTAACAATGAAAGTCCACTCATCAATTATTTTCTCCAACTCATTCGAATCCTAAGGATTGGGGCAACTAACACTAAACCGGGAGCACTTGGTTTATAAAGACGAGACCTCCTAGAATAATCGTGAAGCACCCAAAGAATCCAAAGGAACCATCCATCCTTCTTTTGTGTTCTTCTTTCTCCAATGTGTGAGAATACTCAACATGAACTTGAAAGAAACCATTAGTCTCATAAGATATAGGCTAAACTCTCCCTCAATTTGTGCATACGAGTACACAAAGTACACTCATGAATATCAATAACATGAGGTCATGGGAGAAGTTTACACTATATTCCAACTGATTTCAAACTCCTTCAAGTTGTTTGCAGTCCAATTAGTTTCAGCTAGTTGTAGTTGCTTCCAATTGATTTCAGCTAGTTCCAACTGATTGTAACTCATTGTTGCCACTTGTGGCTTCTGAAGTCAATTGATTTCATCTAGTTTCAATTGATTTTATCTACTGTTTCTGGAAGCCTACAACTAATTTCTTCTAATTGATTTCAACTGCTGTTTCTGGAAGCCTACAATTTCTTCTAGTTCCAACTAGTTGTAGCTACTTGCTATTGCTTGTAATTTGATTGCAACTCCTTTAGACCGAACTGATGCATCTCATTTTTACTGATTCTTCATGACCGATCTTGAGAGCCAACTTAATCTTGTTGTTTCAATGCAATCCAATTCCATATAGTGTGTTATCAGATTTTGCCTTCTTTGGAGAAAAATTCATATCTTGCAGACAACTAATACAGTATGGATGAAATTTGGTTAACACGTTCATCTATGAGTCCTCTAACTTTTGTAAAAATTTCAGCTCATTTGGACACAATTTGTTCAGTCAAATCAATTTTTTACCAAAAATGCTAGAGTCTGAAACTATAGTGCTGAAGCTGACAAAATTCAACTCAAAACTGATATTCTTCTAAACCAATCTTCATGCCAATTGTACAACAAAAAGTATTGGATATGTATAGCATGCTCACAAAGTTTTAGGCTAATTCATCAGTATTTGAACTTCTAAATCCGTGCTTGAAGACAGCCAACTCAGAATTCCAATTTTTTGGACAGATTTGATATTTCATAATTCTTCTCTTCTTGTCCAATCTTGAGATGATTTTGGTTGAGAATAATCATAAGATGTTATTTCCATTCAATCGTCTTATAAATACTTGTAGTCTTGTGAATTATACAAATATAGCTTATCCAACTTAACCTCAAACTTGATTTTATTCAATCTTAGATTTTTTATCTCTTTGGCCTCTAGCAACCTCATCTTACTTTAGGTGAAGAGTAAGCTTCAGGCTTTGTGATTTATTCAGTTAAACAAGCACAACCTCTTCTTCTTGATTTTCTATAAATATGCTCAGCACAATATGGCATTAGTAACACAAGCACTAGTTTCTCATTTAGTAACCTTTTATGTGTGGAAGACAAATGGGTTACTAAAATAGAGAAACCTTATAACATGGACTAAATCTTCCCTTGATGCCTCATGCACACACTTTTGAGTAGAATGGAAATGCGAATGTGCATGATTGGTTAATTAAGTCCAAAGGGTAGATTTAAGCCATATTATGGTGAGTGGCTAAAATAGATGAACCAATTCTAAATTAACTAGAGAGAGTACATCACAATATTTTAGATTGATAACCTTCATATGATAGCCCACTCCATTTGAGCAACACATTCTCATTTAGTGAGACTACATATATCACTTAAAGAAACGGTTAGTCTCACAACTCTAGTCATAGAGTAAGTTCCCTTTTGATAAGTGCTCTAGGTATTTGAATTTCACACATCACTTTATGCATTTAAGAACTTAGGATTTCACTCTATGTCTAGGTGATGGCAATAAGAGAATATTTGAATTGAAATGTGCCAAGAAATACTTACAACCATTATAGCATGTAGATGCCCATAAGATATGAATGAGAATTTGGTAGTCTACCACAAGACAAGATTCTGTCAAGTAGAGAGTTCTTGAAATGTGAGTGATAAGTGCCTCTACTTGAGCTTGAATATTTATTCTTGGCTTTCTTGATTTTTTTATTTGAAGTCCACAAAGGAAACTCAGGTCATTTATGTTGCTTGTTGTGGATGATCAATTCAATTCTGATCATTCTTTTCTTTCATAATAAACAACCAATGTATATCCTCACATGCTTCTTTTATCCTAAGTGGCTACACAAGGCACAAAGGAGTTTAGTTTGAAATAAATTGCACTTGGGATTTATTTGTTACCAACCCCTTTTGATTGTAATGGATGAGATGGTCTCTTCATCTTCATTTTGCTCAAAGATGAGTTGTAGGTTTTGTCAATGAATTGGACTAATGTCAGTTGCTGTCTGCATGGGTGCGGCAGTGCTATTGTCCAACACTGCTGCTTGTGAGAGCGGCACTGCTGCTCATACTTCAACAATAGGTTCTAGATCAGCTGCAACTTGAGGAGCCTCCACCTCTATAATCTTGATTTCTTGTGGTCTTATATCACCAATGGCTAATTGCTTGATTGCTTCACAAGGTGGTTCCTCATTACCTACAATATGAATAAGATCTTGCTCTACTAGAGAGCTATTAAAAGCATCATATGGCAACTGATTTATTTAAACTTTAAGTACTCTAGCCACTCCTAATAATTCAAAATACACATATTTATGAACTACTAGAGACTACACAAGTTATGTGGCTAGCTAGTAAGGGTTAGGTACTATTTATCGAGGTGAGTATGAAGTTTATAAATATATCCATCAATTTGTCCTTGGGTCAATCTTGAGAGAATAGACGATATGAATATGATCGATAGCTTGAGATGATATTTTCAATTAACTTATTGCTCAAGCACCCCAAAGCTTGATATCACCTTCATGTACCTACTACACTCATCATGCACAATTTGGTACCCACACTATGATGGGTCCGTCAAGGTTAGTCACAAGAGACTTAGGCACCCAAGTGGCCTTTGTGCCAGCATGTGATGAACCAATCATCTTTCTAGCACAAGTGTCATTTTTGGGTCTCCTAAGAAAATTTGAATTAATTGTAGAGTTGAGCTTAGGAGTGTTACCCATGGGACCATCCATACTTAGATGTGCTTTTCCTCGGCAAGTGTAGCAAATGCGGCGCTTGATCTTGTAAGACATCTTCTTATCTTGCTTGTTGTCTGCTACCTTGCTAATGGGCCTCTTTCTTGATGACACAGGGCCTTCACTTTTCTTGTTTGGACATGAGCCAATTTCATGTCCCTTCACTATTAAGAATATCCACTTCAATGATGATCAACTTTCGTCATTGAAGGAGCCAAATTTGTCATAATTTCAATTTTATGACAAAAAATGGTTCGTCATAGAAGTCGCATCATACTTGAACATCTATGATGAATCTATAGATCTATGAAAAAATAGATCGTCATAGAACTGCTTTGGCATGTGTGGCAGGGGGCAGCCACACTAGCAGGTGCTTCCGTTGGAGATGCTTTCCATGTGTACATGCTATAGCCGGTTGCTTTGGAGATGGTTCGAGTATGTGTCACCTTCTTATTACACAACATGTCCATCTCTGGTTCTTGCATGTTTCAGGTTCTTACCAGACCACGTGTCGAATCCCTATTGTTCTACATGTCAGTTTTCTATTGGCACACGCGTCATGTTGCGGTTGCATCACATGTCACTTCATTATTGGATCATGTGTCATATTTTTATTGGTCCACATGGTCGTTTCTTACTCGACCATGTGTCACAGTGCTGTCTGTCCATATTTCATTTTTTATTCAGCCACATGGCTTGACGACTTCCTTCCATGTGTCAGATTTTTATTAGCCCACATGTCTTGCCATGGCTATTTCACGTGTCATGCACTGGTTCGTCCACGTGTCGCATTTTTATTTGATCACATGGGCTACCCAGGTTCTACCACATGCTCAATAATCAATTCATCATAAAAGTAATTTGAGATCATCACTGCTGCATAGATTGACTACATAATTCTTTGACGAATGTCTACATAATTATCCAGCATGACAATCAAACACAACAAATTACTATTTACACATCAGCAGCGACCCACTAATAGTTTCACAACATCAAACCAACACACTATTGATGGTAGTTAACGTTCATCATAAACTATTAACATAACTTATATAAATGCATAAAAAGGATTACCAGCATAGGTCTAGGGGTTTAAACTAATAAATTCCACAAGTTTTGTTGAATCTATGTTTATAGGAGGATTTACTCAGAAAACCATCAAGCAGGGCCTATTCGTCAAAGAAAATCATGTTTATCCATAGCTAAACCGACATGGGAAGACTCTAGAAGGCAAACCACCAAAGTGGAGGGCAGGTGGTTGCCATGTGGGGCCACCCGGCCCCACCTGTAGGCCACTCGGCCCCTAGGGCCCACTGTCAGCCTCCACGTCGTAATGTCGGTTCTCCACTGCCTCCTAGGATGCATCTACGCCATCCTTTATGTCGGTTTGATCCAAGGGCTCACAATGGACGCTCTGGCCTATATATACCAGCCCCCACCCCTCCGTCAGGCCATCCCTAAAACCCTAATTCATATCTCTCATTTAGAGATCAAGATACACCAGGAGGATTAGGTCTAGACTCTCCAATGTAGTAGATTAGTAGCTCGGGAGTGAGGGTCGAGTTGAGCTCATGCTCAAGTTCTGGATCTAGTCTTGGAGGCTCAGCAAAGCCTTGTATCTTCACTTCTACATCTTGTAAGATTTATTATCAATTCTTCATATTCATATCTACATGGCTATGCTTACTTTTAATATATATCTTGCTTAGTTGAGGTTATCATTACTTTTGTGTGCAGGTTCATAGAGCGCTTAGGCTGCTAGTTTACCATGGTTGGGTTAAGTAGCCAAGCCACATGTAAGCATGGTGCTTATACAATGCTCTACCTATGAGTACACCCTGTTCTCTGGTTGTATGGTAGCAGCGGGAGGTGACAGCCCTGTCTATCCTTTGTAGTCCATACCAAATTGAGTAGGTTCTTAAATTGTAGGACCATAGTCACGTCAGTAGAGTTATCTATTGTGGATGCTCTACCGTCTAAGAGACGTCCTAAAGTGCACAAGAGTAGAGTTAGTCTTAGCTATAGTCGAGTATATATATACTTTGACCATGTAATAAGAATGCCATAGGAATCTACCTCACTGTTGTTCTCCTGAGTTGACTAGTTTATGTTATCTTAGTGATCTATCCCCTAAGTGTCATTATATATAAATTCCTATCATTACCTCTACCTCTTGCTCTAGCTATGTTGGTACGTTGATTGATAGATATTCCTTAATTACTCAATAAGTCTTTACTCCATTGTTTCCCTATGGTAAAATATAAATAACGATACCTGGAATACTCCTGGTAAAATGCTATAATGGTATTATGTGCGCTTGCAGAATCCTTCATATTCTATTTGCGTTAATACATACCAACACACACAAGTACACACATCAAACCACAAATGTTCACTGCATCAAGCCAACAGAGTTGATGACCGAGAGTTACCAGAAGAAGAGCTGAAGCGCATGATATCCTAACATAGCTTATTATACTCCTCCTGTTGCTATATCTTGAACTCCTCAAACTCCCTTTCAGTCTTTTCTGTCTTTCTCTTCATTTCATCCACTTGTTCGATGAGGTTAGCAGAACTTTCCTATTCAGCAATAAGCTATTCCCAAAGCATTCTCTCCGTGTCTCTATGCTAGCGGAGCCTATCGGGATACCAACATTCTTCAAAAAAAGGGTGTTGCTGCTTACCTAGGAGTGGACCTAGCCATGGGAGAGGCAAAGGACCTTGTGAACAACATCAACACTTGTCATTGGTTTGTGCCCATCAGCAATAGGTTCTGCTCACATAGTTTCCATAGCTTTCTATGAAATTCAAGCAGTAAACATTAGGTTACAAATAGTGGAAGAGGACTTTAATTGAAAACCCAAGAGATTAGTTCAAAACAAGTAACGTAGGTTTCATATTGATATGGATTACATAAGCGCAATGTACAGGTACTGATATGGATTACATACTGCGAAATTCAAGCAGTAAACATTAGGTTATAGATATGGATTATATAAGCACAATACATAGGTACCATATTGATTGGTGCAAAATTGCAACTTCAAAATTAAATGATGATGCCAAATTAGCTCTTGCCACTATTGCTTCTATTAATAGTGCACATGAGTTTCTGTTTATACAAAGGCTAAAGTAACAATGTAACACAACCATCACTTACAAATGATTGTAGCTGTACAACATAGGAGCGAGATCCTGTAGCCTGGTGGTACTTCACTTTTGCACGGTTTTGCTTATTCTTCTTAGATCCAAGAGTCAACTCTCCTAGTCATGTTGACTTCACTCTCTTGGACTGCTTCCTCTAGGACTGATATCAACACTACCTTTTGTCCTATTGGTGGAGCCTCCTCTATGGCTTCTTTGAACCAGACGCTAAAATTGGAGAAACAAATTTAAACAACAAGCATGTACAAATTGCATTGCTATCCAGATAGCAAAGCATTACATTGCTATCTACACCCCCCGACCCCTCCTGCCCGAACTCAATACAAGATAGAACAAGCACCTCAACTGCAAGGGCCACTGGCTCATCTTATAAATCTAAATATGTTTCATCTGTACCACCAAAACTCTCAACTACCTCCCCTGGTTCTTCCATCTTTCTATGATTCTTTGCGATTTGTGCCTCCCGCTCTCATTCAAAAGCATTTAGTGGCTATTCATCTAGATTACAAAGGTATTTATTAACTAAAGCTTCTACTAAATGTCAACATAATAGAGCAAGAGTTTGCAAATAAGCGCCTAACTAGTAACTACAGCTTATACGAAAGTCATTAATCCAATAAAGCACATGTCATCTACACTCACTATAGGAAATATGTAACCCCATCGCTATCTACATATCCTAGGTTTAACCACTACAATATAGCACACTATCATAAAAGGAATTTGGGTACCTCTTCCTTCACATACCCAGGCTATGCTTCGTCATCGGCACCATGGTCTTGTCACCGTGGTCACGAAACTAGTGCAGCCGGCATTGACAAAGGTGTACCAGATCTAGCTCTAGCTAGGGTTCAGATCTAGCCAGTCACGATAGGTGCTGAGGTAGGGGATCCAGATCCAGCCTATATAGTTGTCGATAGGTGCTGAGGTAGGGGTACCAGATCTGACTCTGGCTAGGCTGATCTGCTGTAGATGAATCAAAGGGGATATGGCTCTAGCTAGGGTTTAGAAAGGTATGAGGGTGCGGCCAGAGAGTGGAGATTGATGAGTCAAGCTGTTGTGCCAATGGCACCTAGGGTTTAGAGCAGAGTGGCAGAGGGGGTGGCTGAAGAGTGGAGAGGAAGGCCATGGGTCTAGGATTTAGAGCGGGAGGAAAGATGGTGGCGGCTGAAGGATGGAGATGGAGGCGGAGGCGGGGACTCCTTGTGCTTTTATGTGGCCATCATAGTACCACAAATGCCCTTGTCTAAACTCGATGGCATGGTAAACCTAATTTCCGCGCAGAGGGCAAAAGAGAGACATCTAATTTTCAGTGCATGTTGGCGGCACTACTCGGCGCGGTGCAAATTTTTTGTCGAAAATCAAATTTTTGTGTGGGTAGATCTCCCCATTTGTTTGGGGCACACCAACACTACAAAATGGAGTCATGAGAAATGGACAAAAGAAATTCAAAACTTAAAACCAATCAGATTTCATAGACCGGCAGCTCCGGTGGCACCTGATCCACCGCATGCAAGTCCATGTCTGAATGTAGGTGGGGTGGCCAGGGCTGATGTAGCCCCATGGCGAAGGCCATGTGTCACTACCTCCTGGATCTGTGCTGGCAAAGCATGGATGCACTCAAGGAAGTTCGGCCCCTCTAGTAGCGTGAATGCGGCGTTCTGCTGCTTCATGGTGGCTGAAAGAGCAAGAACAAGAAAACCATTCCAATTAATAAGGTGCAGTGCCATAGGAAACAAGAAGATACAGTAATGACAATGCCTTACCAGCAAGCTACACCTACACTCCTGCTACAACTTCAGGCACGGCCGTCTCCCTATCGACTACAGTGAGTGCCATCTCCACATCGGAGAGGCACAACCGTAGCTGTTGGGATGACGAGATGGAAGAAGAAGAGCCCGTCAATTGCGAGGACTGGGCCATCGACCGTTGGGATAATGAGGGTCTTGCACCACCAATGAGAGGTTGTGGCACCAATCGAGCAATGGAGATGGCACAACACCAAGAAAAAACTTCAGAATCTTCCCAAAAAGATTGAGGGCGAGATCCATACTCACCCGACTTCTACCAGTCCGACATGGAGCATGGAGGGCCTTGAACACTCTCTCCTCGGCTAGTCCCCTATCGTCTTCACCCTTGGAATCTTCTACACCACCATGGTTCAAGCTTGAAGAACGAGGTGCTAGGGAGGAGGCGGTGAGTAGGAAAGGTGTGTTCACAAGGTTACAAGGCAACTGTACTAACTCCCCTATTTTTCCTCTATTTTTATAGCAGGGGACGTGCACGGCTGGTCGAATTCTAGTAGATAACGGGTGATAGCAGGAGGTAAGGCGAGGCCACATCTCCACGATCACTAAGGAGCATGCCTTCTAAGAAATACATGTTGAGAAATGAGCCGCTGAAATGGAGCAGCTAGATAGCTATTCATATTTTACTGCACTCGCAAGAAAGTCTGAATGCGGCACATTTCATCTTGTCGGAGACTATACAATACAGAGCTATGAGTAAAACTATTTCCTATGGATTGTACTCGGTCACAACATTTGTATCAGTAGTAGTAGTCATGAGTGCCTTTGATATGTGTTGAACCAAACTCATCTTTTTTCGTGTATTTGATAAGATTTGTTGAACTTGCAAGAACCATGCATCAAAGATAATTTTAATCAGAATTCAGATTTTATAATCTGATGCGTGCCTCTGCAAACCAAGAGAAATTGAAGCAAGTCCTCAGTCTGCCACTTGACTATTGTGATTGCTTGGATTAGACCGCACTGTCTACTTCATAGGATCACAAAAGGTCCGGTCGTCTAAAATCTTGACTACCCAGACAACGTGCTCCTGCATTCCTGTGTAGGCGCACGCATGTGGGTGGCGTCAGCAGCCTGTTATAGTAGGGGAAGTCACCTCCTAGCCCATCACATTAACGGGATAGGGTGAAGCCCCACCACCCACCCACGCAAGCGTCTCGGTCGTGGGGTGGTCGACGACCCCTAAACTATAGCAGCAGAGACAAGGGCGAGAGGGAAGGTTATACCTGCTGCCTTCTCTCTCCAGAGCTCCTAATTCCATCCCAAAGCTTTTGCCTTCCACCCTACTATGCCACTAACACCTCCTACTAGGACCATGGTGGAGTGGACGAGGTCATCTATCGACCGGGCTGAGTTTGACTAGTTGCAAGAGAGGGGGTGATCCCGGAGGCTGCCTAGGAGCTCGGGTGGAGATTCCTAGCGAGAAGCGAAGTGGAGCAAGGCTGAAAGAAAATGAGGTCATCTCTTTCGTCCCTTTCCAACTTCTTGGGTATGCGCTACCGGCGCACCCCTTACTAAGGTGGTTGCTCTACTACTACGGGCTCCGCCTCCATGACTTAACCCTAGAGGGGATCCTCCACCTCTCGATCTTTATCATGCTATGCGAGGGCTTCCTAGGAATACCTGCCCATTATGATCTATGGTGGTTTCTATTCTAGGTGGTTCCATCAATGTCCTCTTAGCATCATCGTTGTCCAATGGGGGGTGCCTCGATAGAAGTTCACCCTAGATTGGAGGAGCGCTACCTAAGCCTTGATCGCCACTATGCTGTAGACCTAGATTGGGAGCATAGGTGGCTCTACGTCCCCAACAATGAGCGGCCACCACTGCCAACTTTTTATCATGATTAGCTACGTCTTGACATGCCAGAATCATGGTCGAGGACACCAACCCTGTTCAAACCGTAGCATTTGCGCTTATTGCTGGATGCCATCGAGGATTTGAAGGACCAGGGACTGACGACACTAGGGTGATCCATACCTTCTTCAGTCATTGGATCCTCCCCTTGAAGATGAGGGGTCACCCCTAGTGGGAGTTCCAGGGCACAACGAACCCTACAATCGAGTTGAGCATCCCCATCCACATGGAGGAGGTTGACGATCTGATGATGATAGCTATTGGAGTGTCCACGTAGGATCATGGTGATGGGGAGGCCCTAGATGCCTTCCACACCAACAATCCTCCACCAACAGATGGACCTCTTGTCCGTGTGGTCTCTTACCCACCACCAGTTCCCCCTTCGAAGGTGGATCATCACCGTACACTGTTCATGTTGTTTATCTCCATTTAACTAGAATATGTGAGCAATGCTCACACTAGCTAGTATGTGTTCATGTTGTTTAATTTATCTAGTATTTGGAATCTGCCTACTTTCTCAATAGGTGAACGTGGGCGTGATGGTGTCCTGAGACTCGTTGGCCCTAGAGCCTAGTTCTTCGTCTGTGGTCACGCTTGAAAAGCGTCCCCATGAGGCATCCATCGATGGGGGCAGCCACCTACGATTTTGTGCCATGCTATGCCGGTTAGTTCGATATAAGTCATTTGCATTCTCAATCCAATCACTCTCCCCCTTATCCTATATGGGCTTGAACTTGGCATGGATTATGCAGCGCTTTCTCCATGATAGCGTCATCCCTGCTTGTGGGGCTTCCCACCCGGTGTTGTCAGAGAGTCATCCTATCGCCACTCACCATCGTTGAGATAGTGTGTCCCCATACAACCCTATGGTTCTAAGGTGGGCGAATCGTCAGAAGGGCATGAATACTCAGACAACATAGACTACTATCAATTATTGAAGGATTACCACAAGGTCCAAGCATTGTTGTTGTCATCGTCCTGGCTGAATGTCGAGATGCTATGCGATGAGCTGGATGCCGCGCGTGATGCACTTCAAGTTTCCAGGAATGAGGCTTCCCAGGTGCGAGCCAACTAGGTGATCATCAAGGAGCAGGCCCATAACATGATGAACCTTCTTGTGGAACAAAGGATGTGGTTCTAGACCCTACAGCTATGCATGCAAGCCGCCTATGATGCAACCTTCTCAGTGGAAACAACGGACAATCCAGTCGACATAGAGGAGTGCCTCCAAGCTCTGCCGGTCCACCTTTGAGCTATGGTGACCAAAGCCATTTGTCAGGGGGCTACCACTATGCTGGCTACTGCCTAGCTTTAGATTGGCGTAGTGGTGAACGTCTAGGTGGCGGCGTTGGGTTTTCTGCTGAGATCGAAGGACAATGACATCACCGATCTGGTCGAGAGTTTGAGCCAACCGCCAATGCCGTCTTAGAGATGGTGGATGTGGAGCTGATCCTGCATGCTAGCCTTGACCCTATCTATGGGATGTACAAGTAGTATTAGTAGTCATGAATAGGTTTGATCTATGGGATGCCCTTGCAAATATGTGAACTCTTATTTGCATGTTAGTGTTAACTTTTGTTGAACTTTGTGTTACGTGGGTTAAACTTTTTGTTGAGTGTGGTGTAGCTCAGGTCCTTTGGTTATTTTGTAGCCCCTGTTGGTTGCTTTTCTCTATAGATTTCTTTCTAGTTGTCTTTGATCTGATCTATAATATACTAAACATTCATGAGTGCCTTTGATCTCTGTTGAAGCCAACTCGTGTCTTTAATAAAATTTGTTGACCTTGAAAGAACCATGCAATGAGGAGTTCATCTGAATAAGTCTTTCCTCGATCTAATGTATAACGGAGGAGCAATAGCTATTGACTTTTACTAAGAACGCAAGAAAATCCACCCGCTGAGTATTTGATCTCATAGGACAGAATAAAGTGTCATATGGAGTAGCAGTTAGTCTGCCCCTCGACTGCTATGTCTACTTGGATTGGAGAGAAATAAGTATAGAAAAGACCTATCACAACCGCACCAAGCATTCGGGTGTCAAGCGTGTCATGGTGGTCAAAAGCTTTTTCTCTCGATTCACTTCTTGTGTCCAGCTTTCCTGCTGCATTTACTTCACTCTCATCAGCCATGCAAGGTCTATATGAAAGGAGCGTCCCCCTTCCCTCATTTGATAGCATTGCATCAATCACCTACCTTCTGGCTCCCCCTTCCCTCACCCGTTTGCATTTTCCCAACCTTCTCACTCACAACTTTTCCCCCGACCACGTCCCTCTATGATATTAGATGAAATGACATTTACCTATTTCTTGTAAACTGTATGTTCACCTAATAGTCCGAGCAGCGTAAATTTGAACGGGCTGGACATGTAACTCTTGTACTCAGCTATGAGTAGAACTTTTGTCTAATCAGCTATGCTACAAACAGGAGCTGCACCGTCTATGGCTGCATGAATGAAGTAGTAAGATATTGGATTCCTAAAGCGGCAGCTTCAAACACAGCCAAGGGTGTGCAGACGATCTGAACCTATGAAACCATGTAGCCATCTCTAGCTAGTTGCCGCCCCTCGGTTGCTGCGAGCTTGCGACTGCTTGGAATGGACTGCACTGTATACTTCACTGGATTATAGAAGGTTTGACCATCTAAAATATTCACTACTTGGATAGTACTAGTAATGATGAATGTCGTGCGGTCACGTTAGAAGCCTGTTCTAGCCCTAGTGTCCCAATGTATAAAGCCTGGCCTCACTCCCATTGTTTCACTCCACCTTGCATTGCGCAAAACGTCTGGCCTTACACTATAACATCCCAGGTGTTAGCCACTTGCTAGATAGTGGGTTTGAGCTCAAACATGATAGATCAAGAGATTATTAGGAGCTTTAATTCCTTATCTCTGAAATGGTGATGAAGGTGTTGAGGTCAAATCTATGAAAATGAGCCCAACTTAAATTTGGACAACACACCATTGCTTACATGTTGACCCTTTTCAAATGTATGCTTGAGTAGTGTTAAACATGATTCTTTCATGAGCATTACCTTAACATCTATCTATCTACTATTGGAAAAGTTTCATGAAGTTTTGAGCCAAGAAGTCACATGAAATGATAAGTTATAATCTTTCTTGAATTGCTTCATCAGGTCAATGGGAACATGGGATGTTGACCAAACCTTGCTACCATGCCCAAATGACTCTAATTGAACTCTACAACAAAAGTCATGAAAGATTCATGTTGAGAAAATGCCTCAATCGGTCCAAAACTCTAATTTAGGGTTTATCGTGATGCTGCATTGACCAAGATGAAACAATGATCTCAGGACTAGATATGAAGTTGAAACTTAAATAAAAGTTGCAGCATGAATTTTGTACAACAAACTTTGTTTAAGGGTAAATAGCTAGTTTGGTCCCTAACTTAGTCAAACTGAGGCCTCAAAACTGAACCCAGTGCTATTTGGATCTCGAAATTTTGGCTAAGTCTGAGATTACAATGTTGGTGATGGTTGGCATTTCGCGTTCTTGGATTTTTGTTAAGCAACTCAAGTTGAGCCAAATATAAAAGTTTGAGTTTACACCTTGGAGATGAGCATGTAAAAAGTTAGACTTAGTTTGACCAAGTTTGACCTCCCAAAGATAACGAAAACCGAGCTCTACCTTAATCCTCATTTTGCTTTGATAGTGTCAACTTAGGACTTAATTATCTCCTAATCCATAGCTCTAATATCTTGGCACCCTTAATGAAAGTTGTAGAGCAGTTCGTGGGCTTCAACTTTACTTTTGGTCCCAAGGTCCAATTCGACACATAACTAGCCCAAAAACAGGTCCCACACCGGCCACTCCATCGCTCGCCAGGTGTTCATCGAAATGTCCACGCATCCGTCATGCACTTGCCGTGCCCCCATCATGGATGCCATGTGCCCCTGGCTCCGTAACCCAGGCTCCCTGACGCTCCCTCCTCATTCGCCTTGCCCTCCCCATCCCCTTCTCTACTCTCCGGCACCTGCACACGTGCGTAGAGCATGAATGCCACCATGGCCATTGGCCGAGCTCCGTGGCCACTATCCTCACTCATCCTTCGATCCTCCCTACGCCCTCTACTAGCTCCACCAGCCGCATCGACTCACTACTAGCACTACGCACACGCTCGTCGAGAAGCTCCATCGCCGAGAAGCCGCCACCACCACCGGAGCCGTGCCTCTAGTTCCACATGGCCAAGATGACATGGCCTGCCTTGGGCCAAGCTAGGTTGCCCTGCGGGTGCACTTAGGCCCCTAGGTGCTCCCCACCACTGCCAGCCCTGCTGGCCAAGGCCGGTCGACCCCGAGCCTGTCCTCACCGGTCGTCGGGCCACTGCTGCCGTGGCCGAGCAGCCTCTGTCCACCACGGGGCCAGCCACGAGCGCTTGCTAGTGCACGCGAGGACCCTTGGCATTCTGCCACCACCACTCGCCGCTGAAGACTGCCCCACCGACCAGCACGTCGGCCTCCCCTAGTCTGCCGTTGAGAAGAGGAAGAAGGAGTTCGCGCATGAATATAAAGTTTTCCAAGGGGTTAAGTGCATAGTTCATTACTCATATGAATAGTGCATAGAAGGACTTTTTTGCTAGAATCTGTTTAGTGAAAAGTTTAAGGTCCTCAGTGCAAAAATGTTTTTCTTTTATCTTTTACTTTATTGCATTTAATCGGCTAAAACTTTGGAAAATCATAATAAATTGTAGAAAAATTGTAAAATAGCAAATGTACATGTTTTGGAATCCTTTTGAGTAGATCTATACAGTAAATTCATAATATGGTATGTGTTAGTAGAAAGTTTTTGCTATTTTTATTTATTGTTGTAAAGTGCTTTTACAAATGCTTTTAAGTTGGACAGATGCATATCTTGAGTTATAGAAGTCCAAAAATGGTAATTACAATTGTGTCAATCTTGTGATGACATGCTCTAGCTAATAAAAATATTAAACATGCTAGTTGTGTACTGTTTTTATAATGTTTTGACTTAATCTTGTTAAATAGGCAATTTTGGCTTGTTTTGCTTGTTATTCTCTACCTGAAGTTGTGGAGCTCCAATTGCTATGATTTTTTTATGGTAGTCTACTGATGTCATATGTGCACTATAGAAACAAATTTAGGTTTTGTTTACACCAAAATTTGGAAAGAAGAATGCGAGAACTCAAAGCTTCCAAAATTGTGCCGACTAAAGAATCGATTACATAAGGATCGATATAAGTTGATTCAGTTGCAACACTGGAATCGGCTCTCTTTGGATGATGCTAGTAGATAATGATAGGAAGCTATGGTTGGCGTTGGGAGAAACATGTCGGACTCTACAAAAAGGGAAAGATTAGGGTGAAGTTATCTTAAATTAGGAATGTTTTCTCTTATACCAAAGATTGTAATAAATCGTGCATAAGTATGACTCATGTTTAGATTCTGGGTATAAGTATTGGACCCCAGCTATTGTAAAGGGACATCCAATCAATCAAATACAATTTACCTTTTTTTGGCTCTAGCCAACCCTTAGGAGTAGGAGTAGAGTAGATCTCATCAAGTTCTTCAGCAAGCAGGGCTGCATCGGTCCGACCGACCTCCGGCTTGTCTGTAAGTACCATCATGGCTTATACTTCAGTTTGTATGACTGCATCGATCTGGTCAAACTCCTATCGACACAGAATTTTCATCCCATGCTGAGGACACACATAGCAAGTCGGAAGGGTCTGCTCGATGGAGCTATAGATCCGCCTAGCTTTAGCGCAGGGATAGTCGATCCTACGCACTCCTCCTAAGACATGCCTATCAATTTGACCCTGTAATTGACAAGGAGAGAAAGTTCATCAGTAATTAGGGACAGAACTTGCCGATGTTGCTAGACAGTCCCGAATGTGCGGCTTTGAGAGCCGATATGAGAGGAGATCGACTAAACAATCGATTCCAGCATATTCATGAGAATAAATCAGTTAAAGCTCATTGGGTTGTATAAGAAGAATCAGTTATCATTCAAGATAAATATCATTGTTTGAGTAGATATTAATCAATGGCAATAAGATGTCAACAATGATTGGGTTATGCTGAGCCAATGATTACAAGCAACCGAACTCCTTTCATATAAATAAACAATTCAACATCATTTAACCGTTTAATAGAGATAAATCTAATGAACATGTTAGATCTCATCTATCGCTATGACCAGTGGGGCATGAGGTAGAATAATGCAGGCCGTAGAAATAACAATAGACTCGATGACCCTAACTCATTACTAATATCATTGGGGCATGAGACAGAATCATGCATGTCGTAATACAATAATAAGATCATGGGGATAACATATCTTTCAACCTATCTTTAGTTCAACGGTCTTGTGATGCGAACTATTCGTGAAAGCACTCGATATCGGCTAAAACAGCTGATTCAAGCATAGCGCACAATTAAAGTCATGCCTTATCAGGAATAGATCTATCAAATAACGATCCCCACTCCACGGTGCTAATAGTGGGGTGTGAGGCAGAATCACACAGGCTGTGATAATGAGCCATGGAACGGTTCTCGCTAGCCAATAAATCTACCTAAGTCACAACATGCTTTAACCGCATGCTATACACAACATGCTTTAACCGCACGCTATGCACGATCAAGATTGAAGACACTCATCGTTTAAGGTATAGATTAGATCAGTTTCAAATGATTCTCTCAGATCGCTCACTGTGTACAGTTCCTTGTTAAAGCATTGTTTTGTCTCTTCTTATCCTACTTCTAAAAAGCTTATGTGGAGTTTTAGGTAGGGATAAAATATGTAGCGTACTTACCTTGCATATATTGTAAGGTCAAATCCTGGTTCCAATGAGAGAAATGTCATACTCTTAGATCAAGATGTGCATATGCATGGAATATTTGGTGGCTAACCTAATTCTACTATGCTCTTTGAAATATATTTCTCTCTTATGGAATATTTTTTCGAGAACATGGGCTATCTTTTCTCATTTCTTTTCTTTTTCTCCTTTTTACTTTGGACTCTTTTGTGTCCATCTTTTATATTTTGCATAACCCATGTCTCTTTTTACAACAAATTTTGAGAGAAATATTATCAAGAACTTGGAGCATTTATTCTGATAAAACCTAGCAAACCTATTTTTTCCTTCTCCCAGTGTAGGAGCAGAACATTTTAAGGTGAATGAAAAACATGTTTTTGTGTACTTCCAGTATAGAAGCAGCAAATATATGTGGTGTGTACGTGATTTTGATCTTAGGAGCATGATAAATCTCTCAACAAGGGTCAACAAGACTTGACAAAACTTAACAAAGAGCAAGCAGCTTATGTGAAAGATTTTTAATGAGACTAATATATGGCTCTGGTAGGAAATTCAACATCATTGAGGAGACAAGCTATTGATTTTGAATTTTTGTAAGGAAATATCCCAAGTACTTTGCAAAAAGAAGCAAGGTTTCTTTCATCATACCATATCTCGTTCATCAACTACTTAGATAGCATGCTTTCCCTATGATAGATTGTTCACAAGTGACAGGAAAAGTAGAAAATAAAGAATATGCGTACCTCCACTTTGAACCGATGAATGCCTTTGCTCGGACTTTCTCCCAGTATGCATATATCAGGTAGACTTCGTCGGCCTTATGATCTCTATGTTCCCAATCAAACATATGATATGGCATGACCACACATACTTCCAAGATCTAATTCATCCTTTTTATGCCCACGTACATCATGTATATATATGCATGGAAATCTGACTTGCATGCACTACATAGATGGCTCTATCGGCTTGATGTCTTGATCTTCCAATTCTGAGCCGATTGCGAGCAATCTTTCATTTTACTGCTTCTGGCTTTTAATAAGGCAGTTGTCAGTTTTAGAAGTACCATAATCAGATCAAGTTGAGAACACAGAAAGAGCACTATGAAAAATTTGCTTGCTGAAGCCACAAACTACAACAAAGGTTAGGGCTGGCAAAGAGGCTTCTTGCGTTGGCCGCTGAGTGTGCTATAGGTACATCATGGTAGTGCAGACACCCTTGTTGTTGTCATGACTATATTTATTTTTGTTTTTGCTCTATAGGCGATATGTATCGTATTGGCTTTTTCACATCTTCAGGCTTATTTTTGAACTAGAGGCGATACCCTTCTGGTACCGACTATTAGAGCACATGACTAAATGAATCAGTTATCAAGTGTTGATCAAATGTTAGGGTAATATTCCTTCAAATATGTTTTGTCGATTGCTATTGATAGGTTGCACTAGAATTTTTTAGACCGAAGGTTAAACGATCGATCGATCTAGGCTAAGCATCTCATTAAGCGAAACAAAACTTCTATAATAGATCTATCAACTCTAAATAGCACTTATGATTTGACTTAGCATTCACATATGTTGGCCTAAGCCTATCTCTAGGACCAATGCTTATTATTCCTTAATCCAATGGCCGACATGAAACTATGATTATTTACTAAAACAAACTCTCAGAGCCGATTGCTTACATCGGTTGTTGGCTTTCATTGCTGATTTTAATGAAGCCTCCTTCCAATAACTTGCCAGAAAAGCATTCGAAGTCTCCTAGTTCCCAGAAGACTGGATCAGTTGTTGTGATGCTCATAGACTCATTAACATGAACCAGTTCGACATCATCCCCATACCATTGAATCAAACACTAATGCATGGTCGATGGCACACAATAGTTCGCATGAATCCAATCACGACGAAGGAGCAGACTGTATGATCCTTTTCTATCAATGACAAAGAATGTGGTGAGTAGAGTCTTACTCCTAATTGTTAGTTCGACATTCATTGCCCCGGGTCTTAGATGCATTACCTCCAAAATCCTTAAGCATCATGTCAGTCTCCATTAGATCTCCTAGTCCTTTGCCAAGTTTACAAAAAGTGGTGTAAGGCATAAGATTGACAGAAGCACCTCCGTCCACCAACATCTTGTTCATCGACTTCCCATCAACAAAACCTTTCATATATAAAGCCTTTAAGTGCTGCTGCTTGATAGGTTTAACAAATATTGCTTGTTGTACATCCGTCAACTTGGTGACTATCTCTTCATACTCCGATTCATCGAAATCCGAATAAACTTCTTGATCTGTCGGAGCTCTGAATTCCGATGGCAACAGAAAAGCCATTTGGATATTAGCCGATGGTTGCTTTCTATCGGCTGTTTGCTTAGTATGCCATACTTGAGGTTTACTGAATGCCTGAGCCTGTTTTAACCCTTTATTCCTTAGGCATTGCATCCTTCTCTTTTGGCTCCTTGTCAAACCTCCTGGACACCATTGGCCCTCCTACCAAACATATGTTCTCTCGTTGCCTTCTTCTTCATAATCAGCCTAGTCCTAATCAACCATTCTTTTTCCTAGCCAATTATGAAATTTTCCATTTTTATGCGCTGATCCATGTTATTATGATGATATGCATCTTGAGCATGGACAAACCGGTGGTTGGCTTGAGATTGCCTAAACTCCTAATATTGATTGCTGCATTCTGGATAGTCATATCTGGTAGGCAACTTCAAACCTTCATTCCAGCAATGTCTGAAGAAAGAACAATTCCAATATGATTCGGCTTGTTTCCTTTCATACCTCTCTTCTTTTAGTTGATGCTGGTACGCTTGATCTTTCAACCAATGCTGATAATCCTTTTCCTTCTACCACTGCCATTTATTCAATAGAATCTGAGATGTGACCTGTGGCTTTGTTGTCTATGCTTTTGACGTCTTCCCCTGCTCGTATCGGCTATTTTGCTCGGCACGACGTCTTCTAATCTCTCTGTACTCGTCAGCCGATATTTGCATCTTGGGATCGACTGTTTCAGCTTCTTTTGATTTGGTTGATATTAGGACCTTAGTTTTTCCTTTGAATAGCCAAGCATCAACCATGTTTTGATCCCCTAGGAAAGGATTATCATCAACTTTCAGTTTCCAAGGCATATCAAATTTGAGCCTCCCCTGCTGAATAGCTCTTTGTATATGCTACCGAAAAATTCTGCATTCATTAGTGGAATGGGAAGTGGCATTATGGAACTTGTAGAACTTCTTATTCTTCAACTGATCAGGGGGCAACATGACATGACCATCGGGCAACTTGATCTGCCCTTTCTCAAACAAGAAATGGAAGAGCTTATCTGATTTGGTAATATCAAAGTCATAGCTCTCCTCGACTCCTCTTCCCCAAGAATTTAGCACCATCATTGTCTTCTTGCCCCAATTCCATTCAGCCATAGCAACCTCTTCTTCTTCATCTTCATAGCCATCATCGACTGAGTATGGATCATAAACTTCGGCTACTGTGGTCCTTTTCTGGAACTAGGTATCTCTGCGCATACTCTGGAATTGACTATTGAGCGCTACTACTGGTTGAGCCAATTGACCCAAGTTGTCAAATTCTTGTCCCAACAGCTTTTCTTTCCACATCGGTAGCATTCCTTGAATAGCTAAAGCAGCTAATTGATCATCGATCAAGTTTAAGGAGAAGCTCAAGTTCCTGGTTTCTTGGAACCTCTGAAGAAATTTAGTGCCCGATTCACTAGTCTTTGTCTTAGAGTTGTTAGATCGGTAATCTTCTTTTCTCTAGTCCTAGTGTAAAAATATGTATGAACTTCTTCTCCAAGTCAGCCCAATTGGCAATGGAATTGACTAGCAATGATGAAAACCAAGTGAAGACTGGCCCTGATAAGGACAGAGAGAAGAAACGAACTCAATGGGCATCCTCAACTGGCGCTTCGCCCAATTGTGTAAGATACCGACTGATATGTTCTATCATGCTTGTACTGTCTTGGCCAGTGAATTTGGTGAATTCTAGGAGCCTATAATTTATGGGAAGAGCGACCAAATCATATCATTCTGGATATGGGCATTTATACGAAAAGGTCAGCCCTTTTGGCTTCAGACCGAACTGATTTTTCATCATCTCGATCACCCTCAGCAATAATTCATTAGCCTATGGATTTGGATTCCTCTGCACCTGCTGACTCATCTATGGATTGAAATCCCATGTGCCTTGATATCCTAGATTTGGCATCATGTGGAGGGTGTTATAATCTATGCCATAGTTATACCCTTATGGAATCTCAATCTGCTAGGTCTTTTGTTGGCTTGCTGCTTGAAGTCTCTGATTATAGACATAAGGATCTATATCTCTACGGATCCTTTAGATTGATGGTGCTATTTTTTGAGCCAACGACGATATGTGGCCTGATGTGCCAAAATTGATCACCTGGTTCTAACTTTGCCCCACCGCATGTTGCACATGCTGTACTGACGGTCTAGGATTGTACGGTGCCTGATTTGCAGTAGTTCCTTGAGTTTGTTCACATGAATCCTGAACTGTCTAGACATCACCACTACCAGCTGGTGTTGCTTCTTGATGGCTGGTACCAACTTGATTAGTCCCTTGGGTTGACGGATCTGGAATGTTGTAATAAGCCGGTCCACCTTGACCAACTAGAAATCCATGAATCGCCTCTCTCATGGCGTTGTGGAATATGTCCACGAAAGCTTTGTTATGGCTTGATATGGCATCACGAACAGATTTGTTTACAACTTCCTTAAAAGAAACGCATGTCTTCAGCTTCAGTTGTGTCTGTCTGCCCATGTAACAGAACTCTTAGTAGTGGAAATTTTGGAACAATTGTGTTGTCATATGTTTTGGTGTAGGACAATAAACACTTGTTCTGAAACTCTTCTATAGCTTTGCTGATGATACCCTTATCCCCATTAGGTAGATCTTCATAATGCAGCATAAGGATGTCGTTGTTGTTTCGAACCGCCATGACGATTGTGGGGTCCCACCAGGCATGCCAGAAACGTGTGTCAACATAGAATTTTTGTCCCATGCCGAGGACACACGCAGCAAGCCGAAAGGGTCTGCTTGATGGAGCTATAGATCTGCCTAGCTTTAGCATAGGGATAGTCGATCCTGTGCACTCTTCCCAAGGTGTGCTAGTCAATTTGACCTTGTAATTGATAAGGAGAGAAAGTTCATCAGTAATTAAGGGCGGAACTTGCTGGTGTTGCGAGACAGTCCTAAATGTGTGGCTCTGAGAGCCGATATGAGAGGAGATCGACTAAATAGCTGATTCTAGCATATTCATGAGAATAAATCAGTTAAACCTCATTGGGTTGTATAAGAAGAATTGGTTATCATTCAAGATAAATGTCATTGTTTGAGCAGATATTAATCAATGGAAATAAGATGTCAACAATGATTGGGTTATGCTGAGCCAATGATTACAAGCAACCAAACTCCTTTATATAAAGAAACAATTCAACATCATTTAACCGTTTAATAAAGATAAATCTAATGAACATGTTAGATCTCATCTATCGCTATGACCAGTGGGGCATGATGCAGAATCATGCAGGCCGTAGAAATAAGAATAGACTCGATGACCCTAACTCATTACTAATATCAGTGGGGCATGAGGCAGAATCATGCAGGCCATAATACAATAATAAGATTATGGGGCTAACATATCTTTCAACCTATCTTTACTTCAATGGTCTCATGATGCGAACTATTCATGAAAGCACTTGATATCGGCTAAAATAGCCGATTCAGGCATAGCGCACAGTTAAAGTCATGGCTTATTAGGAATAGATCTATCAAAAAATGATCCCCACTCCACGATGCTAATAGTGGGCTGTGACGTAGAATCACATAGGCTGTGATAACGGGCCATGGAATGGTTCTCGCTAGCCAATAAATCTACTCAAGACGCAACATGCTTTAACCGCATGCTATGCACGATCAAGATTGAAGTAAAACAGCTGATAAAACGTAACTCATCGTTTAATGTATAGATTAGATCAGTTTTAGATTAACAAATGATGGGCTAAACAAGATATAAGGCTGATCTAGATCAATCCCAATCGGGCAGAGTGATATTGCTGTAATTAGATAAATAATGAAAGCAATAAGCAATATCGGTAACTTAATGAATCTACCAAAGACTGTCACTCTATGGTAGAGCCGATAACTTGACCTTGATCTAGTTCATGCAGTGGGGGTCGATCGGATCGATGCAGCCATACTTGAACTAGGCAAGAATTGATAACTAACTTATACCAGAGTCACAGTGGAGGTCGACCGGATCGATGCATCCGTACGAACAGAGGTATAAGCCATGATGACACTTACAACAAGTAGTGGAGGTCAATTGGATCGATGCAGCCATACTTGCTGAAGAACTTGCCGAGATCTACTCTACTCCTACTCCTAAGGGGTGGCCGGAGTCAAAAAAAAGTAAATGACTTGTATATTGGATTGATTATTGTTGTTACAATAGCTGGGGGTTTATATTTATACCCTGGGCTGATAAGAGTCCTAAATGAACATGACTAGAGAACAAAAAGAAATATCAAGATACATGGACTCTAATTTCCCTTATGCAGAATCCTTGCTGATAAAGTTCCTTATTTGATATGTGTCCTTGTTTCTTTTATCCTCATATGCACCTAGACATCATGTCTCTATCAAATTTATTAAATAATATTTCCTGGCCAGCTCATAAATATCCCTTAATTAGGAAACTTTCTTGCTTTTGATATCAACGGCTGATCTCTTCCTTTCCAGGATAAGCTTACCAAATTTTGGTGCAAACACCTCCACTACGAAATCTAGTATAAGCTAGTTATCGACTCCTGTCTAGTTGAAGTACGGCTGCATCGATCTAGTCGACCTCCACTACTTAAATTAGATTAAGGTCAAGTTATCGGCTCTACCTAAGGGTGGCGTCCTTTGGGTAGATTCATTAAGTTACCGATCTTGCTGATGTTCTTATTGATACTAGTTTGCAGCAACATCAACTTGCCCAGTCGAGATCGATCTAGATCGACCTTACATCCTTCTAGTCCTTCATTTGCTTTGTCACAATATGATGTTTCTTACTCTAAGCGACGGATTTGTTTCATCGGTTGTTCTATTTCTATCCTGATCATGTATAGTACGCGGTTAAGGCATGTATGATCTTGAAGAGGTTTGCTGGCTAGTTAAATCTGGTCTATAGTTTGCTTTTATGGCTGAATGATCTGGTTGATTCTCACTGATAGCACTGTATAGTACACGGTTAAGGCATGTAGTCTATGGATGCTATGTGTATGCTATGGTAAAAAATTCAGGAGTTTAGGCTTGATAGTTTAAGAGCTATAAAAATAACAAATGCCCTATGTGGCTTTGCTCCTATTCTAAATAGGCCTGCATGTTTGAATTAATTGGCTTAGTTAAGTTATGAATCATGACTTTATGACAATACATGAGTTGTATTACTTTTCATAAGCTTTCCAAAAAGTTAAAGAGCATAATTTTGGGTTAAGTATATTTTTAGTTATAGTTGCTTAAATCTCTGTGGCTGTTTCTTCCCAAACCCAGATAGGGTTGCCTTCTTGGTATTGTAGGTCCTTTTTCATAGTAGAATTAGCTCTAGGTGTTTATAACAAAGTTGTTTAGAATTTTCTAAGCTTTCTAAAAAGTCTAGAACCATATTTTTTGGACATGTAGAACTCTAGTTATAGCTGTTTAAATTGGCATGTTAGATTCTATCCATGTTTTGGATAGAGATGTATTCATTAGATTCATTGATCTTGTTAACTATAGAATAATCTTAAGCTGGTAATAATAAAGTTGTAGGTAACTTTATAATATTTTCAAAAAGTTATGATTCATGTTTGTGGGAGGTCTAGAACTCTAGTTATGCTTCTCTGAAGTTCCTATCAGTTTTCCGTACCACTGCTGTTTGGGCTGCATGTGCAGTTTTGCTTGTGCAATTATTTTTTGTGGTGGAAATGATGTTTGCTGCGGTTGTAGTGAATGCCAAAGTTGTAGCTAATTTTACAATCTTGCTTGTGTTCAAATTGCATGACCATAGGCCTGATAATTTAGGAGCTATAGATTTTGTAATTTCAATGTCAGATTTTGCATGCTCTCTGTACATATCTGAATGATTGTGTTATTTGACTTAGCTATGCTTTGAATCATGTCTTGGAGATAATAGAAGAAGTGTAGTGATTTTTATGAGATTTCTAAATTGTTAAATATCACTCCTTTTGGTAGTCTAAATCTCCAGTTATAAGCTTGTTAAGTTGCATGGCATAATCTGTCCAAGTCTGAACAGAGGTGGTCAATTGTGCTTGATTGACCTTGTTAATGGTGGAATCACCTTATGATGATAATAAACATGTTTTAGATAATTTAATAAACTTTCTATAAAGTCAAGGTTCATGCCTGTTTAATGTCCATAACTCCAGTTATACATTGTTGAAATTACTACTACTTTTTTGTCCTAGTACTGTGCAGATCTGAAACATTGGCATGTTTGACCTAGTTAGCTTTGGAATAAGCTTTTGGTGATAATAACAATGTTGTAGGAAATTTCATTAGCTTTCCAGAAAGTCTAGGGTCACCCTTGTTGGATGCTTATGTCTCTAGTTATGGTTAAAACAAGTGACTGTTGTGCTGCTGTCCAAATTTCTATACATGTGCTAGGTGATTGTTTTTGCTTGTTCTTGTTTTAGCTAAACATGTTGGTTAGTTCTTGATCGATGCATATGTGCAATATCTGAACTTAAGTTCACTTGTGTGCCATGCCTAGTATGCTTGCTATCCCTCTATATTAGGTTGTGTGATGTTTAGTTAAATAACTCTAGGTGCCTATGTCTTGTATGATCTTAGGTTGCCTTGAATGCTATTATGTGATGCATCTCATATTATCATTCTTCATATTCATGCACTTGCATCTTGAATCTCATCTAGGTATGCTAGATGAACCACATGAAGGTCAGGATGTTGGAGCCGAACCCAAAGACGGTGTATGGTGGGCCTATCCCGAAGGTGGAAGGACTGGACAAGTGCTAGGACAGGAGATGCTCGCCAAGCGAGTGTCGTCTAACAAACACTAACCTAGTGTTGGATCCCAGGCAAGCCCTAGAGCATTTTAAGCCACCTATGTTTTTACAAATATCACTTAAGTTCTAATGGGAACGGGGATCCCGATCTTCTGTTAGGTGGTGGTAACTATCGTTGTGGCGGAGAATGACACGCCGATCCGGCTTTAGATCGAAAGATCGAACCCTGCAATCTTAGCACCACAGCTCCTCTGGTTGTCAATCAAGTCACAGACCAGGTTGACCTCACCAAGAAGGCTAATCCCTGCCTACGCAACGAAGAACACAAGCAAGAACAAGAAAGAACGCAACCAAATTGCAGATGAATGATTAAATTCACGAAGTTGGGGTCTCACAAACCGATGAACGGCGAAACTATTCTTGACAGAATAATCTAAGCAAAACCCAAAACCTAATGATGGTGGCAGCGTATGATTATAAAGGTCTTAGGGTCATCGCCTACCTTGGACGCGCCCCCTAATGGGCCCAAACACGATACACGGTCCAACGGACCAAAAGAAGGTGTCGTAGCAACCTGGCAGATTCTGGACGCTGATTTGTTTTGACTATTCCCATTGATTCCAAAGAGCTTTTGATGTGAAACCACTTGGATTAGCTTCTTTATCAAATTATCTTTCTATCCATATGTGGATCATCGAAAACGGAGTCCGGATGCGTCCTGGTTGACCAGTTTAAGGTAGACTGGTCCTAGATTCTGAGGCAGACTCGAACTTGAGTTGCTTTGGGCCTCCACCTCGGGGACTCGAACCGAATTAGCCTCGGGCCTCCTTCTTGACTTGGACACCCTTGCTAGCCTCCTTCCCCTCCATCTCATGCACCAAACATGGTCATATGCATGGGTGTCATGTCCTCATCATCCTCCCCTTCTTGATGAAAAGCCGTTCTCCACGTCGATTGTGCTTAAAATTGATCCTACACAACATAAAGGAGAACGAGGTTGCGAGGACAAAGAAAACTGAAATAATTGTGAGAAAGAATGTGACCATGTTTCCAAGTTTCTAGCATGTCATCTCGCATAAAAATTTCAGCAAGCACGTAGACTCCATGATCCGAATGCACACGATGTATGTCAACACTATCCTACAAAAGATTAGAACTAACCAAAGACAATGTAGAAATAGATGGTCGAGCAGACATAGGTAGCAACCAACAATGCTTCCCTTCTTGGAAGTGAACTTGTTTCTTTAAGGAACATGAGAAAATATTTGTATTATTATGGCTGCCCTCTAAACGATCATAATCTTGTACAACAAAAGGAGAATTCATATTATTACAAATGTATACTCGATGTATCATATATTGTCCCTTGTTGTTATATCTGCCAATAACATGATATGTGTGTTTAGAAAACCAAGGCAAATCAGCATATTTAAAAAGGCTCTCTTCCAAACAATCTAGGTTACACAAAACATCAAATTTAATGTAACCCAAAGTATGTAAAGAAGACAACAGTTTGAACTCATCAATTTTAGTAGCAATATGAATAACATGTTTATTTTCAGCACAAGTCACTGGTTCCAAAACATGTAAAACTGAAGCATCTTCAACCAATTCATCTTTGTCACAAGGAACATCAAGCAAATTATCATGTGACAAAGATAAATCAAGAGAGGGTTCCACTAACAATTGCTCTATGACAGCATGGTTTGTGGAAAAATTTAGTACATTAAGACAATTTTCACCTTCCGTAAGTGTAGGACCATGGGCATTACCTGTGTTCTCAGCAGGAGTAATAGGTGCATGGTGAAGTGATGGTTCTGAATTTGCATATGAGGTTGTGAGCTCCTCACTTTCTTCCACGTCATCCTCTCACTTATGTATATTATTCTGTAGAAGGTTAGTCATAGCAAGAGGAATAACAACAGACTCTTCCTCTAAATGGTGCACCTCAGCATATGAAGTCAAAACAGGAGGTGGATTAACACAGGTTTCTCGCATAAGAAGTTTAATATCATTCCAAGTTTGAGGTTTATCAGAAGGATCTAAAGACTCCCACCAAAATAAAGCAGAATGTCGCAAAACACTAACTGCATTTTTTACCTTCCTCCTTGGACACATAAAGCGAGTAGCAAATATGTTATCAATGGCAATTTCCCACTCCATGTACTCATCAGCACCTATACCATCATAAGTCAGTGGATACGAACAACCTGTCATTGTAAACACAAAAATAAGGAATAAATGGTGAAAGTTATCCCTACCAAATGACTATGTGGTTGCAGTGGTGTCACTTTTCACAGCAAGTGGAAACGTCTTACCAAGCTCTTACAAAGTTCTTACCAACACAAGCAGTGGCGGTACAACCGGTGGCTGGTTCGTGATACATGTGAGGTAGTGGTACCGAGATTACAAAGCCCTTTTTCTGTAGTGATCTAAAGAATTTGTGGAGCTTGGAAGGCAAACAAAGAGTAATATGTATATCTAGCACGTAAGTTAGTAATAGAAAGTAATGCTGAATTATAGTCTAAAATACTTATTCTCCTTGCTGGTCTAAAATGTTCCAAGTACCAGGTGTGTGATAAAAGTATGGTGGATAGCAAGGTGACAGGTGTATGAAAAACAAGTATGGTGGATGAAAACAGCAACACAAACAAGGAAACAGACAACACACGCTAACACAACTCACTTTGGTCTTCTCAATGTGCTCCTCTAAATATTGTTCCTCTTTTGTCCCTCTCTTTTTTCTATTTTTTGGGCTGTCGTTGTTTTTTTGGGAAATTTCAACTTTTTTATTTTATTTTATTTGATATTTTTCCTTTACTTAGGAGCACAAAAGAAGTAACCACAAAAAATATGAGCTAAAACAAGTGAAATACGTGGCTTGTGGAATTTTCAGAAAACTTGCTTAAAATCAACAAAAACCTTGTGACCACGAAAAGATAATCTTGTGACCACTTTTTGACCAATTTAAAATTTTCGAACCCTGGCAACACAGGGACGGACGGATCCAAATTTTTTTTCTGATTGATTTTGATATATGGAATGTTGAAATCGGAGTTCGTATGTGAAAATTAGACTAGTTTTAAAAATTGGCTCCAAATTAGAGGACAAAACGGGAACAATGTGCGCAAAACTGGTCACAACAGCAAAGATTTGATGGAAACGATGGGGAAAAATACACGAACTAGACTCTAACATGACTTAACCAGCAACAAGACCTCAACCAGGACACAAACTCAACACGACGAACTCTGAAACTGAAGTATGTAAAGGCTATGGCGCGGAAGGTTCTAGGATAGGAAAAATGAGTATGGCACTAGACTATGGGACGAATGCGAAACACTCAAACTAGGGAATAAATGTGAACCTGATGGTATACCTTAGCTCTAATTACCACTTAATGGGAACGGGAATCCTGATCTTCCGTCAGGTGGTGGTAACTATCGTTGTGACAGAGAATGACACACCGATCCGGCTTCAGATCGAAAGATCGAACCCTACAATCTTAGCACCACAGCTCCTTTGGTTATCAACCGAGTCATGGACCAGGTTGACCTCGCCAAGAAGGCTAATCCCTGCCTGCACAATGAAGAACACAAGCAAGAACAAGAAAGAACGCAACCAAATTGCAGATGAATGATTAAACTCATGAAGTTGGGGTCTTACAAACTGATGAACGGCAAAACTGTTCTTGACAGAATAATCTAAGCAAAACCCAAAACCTAATGACAGTGGTGGCGTATGATTATAAAGGTCTTAGGGTCGTCGCCTACCATGGACGCGCCCCCTAATGGGCCCAAACACGATACACGGTCCAACGGACCAAAAGAAGGTGTCGTAGCACCCTGGTAGATTCTGAATGCTGACTTGTTTTGATGATTTCTGTTGATTCTGAAGAGATTTTGACATGAAACTACTTGGATTGGCTTCATTATCAAATTATCTTTCCATCCATATGTGGATCATCGAAAACAGAGTCCGGATGCGTCTTGGGTGACCAGTTTATGGCAGACTGGTCCTAGATTCCGAGGCAGACTCGAACTTGAGTTGCTTTGGGCCTCTGCCTCGGGGACTCGAACCGAATTAGCCTCGGGCCTCCTTCTTGACTTGGACACCCTTGCTGGCCTCCTTCCCCTCCATTCCATGTGCCAAACATGGTCATATGCATGTGTGTCATGTCCTCATCATGTTCTTTATGTTTGATGCATTAGGTTATAAGAGTTGATTGGAACCACTTGATGCATAGAACTACCTTGTCCAGAAATATACCTTGAACCCTATGTAGGTCTAGGATAGAATGTATGCCTAGCAATGCTTAGACCGGTAGAAGTCAGGTGATTTCCTGTCACCTGCAAGACATAGGTGGATACCAAAGCATGGTTGGCTATATTTGCAATCGTGAAAATAACCATGTGTTAATAATGAATGGAGACTAGGCGGGATGTCTATAGAGAAGCAACAAGACATGGAGGTCTTGGGTGTGGACCTATCCCTGTCTGTGTCGATTAAGGACTGTACCATTGTTGGCGCTTCTAACAAGATTGAACACATGCCTATCACTTAGCTAGCCGGATAACTCGTTTCGACCATGAAGCCGAGTAGCTCAACACAGGCCGGGCCCCGCTCTGTTAGAGTGCGCACTCTGGATGGTAGTAAGGATGTGCGGGGAGCCAGACAGGAGCCCAAGGGTAGGTAGTCCTATTCATCCTAGGAGCTGGTAATCCCTGATTGTGCGGCGCTGGGCAAACCCGTGAAATATGGACCTGAGTTGTACCAAAGGTGACCTAAGACTACCTTGGCGTAGGTATGTCTGAGTTTGTGTTAGGAATAAATTCCCAGCTGGTTGAAGTTGATTCGAATCATCGTCTTTCTTGGATAGTGAGAAACTTGGCTAGTCCCAACATCATAGTAATTATATTATGGAATATGATGGTTATGATGAACATGGAATTATTACACCGGCTATGGTTACTATTGTATGCTATCAAATGATATACCACATGTTTGGCACAGGTTAGTTGCTAATCTAGAGATGAATAGCTATAATAAACTTGATGACCAAAGTATAATTGTACAACTGAATTAGTCGCGTTTTATGCAAAATGTTGTCAAGCTAGCTCCACCTATAAAGCCTTAAATGATCCTAGGAGTCATTTTATTTCTGGTTTATGATGGGTAAGTCTAGCTAAGTACATTCGAGTACTCAGGGTTTATCCCACCATGTTGTAGGTGAAGTTCTTGGCCTGCTGAAGATGGTGGCTAACTGCCTGTGGGCTCGGTGACTCTATATTTATTTCGCATCGATATGCTTTTATCAGAGGATGTCACTTATGCTAGCAATGTATTTGATACTTATATTAATGTAATCATTTGGAAGCTATGCTATTTTCACTAATCAGTTTTGAAACCCAAACTTGTATTATTATTTGTGAACTCGTTATAAACAATAATTCCGCTGCAACTCTGTGTATGTGATGTATATTTGCTTAATCATATGATCTTGGTTGTGATGTTGATTTACCGAAGTCCTTCGTGGCACTCGGTGGACTACCGGGTTTATATAAGTGAAAGTATGCACGTGTCAACGTGTTAGTGAGGACAGCCATACTTGATCTTGTATAAATTAGGCGGTTCTATCATAGAGGTGGATGCCTCGGGACATGCAAAAGGCAATCACAATTAATAGAAGGTGAAGCGCCACCTCACTAATGTCGAAGAGAATACGGTGCTAGGTGACTAAGGATAGAAGATCGAGGGGTTCTCTTAATAAAGGCCATGTTTTCAGACTTAATCAGATTAAGGTTAGAAGTCTGAAATCGGCTATTTTCAAATTGGCTCTTTAGCCGAAAACAAGAAATACAATGAGGCAACAAAAAGTATGGTTATCGTTGATTCTACGCAAGATACACGTTGATATACAGATCATATGTCTAGAACATCCTGGATTGCTTTCAATACTTCTAGCCGGATAGCATAAACTTCTACGATTTGTTGCTTGTCTTCTTCGACTAATCTAGGAATGTCCTCGAGGCTACTGCAGATGGCCCTGCCTTCTCTGACTTTGGCCAGTAGTTCTTGTTTCTTTTGCTTGATGGCATCGGGTATTTGAGCTAGGTTGGACTTGTGGCGATCAATGGCAGCCTTCACGTTCTCCAGCTCCTTCTCAAGTTCTGCACGCTTGATTTCCAATTGGGACAACTCTAAGTCGATCCTAAGGGAGGAGTTCTTCAAATCATCATTCAACTATGTTAGCTCTTTAGCCTCTTGCCTGTTGGAGTTCCTCTTAGCCAATAAAGATCATGGTCGGATAGATTCCTCTAAGCCTTTTCACCTTTAGGGCCTGATTTTCAATAATGGATAAAGGTGACAAGACTCTGGAGAGAACTGGGGATGGATTATCCTTAATAGCCAAGAAGACTCTCTACATTGAATTAGTGTCTTGGACCAAATCGGCTATATTCTTCTCAAACATTGCAATATATCCCTTAGTCAATTTCTGGTCTCTTCTAACAAAGCTTCCTTAGAGGAGGTGGCTCACAAGCTAATTTCATCTTCATCTAGATACTCCTCAAGATTGAAAGAGTAGCTTAGAGCTGGAAGATTGAGTGCCTATGTATAAGAAAATCTTGATTAGGAGGTTTGGATCAGTTTATAACAAAATGAACAGTGAAGTGGATACAATACATTTTCTATGGTAGCCTCTATCTAAAGAGGAGGAACAGCTGATGATGCATCAATAATATCTAGTTGAATCAGCTCTAAGCTCTCAACATTGGTATCTGCAAATATCAAGGAAGATCTTTAGTTTGTAATTATTGCAGAAGGGTAAAATGGATATATGATTTTCTTACCATCAGTTGTGTGCTGAACTAGGGAATCAACAATCTGGGTGTCGACAACAGTAGGATCATTTTCAATATGTAGACTATCAAACTCCTGCTCCTACGTGGGTGTTCCCTCAGAGGGTATCTGATGTAATAAATGGTCAGATGAAGGGTGAAATTGAATAAGAATCCAGAACTTTAAGGAGATACCTTGGCAACATCGA
This sequence comes from Miscanthus floridulus, assembly GCF_019320115.1. Taxonomy (NCBI): domain Eukaryota; kingdom Viridiplantae; phylum Streptophyta; class Magnoliopsida; order Poales; family Poaceae; genus Miscanthus; species Miscanthus floridulus. Next base: position 43,518,362 of record NC_089594.1, on the reverse strand, counting down.
GGATTGAAGTGTAAGGATCCTCATCTTCTGCAATCCTAAGAGCGTTGGTTGGTTCAACCAAAATTGGCTCCTCTTGGGGATCGACCGATGAAGGTTTAGTCGATGCTGAATTAAATGCCTAGGACAACAGCTCCACACCCAGAACCAATTGGGATGCAATGGTTGATAACTATGAAGAAAGGGGATCAGAAGTTGAATATCATTTTGAGGAAAAGATGAATTGTTTACTTGAGCTGCTGATGGTCTCATTCTATGGAGTCTTTTCCCAATAAAGGTTCTCTGGGTTGTCCCTTGAGCTACCTTACGCTTTGAAGATTGATTTGTTATGATTACTGGGGCAGTGTGAGTTTTCATCAGCTTCTTCAATGGAGGCGCAGCTGATCCTATTCTTAAAACTAGGCATGGTGGCTGATAATTTATGGGGTGCCCTTTCCTGTCCAAGCTTGGGGGATCGAACTCAATGTCCTGAAAAAGGTTTGTTAGAACAGTTGGCAGGGGAGGTCATCGAATAATTTTTATGAAAAAAGAATAGTAAATTACCTCACTGTCAAAAGCAAACTCTCCATCCAGAGCTATGCATCTAGGATGGGTCGGCCCATAGAAGAGATGGGAGTGCCATTCTTGCCACCAAGAGTCAAAAAGGGTGGAAGACAAGTTGACTCTTGCCTAGTCATGCAAGTAAAGAGAAGGGAGATCTGATCCTAGTTGAAAAACTCTAGAAGTTTCCATTACTTCACTGATACCTTCTCTTGGCCTCAGTATATCCTTAAAGAATAGTTGAGGAGGCAATTGACCAAGACCAAACTGACGAGCTACAAAAGAAGGGTTGTAAAACTCATAAGTTGGAAGGTTGCCTGGAAGGAAGAAGCCTATAGCCATTTTGCCACGACCATGACAAAATTTGGCTAGAAGAACATAGGGCTTGATGAAGGAATTAAAGATTATAGCCGCCGTCTTGTCTGAATAGCCTGATTCAAATTGAAATTTGAATGGAAAGATCAGCTCATTATTCTCATCCTCATCATATGGTAGCCAAGTTAGGATATCTGCATCAAACCCTCTGTAAAACTTTTTGAAGAGATGGCCAATATCGATATCAATTGTTATGGCCAATGTAGCCTCACCATAGCTCATGCACTGACGGGTTCATTGTTCTTCGCCTCTATATTCCTCATCAAAGTTGGAGGAAGGGAAACTTAGGTTTCTGAGATCAGGCATTATAATCTTGTGCATATACAGGTTGAGCCATAGTTGTATCAACCACCAAGGGCCACTAATAGTATGCACTGGTTCATTCTTTAGTAATTGGGCAGCCACCTGGTGCATCAGATGATAAGTAGCTCATAGCAGATATTTTCCAAGAGGGATATCCTTGCCTACTGCCAGATGCTCTGCCATGAGTTTGTGATTGTAAGTCAGACCACAAGATGACCCACAGAAGATGAATCTCTCTAAGCACATGTTCAGAAAGGCCACATATTCTTTTTCGCTAACAGTTGATTCGTCTCTGATGTGGTTTAGAATATAACTTGCGCATCCCGTGTAGTCTGATATCTTGGCTAATTTCTTAGATCCAGCACTTAAGAAGTCATAAGGCTACATCGATCCTATTATTCTGAGGCCGGTCAGCATATAAACATCGGCCAAAGTGATGGTCATTGGGCTGTGACAAAAAATGAAGGCATTTAGGGTGTTGGACTAGAAATAAGATGCAGAGATCAGGAGTGGATCATTCCTCTCCATTCTAGACAATGAAAGTGTTAAGCATTGATTTAGATCATAAAGCTCTCAATCTCCACCCTTTTTCTTGGACACCCTATGAAACCAATTTCTCCATCTCTTAGGCATTTTGGGCCAGTTTCTGAAGGGAGTCTTGGTGTTCTAGGAAGATGAATCCACTATAGATTGTCTGAAGGGGATTTGATTGGTTTCTTGATAGATAAAATCAGATGGATCAGAGTCACCCATAGGCCCGAGAAAATAGTCATTGGGAGCACTAGCCAATGAAATCAAGATTCTGTTCCTCATTTCCTAGAAATTGGATAAAAAATTGAGGAACAGGGAAATGCAGAATAGCGGTCGATACCTGGAGAATGGGAACTCGAAAGCATACCTCAGGGACAAGGCCGCTGGTCACCATTGAAGCCGAAATGGATTTGAATCTGAGGAAGATCGCTTGAATGAAAGCTTAATGGGGTAGAAGATTTGCTAGGGTTGAGGCTTTGGCGATGGCGGCATTGGCTGTTAGGATTTGCTCGAGAAAGAAGGGGAAAGCAAATGGGCTGAGTGAGTTGGAAAAGATACTATTGGGATATTATATAAAACTCAGACCGGCAAGTCAGGAGTCACGCATATATCTCAGAATGAAATGGTTGCGGTGTGGTAAACAGATAAATAGGATTTTTGGAATAAAATCATTTTTATCCCAAAATTGGGCGGCATGTGTCTACACCAAAATTTGGGAAGAAGAACGCGGGAACTCGAAGCTTCCAAAATTGTGTAGATCAAGGAATCGATTGCATAAGGATCGATATCAGCTGATTCAGATGCAACACTAGAATCGGCTCTCTTTGGATGATGCCAGCAGATAACGATAGGAAGCTACGGTTGGCGTTGGGAGAAACATGTCGGACTATACAAAAAGAGAGATTAGGTTCCAAATTATTTTAAATTAGGAATGTTTTCTCTTATGCCAAAGATTGTAATGAATCATGCATAAGTAGGACTCATGTTTAGATTTTGGGTATAAATATTGGACCTCGGCTATTGTAAAGGGACATCCAATCAATCAAATAGAATTTACCTTTTTTCGGCTCTGGCCAACCCTTAGTAGAGTAGATCTCGGCAAGTTCTTCAATGAGCAGGGCTGCATCGGTCTGGCCGACCTCCGGCTTGTCTATAAGTATCGTCATGGCTTATACTTTAGTTTGTACGGCTACATCGATTCAGTCGACCTCCACTATGAACTCTAGTATAAGCTAGTTATCAGCTCTTGTCTAGTTCAAGTACGGCTACATCGATCTGGTCGACCTCCATAGCTCGAATTAGATTAAGGTCAAGTTATTGGCTCTACCTAATGGTGGCGTCCTTCGGGTAGATTCATTAAGTTACCAATCTTGCTGATGTTCTTATTGATACTAGTTTGAAGCAACATCAACTTGCTCGGTCGAGATCGATCTAGATCGGCCTTAGATCCTTCTAGTTCATCGTTTGCTTTGTCATAATATGATGTTTCTTACTCTAAGCAATGGATATGTTTTATTGGTTGTTCTATTTCGATCTTGATCGTGCATAGTATGCGGTTAAGGCATGTATGATCTTGAAGAGGTTTACTGGCTAGTTAAATTTGGTCTATAGTTCGCTATTATGGCTGTAATGATCTGGTTGATCCCCACTGATAGCACTGTAGTTTGGAGGATGCTAGTTAGTAGATCTATTCTTGATTAGGCATGACCTTAACTATTTACTATGCTTGCATCAGCTAAACAGCCGATCGCTTATGCGTTAATGCCTACTGATGAGTATAGGCCCGATCTTCCGAGAGGTAGCCGGTAAGTTCGATTTGTGGAGATCTCGACGTTGGCGATCCGGCTTCAAATCAGACACGATTCGAACCCTGCAACCGTTACACCACTGCTCCGTTGGTTATCAACCAAGCACAACTTGATTGACCTCGCCAAGAAGGCTTTTCCTGCAAGCGAATCGAAGAGCACAAGCAAGAAGGTAAAACACGCAATCTGAAATTGCAAATATGAATGACGCGAATATGAATAGAGGGTTCAAAAACTCGGTTCCAAAGGACTAATCGACACAGTGGAGGAGATCAAGAACGGGGGCCCTGGATCACTGTAAAAGGATTTGTCACCACAGTTACAATGAACGATTCAGTTTCTCGATGGAAAACTAAACTCTAAACAAAACCCAATTGTGTAGCAGCGGCGGCGGCTATGTTTATAGTCTAAGACTCGACCTAGGGTTGGGGACGGCCAGGGGTTGGGCGCCCACAACTTGGGCTTAAGGCCCGACACGATACATGGCCAAGTTGGCCCAAATAGGTGACGCAGCACCTTGCCGTGGTCACACAGAATTATCCACGGACCTTCTGGAGCTGGGACCAGATCCAAAACGACGGCATCGTCGTCCCCTTTCCAACGCATCCAAGAACGGCCCGTTTCGATGTCGTATGAGGAAGTTATGACCGAAACAGTAACAACGTGTCTGCTGAATCCGAGGACGACGTGGCAGCTGAGTTGGAAACGAATTGCAACTTGGGGAAGACCATGGCGTCGGTGTGTCCAGCGTGGCGATGTCCTCATCACCTACAGTGTGCTTACATGATTCTGTTAAACGTGAATAGATCTGTTTACTTTAAAGGTTTGATTTGTTGTCTTTATCACGGCTGCATTGATCCGGTCGAACCCCACTGTTAGAGATAGCAGGTTAGGTCTGATGAGTCAATAGGTTTGTCCATGTGAAATAGTCGATTGTTCACACGTTGTAGTCCTTTTTCACCCGAATCGGCTGTTTTAGCTGATCCATTTTGAGCCTTCACGTATAGCATGTCTTTCAGAAAGCCTATCAAAGTATAGATGTTTTTGTGGATTCTTCGGTTTTAGTTTGTTATTATCATCATAGCTGCCATCGATCCGGTCGAACCTCACTGTTGATGGTAACAAATTAGATTCAGAGCGTTTATAGATGCATTTATATTAGACAGTTGATTTGTTCGCATGCTATATCCTTTCTTATCAGATTCATCGGCTCAATGCTTTATACTGGTAATATCTACCTAGCTGATGATCTTCCTTACATCTACCTGTATTGTACATGTCAACATAAAACCAATCGCTACCCACGAGCTTTACAATCCTTAACAGCCGATTTTTGTGCATATCGGCTATTTAGTCGTTTTTCCCATCTGGCCGCTCCTGAAGCGGCACACTTGGAACTATCTGGGAATAGACCGGCATGTTACACCTTAAATTACTGATAAACTTTCTCTTCTTGTCAATTGCAGGGTCAAATTGACTGGCATGTCTTGGGAGGAATACGTAGGATCGGTTATCCCTATGTTGAAGCCAAGCGGATCTCGAGATCCATTAAGCAGATCCTTCCGGCTTGCTGTGTGTCGACGCATTTTTGTGCCGACAGGTTTATTGGTACATGTGTGACTGAGTTATTGATTTAACTTGTTTAGTGCTTGATAAATGGTTTTAAATAAGTTATAATTTTTATGAAGGTGTAAAACTGGCAAATGTTGTTCCTCTACCTTTGTATGATGTTGTGCTACCATAATAACATATAATATGGCCATGTGTTTGTAGAAAATAGTGTGTTTTAGATTTATCTTGCTCTCACATGTTTTCTTGCATTAGTAATTTATCTTTTTTGTAATAATTAATCTATAAAATCTGAGCATGTAAGATTTGTACAGTAATCATGTTTCATCATCATCTATCTCTCATAAAATTTGAGATCCAAATGAGATGTTTGTAACATCACCTATAATTAATATATACGTTTTTATATATAGAAAAGCTAATGAAAGTTTGTTAGTAGATGCTTGTGTTTATGCCATGTAATACTTCTAATAATTGGTGCTAGGTAATGTGATTGCTTGGTTATAGTTAGGAGTTGCATGGAGCTGCATATATAGCAACAAAGTGTTAGTTGTTAACAACATAAATGGTAAATGCATATAGTTGTATCTCTGCTGTTATGGCTGCATGTCTAGTTTCTGTGGTGGTCATATTTTCGTGATGCAAATGATGTTTTCTATAGATATGTTGAATACAAAAGTTGTAGATAATTTCCTTATCTTTCTTGTCCAAAAATTTCATGATTTTAGGCCTACTGGTTTAGGAGTTATAAAGTTTACAAGTTTGCTGTCAGCTTTTGCATGTGCTCTGAATAGATCTAAATGATTGTATTATTTTGCTTATTTAAACATGTAATCATGTATTGATGATAATAGGAGAGTTTTAGTGCTTTTCCTAAGATTTCTAAAATGTATAAGATCACTGCTTTTGGTGGTCTTGAACTCTTATTGCTGTTCAAAGTGGAATGGCAGGTTTTGTTCAAATCTGGATAGAAATGTCTTCATTGGGTTGTTTAACCTTGTTACCTGTAGAATCATCTTAAGATGATGATAATAAAGTTATAGGTAACTTAATAATCTTTTCATAAAGTTAAGAATCATGCTTGTTGGATGATTAGAATTCTAGTTATGCATTTCAGAAGTTCATGTCAGTTTTCTGTCCAAGTTGGTGGAGATCTGCTTGTTTGTGTTTTTCAACATTGTTAACCTTTGAATCAATTCTAGATGTAAATAACAAAGTTGTAGGAAATTTCCTAAGGTTTCAAGAAAGTCTAGGATCACCTTTGTTTAATGCCTATAGCTCCAATTATGGTTGAAACAAGTGTCTATTGTGCTGCTGCCCAAAATCTGAGCATGTACCTAAAGTTATTTGCTTCACTTTGCATTGCTTTGTACGCTTGTTAATGTTAGCTCATGACCCTACTAGAGTTAAATTGATCTACCTGAGGTATCTTATAAATGTGTTATATAATGTTGGGCAAGCATGTAACTAATAAATGGTCATGTATGCATGTTGCCACAAAATGATCTTGATGCATGTTTTGCTAGAGCTTTAATTATGTTGGTGTCGTTCATCGTAGCCCTAGTTCTTATGTGATGCTCGGCTTAATTAGTTCTTGATTGTTAAATGCTTGTAATAGTTTGACTTGAGTTAACTGTTGTGCCATGCTTGTTATGGTTGCTACCCCTATGCTAGACTTGAGTGATAGTTAAATGACTTGCTCTCTAAGTGCATATGTCTTGAGATGTAACCTTATACTTGTCTTGAATGCTTTTATATGATGCATCTCATGCTACCATTCTTCGCATTCATGCACTTGCATTGTTGCATCTCATCTAGGTACGCTAGATGCACAACGCATGGACAGGAAGCACGTGATAATGGAGTCGAACCAGAAGACGGTGTTGGTGGACCTATCCTGAAGATGGAAGGACCCCTAGAGTGCATGCCTAGAGTGAAAGATGTTCCCCAAGATAGTGAAAGCTAACTGAACTGACTTTGTGTTGGATCCTAGGCAATCCCTAGAGCATTTTAAGCCTCCTATGTTTTTACAAATATCACTTGCATCCTTTATGTTTGAAGCATTAGGTTATAGGAGTTGATGGGAAACACTTGATGCATATAACTTCCTTGTCCAAAAATATACCTTAAACCCTGTTAGGTCTAGGATCGAGTATATGCCTAGCCATGCTTAGCTCGATAGAAGTCGGGTGATTTCCTATCACCTGCGAGATATAGGTGGATACCGGAGCACGGTTGGCTATATTTGCTATCATGGAAAAGAACCATGGGATAATGTAACTGGAGGCCGGATGAACTCTAGGTGTAGGTTGACTCATGTGATTCCATTTGTGTTGATTAGGGACCGCATCGTTGGAGTCCCTCTTGTCATTTTGAACGCATGCCTCACACTTAGCTGGCCGAATAACTTGTTTTGACTATGAAGCCGAGTGGCTCAAGTCATGCCGGGCCTCGTTCTGTCAAAGTGTGCACTCTAGATGGTAGTAAGGATGTGCGGAGATCCAGACGTGAGCCCAAGGGCAGGGTAGTCCTAATCATCTAGGCAGCTGGGTGTCCATGGTTGTGTGGCGCTGATCAAACTGACAAAATGTGTACCTAAGTTGTTCCAAAGGTGACCTAAGACTACCTTGGTGTAGGTATGTCAGGGTTTGTGTTAGGAATAACTATCCAGTTGGTTGCAATCGATTCGAATCGACGTCTCTCCCAGATAGTGAGAAACCTGATGGAGCTTCTTCATCGTAGTAATTGGATTATATAATATGATGGTTCTGATGAATATGAAAATCTTACACCGACTATGGTTACTATTGTTATGCTACTAAATGATATACCACATATTTGGCACATGTTAGTTGCTAATCTAGAGATGAATAGCTATAATTAACTTGATGACTGAATTATAAAATGTATAGCTTAATTAGTGGTTTTTTATGCAAAATGGTGTCAAGCTGGCTCCACTTATATAGCCTTGCATGATCCTTGGTGTAACTTTATTTTTGGTTTATGATGGATAAGTCCAGCTGAGTACCTTCTTGTACTTAGGGTTTATCCCACCATATTGTAGGTGAAGTTCTTGGCCTGCTAAAGATGGTGGCTAACCGCCGGTGAGCTCGGTGACTCTATATAGTGTTCTTATCTATATGCTTTTGTCAAAGGATGTCACATATGCTAGCAATGTATTTGAAACTTATATTATTGTAATCAGTTGAAAGCTATTTTTTTCACTAATTAGTTTTGAAACCCAAACTTGTATTATTATTTATGAACTCATTATAAACATTATTTCCGCTGCAACTCTGTGTATATGATGTGTATTTTCTTAATGATGCAATCTTGGTTGTGATGTGGATTTACCAAGGTCCTTCATCACACTCGATGGACTACCGAGTTTATATAAGTGAAAGTATGTGCGCGTCAACATGTTAAACGGGGACAACCGTACTTGATCTTGTATAAATTGGGTGGTTCTGTCACACACTACCTCACAAAGTCCCCACCTTTGCCTCTCCATCTATTCCCATGAAGGTCGTTGCCATGAAGTGCTCTAGGTCCTCCTCAAGGAACAGTGGTCGGGCTTCGGTCCAATGCACTAGCGCACCCCACTTTGATGCCTATTCGTACCCTTCTTGACTACTAGTACCCATCATGCTCCCACACACCGTCTCCTAGGCTGCTCACGACAACAATGTTGACACCACCAGCACCAATGGTTCGCTCGCCACCACCGCTCCTAGTGCGGTCCACCTCGCCATCATCACGGGCACCATCACGGTCCTGCACGCCATCCCCTAGGTTGGCATTGGTCTCCCCATCACCCACAATGATGATGTTGACGCCACCGACACCGGTGGTTCACTTGCCACCACCGCTCCTAGTGGGGTCCACCTTGTCGTCGTTAGTGGCACAGTCGTGGTCGAGCTCGCTATCACTGGATCTGCTCCTGATGCCCCACCATGGGAGCAGGTCTCCTGCAACATTGTGGTCCCACTCATCGTCTGTCGAGGACATGTTCAAGGGCTCTATAGAGGTGGCCCCATCGTGGTCCAGCTCGCCTTCACCGGATCGGCTCCTAGTGCCCCATGGTGGGAGCGGGTGAAGTGGTCCTCCGGTTCGACATGGTGGAGAGGTTTGCTGGTTTCAACCCAGGCAAGTTTGTGGTTAGGACGAGTATGTTGCCTGGTGCTCATTACTACTATGAAGTCATGTTAATCATGTGTAGTTAGAACTAGTATGTTTATGTAGTAGTTGTATGACTTTGAGTAGTGTGGCATGTTTCTCCTCTTATTATGGTCAATGAAGGCATGGTTATGTAGTCTGAACTCGTATCATTGCTGTACTCCACATATATATGAAATCTGGTTTGATGTTATGTTATCTTTCTAGTAGCACGGCTCTCCTCTTATTATGCATGTGGTCATGCCTAGCTCTACAAAACCAACCAAGACCCAAGAATAGGTGCCTAATCTTTTGTGCCACCAAAGCATAGGGCGGTCATGTTGTATTAGATGAGGCCATACCATATATTAGGTGTCTGGCCAGCTCTTTTATCTTGGACATGCAAAATCAACAACCAAAGGACAATCCACCCCCTCATTTTGCCATAGGCCGGACATGCAAAAAAGGGTGCAGAAGCGAAAGGGCAACAAGATGAGTTAGGCGATGGTTTGAACTTAGTTAATTGTGGTATGTATCTGGATGTCAATAATGCTGATATATCTCAATCTGTAATTGGCAGTGCGCTTGTTTATTCAGTGTTTGTTCAATGTTTATATCAGTTTGTTCATTTCTTCATAGTGGTGTTCACTGTTCAAAGAAAGCCATTACCTGTGTGCCCTCATCAAAATAAAGCACATTCCAAAATACTTGAAAAGCACTTAAAAATAGTTGAATCCGCCATTATATTCATTCCTAATATTTATCTGGGTACATGAGTGTTGACAGTAGTTAATGTTAATCATAGACAGTCAATACAGCTTGCATGAATGACTAAAATGGATCACCAACATAGACTTAGGGGTTTAAACTGATAATTTCCATGAGTTTTGGTGAATTTGTGTTGTCAGCAGGATTTAATCAGAAAGCTACCAAGGAGAACTTATTCATCAAAGGAAATAATGGAATCCCACCGTGGTACCTACATGGGAAGATTCTAGAAGACTCCAGGAGGTACTCCACCGAAGCACGGCATGTGACACTGACATGTGGGACCGATCGGTCCCACTATTAGGCCGACTGATCTATGGGCCCCACTTGGCAGTCTCTCCTTGCTATGTTGGGTCTCCGCCGCCTCAAGGATCACATCTACACTGTTCTTTTAAGTTGGTTTGATCTGAAGGTCTAGGATGCTTAAACGCCCCAATATATACCTGCCTATACCCCCTCTAGGGCAGAAAGAGGCATTTAATCCTAAGAGCCTAAGGGCCAGAAACCCTAATTCATATTTCCACCAGGATCAGAGCTAACCATCAAGAGAAGATTAGTCCTCAATAGGATATAGTCTTGTGTTAGAAATAGAGAGATAGAGTGAGAGAGAAGAATTTGGAGGAGTCCTGGCCTATCGGTGCTCTCTCTATAGCTTGTACTCTGGTGGAATCAAGTTCTTCTAGAGCTTGCTTCTGAGATTTCTCTAGTAGTCAACTTCTAATTCAGGTAAGCATCTTGTTCATATTGTTCTTCAGGTTTGTGACTCCCTTTTGAGTACTTTAATCCTTGTAGCTCCTAGGTTAAAGTCATATTTGTAGTGTAAGCGTGGTGCTTAGACTCAATTACTCATGGATGTACCCTATTTTCTAGATTGGTGATAGCTCATGAGAGTGACTCTTATAGCCTCATTGAATCCTTTGTAGTCCACCTCCCATTTCTAGGCCTAGTAGGACCTTGTTACTATAGGAAACATACTCTGCCAGTGTTTTCTTTAGTAATATCCCTAGAATTGAGCAAATAAAGACAAAGCTTACTGAAGTTGGAACTAGAAGACCTTTGTGATCTCCTTTATACTCCTGTTATCTAGCTATTGATGGTAGTTATCATACATATTTAACGATCAATTAAACATGTATAAGGGCACAAATGAATCACCAATGTAGACTTAGGAGTTTAAACTAACAAATTCCATGAGTTTTTGTGAATCTGTGTTTCTAGTAGGATTTAATTAGAAAACCGCCAAGGAGGACCTAATCGTCAAAGGAAAACATAGAATCCCACCGCGGTATCTATGTGGGAAGACTCTAGAATGATCCAGGAGCCACGTCACCGAAGCAGAGGACTAGAGGATTACATGTGGGGCCACCTAGCCCCACTGTTAGTCCGCCCGTCCCCCTATGGGTCCACCTGTCAGCCTTGTCGCTATGTCGGTTTCCCACCACCTCCTACGATGCATCTCCGCCATTGCTTAAGTCGGTTTGATCCAAGAGCTCACATTGGACCCTCAAGGCTATATAATCCAGCACCTGCCTCTCCCCCTAGGCATAAGCCTCATTTGATCCTAAGAGCTGAGAAGCCAGAAACCCTAATTCATATGTTCACTAGGATTAGGGCTAGCAATCAAGAGACGATTAGTCCTCGATAGGATCTAGTCTTTTTCTAGAGATAGAGGGATAGAGTGTGAGGGTAGAGTTTGGAGGAGTTCCATCCTATTGGTGCTCTTTCTATGGCTTGTACCTAGCGGAATCAAGTTTTCTTGAGCTTGCTTCTAAGATGTCTCTAGTAATCGACTTCTAATTCAAGTAAGCATCTTGATCATATTATTCTTCAGGTTTGCGACTCTCTTTTGAGTACTTTCATCCTTGTAGCTCCTGGGTTAAAGTAGTATTCATAGTGTAAGCATGGTGCTTAGACTCAGTTACTCGTGGATGTACCCTATTTTATGGATCGATGGTAACTCACGATGGTGACTCTTATAGCCTCGTTGAAGCCTCTATAGTCCACCTCCTGTTAGTAGGCCTAGCAGGACTTTGTTACTATAGGAAACATACTATGTCTGTGTTTCTCTAGCAATATCCCTAGAATTGAATAATAGAAGATAAAGCTTACCAAAGTTAGAACTAGAAGACCTTAGCAATTTCCTCTACGCTCCTATTATCTAGTCTTGATTGTGAAGTTGGGTTAAGTTAGAATTGGTTATTCTCACCCTCATTCTTTTGGGTTTGATATAAAACTGGGTTACTCTCGGTGAAGTGCTACAACAGTATAATATATGTGCACTTGTGGATTATTCTATATGCATTAATTTATACCAACAAGCATTTCTAGCGCCGTTGCCAGGGAATGGTTGCTGAGTTAACTTTGAGTCTAGCTTAACCTTGTATTATACTTTCATCCTTTTATCTTTTCTTTCCTTTTTACCATGGATCTAGAATCCACCACTATCTATCAATATGGTGCACCCATGGGCACAAGCCTACAGCCACAAGAATCTTCAAAGCCTATCCTAACACCTAGCTATGAGCTATGCCCGTGGTTAATCAACATGGTTCAAGATCAACCCTTTTTAGGCGAAGGTGATGAAAACCCCTATTCTCACTTAAATGAGTTTGAGCAAACCTATACATGCCAACGCATTGAGGGCATGTCAGATAAAACCTTATGATGGAAGTTTTTCCCTTTTCTTTGATGGGAAAAGCTAAACGTTGGTACAATCTCACCATTGAGAGTAGACAAGGAGTTTGGGAAGCCCTATGCTCTAGCTTTTGCTTGCAATTCTTTCCCATCTCTAGGGTAGTCAGACTTTGTTTAGAGGTTCTATCTTTTAGACAAAAGAAAAAAGAATCTCTAGGCATGGTATGGCAACGCTTTAATACTCTCAGGAGGCTTGTTCTTGCATGTCTCCGCCAATACAGGGAGAAGCATTCATACTAAAATCTTAGAGGATGCCCCTGAAGAAGTAGAAGAGAAGCCATTAGAGGAGGAATCCCAGATAGCTTAATCTAAATCCATAGAAAACCCATCACAAACCTCAGCTATCTTAGATTCTAAACCACCGGAAAATTTTGGATTTTATGCTTGAATTCAAGGATGAACTTTTTGATGAATATGGAAATACCTTGAATTACCATACTATGAGGAACCCAGAAATCTAGGAAATCATCATCTCATGAAGAATCTTTAGACCCTTCTAAGGAAGTTTTCCTTAAAAAGACTACGAAAGAGCTAGTGTCTATTATAAGTAATGAATAGTTAGAAGAATTAGAGCTTTCCTCTGATGTTATTCGCTTAGATTCACCTTCTATTTCCATTTGTTGCCAAATTAATAAAGCTCCTTTCGATGCTCTTTACAATCCATTTGTGGGTGTTAACATCATGTCTACATCTTTAGCTCATGATTTATTGAAGAACATGCCATTAACCCCAACAACAAAATTATTAAAAAGTCTTTCAGGACACATTCTCCCAAGTTTGGGAATTCTGTATATCCTCCCTATCCAGGTACAAGGAATCAAGGTTCATTTGAGCTTCTATATCTTCGATATCATGGAGTTTGACCTATTGATAGGATGACCAATAGAAAAACTTATCCAAAAAGGACAAATAGGGAAGTTGAATATAAGACTTGGGAAAAACTTTGAGCTTTCTATACCCATTACTCATTCTCTAAATGCTGAGACTTAGCCAATTCCTGAGGAAGACCCAATGGAAGAGGTTAAGGCTGCATCTCTTGATGACTTGATTGAACCCAACCTTGAAGATGATGCCTAGTCTTCATCGAAGAAGAAGGCGAAAATCCTATAGACCCTAAACCTCTAGATGAATTGCTAGAACCACCTAAACCCTCCATTGAGCTTAAACCCTTGCCTTCTGGTCTTAGATATGCTTTTCTCAATAATGATTAGGATTCTCCTATGATCATAAGTGATAAACTCTCTCAGGAAGAATCCCTATGCTTGCTAACTATCTTAGAAAAGCATCGTTCTATTTTTGTCTACTTGCTTCAAGACCTTAAGGGAATTAGCCCTGCTCTTTGCTCCCATCGCATCCCTACAGATCCTAACTCTATACCTTCTAGGGAGCCCCAATGTAGGCTTAATAATACGATGAGAGGTTGTTAAGAAAGAGGTTTTAAAACCCTTGCACATCAGGATTATCTATCCTATGCCGCATAGTGAGTGGGTAAGCCCTATTCAAGTTGTGCCTAAAAAGGGAGGCATGACTGTTGTTAAAAATGAATAGAATGAATTAATCCCCCAAAGAACCGTCACTAGATGGTGGATGTACATAGATTACTAAAAACTTAACAAGGCAATAAAGAAGGATCACTTTTTGTTGCCCTTCATTGATGAAATGTTAGAGCGACTGGCGAACCACTCTTTTTTTCTATTTCCTTGATGGGTATTCTGGTTATCACTAGATTCTGATTCATCCAGATGACCAAAGCAAAACCACCTTTACATGTCCATATGGAACTTATGCTTACCGTAGAATATCTTTTGGATTATGTAATGCTCTAGCTTCTTTCCAAAGATGCATGAAGTCTATATTTTCTGATATGATTGAAGAAATCATGGAAGTTTTCATGGATGACTTTTCTATTTATAGAAAAAACTTTTGATGATTGTCCTGAAAATTTAGACAAGGTTTTGCAAAGATGTGAGGAAAAACACTTAGTCCTTAATTGGGAAAAATGCCATTTCATGGTTTGAGAAGGCATAGTGCTTGGACATTTGGTGTCCAAACAAGGGATTGAGGTAGATAGAGCTAAAATTAACGTAATCAAACAGTTACCTCCTCCCATAAATATCAAAGGGGTCCACAATTTTCTTGGTCATGCTAGTTTTTACCGCCGCTTTATAAAAGATTTTCACATATTGCTAGACCACTTACTAATCTTTTGGCCAAGGATGTTCCCTTTGAATTTGATGATACATGCTTGAAATCTTTTAACATTCTTAAGAAAGCACTTATCTCTACACCAATCATTCAACCCCCTAATTGGTCGCTACCTTTTGAAATTATGTGTGATGCTAGTGATTATGCTGTGGGGGCAGTTTTGGGATAAACTAAAGGTAAAAAGCATCATGCAATTGCTGATGCTAGCAAAACTTTGATAGGACCTCAACTTAATTATGCAACAACTGACAAAGAGCTCCTGGCTATTGTTTTTGCTATTGATAAGTTTAGATCTTACTTAGTAGGAGCTAAGGTGATTGTTTATACTGATCATGCTGCTTTGAAGTACCTACTCACTAAGAAAGATGCTAAACCTAGATTAATAAGATGGATTTTACTACTCTAAGAAGTTGACTTAGAAATAAAAGATAAAAAAGGAGTAGGAAATTCTATTGCCGATCACTTGTCTAGAATGCAGTTTGAGAATTCATAGGGACTACCCATCAATGATTTGCTGAGGGATGACATGCTCTTCAAGGTCACAAAATCCGACCCCTGGTACGCAAATATTGTTAATTTTATGGTTATAGGTTATGTACCACTAGGGGAATACAAAAGGAAGCTCATATATGAAAGTCATCTCCACATATGGGATGCACCATACCTCTTCAGTGTTTGCTCTGACGGCCTACTCAGAAGATGTGTACCGGTAGAGGAAGGCATCAAGATTATCAAACAATGCCACTCATCACCATATGGAGGACATTATGGGGCATTCCGCACTCATTCGAAGATTTGGCGGAGTGGGGTCTTTTGGCCAACCATGTATGAAGACATGAAGGATTTTATCTAGAAATGTGGAGCGTGTCAGAGGCATGGGAATATCAATTCAAGAGATGCCATGCCACTTACCAACAACCTCCAGATTGAGCTCTTCGATGTCTAGGGAATTGACTACATGGGACCATTTCCAAAGTCAAAGAGCTATGAATACATCTTGGTGGCAGTTGACTTTGTCTCCAAATGGGTTGAAGCCATGCCATGTAGAGCTACTGATGCAAAGAACTCCAAGAAGATGTTTGAAGAAATAATATTTCTAAAATTTGGAGTTCCAAGGATGGTGATTAATGATGGAGGTACTCACTTCACTGACAAGAACTTTCATAACTACTTGTCAAGACATGGGATCCATCATAATGTTGCTACTCCGTATCACCCTCAAATAAGTGGCCAAGCGGAAACATCAAGTAAACAAATCAAGAACATTTTGTAAAAGACAGTCAATGAGATGGGGACTGCATGGAAGGATAGACTACCCGATGCACATGTGCCTACAAAAATGGCCTATAAAACACCATTGGGATGTCACCATATCAATTGGTCTATGGAAAACCTACCATCTACCTATCAAGCTAGAATTCAAAGCTCACTCGGCCATCAGGCGATGGAACATGGACTTTGAAGCCGTAGGAACCAAGAGGAAGATGCAACTATCTAAGTTGGATGAATGGCGTGAAAAAGCATATCATAACGCCAAGATATATAAGGAAAGAACCTAGAGATGGCATGACAAGAGGATAAAAAAAGGAGTTTGGCCTAGAGATAAGGTACTACTTTTTAATTCTAGGGTTAAATTATTCGGGCACGAAAAACTTCGAAGCAAATGGGAAGGGCCATTCAAGGTAATAAGCACTTCATCGCATGGAGCGGTAACACTTCAAAATGATGAAGGTATGTTATTTAAGGTAATGGCCACCGTCTTAAGATCTTTCTAGAACCCAAAAACCCACCTGAGGGTTTGGATGAGGTAGATTTTCATATTTTACCATAAATTACACTACTACCATCCTCCGTAACGAATTGTAATGTGAAAATATACTTTTCGGGATTAGATAGAGTTTAGAAACCCACATGAAAAAAATCACCCTGAGACCCCAACATGTGGGGCCGGTCAGCCCCACCTAGAGGCCACATGGCCCACTGTCAGTGCCTCTCACATCCCATCAATTCTCTATGTCTTCTAGATCCTTCCTCTTCGCAATCCCACAGTTTTTGATGCATTCTATTTTTCCTTGTTATGAGACCTCATATGGATAGATCTTGACCCTTGCTGTAAGTTGAACTATCCTATATAAATGAGCCCCTACCTACCTCCATTGCCATCCCACAAAAGTATTCTTCTCCAACAGCAGCAAAAGCTCCCCTCCTCTCCTAGTTCTCATGGCCGACAAGCAGATCATCCCTTTCGGGACCAACCCAAGGAAGCCACCTCCTATAGATGAGTCTTTAGCCATTATCCCTATAGGAGAACCTCTCCTCCTAGCCATTGTTCCTCCCAAGCATGTAGCTCTGGTTCCTCCAAGAAGAAGATATGAGCAGTCCTACTGCGCCCAAGTTTGTCAACCAGCTCTCCCTCATGAGCGCCTGCTCCTGAAGGACAAGCCATAGTAGATGAAGGGCTCGACGATTCAAGTGCAGAAGGACATCAAGCTCCTTCCCTCAAGGCCTACCAAGATGCTGATGAGTGTGAAGACCAACAAGTTTGGGGATGCCACATGTGCCAAGTATACTAAAGCCACATCCCGAGTTGCTTTTGATGGAGTCCGAGCTGCACCATGGTAGATCAAGATCATTCCACCAAAGGAGAGACCAAAGAGGTCTACCCTAGCTCCACTAGAGAGGGAAGAGAAGCATTAGAGGACAACCATGGCAGCCCTTGTCAAGAGAGTTGATCTCCTTACTCGGGTAGTCACAACCCTCCAAGAAAAGACCCATCTCCTCACTAGGACTATCTAAGCCATGCATAATAGGATGGAATTAGAACATCTCCAATGGAAGAATTTGAAAAGCGAAATCTCTATCCTTTCCCATTGTCTTGGGGATAAGAAGCAAAACTAATTAATAGGTCGAGTGATAAGGCACAAGTGTTAGGTTAAGTGTGATCGTGTTTAATGTTTAGGTTTGTCGCTTAGCTCAGATAGTTAAAAGTCTGTGTTTGTGTTTGTGTAATAAAGTGCCATATATATTCATAAAGTTTTCTTAATATATGCTCATATTTCTTTTGGATATGTGTTTGTCTCCGCATGTTGTGCATAAAGGTATACAGGAAAACAAGTGTGGGGGAGACACACCGCGACAACAAGACGAGATTCAATCACGGAAGTCACAAAAATTAGAAAGCAATGGACCAAGAACCACGCTCACCAAAGTTGGACCAAGACGGGCCCGAGAGCGGGTCGCCCGACCTCCTATATGGGCCGCCCATCCCACCACAGTGCCACCTTGCCTCGCGCTTCATCCACGGTCAGGTATGAGTCCAATACACTCTATTTTTATATGTTTTGTTTTGAACCGAATTAAAAATCCATTAATAAACAACTTTAAAACATTAGGGAAGGTTATTTTAGTCATGACTTAAGGATAGACTCACATAATAGTTTCCTTGGAAGTCATGCTACTATTGAGAACTTATTATTAGGGACCCCATGTGTACTTAAGTTGTTGTGGAATGAGATATACTAGAATAATGAGAACTTGATTCAAACAACTTCAAAACATTAGCGAAGGTTATTTCAGTCATGACTTAAGGATAGACTCACATAATACTTTTTCTAGAAGTCATGCTACTATTGGGAACTTATTATTAGGAACCCCGTATTACTTAAGTTGTTGTGGAATGAGATATAGTAGAATAATGAGAGCTTGATTCTTGAAGTCTCGTTATTGGAGAATTTTATTTCAAAAAGTAAAATGAATAGATACACCTCTCCATTATGGTAAGCAATATCTCACTAGAGCCATATATAGACTAGAGAAACCTTCTACATATACTATTTTTCATTGTGTTGAGTTTGGTCAAACCTTGTGACCCTTGTTGAGAAACTTATCATGCTCTCAAGATCAAGATCACATACACTCCACATATATCTGTTGCTCCTACACTAGGAGTACGAAAAAGCATGTTTTCCATCCACCCAAAAATGTTCTTCTCCTATACTAGGAATAGACACAAAAATAAGTTTGATAGGATAAATGCTCCAAGTTTTGGTAAATGTCTCTTTTGAAAAGTTTCAATTGTAGAAAAAGAGGCATAGGCTATGTAAAAGTTATTCATGAAAAGAAAAAGTATTGAAAAATTGGACAGGTGTCCGAGATATTAAAAACAATGGGTACTTAGATGCCCACCTGGAAGAAAAAGAGATGAATAAGATAGCCCATGTTTTCTTGCAACAGTATTTTCAAGTTTCAAACAAGAGAGATGTGTTTCAAGGAGCATAGTAGAATTAGGTTGGCCACCATATATATATCCACACACATGCACATCTTGATCTAAGAGTATGACATCTTTCTCCTCGGATCCTCATCTTGACTTTACAATATATGCAATGCAAGTATGTTTTCACATTTATCCCTGCCTGAGCTCGACATAAGCTTTTAGAAGCAGGTAAAAAGAAGGCAAAGACATCTATGCCTTGGTGAGGATCCAAAAATACCATATATACAGAGTGATTTGAGAGTACCACAAAAAGGAGAAGGTAGGCTATGTTTTGTTTCAAAAATCTTAAATGTTTCTCCAATTGACTTGATTGAAGAAAGATGGTGATCTGTTTCAAGCTATTCCATTCTTCAACCGCTCAAAGTTTCATGGTAGACACTTTGAATCCCATGGTACATACATGACTGGGAATGGTTTAATGTTGATGCCTTACCCCAAGGTTATGTCCTGAGTAATCCATCCTTTTATCGAGGACGAGTAAAATCCTAAGTGTGGGGGAGTTGTTGACGGTAGTTATCATACATATTTAATTGTCAATTAAACATGTATAGGGGCATAAATGAATCACCAATGTAGACTTAGGGGTTTAAACTGACAAATTCCACGAGTTTTGGTGAATCTATGTTTCCAGTAGGATTTTGATCAGAAAACCACCAAGGAGGACCTAATCGTCAAAGGAAAACACGGAATCCCACCATGGTATCTATGTGGGAAGACTCTAGTAGGATCTAGGAGCCATGTCACCAAAGTAGAGGACTAGAGGATGACATGTGGGCCGCCTGGCCCCACTATCAGGCCGCCCAGCCCCCTATGGGCCCACCTATCAGCTGCGTCGCTATGTCGGTTTCCCATCGCCTCCTAAGATGCATCTCCACCACTGCTTAAGTAGGTTTGATCCAAGGGCTCACATTAGACCCTCAAGGCTATATAATCTAGCCCCTGCCTCTCCCCCTAGGCATAAGCCTCATTTGATCCTGAGAGCTAAGAAGCTAAAAACCCTAATTCATATGTCCACCAGGATTAGGGCAAGCAATCAAGAGAAGATTAGTCCTCAATAGGATCTAGTCTTGTCCTAGAGATAGAGAGATAGAGTGTGAGGGAAGAGTTTGGAGGAGTTTCGGCCTATCGATGCTCTCTCTATGGCTTGTACCCGGTGGAATCAAGTTCTTCTTGAGCTTGCTTCTGAGATTTCTCTAGTAATCGACTTCTAATTCAAGTAAGCATCTTATTCATATTATTCTTTAGGTTTGTGACTCTCTTTTGAGTACTTTAATCCTTGTAGCTCCTGGGTTAAAGTAGTATTCATAGTGTAAGCGTGGTGATTAGACTCGGTTACTCATGGATGTACCCTATTTTTTGGTTCGGTGGTAGCTCACGAGGGTGACTCTTATAGCCTCATTGAATCCTCTATAGTCCACCTCCCTTTAGTAGGCCTAGCAGGACTTTGTTACTATAGAAAACATACTCTGCCTATGTTTTCTCTAGTAAATATCCCCACAATTGAATAATAGAAGACAAAGCTTACCGAAGTTAGAACTAGAAGACCTTATTAGTTTCCTCTACACTCCTATTATCTAGCCTTGATTGTGAAGTTGGGTTAAGTTAGAATTGGTTATTCTCACCCATGTTCCTTTGGGTTTGATACAAAACTGGGTTACTCTCAGTGAAGTGCTACAATGGTATAATATATGTGCGCTTGTGGATTATTCTATGTGCATTAATTTATGCCAACACTATCCTTGATTGTGAAGTTGGGTTAAGTTAGATGTAGTCAGTCTCAGACATGTTTCCTCGAGTTTGATATAAAACTAGGTTAATCCCAGTGAAGTGCTACATTAGTATAATATCCGTGCGCTTGTAGATTATTCTGTGTGCATTAATATTTACCAACAATGAGGCCATTCGAAATAGACCAAAAGTGCACTATAATGCACCCGCCATTGTACTACTACTAGTTACTACTACACTTACTATTACTATACTAATTAACACCTACTGATCGATGCCACTGCCCCCGCCCCTCCTCGTCGTCCTACTCCCACGAGGAGTCATCCTTGTCCTCCAAGATTGTGTTGGGGGATGGAGGGTTGAGCCTATGCTTCTTATAGAGTGGCATAGGGATGAACCCCAATGGAATGGTCTCGGTGATGTCCACCTCCTTCGCCAGTGCGTCCTCCTCCTTCTCCTCCTCCTCCTCCTCCTCTTCCATCGGTGGTGCCTCCTCCTCATCGTCATCGGCGGGCTCCCCATTGTCTTTGGCGGGCTCCTCCACAGGCAACAGATACTCCTCGTGCTCTGGGCTCAGCGTTGGTTGATTCACCTCCTTGCCATCCTCATCTTTGTAGTCGGTAGAATACTTGTTGGATGACTAGTGCCCCATTGCTCGCTCTATGCTGTAGTGGACGTCGATGAGTAGGGATCAGAGGACGTCATGTGATGGACTATTAAGTAGAGTACGTATGAGAGAACACCCAATCGGTAGTGCTCTCTATAGCCTACTAGTCATTTTAAAGGGGAGAGCCAAGCTGTTGCTCTCCCACAGGATGTGATGCTTAGGCTTTGTGGTTGGTTGGCATCCCCCATCCCATTTCATGTTTTGACTCCTGGGTTTGGAAACCGTGTACATTCAATCCACCTAGTAATCTAAACCATGTCACCATTGCGAGTTCCCATGCCAGTTCATAGAGGGCATTTAAGAACTCCTACTATAACCCCCACTCGGCCACCTCCCCCATCTCCTCCTCAATCAAAGTAATTAAGTCGATTGTGCCACTCTACCTCTCTAGCCCTCCATCTCACCATCGTCCACACGCCGTAGCTCCATCCACCTAGGCAATCATGTCGCTGATGGTGCTACCTACCAATGTGCAAATTGAGATCACCGGCCACCTCACTGTGACCTCAGATAGGCACCACATCAACGGTGACCTGCTCGTCTAGGCACCACTTCTGCGGTGACCCCACCATCAGTCAACGTCTGTCACTGGATTGGTTCAGACGTGGGAGGACGCAGGCTGACCCCATCAACTACTATGCCCTCCTTGCTAGCCTAACCCAAGTTGGCAACCCAGACGCTTGCTTCCTCACCGGGATACAAACCGTATTCAAGGAAAATCACAGCCCCTGGCCATGCCTTAATGATCTTGCCCACGCCATCGATGGTGGGCATAATCTGGTGGCCTATCTGGTCACCCTATTGCTCTATAGTCACAATGGCGGTGTCGGCGACGATGACACTATGAGGCGGTACATGAGATGGGTCGAGGGCGAGGAAGAATCATGAGCGACGGTGGTTGGCGGTGGTGGCGGATCAATGAGTAGGTGTCTAAGCAACAAGGTGTGTGTGCTGTGTCGCCACCTGGCTGTTAAGGTGATCTACAATATGACATGGGGACAGTTGTCACTACCGCCGATAGCACAGGTGCTCGGCGATCTTCCTTGCGTAGGCAACATCTGTGGTAATATTGTATACGAATGGGAACTTAGGGCTCTGTATTGCAGCGAGGACTGCAGGCTTTGTTAGAATTTCTTAGCATTACCTTAATACTAAGTTGTCATCCCTAGCAATGATGCTAGAAATGCATTGTTAAAGTATTCCGCAAGTGCACAGATAATATACCATTGTAGCATTTCACCCGAGAATATACTAGGCATCATTATTTATATTTTATCCATAGGGAGGAGCGATGGGGTGGCTAGAGATATTGACAAATATGTGAACTTATGATAAGATCATTAACTCTCATGCTTTAACAGGGTTAAGCCAAATGATAAATAAATGATAAGTGTAAAGCATTGATAGTAATCCAGAGATAGAAATTGATACTCATAAATGTAGTATGGCTAGGTAGGTGATTAATTAATAGTAAAAGATTCCTAAGTCATTTCTTATTTACTAAGTCTTTTGTACACTCTAGTATATACACTTTCATCTATAGCATAATTAACTGTGTATCTATACATAAGGAACATTACTAAGGAAGATCAAGAACAGAGCTTGACTCCCTTGCAACCGGCTTCTACTTGTTCTACAAATGGGGAAGTGGACTACAAAGGACTCAACAAGAATGTCACACTCACGATCTACCACATGCCCTAGAGTGTAGAGTGCATCCACAGGTAAATAATATTTAAGCACCACGCTTACATAAAGTCAACCACTTAACTCACTCGAGTACTGAGCTAAGTGCTTTGCGAACATATGCATAAATTCATCATCAATGATGACTATATCAAGTATATTACCAAAGTAGATGAGGAACATAATAGATAGAAACATAGTATTGAAGTAGCACAAAGTCACAAAATATATGGAGATACAATGGCTTTACCAGCCTCCAGATGGTGAGTTTGGAATCCTGAGCAATAGCCCAACTCTACTTAAATCTTGCTAGCTATCCTATACTAGAACTTGAAGAATTGGATCTCTATTCTCTTCTCTCTAGAAACCCTAATTTCTGATCTAATCTTGACTTATGCAATTCTGCCTAAGGGAGAGGGGGTAGAGGCTAGTATATATAGGCAGGAGCATCAATTTTGAACCCTCGGATCAAACCCACTTGAAAGAATGGTGGATATGCAATCCTTAAGGCAGTGGAGAACCAACATGTGAAGATGGAGGTTGATAGGTGGGCCCTGGGACCAGCTGGTCTACAGGTGGGACCGGTCGATCCCACCTGGAGGTCTCTCGTCGTCATCTTCGGTGTCGAGTACTCTGGTGTCCTCTGGAACCTTCTGGTGCTAGTTACGTCGCGGATAATCTTGATTAAATTTGACGATTTGATCCACCTTGATGGTTTTCTGGATAAACCCTACTGAAAATATAGATTCACCAAAACTCATGAAAATTGTTAGTTTAAACCCCTAAGTCTATGTTGGTGATCATTTTTACTCATTTATTCAAGTTACATTAATGGTTCATGATGGATGAAAACTACCATCAACAAACTCCCCTAAGCTTAACCTTTGCCTGTTTGTGAGTAATGCCAAACTTAGTAATGGATCATGAGTTGCTACAATGTTTTCACTCCTCAAAAGTTCTCATGCATTCAAACAAGAATTCTGCTCTAGATTAGAACAAACTGATCTGACTTTCCAACTTACCCATATTACCTTTAACCATGGGGCTTGTAGCCTTCACTTGGGTCTTGAGCAATTAAAAAACAAAATGATCAAGTCAAGCACTATGTCTCAGGTTCTTTGTTCAACCATTATTCTAGAGTTTTTTGCAAATTTTTTTAAATAAAATTCAGAGATTCCATTGTATGACACTCAAATCTCTAAAAATATGTCATATTTGTGGATCCTCACCAAGGCAATAATAATGTTATGTCTTTCTCCCTACAACTAAAGCTTATGTGGAGCGCATAGGAATGGTGATAACATGAAAGAGCATACTTGCAATACATATATTGTAAAGTCAAACAACGGATCCAAAGAGAGTTAAGTCATACAATCAAATCAAGATGTGCATGTGTGTGGAATATATGGTGGCTAGACTAATTATACTATGCTCCTTGAAAACTTATCTCTCTTTTGCAACTTGAAAATAATTGCAAGAAAACATGGGCTACTTATTCTTCATTTTTTTAGGTGGGCATTTAAGTTCCTATTGTTTTCAACGTCTTGGACACTTGTCCATTTTTTCAATACTTTCTTTTCATCTTTTTTATCAATAACTCTTGCATAGCCCATGCCTCTTCTCTACAAAAAAAAAACTTTTGAGAGATAGCAACAAGAACTTGGAGCATTTTATTTGGTGGAAAACCCATCAAACATATTTTTGGTGTTTACTCCTAGTGTAAGAGTAAAACATTTTTTTCGGTGCCTACCCCTAGTTGTAGGAGTAGTGCATATGTGGGTGGTGTGTACGTGATCTTAATTTTAAGAGCATGACAAACCTCTCATAAGGATCAACAAAGCTTGACCAAACTCAATTCAAAACAAGTAGCATTTATGAGTGGTAGTTTTCCTAGCCTAAAAAGAAGCTTGTTTGGCTTCGGTAGAAATTCAAGCTTTGTCATATAGGAACTCATCATGTTGTATTTTTATGTTTTTTTCAAAAGAAATCTCCAGAACTTAGTATCACTTGGAACAAGATAAATAGTAGCTTAGACCTTCTCATATCATATCTGTTAATTACCTAGACTTAGATCAAGCATATGCTACCCACGAGTTTCAAGTTCAGAGCAAATTCTCTTGTCAAAACAGTCACATCCAAAAATTGGGAGAATTCAAGGCCCACAACTAGGTACTTGAAAAGAATTATAATAGAGCAACTATTCATCATTTCCATCATGACACATCATCTTCAAGTTCTTTTTATTTATTCATCCCTTAAATCAGAAATTAAACCAAACTTTATACACACTTTTTTATTTGTTTTTCAATTTTTTTAGATCACATCTTACTAATATATATAAAAGATAAAGACAAATTTTTATTTTGTTTTTGGTTATGCAATTTTTTTAATAGACAGACAACAACAACAAAGCTTTTAAGTCCCAAACAAGTTGGGGTAGGCTAGAGTTGAAACTCAGCAGAAGCCATCAAGGTTCAGGCATGTGAATAGTTGTTTACCAAGCACTCCTATCTAAGGCTAAGTCTTTGGGTATATTCCATCCTTTCAAGTCTCCTTTTATTGCCTCTACCCAAGTCAACTTTGATCTTCCTCTAAGTCTCTTCACGTTACTATCCTGGCTTAGGATTCCATTATGCACATGTAGCACCCGGTTTTAAGAACAAAACCAGATACGCACCATATGTGAGCCCAGGAAGTTAATTCTTACATATAGCTACAAATAAAGGTAATATCAAAAGACAATGCTTAAATACATAGCGTAATAGTATAAAGACTACAACCTCAGAGTATAGACAGCGGAAAGATCACTCCATTCTTCAAGCGAAGACTCCAAATCCATAGGGACAACTGACTCATTGATCACAAGCCTAATTCCTCCAAACTCTAGCAATCTGGTACCCATCCGGGATTTTTATCTAAATAATTGAAAATAAAGCAAGCATAAGTACATGTCGTACTCAACAAATATAACATGGGGATCATGAGGCTCAAAAAACTGATACTGGTTTAACTGTGATTAGCTTTTAATGAGTCATGATTTTAGCATCGGAGTAGCAACAAGTTTATCTCAAGCCCATAAACACATGATCAGGTAAACATGAATAATGAATAGCATAAACAATTAACCATTAGTGAGCATCTTCATCATCAGTATCATCTGTGTTCATCATCTATTCCGTAAATGTTCCAAAGCCGCTCGTGACCGTGAGCACGGCTGATATACCAGTTTACACTCTGCAGAGGTTGTACACTTTCACTGTGAGTCGTGATTTACCCTTTCACCCGAGGTAGCTAATCCCTTGACCCACTTCCAAGGAAGGTTGGCAGGGTTCAATATGAAGCCTTTCAAAGGTTTGTCTAACAAGTTAGGGCCATTAGATTCACTCGGCAAACAGATATAGGAACCCCCCTATCGAATGGCACAATTTCATCACGGCTATACACATAAGAGTAGAGGCTATCCTATACCGGACTCGTCAAGCCATTCTTATGCCAATAAAGGTAACCACTAACAAGCTAGAAAATGTCCTCATACTAAGCTAAAGCCAGAGCCATGTAGCCCTCATAGCTGTACTGTAAGTTCCGGATGATCACTTACAGATAAGTCCTTAGGAAGAGGAATCTAGAGCACCATAAAAATAGCCCAATGCCCTAGCCCCCTTGTTCCATGTTGCTAAAAAGCATCTTTTAATGTTTATTGCATATTACATTAGTCAAGTTACAAGATCATGGTTGTAGTTGAGCACTAGCACCAAACTACCCAATGCATATCCCAAAGGTGTCAAGGTACAAGTCCAAAAGACTAGGATATCCTTAGTGATAGTCAAGGTAGACACATGCAATATGAATTAAGTGATTAAAGGTGTATAGGACAACAAGGAAGATCCCATGCTATACTTGCCTTAAAACACCAATCCTTCGATAAGCTTTAATCTTCAATGTTCTTCTTCTTTTTCTTCTTGATCACCACGTATATCTCACCGACCGGACGAAATCATAAAGCACCACACAAGCATCCATACAATCATACACGAAGCAAACAATAGATCTAAATTAGACCAGTACACCAAACATAAAATCAAGATGAAAAGTTTGTAAAACGAATCTACGTCTCACTACGAACACACAGACGCGAAAAGCACTCTAATCGGAGCTACGGTGAAAAACATACATCTACCAAAAGATCTGCTCATAAAACTATTAGCTTTATGTGTTTTATTTATATAAAAGCATATATAAGATATTTTATAGAGATTATAATTTAAGTCAAATTTAGATTTGATTTATAAAACTAAAGTGAAACGAATCATATTCTATTTATAAAATCCAGTTGCATAATTATTAATCAAGATATGATTTAAACCATGAAATTTTAGAAATAGTAATATGGTAACCACTGTTACTAACGCGTAGATCTCGTCGATATGAATCTAATGCAACTTGAATGGGTCAAAACGGATCTAAAACACAAAAGATATGAAATAAACAAGATTTCCTTTATTAAAATAATAGATTAAATCTAATCACGAATTTTAAAAGTTGAAAACCTACTTAACAGTAGTATTAACATGTAGATTATGAAATTACGAACCTAACGCAATTTGAACGGGTCAAATCGGAGTTAAAACGGAAAAGTTATGGCTAAAACAAAATCAGTGGCAAATCTGTAAATAGCTGAAGACGTATTTTAGACTTAACCGAAACAAAATGGGCTTTCAAATGAAGAAAACAAAATCTGTAAACATGTTTTGGACTGCGGGTTTATTTTCCGAAAATACAGGGTCTCTTTAGCAAAAAGAACAGCGAAGGGGTATGATTTAATCTAGTCCATCGATTTAAAAACGGATGGCTCAAGATGATGCGTATTTCTATTGTATTTCTGGATTTGTTTTTGTAAATGAAAACGGCCACAATAAAGCATGACGTGGGAGATGATGTCATCAAGCTAACAACCAAATTTAATCACGATAACGCATCACATGCATGGCTCTCGGCCAGTGGCGCCATGGCCGGTGACCAGAGCTCGTTGGAGCTCGGTAAAAACATACGATGAATGGATAAAGAAGATAGCTCGCATTGATCTAGAAGAGACGGAGTAGAATTTTGAATAAAGAAATAGCTGACACATGACCAAGTATATGTAGACAAGGCGTGTAGACGTATATCATACATGCAAAAGCAGCATGCAGCAGAGTAGTCAACGTAGAGAGGAAGGCATGGAGATGCTCACCATGGAACATAGGCAGCATCGTTGATGGCCCTGTGAAGATCATGCAGGATGAGAAGAAGGCAGCAGCTGAAATTTCATGCACGAGGTCGTGTGCCTCCATTAGTGGTTCTGCAGCTGCCGGCGGCCAAGGCGACCGACTTAGCACTTGCAGATGGCAGCAGCTGAGTCTCTCCCATTAGAACAATGCTGGCTTCAAAAACTTATTTTGCAAGGATAACATGGACATGATAACAGCATAAACGCTTTGATCAATAAAGTAGTGGACAAGGAGGTGGCGCTAACCTTTTATTAATCGGACAGGAGTCTGCTACCGATATCTCAGTGTAGTCGCTGATGGACAGGTTCTGGGCAACAAAAGATTTGCAGGATTAAAACAGCAGAGAGATGACTTTGTGCTTGCTTGTGAGTGCACCATACATGAACATGGACACTACGGCTTGCAAGCTTGATAGCTGTGTTAAAACACCAGCATGCATCAAGCGACAGCGAGACGACGATGTACAATAGCTGGTTTGCTCGGCTGCTATCCAAGCTTTGGACAGAGCCCTGTAACAGATAGACGAGGTACGTCTGCCATGTAACAAACAGCAGGTGTAAACTGAAGATTGGATTTATGTATGAATAGAACATGACTGAGATGGTTCGTGGGCCTGTGCTTACCATGTCTTGGTACGAACAGCGGCGGCGTGCGGCGGCGACCACGACGGCGAGGGAAAGAGGAGAAAAATATAATTTACTACACGAGGGATTTTCCAAACTAGGGTCTCCCCATACGATAGTTTTGGTGTGCTTTGCCCAAGGGTTTGGTTGATATATATAGGGAGAAAAACTTTCCACATCCACGTCAACTAGCGATATGGTACTAATTGATGTTACACCCTCCACATTTACTAATGGGCCTAAATAATCATTAAAGCCCATTAGTAAATAAATGCATGGGCCTTTAGGATTATTGCACATGGGATTTGACCATTGGGAAAAATGAGAAATTTATTATTTTCGGAATTAATTAATTTCGTGGATAAAACAATTCTAGAAAAGTTCAGAATTAATATTTAAGCCACGAAAAACACTCTGAGACCTCCGAAAATTTGTGGGAAAATTCTCAGAGACAATTTGGAATATGATGAACCCAAATAAAATATTTGGAGCTCATAAAAATATTGTTGGGAACTTGGAATATAAAGATTAAGGTGAATTGGGTAGGAATTAAATTCTAGAAAGATGCTGGAAAATTTCTAGAGATAGATATTCATCTCATAAACGTATAAAAAACACACATTTTGCACATAGAAACACGAGGTGCGACCGGCATGAATGCAACAAACATGTTTCTACCTTATGATAAATTTTGAATTAATGATTTTTTTTTATTTTCCTATGTTTTCATGTGCACAAAAATTCAAAAATAAATCATTTTAACTCTATTTTCAAAAGTGGCAAATTTTGGGGTGTTACAATTCTACCCCCTTAAGATGAATCTCATCCCCGAGATTCGGAAGATGTCGACTAGGAGATAGGGATACTTTGTTCTTGGTTTCTTCTTTACTTCCTCGTGTAGTTCGATCGTCCTGATAAGAATTCTGTCTTACTTTGCATACCTATGAATCTTACTCCAAGTCACTAATCAAACTGATTCCAAGATTCTGGTAGATACTCCTAACAACGCTCAGGTAATTCCAATCACTAGGCCACCTTTCCTTTAATACTAATTCTCTTTTCTTAAAATATCCACCTTTCGAGGAAGCCTAACGAACCTCTTGCCAGAAGGAGATTCTACCACCAATCTTCAAAACATTAACGTTTTCGGCTAAGTTGCTCGATATGGGAATACAACTCTTAGTCCTTGGTGTCACCCAAACCTTCTTAGCATGATTCTCCATTGCTAAGGGCATCGGCTGCGACTTCTACTTCTCCAAGGTATAGCACTTTTTCAAGTCATAATCAATCTCATTCCAACGAGGATATCACAAGCTCAAGACCAACTTAGTAAAGATGTCCTGCAGATTCTTGTGACCCTCCTAAATGTCACTTTTACTTCCAAGAAGATATTACTTCCATGCTCCATAATGGATAACACCAAATGCATGTTAGGTAGTTTAACTCACGCTTCCTTAGTTGACTTAATGAACAAGCCACTACTTTTCTTTCCATATAAGGACACATTCCACACCTTTACAAGATGCATTCAGGTGGATATGAAGCTCTTATCCTGATTTGACGAAGCTAATACTCTCTTCGTGGACTCCATCAGACACTTAGCTGAGGTCTCTTGATCCAAACTAACTTGAAAACTTCTCTGGTAGCTCTACCAAAATCTTGATGATCCTGGTTAAACCTTTGTTGAACCCTTAACCAAACCTCATTGAAACTCTAAGTTTCTCTCATATCTTTGGGTACCACCACGCTTCTGTTGCGCAAACTAGAACGTAGGACACTTCATCTTGCAAATTCTCACTTGGCTACCCCCCTTAAGAAAAATAAACTAGGGGACACCAAGCACAGCTTGCATATTCTTTTAGATAAGCTAACTAGTATGAAGACATTCTGACATCCCAATGATACTCTCGCATATGAGCAGGAACAAGAAATTTGGAATTCCTCGCGAGCAGAAAAACAGCAGCGCAGTAAAACAATTGTAACTCTCATTCTGTTAATCCAATGAAGTTGTAGCTTATACCGTTGGAAAGATTATAAAATTCTTCACAACTTCCTTATAGAACACTTTTCCAAATTCTGCAGTTAACTTGGTCAAAAACTGTGCACAACAGAAACTGTTCCAGGTTCCAAACAGCACAGACACATCGCCTTGTGATTTTCATATCTCCATAACCAAAATAGCTAATAGGGTTATTCTTACGCTCAGAGAAAGATATTGAAGTCCACTATTGTCTAGAATTTTCTCATGATTTTTGGTTCTCCAGGAATAGAGATATAAGCTGAAGAATGCAGACTGCTCCGAAAAGACAAGATAGAGAAAATAGAAGAAAACCAAAACCCGACTCTTTATTTCACTAATCCTTATGCCTTAGGCCTATACACTAAATGATTTTGTGGGGACACCCAACAAGATCATTGCAATCATTACAAAAATCCAAAACAAGCATAAGCATAATGATAGTTCAACAAGCAATAATGGTGCACAACTCAATTATTGACTCAACTTGTGATACTATCGTCCTTGTTGAATTAGGGGTAACAATCCTAAGACATATCTTCAGATTATGCAAGAAGGTGATGAGAAACAGTTCTAAAAACATATCAAATCAAGGAGTGAAGATGAGAACAAAGACTTTAAAATAAGCACCAAGGTAGAGATGAATAGCAAGAGTAGAGATATAGTAGAGAGGAAAATATCAAGATTTATAGAACAAAGATTTTATAGCAATTTCAAAACCATAAGACGGCCAATTTCTAACTAGACTTACGTCCTACAGTCAGCATTGCTCTGATACCACTCTGTAGCACCCAGTTTTAAGAACAAAACCAGATACACACCATATGTGAGCCCAGGAAGTCAATTCTCACATATAGCTACAAATAAAGGTAATATCAAAAGACAATGCTTAAATACATAGCATAATAGTATAAAGATTACAACCGCAGAGTATAGACAGCGGAAAGACCACTCCATTCTTCAGGCGAAGACTCCAAATCCACAGGGACAACTGACTGGTTGATCACAAGCCTAATTCCTCCAAACTCTAGCAATCTAGTACCCATCCAGGATTTTTATCCAAATAATTGAAAATAAAGCAAGCGTAAGTACATGTCGTACTCAAAAAATATAACATGGGGTTCATGAGGCTCAAAAGACTGATACTGGTTTAACTATGATTAGCTTTTAATGAGTCATGATTTTAGTATAGGAGTAGCAACAAGTTTATCTCAAGCCCATAAACACATGATCAAGTAAACATGAATAATGAATAGCATAAACAATTAACCATTAGTGAGCATCTTCATCATCAGTATCATCTGTGTTCATCATCTATTCCGTAAATGTTCCAAGGCCGCTCGTGACCATGAGCACGGCTGATATACCAGTTTACACTCTGCAGAGGTTGTACACTTTCACTGTGAGTCGTGATTTACCCTTTCGCCCGAGGTAGCTAATCTCTTGACCCACTTCCAAGGAAGGTCAGCAGGGTTCACTATGAAGCCTTTCAAAGGTTCGTCTAACAAGTTAGGGCCATTAGATTCACTCGACAAACAGATATAGGAACCCCCCTGTCGAATGGCACAATTCCATCACGGCTATACACATAAGAGTAGAGGCTATCCTATACCCGACTCGTTAAGCCATTCTTATGCCAATAAAGGTAACCACTAACAAGCTAGAAAAGGTAACCACTAACAAGCTAGAAAAGGTCCTCATACTGAGCTAAAGCCAGAGCCATGTAGCCCTCACAGCTATACTGTAAGTCCCGGATGATCACTTACAGATAAGTCCTTAGGGAGAGGAATGTAGAGCACCATAAAAACAGCCCAATGCCCTAGCCCCCTTGTTCCATGTTGCTAAAAAGCATCTTTTAATGTTTATTGCATATTACATTAGTCAAGTTACAAGATCATGGTTATAGTTGAGCACTAGCATTAAACTACCCAATGCATATCCCAAAGGTGTCAAGGTACAAGTCCAAAAGACTCGGATATCCTTAGTGGTAGTCAAGGTAGACACATGCAATATGAATTAAGTGATTAAAGGTGTATAGGACAACAAGGAAGATCCCATGCTATACTTGCCATAAAACACCGATCCTTCGATAAGCTTTAATCTTCAATGTTCTTCTTCTTTTTCTTCTTGATCACCACGTATATCTCACCGACCGGACGAAATCATAAAGCACCACACAAGCATCCATACAATCATACACGAAGCAAACAATAGATCTAAATTAGACCAGTACACCAAACATAAAATCAAGATGAAAAGTTTGTAAAAGAGATAAATGCACTGTAGGTCCATCAACTTTTTGTGCTGTGTCATTCAAGTCCATTAACTTTGAAAGTGCAGGTTTGGGTACATGAACTTTTAAGTTGTGCCATTCAGGTCCAAATCTGTCCGTTTAGGGATTAGATCCTACGTGGCAATGCATGACAACACCATAGGTCATGTGAGCAGCACGTGAGGGCCCTTTGCCATTCGTTTTTTTTGCCGATAGCCCCCTATGCTTTCCATTCCCTCACTCTTCACCCCTTCCTCTCCCTTCCCTTCGAAGACATCGTCTTCAGACGACGCTGGGGCGTTGGGTGGGACGACGGAGGCGGCGGGTGGTCGACCGACGCCGACATAGCCGGTGGAGGCGGTGAAGATTGTGCGGGGTGGTGGTGCCGAGCGCTGACTGCCGCGCAGATCGTGGCCGGTCGGCGCGATGGTGGCCTCTTTTGTGACCACTGGGGGCATGGGCGCCACAGTATGGTGAATTCTTCGATGTCATGAACTCTGAAATCGGTTGGTTTATGAGGTATTTCTTACGTCGATTAGGTCGCTTGTTGCAGAAAATATCTTATTTTGTCGGCTAGGGTTTCATGTATTGGTCATTTATGCTGTAGATTTTGGGGTTTTCTTCTGTAGGCACTGATGATGAAGAATTCTCAGTGGAAATGCATCATGGGGGGTGCTTTGTTTCTCAAGGGTTAAACAAATCCTATCCGGGTGGAAGAGTTAGTTGGTTTGACCACGTAGAAGTTGCTAAATGGTCTCCTCTTTTCATAGAGCAACTTGTTTTTAAGTTACACTACCCAAAAACTCCAAACATGAAGGTGTTCTGGCTGCTACCTGGGAAGAATCTTTCAAATGGGTTGAGATTGATTTGGTCTGACACAGACACAATGGTAATGTCCTCATTAGTTCACAAATTTAAGAATTTTGTGCTGTATTTGGACCATGATGACAACCTTTCTGGAATGCCTTGGGATGACAATGTTGCAAACCCATTGAACTCACCTCCCAAGGTTTTTAGTCCTATGAAGACTATGCATATGGACAATGCAGATAGTGGGAGGGTTGGTGATAACAGTGGAGAGGACCCTAATTTTGGTGATGGCAGAGATGATGACAGTGCTGATGATAACAGTGAAGAGGACCCTGATTTTGTTGATTCTGACTACGAACTGGATGCAGATGAAGGGACAGCTAATGTCCAGGTTCTACAACAGCTGTGAAGTGTTCAATAGTTATATCTTGGAGGCAAGGGAGATGCCAATTCTTAGTATGCTAGTGCAGATCAAGGGACAGCTAATGTCCAGGTTCTACAAAAAACAGAGGGAGGTGGGAGAAGAGTGGCAGGGACCCATCTGTACTAAGATAAAGAAGATAATTAATAGGAACATAGAATGGGCCAATACATGTTATGCAATGCCTGCTGGACAGGGCATATTCCAGGTACAAGATAGGGACTATAGGTTCATAGTGGACATCAATATGAAGACTTGTGATTGCAGAAGGTGGGACCTCACTGGAATCCCTTGCTCTCATGCAATTTCATGCTTGAGGCATGAAAGGATCACACCAGAGTCAGTTGTTCCTGAGTGTTACTCTTCCAATAGCTATCTCAGTGCTTATGGCCACAATGTGTGGCCATGTAAAGACAAGAGCACATGGCAGAAAGTTGGAGGCAATGTAATTCTACCACCAGTATATGTGAAGAAAGTTGGAAGGCCTCCTAAATCAAGGAAGAAGCAGCCATCTGAGGTACAAGGTAGTCATGGACCAAGGTTGACAAAGCATGGAATTCAAATGACATGTAGATACTGTGGAGACAAAGGACATAACAGGGCTACATGTAGCATGAGAAAGGCTGGACTTCCACCCAAGACACCTGCACAGAGGAGCCAAACTTCTATGCCAATTGAAACTGAAGAGGTTTTTGAGGAAGCTGCAACTGAAGATTATAGTGACATGCCAATGATGCCAGTTCAAACTGCTATGCCAGTGATTAGTCAGGTAACTGCTCATGTTTAGCACATTGTACTAGTATGTCTTATCTAAGTTATTAAATATATGTTATAGGTTTCCATGTTTGAAGAAACTGACATGCCAATGATGTCCCAGTTATCAAGTACCATGATGTCCCAGATGCAAGCAGAGGTTAGTGTCACTGTCATTTAATTCCTCCAGATCACCCAACATCTTATTCAAACTAATCATCTCCATTCTCAGTCATCACAGAGTAGATTACTAGAAAAAGAACCACTTCCATTTTCAAGCTTCATATTGTCTAACCAACCAGCAGCTAGGCCAGTTCCACCCACTACTGCAACACAGGCTGGGAGATCAAGGTCCACTACTGTGAAGAAAACAACTGCTACAAAGAAGACTGCGGCTAGCAAGAAGAAAACATCCCACAAGAAGGTTTCTGCTGCAATGAACAATCCTGATGGTGCTGTTGGTTGAAGAGGACAAGTAATGATGTGTGTGAAATTGTAAATCATGCAAAAACTCTAAGTGCATGTTCTTCTTTTCTGCCTTTTGTACAGCAGAAAGATGACCTTTTGGTTAGGTATAAGTATGTGAATGACATGTATGCTTTGGTTGCAAAACAATGCTGCAGTTCACTGGAATGATATCAAAGCATCTTTGGATTATCAGTTCATATTCTGTGTACACTCTATGCTTGTTGAAATCAGTTTGGATTTCTTTCATTTTTCAAGATGAGAAAAAAAATTGCAAAATCACATTCACATTTTAGACAATACACCTTCAAATTGCATAGAACTTCATAACTTAGTCATTCATCCGTACACATTCAGACCTTAATGCTGATTACAACCAGGATCAAGAACAGCAACAAGGTAATACATAGAGCCATGAAACAAGTCAGTTGCATCAACCTAACTAAGTTGTCACCAGTTCTAACCAAGGTTTTCAAATGTTTCACAATATCAGCATCAACAACAATGCCTCTTTCCTTCTTCATCCCTACGACTGCTTCCTGCTCCTTGGATTCCACAACTTGCTCGGTAATGGAGGCACTTGCTTGCTCCTGTGGCATCAGATGCTGACGAAATCCCATGCCCTCCATCTTCAAAGAATCAACATGTTCGATATACTCCTTCTCCCATTTGAAAAAGGGACAGCCCAAGCCTTTGCGCTACAAGCAAGAGGAAAGGATCAATCTTCACTGCAAACTGCAATGTAAACACCTAGTCGAATCAAAACAGTTTCAATCTCACCTTGTGGGCCAGGCAACAGTAGAAAACCTCACCGTCGCTCCAGGGTTGCTTCGAAATACGCCGAACCACCTGCCACTTGTGGCATTCTGTGCACCTAATCAGTGGAACATCACCTGGTTTATCCAGATCTGCAGCGGAGGAGCTCGAATCTTGAGGGAACATCGGCGTCGCCTCCATCGTCCCACCCAGCGCCCCGGCGTCGTCTGAAGACGATGTCTTTGAAGGGAAGGGAGAGGAAGGGGTGAAGAGTGAGGGAATGGAAAGCATAGGGGGCTATCGGCAAAAAAACGAATCGCAAAGGGCCCTCACGTGCTGCTCACATGATCTATGGTGTTGTCATGCATTGCCACGTAGGATCTAATCCCTAAACGGATAGATTTGGACCTGAATGACACAACTTAAAAGTTCATGTACCCAAACCTGCACTTTCAAAGTTAATGGACTTGAATGACACAGCACAAAAAGTTGATGGACCTACAGTGCATTTATCTCTAAAATGAATCTACGTCTCACTACGAACACACAGACGTGAAAAGCACTCTAATCGGAGCTACGGTGAAAAACATACATCTACCGAAAGATCTGCTCATAAAACTATTAGCTTTATGTGTTTTATTTATATAAAAGCATATATAAGATATTTTATAGAGATTATAATTTAAGTCAAATTTAGATTTGATTTATAAAACTAAAGTGAAACGAATCATATTCTATTTATAAAATCCAGTTGCATAATTATTAATCAAGATATGATTTAAACCATGAAATTTCAGAAAT
Organism: Miscanthus floridulus; assembly: GCF_019320115.1. Taxonomy (NCBI): domain Eukaryota; kingdom Viridiplantae; phylum Streptophyta; class Magnoliopsida; order Poales; family Poaceae; genus Miscanthus; species Miscanthus floridulus. The sequence goes on along the minus strand of NC_089594.1, from coordinate 43,480,878 downwards.
AGTAATATGGTAACCACTGTTACTAACGCGTAGATCTCGTCGATATGAATCTAACGCAACTTGAATGGGTCAAAACGGATCTAAAACACAAAAGATATGAAATAAACAAGATTTCCTTTATTAAAATAATAGATTAAATCTAATCACGAATTTTAAAAGTTGAAAACCTACTTAACAGTAGTATTAACTTGTAGATTATGAAATTACGAACCTAACGTAATTTGAACGGGTCAAATCGGAGTTAAAACGGAAAAGTTATGGCTAAAACAAAATCAGTGGCAAATCTGTAAATAGCTGAAGACGTATTTTAGACTTAACCGAAATAAAATGGGCTTTCAAATGAAGAAAACAAAATCTGTAAACATGTTTTGGACTGCGGGTTTATTTTCCGAAAATACAGGGTCTCTTTAGCAAAAAGAACAGCGAAGGGGTATGATTTAATCTGGGCCATCGATCTAAAAACGGATGGCTCAGGATGATGCGTATTTCTATTGTATTTCTAGATTTGTTTTTGTAAATGAAAACGGCCACAATAAAGCATGACGTGGGAGATGATGTCATCAAGCTAACAACCAAATTTAATCACGATGACGCATCACATGCATGGCTCTCGGCCAATGGCGCCATGGCCGGTGACCAGAGCACGTCGGAGCTCGGTAAAAACATACGATGAATGGATAAAGAAGATAGCTCGCATTGATCTAGAAGAGAGGGAGTAGAATTTTGAATAAAGAAATAGCTGACGCATGACCAAGTATATGTAGACAAGGCATGTAGACGTATATCATACATGCAAAAGCCGCATGCAGCAGAGTAGTCAACGTAGAGAGGAAGGCATGGAGATGCTCACCATGGAACATAGGCAGCATCGTTGATGGCCCTGTGAAGATCATGCAGGACGAGAAGAAGGCAGCAGCTGGAATTTCATGCACGCGGTCGTGTGCCTCCATTAGTGGTTCTGCAGCTGCCGGCGGCCAAGGCGACCGACTTAGCACTTGCAGATGGCAGCAGCTGAGTCTCTCCCATCAGAACAATGCTGGCTTCAAAAGATGACTTATTTTGCAAGGATAACGTGGACATGATAACAGCATAAACGCTTTGATCAATAAAGTAGTGGACAAGGAGGTGGCGCTAACCTTTTATTAATCGGACAGGAGTCTGCTACTGATATCTCAGTGTAGTCGCTGATGGACAGGTTCTGGGCAACAAAAGATTTGCAGGATTAAAACAGCAGAGAGATGACTTTGTGCTTGCTTGTGAGTGCACCATACATGAACATGGACACTACGGCTTGCAAGCTTGATAGCTGTGTTAAAACACCAGCATGCATCAAGCGACAGCGAGACGGCGATGTACAATTGCTGGTTTGCTCGGCTGCTATCCAAGCTTGTGGACAGAGCCCTGTAACAGATAGACGAGGTACGTCTGCCATGTAATAAAAAGCAGGTGTAAACTGAAGATTGGATTTATGTATGAATAGAACATGACTGAGATGGTTCGTGGGCCTGTGCTTACCATGTCTTGGTACGAATGGCGGCGGCGTGCGGCAGCGACGGCGAGGGAAAGAGGAGAAAAATATAATTTACTACACGGGAGATTTCCCAAACTAGAGGCTCCCCATACGATAGTTTTGGTGTGCTTTACTTAAGGGTTTGGTTGATATATATAGGGAGAAAAACTCCCCACATCCACGTCAACTAGCGATATGGTACTAATTGATGTTACACCCTCCACATTTACTAATGGGCCTAAATAATCATTAAAGCCCATTAGTAAATAAATGCATAGGCTTTGAGCGTTGAGAAAAATGAGAAATTTATTATTTTCGGAATTAATTAATTTCATGGATAAAACAATTCTAGAAAAATTCAGAATTAATATTTAAGCCACGAAAAACACTCCGAGACCTCCAAAAATTTAGGGAAAATTCTCAGAGACAATTTGGAACATGATGAACCCAAATAAAATATTTGGAGCTCATAAAAATATTGTTGGGAACTTGGAACATAAAGATTAAGGTGAAGGGGGTAGGAATTAAATTCCAGAAGCTGGAAAATTCCTAGAGATAGATATTCGTCTCATAAACGTATAAAAAACACACATTTTGCACATAGAAATACGAGGTGCGACCGGCATGAATGCAACAAACATGTTTTTACCTTATGATAAATTTTGAATTAATGATTTTTTTTTATTTTCCTATGTTTTCATGTGCACAAAAAATTCAAAAATAAATCATTTTAACTCTATTTTCAAAAGTGGCAAATTTTGGGGTATTACAATTCTACCCCCTTAAGATGAATCTCGTCTCCGAGATTCGGAAGATGTCGACTAGGAGATAGGGATACTTCGTTCTTGGTTTCTTCTTTACTTCCTCGTGTAGTTCGATCATCCTGATAAGAATTCTGTCTTACTTTGCATACCTATGAATCTTACTCCAAGTCACTTATCAAACTGATTCCAAGATTCTGGTAGATACTCCTAACAACGCTCAGGTAATTCCAATCACTAGGCCACCTTTCCTTTAATACTAATTCTCTTTTCTTAAAATATCCACCTTTCGAGGAAGCCTAACGAACCTCTTGCCAGAAGGAGATTCTACCACCAATCTTCAAAACATTAACGTTTTCGGCTAAGTTGCTCGATATGGGAATACAACTCTTAGTCCTTGGTGTCACCCAAACCTTCTTAGCATGATTCTCCATTGCTAAGGGCATCGGCTGCGACTTCTACTTCTCCAAGGTATAGCACTTTTCCAAGTCATAATCAATCTCATTCCAACGAGGATATCACAAGCTCAAGACCAACTTAGTAAAGATGTCCTGTAGATTCTTGTGACCCTCCTAAATGTCACTTTTACTTCCAAGAAGATATTACTTCCATGCTCCATAATGGATAACACCAGATGCATGTTAGGTAGTTTAACTCACGCTTCCTTAGTTGACTTAATGAACAAGCCACTACTTTTCTTTCCATATAAGGACACATTCCACACCTTTACAAGATGCATTCAAGTGGATATGAAGCTCTTATCCTAATTTGACGAAGCTAATACTTAGGTTTTACTTCAACCTCTTCGTGGACTCCATTAGACACTTAGCTGAGGTCTCTTGATCCAAACTAATTGAGGCGGACAGGGAAATAGATAGGAGTTGATTTCCTTTTCTGTATTTATTAGAATATGATTCATGTAAGAGTCACGTATTTCCTTAGGTATGGATTTGGTGTCCTAGTTATGTTTGGTTATGTCTCTTTAGATTAGGGTATAAATATAGATTGAAGGGCAATGTAAAAGATATATCAATCAATATCAAAACCAATTTTTACTCCCATTTGCATCTACTTACTTTTCGGCGACTTCGTCAATTTGCACATTTTTCTTTTTACGAGTTCTCATTGATTCGGCGAGTTGCATCGCAGTGCAACCCTCGGCAATTCTCGAGTTCCGCGTGAGTACCTCTTGGCCGTGACTTCTAGGCGTATCGCTATTGTCAGGACCAAAGTGCTCGTATCTTCATCCTTGTCGATTAACAGGTCAAATCAACTGGCACGCTTTGGATATCGATTCGGGTATTAGCCCTTTGTATTTGTAGATCCACTTTTGCATCAACACATCTTTTGGCACGCTCGGTGGGACCAATCAATCCGATCAATATGTTCAATTCCGAGATCAATTCAGAGAACATTATCACGGTATCAGAAGAAGATCTTCAGGAAGAGCAGAGGCAGGCTATGGAAAAAGCTATAGAAGAATACAGGCAGCTTTGTCTGAAATCGTTTAGCCTGAACAAGAGTGGACAAGTCATCCAGAAGCAAGATTTGTCGTTGCCTCGGCAGGTTACCTTTGACTGCAATCCTGGTAAACTTCAAGAGATGGTTAATTCTGTAGTAAATCATGCTTTAATTAATCATTCCAATGTGTTGTCCAATACTGTTCATAATGCTGTGGTTCAAACTCTCAAAGAAGGACAAACGGCACCGCATTATGTTGGGCCTGCCAATCATCAACCAGAGCCGGTATCTGTTAATACTCCATCGGCTCCCTCGGCCGTTGTGGGTACAGAAGTTACTTCTCCTCCAGTATCGGCAGGCTTACCTAATATTCAATCTACACCAATACGATCAGATCCAGTACTACCAGGAGGACGAGTTCAGCTTAATACAGATCTATCGACATCAGCTATGTCAGGCCCTGTGTCTTAGAATAGCCAGATTCCTGCTAATTGGTGGGGATATGGTATGCCTCCGGAGTCCTCTGCTTTCAATCCTGGGTTACCTCAAGTATTTGACGCAGTAGGAAAAGCTCCTATACCATCGGCTGTTTCGCCGATGGCTCAAGTGCCTCAATATGCCACAGCAACTACTGTGCAACCAACTCTAGGAGGTTTCCAGATGCCTTTGGTTCAAACACCCAATTCAAGTCCATCGGTAAGCTTACTGCCGATGCAGCAGAAAGCTCCGGCTATGAGTCAAACTGGGGTTCAGTTCATGCCTCAAGCTGGTTATAATTATCCAACAATGTCAGCAAATTACCAGCCATCGGTAAGTTTTGTACCGATGAGTTCTAATAATAGTTGGCCAGGACAGTTACCTGTTCAACATACAGTTCGGCAAAATCAACAAGTTGCAGGGGTTCAACAAAGTCATATGCAAGCCAGTTTCCAGAATCAAGCATCGGCAGCTCAGCCGATGAATCTTTTCCAGCAGGTTAATGGACCACAAGTAACGGCAGATATGCCGATTGCTGGAGATCGTGGGCCACAAAGATATGTGGAGGGATATCAGCAGGCACCTCTTGTAGAAATTCAGCCAGTTCGTCATCAGGAGGCTGATGCTTTTTGGGCCGATAGGATAGTAGAAATTATGAAGGATCAGTTTGGGATAAAGCCCAAGGTCAATACTTATTCTTATCAGACTCCATACCCTCCTGCATATGATTTAATTCCTCTCACAAATCGGTACAAGGTACCAGATTTCACTAAATTCTCTGGGCAAGATGATACATCAACAATGGAACACGTCAATCGCTTCATTATTCAATGTGGAGAGGCTGGTAGCAGAGATGAATTAAGAGTTCGGTTATTTTCATCATCTTTGTCTGGATCAGCATTTATATGGTTCATTTCGTTACCACCAAATTCTATTATTACCTGGGCTGATCTAGAAAAACAATTTCATAAGTATTTCTTTGCTGGAATTCATGAAAAGAAGCTTACCGATTTAGTAAAATTGAGACAACGTAATGATGAATCGGTAGAAAGCTTTGTGCAAAGGCTACGAGATGTAAAAAATAAGTGCTACAGCCTGGTGCTGGATGATCGGCAGCTTGCCGATTTGGCTTTCCAAGGGTTATTACCACATCTCAAAGACAGGTATGCTTCTCAGGAATTTGAAAGCCTCAGTCATCTCGTGCAAAGGATCTCTTATCAAGATACTAGGGTTTTTGAACCTAAAAAGAATTGGAGTAAAAAGGTATCATTTGTTGAAGAAGTAGGAGATTCTGATTCTGATGAAGAACCAGTTATCGGCCTAGCTGAGTGGGTTAAGAATAAAAAGCCGATATCTTGTCCCTTTGGTCAAAAAGAGCCAGAAAAGTTTACCTTTGATATCACCAAGGCCGACAAAATATTTGATCTTCTGCTTCAAGAGGGCCAAATTAAGCTGTCACCTAATCATGTGATCCCATCGGCAGAAGAGTTGAAGAAGATCTTGTACTGCAAATGGCACAATGCAACTTCACACAGTACAAATGAGTGCAAGGTGTTCAGGCAACAGTTACAATCGGCTATTGAATCTGGGAGAATTAAGTTTGGTACTTCCAAGGCCCAGAAGCCGATGAAAATTGATCAACACCCTTTTTCAGCAAATATGTTGGAGGCCAAAGGGAAGACTAAGGTATTGACGTCAGAGGCTGCTGAGAAAAACGCGTCAGTGGATCCCCAACATCGGATAACTACCGATGATGCAAAAAGTAAGGGCTTGCTGGGGGAAAGCAGTAGTTCCAAAAATCCTCCTCGACCTGGCATTGTGATTACTCATCGAAGGCAGCAGGAGAGTTGGCATCAGCGAAATGACCGATATCGACAACAGCAAGAAAAGAGACGTCGGGAAGAATGGCATCGGCATAAAGATCATTGGAGGTGCCCATTTTTCATCCATTGCTGGGAAGAAGGTATTAAATTGCCAACTATTGAAAATTGCCCTGAGTGCAATGGTTATTATGGGGTCAATCAGTCAGAAAGGAGGTTTCAACCTAATAATCAGGGTTTATCTATCAATGAGCCGATCAGAGGCAGAGCATCAGTGCATGATCGGCTGGGGGGCAGACTAAGTGTACATGAGAGGCTTGGTAAACGCGCTGGATATTTTCCAAGGAATCAAGAGGAGCTTGAGGAGATGGCAAACGCAAGAGTTCCCGATGAGGAAATATTCTACAGGGACCCTAATATACGCCATGTAGAATCAACTAGGACCTGTTATCAACCGATTTGGAAAACCAAGTTTCCTCGATGGTGCCCGGAGGGTCTGACAAAGACACAGAGAAGGAGGATGCAACGTGAGCATCAGGAGGATTTATACCAAGAGGAAAATTCCTCCAATGAGAGGTCTAGTCATCAGCAGTGGCAGGTAAAACACAAAAATAAGGATCCATCGGCAGATGTTAATATGGTATTCATGTTGCCGATGGAGTTTTTGGCACTATCTGATAATGAGGAAGAAGTTGTTCTCTCTGATCAAATAGCTCAGTTGACACTAGATCCAATGATGGCTGTTTTTGAGAAACCTACCAATGATGAGAGACAACATCTTAAATCTTTGTTTGTGAAAGGCAGAGTTGATGGGCAGCCTGTATCTAAGATACTCATTGACGAAGGGGCTGCGATTAATATTATGCCTTATGTGATGTATCGGAAACTTAGCAAGGGAGATCAAGACTTGACCAAAACCGATATGATGCTGAAGGATTTTGAAGGCAATGTGTCACCGGCTAAAGGGGCAGTATGCGTTGAATTGACCATTGGCAGCAAAACCTTACCGATGACGTTCTTTGTTATTAATGGCAAGGGTGCATATAATTTGCTTCTTGGGAGGGATTGGATTCATGCTAATTGTTGTGTTCCTTCTATAATGCATCAATGCCTCGTACAGTGGATTGGGGATAAGATTGAGGTTGTTCCTGGTGATTCTTCTTATATCATCGCATCAGCAGAATCAGATACTTATGAGCGAACCAGATGCATATCAGGAGAAGTTTGGGAAAGAGAGTTCCTTAGAGTTACTGACTATGAAATTCCACCGATCCAAGCAGTCGGTTCTGAAGAAGAATTTTAATGAATAGGTTTGCCGATGATGGAAAATTAGGTCAAGGGTTCACATCGGCAGATGATTTAGTAGAAGTAGATATTGGTGATGGCGATAGGCCAAGACCTACTTTTATTAGTGCTAAGTTAGATTCCAAGTGTAAGCAGCAAATGACTGATTTGTTAAAATAGTATAAAGATTGTTTTGCTTGGGATTATACTGAGATGCCTGGATTAGACCGATCGATAGTTGAACATCGGTTACCTACCAAATCTGGATTTCGGCCACATCAGCAGCCAGCGCGCCGATGCAATCCTAATATACTTCCTGACATTAAGGCCGAAATAACTAAATTAATTGAGGCAAAGTTTATTCGACAGTGTCGATATGCGAAGTGGATCTCTAATGTGGTTCCTGTTTATAAGAAAAATGGAAAACTTTGTGTTTGTATTGATTTCAGGAATCTCAACAAAGCCACACCGATGGATGGCTATCCAATGCCGATTGCTGATTTGTTGATTGATGTTGCAGCCGAACATCAAATTATCAGCTTCATGGATGGTAATGCAGGCTACAATCAAATATTCATGGCTGAAGAAGATATTTCCAAGACTGCTTTTAGATGTCCAGGTCATGTAGGGCTGTTTGAGTGGATAGTCATGACGTTTGGTTTGAAAAATGCCGGTGCTACTTATCAAAGAGCTATGAACTTTATTTTTCATGAATACATTGGCACATTAGTGGAGATCTACATTGATGACGTAGTGATTAAGTCTGGAGATATCACAAAACATCTAGTTGATCTACGAAAGATATTGGAGTGCACAAGGAAGCATGGATTGAAGATGAATCCTAATAAATGTGCATTTGGTGTATCGACAGGACAATTCTTGGGTTTTATGGTGTATCAGCGGGGCATCAAAATCAGTAGGAGGTCTATTGATGCAATTAACAAGGTGGTTGCTCCTGCCAATAAAACTGAATTGCAATCTTTGATTGGTAAGATTAATTTCATCAGAAGATTCATATCTAATCTGTCGGGTAAGATCAAGGCTTTCAGTCCATTACTTAAATTGAAAGCCGATCAGGAATTTGTATGGGGAGCTGAGCAGCAGTTAGCCCTGGATGAAATTAAGAAATATTTAACAAATCCTCCGGTGCTAGTTCCACTTCAACACGGGAAACCTTTCAGGTTGTATTTATTAACTGATGATACCGTTATCGGTTCAGCTCTTATTCAAGAATTTGAAGGGAAAGAACGTGTTATTTATTATTTGAGCAGAAGATTAGTGGATGCTGAAACAAGGTATTCGGCCATCGAAAAATTATGTCTGTGCTTATACTTTTCTTGTGTCAAATTAAGACATTATTTGTTATCTGCCGAATGTACGGTCATATGCAAAGACGACGTAGTCAAGTATATGCTATCGATGCCGATATTAAGTGGTAGAATCGGTAAGTGGATTTTAGCATTATCAGAATTTGAACTACGTTACGAATCGACTAAGGCAGTTAAAGGGCAGGTTATGGCTGATTTTGTCACTCAGCATTGTAATGCAGTGGACTCTCTGGAGGTTGCTCCTTGGACACTTTTCTTCGATGGGTCCACATGTGGTGAAGGAGCAGGTATCGGCATTGTGTTGATTTCACCTTAAGGAAGGAAGTATGAGTTGTCATCGCCGATTGTTGCTACATCGATAAACAATCAGGCTGAATACCAAGCCTTGATAAAAGGGTTAGAATTGCTGAAGGAAATACGTGCCGATGCTGTTGAAATCTTTGGTGATTCTATGCTAGTTATAAATCAATTGGCTGGGATTTATGAATGCCGAAGTGAAGTTTTAATTTCGTATTATGAAAGATGTTTGCAATTGTTGAAAGGGTTTAGAGATTTTCGTCTTGAACACATTCCTCGACTGCATAATGAGGAGGCTAATCGACTAGCTCAGCATGCTTCAGGGTATCAGCCTATTCAGGAAGTGCTAATATCGGTAGTTGATACCGATGACTAGAGGAAGGAGATTGTTGATTATTTAAAGGGTCCATATAAAAAGGTTAAAAGACATATAAGGTTCCAAGCTACCAAGTATGTGCTCCTCGATGATGAATTATATTATCGAACTATAGATGGAGTTTTACTCAGATGTGTTAGCAGTGATGAATCGAAAAGTTTGATGGGTGAAATTCATGAAGGAGTGTGGAGCGCATCAATCGGCTTTCAAGATGAAGTGGATGATCAGAAGGAATGGATACTATTGGCCGACTATTCTTGAAGATTGTTTTAAATATTTCAAAGGATGTCAGGGGTGTCAAAAGTTTGGTAATATTCAAAGAGCGCCTGCATCGGCTATGAACCCTATAATTAAACCTTGGTCGTTCCGGGGGTGGGCTATTGATCTCATCGGTCAGATTTATCCGCCATCAAGCAAAGGACATAAATTTATTCTAGTTGCTACCGATTATTTCACAAAATGGGTTGAGGCAATTCCTTTAAAAAAGGTGACATCGGCTAACATGATCGATTTTGTGAAAGAGCATATTGTTTACCGATTTGGTATTCCTCAAACTATCACTACCGATCAGGGTACTATGTTTACATCGGGAGAATTTGATGAGTTTGCTGTGGGTATGGGAATTAAAGTTTTAAATTCTTCTCCATATTATGCTCAAGCTAATGGTCAGGCTGAGGCTTCTAACAAAGGGATCATCAAACTCATTAAGCGTAAAATTGAAGAAAATCCTAGGAGGTGGCATACAGTATTAAATGAAGCTTTGTGGTCATATCGGATGTCATGTCATGGTGCAACCAAAGTAACGCCTTATCAGTTAGTATATGGATATGACGCAGTATTGCCTTGGGAAATTAAAATTGGCTCTAGACGAATACGTTCTCAAAATCAGCTGACAACCGATGATTATGATACTCTTATGAAGGATGAGTTGGAAGATGTGGCGGGTCATCGGTTAAGGGCTTTAGTTAGCATTGAAGAAAATAAGAAAAGAGTAGCTAGATGGTATGACAAGAAGGTAAAGGTAAAAGAGTTTGCCGATGGAGATCTGGTCTGGAAATTAATTTTACCGATTAGGACTAAAAGTTCAAAGTTTGGAAAGTGGTCTCCTAATTGGGAAGGTCCATATCGGATAAATCGGTCTGTTCCTGGTAACGCATATATTCTAGAAACCCTCGAAGGGGTCGTGTTTCCCAGAGCGTTAAATGGAAAATATTTAAAGAAATATTACCCTAGTATCTGGATGGATGCATAAAAGTATAAGTGCCGATAACAGTCCTATCGGCTAGAATTATACAAGGATGTCAATGTCTCGTAAAGTGCCGATGCAATAGACAAGATTTACAAATTTAACAAGGATTGGATAGCTAATATCGCACGCAGGCGAATTTGGTCGGCTTCCTTCATTTCTTTGATGTCTTCATCGGCAGCATCTTCCACAGGCTTGAGTTTTTTCTTCATGGCCAAGGCTTTGCGAGCCTGGGTGTCTCTTTCTTGCTAAAGGGCCTTGATGGCATTGGGTAGCTGGCTTTCTTCTTGTTGAGCATGAGTTAAGGCTGCCTCGACTTCTTTCAATTCAGCCAATAGAGCCATCTTCTTTGCCGATAAATCTAAGATTTTCTGCTTAAGTTCAGCGCCCGAAGTCTGCAAGTTGCCGATGCCCTTGTGCTTCTCATCGGCAATTTGTTTCAGTTGTAGCATCTCCTCTTTGAGTTGAGCCTGAGCTGCTCTATCGGCAATACATTGAGCAGCCCGTTGATATTGCAGTTGGCGGCTTTCTAAATGGGCTGCTGGGAAGAGTACTTCTTCAACGTCGGCAGGGACCTGGCCACGGATTGTTTTGAAAATTGCCTTTGCAGGGTCCGAGTCATCTACTAGTTGGGCGGTATCCTGCTGTAACAAGCTCAGGAGAGCTTCCAACTTGGACTTAGTTTCTGCCGATATTGTTCCTAGTGCAAGGGAAGAACTTGTTTCCTCTCCATCATCGTCAGAGACGTCAATGGCAAAGGAGAATAGGCTGTTTGGGGAGTCTTGTTCTTGAGGAAAAGAAAAGGGGGTCAGTTAAGGATAAGTATGAGTATTGTAAATCAACTAGGTTAATCGGTTTACCTGTTTCAAGGCAATTTCCTGTGCTTGACTGGAGGAAGCAACCTAGAGTATGCCGTGTGGGGGATCGGCTGAGCTTGCCGATGGGATATCCTCTGCAACCTCATCGGTGGTTGGCTCTTGGGGTATGATGACCGATGACATTGGGGCAGATGTGGGGGTCGGCGTGGACTTCTGTCGTTTTGGCTGTGCCTCGACATCTGTCAAGGCTTTGCGCTTTGCTTGGGCATCGGCAATGGTTGGCTGGGGGGCATCGGCACTTGTTGGTTGTGAAGCTTGGACCTCTGGTACGTTTGCCGATGTACCCATTTGTTGCTGCAAAACAAGTGTAAGGTATGATATTTAACAGATAAAATGTGAAATCAAAGGGATACCTCTGAAGGTTTGTCAGAAGAAGTGGTGCTTGATATCGGAGGAATTGCCGATGACGATCCAGCAGCGGCTCTTACCCCCTGATGATTAATGTTAATACAGTTTGTGATCGGCATAAGTAGAAATAGACAGGGTTGTTACTTTGAATGCCTTGACCAAGGTTGTAGCAGCAGCCGATGGAGTGGCCCTAGCTGTAGCCAATTTGGACTTGGAGGTGATGGTCTTGGCACGGATCTTCTGGTGAGTCAAAGTAGCCAAGGTAGGGGCGTTGTAGCCGATCGGTGATATCGGGGAAACAGGCTGAAGATCGAAGGGTTTCCCACTTTTGCTCACAGATGGTGCTGGGTTGTTAACCTGTCATAAGAGAGTCAGTTACCAATATATGAAGAGAAAAAGCAGAAGGGAGTTAAAAGAAACTTACTGCATCATCGGGGATGGCGTATTCAGAGTCGATCATGTGCCGATATGTGTGAGCAGATGTTGCAAACAGTTGTTCCTTCCACTCTTGCCACCATTGCTTATATGATTCGGTGATGAAAGATACTGGTGTCCAGATGGATATATTGACATCTGTAGTATCAGCATCGGGGGAGAGTCGCACTATCTTGTTCCAATCTGTTCCGCAGGTGATTGTTTCTCTGGGTTTGATCACATCGGCAAAGCAAAGTTTGATTGGCAGTTGCCCAAAAGCCAATTGACGGGATACTGCCGATGGGTTGTAAAATTCATATGTGATGTTAGTGTTTTTCCCGCTACTGAATGTGTTTACTGGAATTGCCCTGGGAGTAATGATGGCCATCATGAGTTCATTATCTTGATTCAGAGTGTCATCGGCAAAGTTGAAAAGAAGGGAGAATCTGTTTTCTTCGTCAACATAAGGTACCCAGGCCCTATGATCACGAGAAAGGCCATTGTAGAAGCTTTGAAAGAATCTGCCGATCTGGTCTTCATTGGCCTCTGTCCCAGGAAGGACAATTATGGCTTCACCAAAATTGAGGGGTGAGCGTGTTGCCGATTCCTCGTCCCCAAGCACGTGGTCTTCAGCAATTTCTCATGGGAATTGTTGGGCAAAGAAGTCCCATTGCAAACATTTGTGCATATGGGCATTCAGCCACATGTTGATAAACCACCACGGGCCTCCTAAGTTGCCGATGGGTTCGCCAAGCAAAAGTTTCTGAGACACTTGATGAAGAAGATAATAAGTGGAGCTCAGAAGGTATCGGCCAAGAGGGAACCTTACACCATTAGCCAAGAGTTCAGCTGTGGGAAGGAAAGCGTTGGTTGGTCCTACTGATCGACCACAGAAGATAAATTTTTCTAACCACATATTCAAGAATGTGGCATGTTCCCTCTGGTTAACTGTCCCGGTCTTCTGGTATTCTTGAATGTATCCCGTCCAACCGCCGATGTTGCGGGTATTCACCCTATATTCAGATTTTCTGCCATAGATGGAGCCTTCATCGGCAGTTGAAATATCCAAGCCAGTAAGCATGTAGACATCGGCAAGTGTGGGAGTAGCTAGGCCATCTCCAAACATAAAAGTGTTTGTTGTGTCTGACCAGAAGTAAGCAGCTGCAATCATCATTGACTCGTTCTTTTGCATATCGGCAATAGATAGCCTAATGCATTGGTCTAGCTTCCGTTCTGCCCAGCATACTTGCATCGATCTATTAACCCTCAAGTACCAATCTTTCCACCCTTTGGTGGTTTTGGGCCAAGATCGGAATGTGTCTTTCCATAAATTCAGAGAGAAATTTTGGGCTCTAAAGGGGATTCTGTTAACCTCTGCATTAATCAGATCAGTTGGATCTGGGTTGCCCATTGGTCCTAGGCATTGGACATGCGGCTGATCGGTTGGAATAACTAATTTGTTGCGCAGTTCCTAAGTTTAAAGGGTCCGGAGAACAAAAGAAAAGAAAAATCACCAACTGTATGAACTTGCAAAAACTAGGGGAATCGAGGTAAAAGGTAATGAAAGTGGAACGAACCGCAGGGACGTCGAAGTTGATTGCCATTATCTTGAGGAAGATGGGGGCACGAGCCGGAGACTTGAGGTTAACGCTGGAGAAGAGTTCTTGTTGGTTGAGGTCGCGCAGTTGTTCGTCAGAGTCGCCGCCGGAAAGAGGAAATGTCAAAGATTGGAGTCTGAGGGTAGAAGACGAGCGTTCTGGAGGAATCTATTTATAAGCCGCTTGGAGTAGGGGTATTTTGGACTTATCTCTATACCGTGCGCATGTAGGTCGAGGTGGTTCGGATGGATATGGTAACTGTTCGCACGATAATCAGGGGATTGTACAGATGAGTTGATGGCAAGTAATCATGACTTGGAAGAGATATCGGTACAGGATATTTTAATTCTAAAAATAACAGCATTATTATGTTAGGATCTTACCAATGGATTATTGTTTCGGTATCTTAACCATAATCAAGGTAAGAGTGGTTGGCGATTGTGCGATATTTACTGAGGTGCGTGAATCAAGATTAGATTTGATTAGATTTGATAACAAATCAGGTTTTGGCTTGGAGGATGAGTTACGGTAATCGGGCGAAGGCAAACATTATCTGGAGTAAATTTCGGAGCATTAATGGTTTTATATTCCAAAATTGGGGGGCATGTGTTGACACTGTTTTTTGCACGTGTCAAAATGATCGGAGTGGACTAATCGGCAGGAGGAAAGTTACTGTATACATTGATAGCCGATGAAAGTCAGCTTGTAAAGATGGTTGCCGATGACTGGTGGTGGTCGATGGAAAGGTTGATTTAGACTCGGGCGTTGTCGATGAGGTTGGAGGTGTTATTGTTGATGCCGATGAAGGAAGGCTTGAAGACTACTGCCGATGAAACAGGAAGTATGCCGATGGAAAGGAGGTCGGTGAAATTTCCATCGTAATTGAGGCAGACAGGGAAATAGATAGGAGTTGATTTCCTTTTCTGTATTTATTAGAATATGATTCATGTAAGAGTCACGTATTTCCTTAGGTATGGATTTGGTGTCCTAGTTATGTTTGGTTATGTCTCTTTAGATCAGGGTATAAATATAGATTGAAGGGCAATGTAAAAGATATATCAATCAATATCAAAACCAATTTTTACTCCTATTTGCATCTACTTACTTTTTGGTGACTTCGTCAATTTGCACATTATTCTTTTTACGAGTTCTCATTGATTCGGCGAGTTGCATCGCAGTGCAACCCTCGGCGATTCTCGAGTTCCACGTGAGTACCTCTTGGCCGTGACTTCCGGGCGTATCGCTGTTGTCAGGACCAAAGTGCTCGTATCTTCATCCTTGTCGATTAACAGGTCAAATCGACTGGCACGCTTTGGATATCGATTCGGGTATTAGCCCTTTGTGTTTGCAGATCCACTTTTGCATCAACACCCCCTTAAGAAAAATAAACTAGGGGACACCAAGCACAGCTTGCATATTCTTTTAGATAAGCTAACTAGTATGAAGTCATTCTGACATCCCAATGATACTCTCGCATATGAGCAGGAACAAGAAATCTGGAATTCCTCGCGAGCAGAAAAACAGCAGCGCAGTAAAACAATTGTAACTCTCATTCTATTAATCCAATGAAGTTGTAGCTTATACCGTTGGAAAGATTATAAAATTCTTCACAACTTCCTTATAGAACACTTTTCCAAATTCTGTAGTTAACTTGGTCAAAAACTGTGCACAACAGAAACTGTTCCAGGTTCCAAACAGCACAGACACATCGCCTTGTGATTTTTATATCTCCATAACCAAAATAGGTATTAGGGTGATTCTTACGCTCAGAGAAAGATATTGAAGTCTACTATTGTCTAGAATTTTCTCATGATTTTTGGTTCTCCAGGAATAGAGATATAAGCTGAAGAATGCAGACTGCTCCGAAAAGACAAGATAGAGAAAATAGAAGAAAACCAAAACCCGACTCTTTATTTCACTAATCCTTATGCCATAGGCCTATACACTAAATGATTTTGTGGGGACACCCAACAAGATCATTGCAATCATTACAAAAATCCAAAACAAGCATAAGCATAATGATAGTTCAACAAGCAATAATGGTGCACAACTCAATTATTGACTCAACTTGTGATACTATCGTCCTTGTTGAATTAGGAGTAACAATCCTAAGACATATCTTCAGATTACGCAAGAAGGTGATGAGAAACAGTTCTAAAAACATATCAAATCAAGGAGTGAAGATGAGAACAAAGACTTTAAAATAAGCACCAAGGTAGAGATGAATAGCAAGAGTAGAGATATAGTAGAGAGGAAAATATCAAGATTTATAGAACAAAGATTTTATAGCAATTTCAAAACCATAAGACGGCCAATTTCTAACTAGACTTGCGTCCTACAGTCAGCATTGCTCTGATACCACTCTGTAGCACCCAGTTTTAAGAATAAAACCAGATACGCACCATATGTGAGCCCAGGAAGTCAATTCTCACATATAGCTACAAATAAAGGTAATATCAAAAGACAATGCTTAAATACATAGCGTAATAGTATAAAGATTACAACCTCAGAGTATAGACAGCGGAAAGACCACTACATTCTTCAGGCGAAGACTCCAAATCCACAGGGACAACTGACTGGTTGATCACAAACCTAATTCCTCCAAACTCTAGCAATCTGGTACCCATCCGGGATTTTTATCCAAATAATTGAAAATAAAGCAAGCGTAAGTACATGTCGTACTCGACAAATATAACATGGGGTTCATGAGGCTCAAAAAACTGATACTGGTTTAACTATGATTAGCTTTTAATGAGTCATGATTTTAGCATAGGAGTAGCAACAAGTTTATCTCAAGCCCATAAACACATGATCAGGTAAATATGAATAATGAATAGCATAAACAATTAACCATTAGTGAGCATCTTCATCATTAGTATCATCTGTGTTCATCATCTATTCCGTAAATGTTCCAAGCCGCTCGTGACCGTGAGCATGGCTGATATACCAGTTTACACTCTGCAGAGGTTGTACACTTTCACTGTGAGTCATGATTTACCCTTTCGCCCGAGGTAGCTAATCTCTTGACCCACTTCCAAGGAAGGTCGGCAGGGTTCACTATGAAGCCTTTCAAAGGTTCGTCTAACAAGTTAGGGCCATTAGATTCACTCGGCAAACAGATATAGGAACCCCCCTGTCGAATGGCACAATTCCATCATGGCTATACACATAAGAGTAGAGGCTATCCTATACCCGACTCGTCAAGCCATTCTTATGCCAATAAAGGTAACCACTAACAAGCTAGAAAAGGTCCTCATACTGAGCTAAAGCCAGAGCCATGTAGCCCTCACAGCTGTACTATAAGTCCCGGATAATCACTTACAGATAAGTCCTTAGGAAGAGAAATCTAGAGCACCATAAAAACATCCTAATGCCCTAGCCCCCTTGTTCCATGTTGCTAAAAAGCATCTTTTAATGTTTATTGCATATTACATTAGTCAAGTTACAAGATCATGGTTGTAGTTGAGCACTAGCATCAAACTACTCAATGCATATCCCAAAGGTGTCAAGGTACAAGTCCAAAAGACTAGGATATCCTTAGTGGTAGTCAAGGTAGACACATGCAATATGAATTAAGTGATTAAAGGTGTACAAGACAACAAGGAAGATCCCATGCTATACTTGTCTTAAAACACCGATCCTTCGGTAAGCTTTAATCTTCAATGTTCTTCATCTTTTTCTTCTTGATCACCACGTATATCTCACCGATCGGACGAAATCATAAAGCACCACACAAGCATCCATACAATCATACACGAAGCAAACAATAGATCTAAATTAGACCAGTACACCAAACATAAAATCAAGATGAAAAGTTTGTAAAACGAATCTATGTCTCACTACGAACACACAGACGCGAAAAGCACTCTAATCGGAGCTACGGTGAAAAACATACATCTACCAAAAGATTTGCTCATAAAACTATTAGCTTTATGTGTTTTATTTATATAAAAGCATATATAAGATATTTTATAGAGATTATAATTTAAGTCAAATTTAGATTTGATTTATAAAACTAAAGTGAAACGAATCATATTTTATTTATAAAATCCAGTTGCATAATTATTAATCAAGATATGATTTAAACCATGAAATTTCAGAAATAGTAATATGGTAACCACTGTTACTAACGCGTAGATCTCGTCGATATGAATCTAACGCAACTTGAATGGGTCAAAACGGATCTAAAACACAAAAGATATGAAATAAACAAGATTTCCTTTATTAAAATAATAGATTAAATCTAATCACGAATTTTAAAAGTTGAAAACCTACTTAACAGTAGTATTAACATGTAGATTATGAAATTACGAGCCTAACGCAATTTGAACGGGTCAAATCAGAGTTAAAACGGAAAAGTTATGGCTAAAACAAAATCAGTGGCAAATCTGTAAATAGCTGAAGACGTATTTTAGACTTAACCGAAACAAAATGGGCTTTCAAATGAAGAAAACAAAATATGTAAACATGTTTTGGACTGCGGGTTTATTTTCCGAAAATACAGGGTCTCTTTAGCAAAAAGAACAGCGAAGGGGTATGATTTAATCTGGGCCATCGATCTAAAAACGGATGGCTCAGGATGATGCGTATTTCTATTGTATTTCTAGATTTGTTTTTGTAAATGAAAACGGCCACAATAAAGCATGACGTGGGAGATGATGTCATCAAGCTAACAACCAAATTTAATCACGATGACGCATCACATGCATGGCTCTCGGCCAATGGCGCCATGGCCGGTGACCAGAGCACGTCGGAGCTCGGTAAAAACATACGATGAATGGATAAAGAAGATAGCTCGCATTGATCTAGAAGAGAGGGAGTAGAATTTTGAATAAAGAAATAGCTGACGCATGACCAAGTATATGTAGACAAGGCATGTAGACGTATATCATACATGCAAAAGCCGCATGCAGCAGAGTAGTCAACGTAGAGAGGAAGGCATGGAGATGCTCACCATGGAACATAGGCAGCATCGTTGATGGCCCTGTGAAGATCATGCAGGACGAGAAGAAGGCAGCAGCTGGAATTTCATGCACGCGGTCGTGTGCCTCCATTAGTGGTTCTGCAGCTGCCGGCGGCCAAGGCGACCGACTTAGCACTTGCAGATGGCAGCAGCTGAGTCTCTCCCATCAGAACAATGCTGGCTTCAAAAGATGACTTATTTTGCAAGGATAACGTGGACATGATAACAGCATAAACGCTTTGATCAATAAAGTAGTGGACAAGGAGGTGGCGCTAACCTTTTATTAATCGGACAGGAGTCTGCTACTGATATCTCAGTGTAGTCGCTGATGGACAGGTTCTGGGCAACAAAAGATTTGCAGGATTAAAACAGCAGAGAGATGACTTTGTGCTTGCTTGTGAGTGCACCATACATGAACATGGACACTACGGCTTGCAAGCTTGATAGCTGTGTTAAAACACCAGCATGCATCAAGCGACAGCGAGACGGCGATGTACAATAGCTGGTTTGCTCGGCTGCTATCAAAGCTTGTGGACAGAGCCCTGTAACAGATAGACGAGGTACGTCTGCCATGTAACAAACAGCAGCTGTAAACTGAAGATTGGATTTATGTATGAATAGAACATGACTGAGATGGTTTGTGGGCCTGTGCTTACCATGTCTTGGTACGAACGGCGGCGGCGTGCAGCGGCGACGGCGACGACGGCGGCGAGGGAAAGAGGAGAAAAATATAATTTATTACACGAGGGATTTCCCAAACTAAGGGCTCCCCATACGGTAGTTTTGGTGTGCTTTACTCAAGGGTTTGGTTGATATATATAGGGAGAAAAACTCTCCACATCTACGTCAACTAGCGATATGGTACTAATTGATGTTACACCCTCCACATTTACTAATGGGCCTAAATAATCATTAAATCCCATTAGTAAATAAATGCATGGACCTTTAGGATTATTGCACATGGGCTTTGAGCGTTGGGAAAAATGAGAAATTTATTATTTTCGGAATTAATTAATTTCATGGATAAAACAATTCTAGAAAAGTTCAGAATTAATATTTAAGCCACGAAAAACACTCCAAGACCTCCAAAAATTTGGGGAAAATTCTCAGAGACAATTTGGAACATGATGAACCCAAATAAAATATTTGGAGCTCATAAAAATATTGTTGGGAACTTGGAACATAAAGATTAAGGTGAAGGGGGTAGGAATTAAATTCCAGAAAGAAGCTGGAAAATTCCTAGAGATAGATATTCGTCTCATAAACGTATAAAAAACACACATTTTGCACATAGAAACACGAGGTGCGACCGGCATGAATGCAACAAACATGTTTCTACCTTATGATAAATTTTGAATTAATGATTTTTTTTATTTTTCTATGTTTTCATGTGCACAAAAATTCAAAAATAATTCATTTTAACTCTATTTTCAAAAGTGGCAAATTTTGGGGTGTTACAGCACCGGTGCCTCTGGAGGTCTTTGTTGGACATGTCCAAACCATCTCAACCGGTGTTGGACAAGCTTTTCTTCAATTGGTGCTACCCCTAATCTATCATGTATATCATTGTTCTGAACTCGATCCCTTCTTGTATGACCACAAATCCAACGGAACAAACACATTTCTACGACACTTATCTGTTGAACATGTCATCTTTTCATAGGCCAACATTCTGCACCATACAACATAGCAGGTTTAATAGATAGACAAACTCAAAAATAAATAAATAAAAGGAAAAAGGAAAAATACTAGAAAAGAAAACTTACCTTAGATAATGGGCAATCCTCCTCCCCCAAGCTGGGTGTTGCTGCAATCGATCAAAATGGCGGGTCAAAGTTGAGCTTCTGGATGTCTAGTTGCGTTTCTTCAATAGTTGTTAGCCTAGTGTTGAGGCGGGAATGCTCCATCTATTGGTCATTGTAGCCCATGTGTTGGTCATGATAGCCACGAGCAGAGAAGGACATACGTCCTCCCTGGTGGCCACTCGAAACTTCTTCATAGTACTGTGGCTAGTAGTTTAGGAAGTTCCCTTCTTGCTAGTGCTCACCCAGAGCCTGCTGCCATGAGACTTCGAAATGATGAGGAGAGGGCTGCTCCTAACCAGCATGCTCGGGCTAGTACATGCGAGAAGATTCCGGCTGATCCCAGTCTGCATAGCTAGTGAAAGCTGGTCCTTCTGTAATTGGGTCATCACCACAGTACCTAGGATATGGGTTGCGAGTTATTATCACAGAAGCACTTCTGTGAGGCATGCTTCCTTAACATGTAGATCAAAGACAAAAGAATTCACCGCATACAAACCGAGGTTCCGATCTGGTGTAGTAATCTTAGTTGTATATCCCAGATACATCATGGCAAGTTGCCCATTATTGTTCTTTTTTAGCATATCAGCCTTGACAAAAATATTCATAATCAATGTACCAGCGATCAATGTCATCAATGTAAGAAAGTGAAGCTTTTTTCAATAGACCCAAATTTTGGGCAATGCGAGTGACCAAAGAGGTACACCCGACATCACCTTTGAGATTAAAACTTCCTTCTATTGATTCATCATGAATTTAACAGGTGAACATTCCTTCTCTTAACCATGGCATACAGTAACTTAAGTTCTTCAATCCTTATTGTGCGAAAATTAGCTCTAGGAAATAAAGAGAATCCTAGCCACTAATGTAGGAAGCGTAGGGTAGGGTGATGCATATCACTAGTGTGAGGACGATGAACTGTGAGTTCTTAAGATATTTCTCTCCATAATTTCACTCTATTAAAATCTTGCAGAGCAGAGTCCACGTCCACTACGCACTGTGCATTAAATCCTAGAAGCTTACTAAACTCCCTCCAGGGGATAGAAAAATCTTTGCCAAAGAGTCTAAATGTAACTTCAGTATCAGTGGTTTGCAGAGTGCATAGAAATTCTAGTGTTTAGAGCTTAGACCCTGGCTCATCAATTTGCCAAACATTTTTCCATCCAATAGTTATAAATATGATTTCAAATTCAAGATCCATACTAGTTGCGTCCAGAAGGGCTGGGTCATAAGTAGGAGTAGGAATGAACCTTTGTGTCTTCAATTGCTTGAAGGCGCCTTTCTCCGTCTTGTTCCATAACTTGAGGTGCTTCTCCTCTAGTAGAATGTTCTTTTTAGCTAAGGATAACTGAGGCGGTGCTCCGATGGTAGGAGGTGGAACGTCGATCTGCATGTCGGCGCTCGCCTAGGAAGAAGAGTTTCTCGTCGAATGGGACAATGTCACACACTTGAGCTTGCCCAAAAACTTGATCATCTTCCTCCCGGTGAGGTTTCAGAATTTTAAGTCTACCGAACCGGACTTCTCCGTTCATGCTTATTTTTTAGGTGTATTATTTGGCCCTAGAGATGGAGACCTTGACGGTTGCACTTGCTTCTCTTGCCACTCCAAATTAGAGCATTGTTCCGGTGTTGGCTTGAAAGTGAATCGTTCTTCCTTGCCATTGATATGGAATTTAATTTCTCTGGCTCCGACATCAATGTGTGCATTTGTAGTGCTCAGGAAGGGTCTCACAAGTATGAGGGGTGTCTTCATGTCTTCTTGCATGTCAAGTACCACAAAATCCACTAGAACAAAGAAGTTTCTTATTTTTACTAGAATATTTTTGGTGATTCCTGCAGGGTAGCGAACCGATTGGTCGGCTAGTTGTAGGCACATCGATGTTGGTGTGAGTGTTGAATAGTTGAGCTTTTCAAAAACCTTCTTGGGGATGATGCTGATGCTTGCTCCAAGATCACATAGCGCATTCTCAAAATTCTGGTTTCCAATCGAACAATCAATCCGGGGACATCCTGGATCCTTCTTCTTCACTAGCGATGTGTTCAGGATGCAGGATGGTCGCACTATACTCCTCCATTAACTTGATTACCTCAGTGGTGGGCAGTGGTCTTTTGTTGTTCAGAATGTCTCGGAGATACTTTGAGTAGGTGGGTACCTGAATGGCATCTAGCAGAGGAATATAGATATATAACTTTTGAATTACCTCTACAAACTTACCAAACTGCTCATCCATTTTAGCTTTTCGATTTCTACATGAAAATGGTAGGAGGTTGGTGTCATGAAAATCTTGCATCATTTCTTGTGCTTGTGGCTCAACTTCTTCAACTTCATCGTCCTTCTTCTCCTCTTGTGCTGCTACCGGTGTCATACCTGTCCTTGTTGGATATGGGGGATCATGGGTAGACTTGCCACCTCTTATGGTTATGGCATTGACCTTTTCAAGGTTAGTGGCAAAAGGCAACGTAGCAGCCAACTGAGCTATTTGTGATTCTATCTTTTTATTATAGCTAAGTTGGTATTTTAGGCAGAAGAAAAACTATCCATTTTAGTGTTTATGTTTTCTAAAACCTTATCATTAAAAGCAAGCTTTTTAGAAATATTCTCAATAATCTTAGCTTGTTCTAAGATCAAGTCTCTCAAGCATGGTTGTTTAGGATTGGAAGAATTATAGTAATTACTTGGGTGCTCACCTTGGGAATTTGAGCATTATTGTTGTTGATTTCATCCTTGTCTCTATTATTGTGGAGCACAGTTGACAATATTTGTGTCTTCTTGATATTCGGGGAAATCAACCCCCAAATATTCTCCACAAATATTTTGGGAATTAAAGGCATCTTGTATGGCCTGATGATCTTTCTTGTAATTGGCTCGCTGTTCAAGCTAGTTCAACAAGACATCCATCTTAGTTGACAGTGCACACACCTCTTCTAGTGCTTCTTCGCTCTTATTGTATGTCTAAATGTTGCATTGAGACCAACCTTGATTAGAGGCTATCTTTTCCATAAGAGTTTCAGCTTTACCAAGGGTGAGTGACATAAATGCTCCTCCAATAGTAGCATCCAGTTGTTCATGAGCTCTCTGAGTTAATCCATGGTAAAATCTTTGCATGAGCAACCAATCTTCCATTCCATGATGAGGAAAATCTAAAATATATTCTTGAAAATGTCCCCATGCTTCTGGAATGGTTTCTTCTTTCTACTGTTGGAAGTTGGAAATTTTTCCTCGTAAGGCATTGGTCTTGCCTATAGGGAAGAACTATGCTAGAAAGGCCTTCGAACATCTTGCCCACATGTTGATGTTATCTTTGTTGGTGTAGAACCACTGCTTCACCCTTCCCACTAACGAGAATGGAAACAAGTGGAGTAGTATGATATCCTAAGCAATGTCCTTGATGGTGATTGTGTTGCTAATCTCCTAGAAATTCTAAAGATGAACACTAGCATCTTCATGTGCCTTTCCGCTGAAAGGGGTAGCTTGCACCATGTTGATGAGGCTTGGCTTGAGTTCAAACTCAAGGTTGTTGGTTTTGAGTGTTGGTCTAGTGTGGATGATCTCAGTGCTTGGAGCAGAGAATTCATGCAGTGTCTTTTCAGTCATAGCTTTAGAAACTGGTGTTGAGCTTCCTCTTGATTGGTTTGATTTTGATTGATGAGATTTGTTGGTGAATCAGAACCAATTCTGCAATACCCTAGATAAGATATGAACAAAGACAAACAAGGGTAATCCTGCTAAAGCAGAGGTGCTTAGTTATAATTTCATCAATACGTATTTATTTGATCAATTCTCTTGGCCTTTTTCCCCTCCCCAGCAATGGAGCCAGAAATGATTGTTGGCATTTCTTAGCATCACCTTAATACTAAGTTGTCATCCCTAGCAATGTTGCTAGAAATGCGTTGTTTGGTAATTATTAATGACACTTGTAAACTCAGAGAAAATCATATATGTTAAAGTAATCCGCAAGCGCACAAATAATATACCATTGTAATGTTTTATCCATAGAGAGGAGCGATGGGGTGGCAAGAGACATTGACAAATATGTATACTTATGATAAGATCATTAACTCTCATGCTTTAATAGGGGTAAGCCAAATGATAAATAAATGATAAGTGTAAAGCATTGATAGTAATCCAGAGATAGAAATAGATACTCATAAATGTAGTATGGCTAGGCAGGAGATTAATTAAGAGTAAAAGATTTCTAAGGCATTTCTTATTTACTAAGTCTTTTGTACACTCTAGTATATACACTTTCATCTATAGCACAATTAACTTTGTATCTATGCATAAGGAATATTACTAAGTAAGATCAAGAACAGAGCTTGACTCCCTTGCAACTAGGTTCTACTTGTTCTACAAACAGGGAGTGGACTACAAAGGACTCAATAAGAATGTCACACTCATGATCTACCACATGGCCCAGAGTGTAGAGTGCATCCGTAGGTAAACAATATTTAAGCATCACACTTACATAATATCGACCACTTAACTCACTCGAGTACTGAGCTAAGCGCTTGATGAACATATGCATAAATTCACCATCAATCATGACTATATCAAGTGTATTACCAAAGCAAACAAGGAACATAATAAATAGAAACTTAGTATTGAAGTAGCACAAAGTCACAAAATATAGAGGGATACAATGGATTTACCAGCCTCTAGATGGTGAATCCGGAATCATGAGCAATAGCCCAACTCTACTTAAATCTTGCTAGCTAGCCTATACTAGAACTTGAAGAATTGGAGCTCTATTCTATTCTCTCTGGAAACCTTAATTTCTGATCTGATCTTGACTTATGCAATTCTGCCTAAGGGAGGGGGGCTGGGGCTGGTATATATAGGCCAGAGCATTAATTCTGAAACCTCGGATCAAACTGACTTGAAAGAATGGTGGATATGCAATCCTTAAGGCAGTGGAGAACCGATGTGTGAATATGGAGGTTGACAGGTAGGACTTGAGACCGGCTAGCCTGTAGGTGGGATCGGTTGATCCCACCTGGAGGTCTCTCGCGGACATCTTCGGTGTTGAGTCCTCTAGTGTCCTCTAGAACCTTCTAGTGCTATCTACGTCATGGATAATCCTGATTAAATTTGATGATTTGTTCCACCTTGACAGTTTTCTAGATAAACCCTACTGAAAACAAAGATTCACCAAAACCCCTAAGTCTATGTTGGTGATCATTTTTACTCATTTATTCAAGTTATATTGATGGTTCATGATGGATGATAACTACCGTCAACAGGCTTTGTCAAGAAATCCATTTTTCAAATGGCGATTTAGAAAAAGAGACTAGTAATTCACTCTTTACGTGCAAGAGTGAATTACTCCCACCATCCTAAAATGTTGTGTATTTTGGCATTTGAAATTTCTCCTCAAATATAGTGTATTCTATAGCTTTTGATTTCCTATTGCTTTTGCTTTTTCTGTTGTTTTGTTTCAATTATATTAGTTTCCTTTAGGGATTCAATGAAAGTAATAATACGAAACAGGTTTCCTAATATAACGTGAGATGTGTCTGACCCGGTTAGATTTACAATGCTTGAACTTTCTTGCTTGTGTAGTAAAATTTGAATAGCTATGTGGCTCCTCCATTAGACATTAGATCGATGCGAGACTGGATCGGATGAATTCTGTTATGCATGTTTACTGGACTACAGATCAGAAAGAGAACCCAAAATAAACCTACAGGCAAAACCAACCAATAGGGGCTAGAAACCGGCTACCAAATGACACCTAGTTCAGTAGTAGTGGTAGTCATGAGTGACTTTATTCTATATTGAACCCAACTCGTCTTATTTTCATGACTACTTTAGTCTTTAGTCTGTAACTCATCGGTCTTCAGCCTTCAGTCTACCCCTCAACTATCATGACTGCTTGCGTGCTACTGCATTCCCACACAGATGCGTGCATGTGGGTGGCATCAACAGCCTGTTGTAGCAGGGATGTCACCTCATGGCCCGTCGCATTACCGTGACACGGTGAAGCCGCACCGCCAAACCACGCAAACGTCTCATTACTCGTTGGTCGTGGGGTAGTACTTTGTATTAGGTGGGTTGAACTCTCTTGAGCGTGGTGTAGCTTAGGTCATTTGGTTTCTGTTTGTTTTTTTGTTGCCTTGCTGTCTTTGTTAATCTTTGTTGAACTTGCAAGAACCTTGTAGCAAGGAGCAAGTCTCGCCTTAGTCTAATGCAGAGTTGAGTAGCCATTGGTATTGAAATGTTATTCCACACGTAAGAAAGTCCGACCTCTGTACATTTGGACGCATCTGACAGTATCCTCCATAGTTTTTCCACTTTTTCCTATGATGCTTTTTACTGTGTCGTTTACAATTTTAAGTTTGACTAACTTTATAGGAAAGAGTAACAACATCTATGACATAAAATGCAAGGGAAGATACATAAAGAAAGAGTAACAACATAAGGAAAGAGTAACAACATGTATGTCCCAACTCCAAACATAAGGAAGATACATCAAATGCAACGTGACATAACATTAAATGGAACTTTATTTACTCCTCTGCTAATGACTCCGAGAACAAGGGAACATAGGACTATAAAGTTTAACACCAAAAATCCTAGGGTGTTTGGTTTGTGACTAAAAGAGACTAAAGCAGTTAAAAAAAGACCAGAATGCCCCTATTAATTGCCTAGGATCTTGGCTGCTGCCGTAATATTGAGGGGTAGGGGTGTCTTTTTGGCCCTCTACTTGTCTATGTTTACTTTTGTTGAACTTTGTATTAGGTTGGTTAAACTATGTTGAGCATGGTGTAGATCAGGTCATTTGGTCATTTGGTAGTTGATTTCTAGCCCTTGTTGGTTGGTTTTACCTATAGGTTTCTTTCTGGTTCTCTTTCTGATCTGTAGTATGGTAAACATGCATAAATGAATTCATCTGATCAAGTCTCACGTCGATCTAATGCCTAAAGTTGGAGCCACATAGCTATTCAAATTTTAATGTACATGCAAGAAAGTCCGAGCATAATAAATATGATCAGGCCAGACACATCTCATGTTATACAGGGGAACCTATTTCGTACGAGTACTTTCATTGGATCTCTAAAGGAAACAAATAAAATTAAAACAAAACAACAAAAAATCAAAAGCTATAGAATACACCATATTTGAGGACAAATTTCAAATGCCAGAATACACTATATTTTCGGACAGAGGGAGTAATTCACTCTCGCATGTAAAGAGTGAATTACTAGTTTCTTATTCCAACTTCCCATGCGAACAACTCAAATTCGCGACAAAGCCTATAGTCCTCACTGCAATACACAGCCCTTGCTTCCCATCCATCTGCATCGCCTCAAGCGCCACTTGAGCATGGAAGATCGCCGTGCACCTGTGCCAACGGCGACAACGACAACTTGCCCCACCTCATTTCGTAGATCACCTCGGCGGCCACCTCACGGTGGCACAACACACACCCCTTGTTGTATAGCCACCTACTCATTGGTCCGCTACCGCTGCCCCTGATTCTTCCTCGCCCTCGACCCATCTCATGTACCACCTCGCAGTGTCGTCATCATGGGCATCTCCATTGTGCCTATAGAGCAATATGGCGACTAGATATGCCTCTAGATTGTGCCCGCCATCAGCGGCGCGGGCGAGATCGTCGAGGTATGGCCAGGGCCTATGGTTTTCCTCAAATACAATTGGTATCCCAATGAGGAAGCATGCCTCTAGGTTGCCAAGTTGGGTCAGGCTAGCAAGGAGGGCTTCGTAGATGCCAAGATCATCCCACCCTAGCCCACATCTACATTGGTCTAGTGCCATGCATCGACCGATGACAGGGTTGCCACAGATGTGGCGCATGGATGAGCATGTCACTCATAGGCTACGGAGGTCGTCCATGGGCTGCTCTAAGGTCACAGTGAGGTGGCTGGCGATCTCAATGGCTAGCTCATTAGGGAGCACCAACACCAGCGACGTAGGGTGCCGCCTCACCGCCTTGATTGCTGGCGTCAGCATCACGTGATGTGAATTGTGAGGAGGCCAACTGAGGGCATGTGCGATGGTGTGGATGGAGCTATAGTGTGTGCATGGATGGAGCTAGGGCGTGTGGACAGCGATGAAACGAACGACTGGAGAGGCGGAGTGGCGCGATTGACTTACGTTGATTGAGGAGAAGGTGGGGGAGGCAACCAAGCGGGGGTTACAGTTGGAGTTCTTAAGTACCCTCTGTGAACTGGTGTGGGAACTCGCAACGATGTCACGGTTCAGATTACTGGGTGGGCGGGTGATCGGGTGGACGAGGCGGTCAGATTACCAGAAAATACAGAGTTTTTTTGTTCTCTTTCTAATCTGCACGTTTCTTTCTTTTCACATTTTTTACTGCACATGTAAGAAAGTCTGCCCGCTGTACAGTTCATCTTGTAGGATAGTATATAGTGTCGTTTGTTCATTTGAAAGTCATAGCAAATTTAGTGCATTTGTTCATAGCTAACAAATGTACTTCGGCCCCACGTCATACAATAAAAATGTTAATTTTTATGTGGGAAGAACTTGCCTAATCGACTGTGCTACAAACAGCAGCTGCACAGGCTGTGGCTTCATGCATGAAGTAATAGTAAGGTAGGAGTACCTCTTTACTTAGTAGTTGGATTCTTGAAGCGGCAGCATCAACCATAGCCTAGGGAGTGCAGTCGATAAGAACCTATGAAACTATGTAGCCATCTCTAGCTAGCTGCTACCACTCGGCTGTTGTGAGCCTACGACTGCTTGGATTGGAGTGCACTGTATACTTCACCGGATGACAGAAGGTCCACCATCTAAAATATTCACTACTCAGATACTAGTGATGATGAACGTCGTGCGGTCACGTCAGAAGCATGTTCCAGCCCTGGCATCCCTATGTGTACAAAGCCTAGCCTCACTCCCATTGTATAGCTCTATTTAGCTGACCGCCTCTGCTCCTCTGACCAAGAGAAATTGCCTTTGGTCTGCCTGACTACCCCTCGACTACTGTGAGTCCTCTTCACAACCACACCAGGCTTTCAAGTCTCAAGCGTGTCATGGTGGTCAAAAGCTCTTCTTCTAAGATGCACTTCTTGTGTCCAGCTTTCCTGTGCATTCACTTCACTCTCACCAACCGTGCAAGGTCTATATGGGAGGAGCATCCCCCTTCCCTCAAAGATTCTGAATTTTGACAAAATATAGATAGAGACATTATACAGTATAGAGCTATGAGCAAAACTATTGCCTCTTGAGTGCACTCGGTCACAACATTTGTATTAGTAGTAGTAGTAGTAGTCATGAGTGGCTTTCCCCTTCTGTCAGTTGACACTAACCGAAATCATGCTTATAGATGGCAACTAGTTACCATACCACAGATGTGTACTCTACAACAAATGATCACAACTTTTCCCCCAACCACGTCCCAATAGTATATTCGATGAAATGATGTTTACCTATTTCTTGTAAACCATATGCTCGCTAGATAGTCCGAGCAATGTCATGAGGAGAGGCTAACCAGAGGGGCCCATAGGCCATTAGCCTATAGGTGGGACTGGCTGGCCCAACTTGGTAGCGTCCCATGGTCTCCATCAGTGGGATGCCTTCTGGTGCCATCTAGAGTCTTCTAGAGTTTGTTTTGTCATGAATAAATGTGATTAATTCTGACGTTTGGGTCCACCTTGATAGTTTTCTAGATAAACACTGTTGAAAATACAGATTCACTAAAACTCATGGAATTTGTTAGTTTAAACCCCAAAACCTATGTTCATGATCATATCCATGCATTTATACAAGTTACTTTGACGGTTTATGATGGGTATTAACTACCGTCAATATGCATGCATCGGTTGATCCCTTCTCAAGCTTCTTTACCATGTCTTCATAGTTATCTTGAGAAGGTTGAGCATTGCACTTGCCCTTCCATCAAATCAAGTCCCTTTTTAGCCTCTTAACTTCTTCCTTGAGTTCTTCATTTTCTTTTGTAATGGAATCATCACAAATTTCTACAATTACATGCTCAATAGAAGGTTGGCTTGCTTGAGAGCAACACTTGTTAGCACATGATAAAATATATGGAACTTGTGTACATGTGCACCTGTGAGTGTGAGGTTGGTATGGTTTTACCGCTATTACCACGTCCTCGTGAGCAACTTCTAGCATGAGATGAGAATCCATAAGCTTCTCATGAGAGCACAAGAGCTCATCATGATCTTCTTGTAAGATCTCATTCTTGCTAGTGAGCCTTTCCACCTTGTCCTAGAGCACATAATTCTCATCTTCTAGTTGAGCAACACAAGATAGAGAGTTAATAGTACGAGTTTGCTGAATTAACAAGTTTTCATACCTTTCGATCAAACTAGTGTGAGAGAACTTAAGCTTTTCATGCTTTTTGTTCAACTTCTCTAAGCATTTGATCTTGTTGATGAGAAACTCTTCTTGGTCGTGAAGTGTTTCTTCTTGCTCTTGAATTTTCTCTATGAGCTTGAGAACCATCAACTTGTCTTTCTTGCTTAGATGTGCCAAGTGTTGATTGAACTCATCATCATCACTTTCACTCTCACTTTCACTCTCACTTTCACTTTCACTCTCACTCTCACTTTCACTCGCCACATTCTTCTCTTTCTTCACCATGAGACCCACATGAGAAGTGGCATAGAGAGTTGAGCTTCTTGGCAAGGTGGATTCATCATTTGGCCGCCACTGATCACAATCATCTTCTTCCTTCAAAATGTTAGTCTCACAAGAACAAAAGGAAGTAGAAGTATCACATGTAAAAACATTGTTCTCACCAACTATTTCATTGCATTCCATTGAGTCATATGTTGGCGAGGAAGTGGATGTGGCATGATCACTTAGGCCTTTGGGGAGAATCACTTGAGGCTCTTCATTTGTTGGTGAACTTGAGCACTCCTCAAGTGGTTCCTCCAATGAGAGCATCTTCTCATCACATTTGTACTTATCATATTTTTCTTTGAGTGTGGTCCAAATGATATGAGCATCCTCAAATGGTTCACCATCTCCAAATATGACGGCCTCAAAAACATCTTCACTCAAAGCACTAAATAAGACATTAGTAGCTTCTTTTGAGGCAAAGACATTAGTAGCTTGAGCGTTGTGTTGTAAACATTTCACTTCCTCTTTAGATAAGCTAGTCATATCATCACTAGGAGGAGAAATGCTTACATCTACAATCCGCTCGATATGAGGACCCATGTCCCTAAAAACAGTAAGCACACTAGCAGACCAAGATGCATAATTTGAACTATCTAAAAGTAGAAGTTCTAGACATACCTCCTCATTTGTCCACATCGTCTCTCAAGGCGGTTAAGCCCGAATTTGAGAACCTTGCCCTGATACCAATTGAAAGGACCTTGATGTAGCCTAGAGGGGGGTGAATAGGCCTGTTCAAAACAAACTCGAGCAGAAGTTAAATTATAAGTGTGGCGCTGCCTCACTAAAAATGCAGCACTATCGCACTGCAACACTAACTCACTAAAAATGCAGCACTGCCACACCTGCGCAGAGAGTTCTGCAACCGCTACGCCTAGAACCCAAACTTGGAGATATGCATGGAGATGTCCAGTAGCAAGTCCACTAAGTACCTACATTTACAAACACGCACAACCAAGTAGATCGAGTGGAACACAAATAATGCAATTCAAAACATAAGGCACAAGAGAGAGGACACGATTTATCTCATGGTTCAGCTCACTACCAAGGTTTGCCTATGCCCATATTGTTGAGGAAGCCACTAAGGCTTGGGCTTTGCAACCCTTATCCTCGTTCTCAAGTCAAGAGAGTGAACTCTTGAGATGAGGGGTTTCCACTAGATCAATGGGGTGATTACAAACTTTCCCGCTGCTCACCACAAGCATAGGAGCTCACCAGGCGACGCCTAGCCGTCTAGGAGGCTTCACCTCCAAGAGTAACAAATGCGCAATGAAGATTGACGAAGCCCGAAAAGTGCTCAAAGTTTTGCTTGCTCTAATCAAGTCTCCAACACTTAATCAACCACTAATTACTCACTCTCACAAAGAGAGAGGTTAGAGACAGCTCACAAATGCCTTGGAATGGGTTGGGAGTGAAATGGGAGTCAATAGCCTCACCAGAACACGTGGGATGGGTATATATAGACCCAATCCCAAAACTAGCCGTTGCAGTTCAAAAACTAGCCGTTATGACTTGTACAGATGCGGCATTGCCACTCTGACCCACGGCACTACCGCGGTGCAGCACTGCTGCAAAAATTCACGGCACTGCCACAGCTCTAAAAAACAACACAGGTCACCTCACAAAAAATGCCATAACTTTTACTCCGAACTCTATTTTCAGTGATCTTGGACTTTCTGGAAAGCTTGTTTCGAGGGATATCTAGCCCCGCCAAGAACAAGCCCTAATATCAACAAGTGCAAGTGTTGTGCTAATATGTTTCTCTCATGTTAACACTTGGGTTCGGTTAGTTTGAGCACTTGAGACTTGTCTATGATTCATATTGCATCTCCCTTGATAGTACGACATACCTATACTTAAGATAAAGAGAATATAACCATTTCAACCACTTGAGTCTTCAATGTCTTCATATGCCATTTCTTCTCAATATAACTTCATAAGGGGTCACAATCAACTTTCTCTCTTCTTTTGAGCAGACATACCTTTAGCATGTGACTTGAACCATTTTTATATATATGAGTTCACCTCATGGCTTCAAGTCACTTCTACTAATAATTTGATCCTCAACACAATAAGACTCCTCATAGCTCGATTAGTTCATCGACTCAAATGCAAGTACTCTCTTCTTCATCTAGCCATAGTACCTCGGTCCTCAAGCCATTGCTTGCCCTTCACCTTCGCTTAGTCCCTCGAAGCCCTTTCCTTGCTATCTTCACCCTATCGAGCCATACTCAAGTCATATCATATTAAACATCCATTGAAAAACTATTTCATCAATATTATGATCCTTGCTTGAATATCTTCTAGATATGAATGTTGAGATCAATCAAGCTTCAGTTGAATTCATAGAGATTGAGATATATGAATCAATATCAATATGGTCAAGCCAATTCATGATTCCTTATGTCCTCTTCATTTTGGCTTGACACTCCTAACACTCACTTCAATATATATCTTCATACTTCTAGCTTGATCAAATCAATGCAAAGTAATTTTTCAAATCTTTATCCATACAAGCAAACCAACATAGAGACCGATTTATATCCAATATGAGTTGTGTCCTTTGTCATTTAACCTTTGCTTGATATTTCTTCACTTATGCATTCTTAACTCATTCTTCAATCCTTTGATCAAAGCTAATCCACTATCAAACTCCTGATGTTCATGCAAAGCAAGACATTATTGAGACTAATCCAAAATCATTAACTCATGTCTTATTTACCATTTGTCAAATATGCTTGCTTTCTCATGATACTATGATATCCCACAATGTAAAAGTCATTTCATCAACTCCATTTGTATTGTTGTCTTTTTCTTGAATTATATTGTTTCCATGATCTTCTAGCACAACAATACACAATTTTGGCCTTGATCTGAACATTATGTAGAATATCATCAAGTTTTCCTTCTTGATGAACCTATATACACTTCTCATTCCACAATCCACAAGTGTATGCAATAAACAAATTTCCTGTTCAACACTTAGCAAACTTATTAGACCTTTAATGGTGTTGTCATTCAATTCACCAAAACCCACTAAAGGGCTAGATGCACTTACAGAGATGCACGCTGAGGTTGTCCTAGGGTCAATAAGGCCACCTAGAGCGTCGCTGGATCTCGGAGAGAGACACAACAAACAACAAGAATTGGAAAAATAGGGTAAAAAGGGTAGGAACTGTAATTTTGATCAATTGAATGTTGGATCTCTCAGTTGGTCATGATTCTCCAATATATATAGAAGTGGTGGTCTAATCCTAGTTGGAAACGTATATATCCCAAACGTGGTTTGCATGTTTTCCACGTCAAAACACAAGCCGGAACCGAGTTGGACTCTAACCGGTCTCGGAATAGATAGGAAAACCAGCATAGCTAGTTTTATCGGGCTTGGGTAGGGCGGCCAGATGCCCTAAAAACAAACGGGCCATGTTAGTTTTGGCAAGCTGGGCACAAAAGCATCTTCTTCGCCTTCTGGACTCCAATCGTGGTGATCCAAATAATTTTCGTCTTGACACCAGGAACACTGTCATGAAGTCTTTTTCATGCCTCGATCATTTTTTACTGTCAACACATTGACAAAACTAAACCCATTGCATAATATTTTTTAGAATTGCTACGTTACACTTGGTTGTTTTGCGGCATCTGATGTGCGATTTCCTGGCATTTGGATTTGATAGGAGTCGATCAGTATGCTGCTTCCTTTGCAGAGAGAAAGCTGGGTCGTTTGCTAGATCTGCGAGCCGGGACCGGGGATTGGCCGGCCATTTTCAACCAATCTGGTAGCGATAAAATGGTCAATCCCGGTGGACACAAGCGTACGACTAGATATGCGGTGAGTAGACACACCTAGGGCTTGGGATGGGACGGTGGCGAAGGCGAGCGCCTCCTCGATCATGCGGATCTAGGCGCGGCGGTGGTCAGCCATGGACGCGGCCTCGCCCAAGTCATAGAAGCGGTGGTTCATGTGGTGGGTTACTGGAGTCACATAGGATTCTTGTTGGGACAATTTCTGAACAATTTGTTAACAATTTCTTACATTTGTGAATAATTTGACGTATATTTCTTCACTAGTATACGGGTGAGTTTCGATCTCGGTTGAGAATTCCCAACCAGAACTGCGGATCTGAGACTAAAGGTCACGATCTTTAGTCCTGGGTCACATAACTGGGACTATGGCTAGTTTCAATGAAGATGTCATGGAAGTTTTATGCACATTAAACAATGTGATATGTCAACAAAAATTGCTATTTTGCAAGGTTGAAAGAAAATATTAGAGTTTTATGGCCCTGAAAGGAATCGGCGCTGTTTCCTACGACTTGAAACCGTAAGAAACCTGCATCACAGACGGTTTCTGTGGTGTCTTCGAATCTATTTCCTGTTCGCTTAACCGATAAGCCACGGCTGAAAATAGTGTCGGATGATTTGTCGTGAGAGAAAAAAGTGCGACCGGCGAACGCCGCAGCCCGGGCCCGTGCAGCGTGCCGTGCGGCTCCACCATCCCGGACATGTTGACGAACCCTGGGCGCAGCTAGCTCTCGGAGCCGCCGCCGCATCCGCGGCTGGCGACGCCAACGTCGATGCAGAGGCCGGGGAAGTAGGGGGCAGGCGACGCGGCCGCCCGCAGCTTGGGGCCATGGCCGTCGTCTTCCTCATCTGCGCCGCTGCCGCCTATTTCGTCGGCTGCTTCGTCACTTCCTGTCCTCAACAGCAAGTCATGCCTCCCCAGCGCTTGCGCCTCCGTCGGTTGCTTCGTCGCCTCCTGCCCCTCAACAGCAAGTCGTGCCTCCCCAGCCACTGCAGAGATGGTTTGGGATTGCAATTCGCAAGTGTAGATTTCTAGTACTGAGCCACTGCAGAGATGGATTACCATTCGCAAGTGTAAATTTCTAGTACTGGTGTGCAGAGATGGATTGCAAGTGTAAATTTCTAGTACTGATGTGCTTCAAACTACTGAATGTGCAAATCTTGTCGTCCAGATCCCTCAGATTATTTTTTCAGATAATTTGGCCAGCAATTTCCTGGCCGTTTTGTCTGCATTTAAAACACTAGCAATCTTCTTTGTGATAGCAAGGAGTACTTCTCCTGCCAAGTTTGTTGAAGATGAAGGAAAAAAAAACGTTTTGGCCTGTTCTGGTAGGGGCTGAAAGTTGCTGGATTCTGCATATGCAGTTCAACGCTACATTCTTGATTTTGAGAACCTCATTTAGTCAGTTTCAACGATACAAAATAGATACTTTCAGTCATCTTTTCTCTCTTGTTCATTTCAGTTTAGTCTGTATTCTATTTTACTTGGCATTACATGTAAATACGATAAACCATGTTCCAATATGTTAAACAATCAGTCTGTTCGTTTCGGCTGAAACGATTGTGGATTATTACTGCTGGCTGGTTCGGTGTGAGAGAAAAATATTGTTCTGGCTTATAATCCACGATCGTTTACGACCAAGCGAACAAGCTGAATATCAAATGGCTACATAGTTATACGGCACATTTGATCACAACACAGTGCAAGAATTAAATGCTAAAGCTACCTTATGAAATAGTGAAATAAACTTTGCATTGAGAGAGCATGTTTCATACACAGTTTCACGTCTTGGAAAGAGGGATATGAAACCTTGCATTGAGACTGCCTTAAAGCCCATCCTCGAAACTAAAAAAAATAGTAGAGGGACATGAACCTTGCATTGAGACTGGCATATAGCCCATCCTCGAAACTAAAAAATTAGTTTAAATCCTAGAGAGCCTCTTCTTGCGGAGCGTGAGATTCGAACCCAAAGATCCCTTAGCCTCGCGTGTAGCTTGCTTACCAACTCAACTGCACACCACATGTGACAAAGTCTTGGACGCTCTCCTTTTGAATTCATCCGTGGAGGACCTTTAGTCCCGGATAGGAGGCCTTTAATCCCAGCATCCTTTAGTCCCCGTTGGTGTTACCAATCGGGACTAAAGGAATATGTTTTAGTATCAACCAGGATAAAAGGGCCTTCGGTGCTTGTAAAATTTAGACCCGGGACTAATGCTCACATTAGTCCTAAACCCAAACACAACTGAGACTAAAGGTGCGAATCGAAAGTCGTTTCTCTACTAGTGCTTTGATATCTGCAATCCTATAGAAATAATTTGTAATTTTTTCTGAACAATTTGGCATATATTTCTCTGAGATTTGCAAGATATAGAAATAGAAGTTGCGTTATCCCAAAATTACATCACTATGTCCAATAAATTACAGTGAAGAAATCATTCTAAATATAGTAATAAGACATTGTAAATGCATGAGCAAAAATCAAGTGCCAGAAGTGGTGAAAACACCCACTTGCCAGATAGACATATTCTATTTTTTATAATAACGACTAATATAAGCCCCTCATAGAATTTTTGACAAATAATAATGTAGGAGACAGCGCACCAGGGCATAGAGCAAGGGATCCCTATATATAGTTTGGTTTTACCTGCAAAACTAAAGATCCCCTAGCTTATTCCAATTTCAATTATAGTTGCTCTCATATATGTAGTATATAGTATATCCTGCTAAAGCGGCATCCATGCACTACTACCACTATTCTCAATGTACGTGAAACAGAAGTTCTTGTGTCGCATAGCTAGCGAGCATCCCGGTCACGATGGATCGACCACTCCACTTTTGGCACAGTGCTAGCTAGATATATATGCCTTTCTATCTGCTGTCCTACTCCAATCATGGAACAAAAAAATGCTGATGAGATTCCTGAGCCAAGCAACTGTAGATCGATGGAGGTCGGCCATATGCATAGTCGATCACACCTTTTCTCGCCCTGCACATGACGCCACGCGCGCCAAATCGCTGGCTATAGATCCAACAGATATATGGATTGGTGTCATCACAATCTTGAGGCCGGGTTGAAATGCAAGTTGCTGCTGGTGGCCGGCGGCGGCGCAGAATCGCTGCGATCCGGCCCGCCGCTCTTTCAGCAGCACTTCCGCGTCCTGTGCATCGTATCTTTCTGGCGGGCAATCATTGTTCTATCTGGATTCATTATTCCACTCGCACTCGTGCTACCTCCGGTCCCTGAATATCTGTCAGTTTTCGTTTCCCAAAAACAACTTTGACTAAATATATATTAAAAAATATTAATATTTATAATACATAATTAGTATCATTGATAAATATTTGAATATAGCTTTTTAATAAATTTATTTGAAGATAGAAATGCTGCTACGTATTTTCTATAAATTAAGTTAAAGTTATCGACACATAAGTCGTGGCCGACTAACATCATCGGACCCGTTTGTGGATTTGCGGCGGGCCGGCCGGCCAAACGATGAAACGAACGTGCAGCCTTGTCACAGCCTCGTCGGGTGCGATGCAAAGACGGGTTTCGTTGGCAATGCAACGTCCATCGGCAAGTCGTCAGTCTTCGGCTTGACCTCCCGTATGTATAGCTCCATTCTCTGCTGCCGGTGGGATCAAAAAAAGATTAGTTATTAAGAATCTAGATAAAATGTGGTATTTGATAAAGGTCATCAAAAACTTTTTTGCAGGATTTTTTAGGGGGGCACTGGTTATAATTTTGGGCTCTATTACAGCGCTTGGATTCTTAAGCTTGCAAGTTACTATAATTGAGAGCCATGCAGTTGTTCGTATTATACGGTCCTTCGTTTATCATCTTAAACTTTAGTTCTGAACCTGTAATAAGTTTTAATATATTCTAGATGTGTTGATGTAATAAGTTTGGACTAATACTTCTTCTTCTTAGAAATCCGTTATTAAAAAACTAAGAATCTAGCGCGCTAGTAGTAATCCTCAAGATTACTTTGTTTGTAAGCTAATTATTGGCGACCTAAACCTTCCCTGCTTTCGGAGTTGGATCATTCTAGTAATCCTTTCTTGAATCACTGTGCAGATGGATACATTTATATACATGTACGTACACTCGTCCCTATACATGAATGCATACATGCAATTCCTGTTTCTATGAGCACCTGCACCTCCGAATGACGCAGTCCGCAGATCTTGAGGTAGACGGCATTGAAAAGGGTGTCTCTCTTGGTCTTGAATAACCAATGCTATGGAACCATATTACATAATGAGCAAGTGACCACCATCTTCATTTCTAAACTTTAAGATCTAACTTTTGAACATTTGAATTTCATATGTTCAATATTTGTAATTTTGAAATGTTAAATATTTCTATTTTTAAATTTTATAAGGGTTTAACACTACTACTAAATGATTGTAGGAGACAGCTCGTTTTATTATCAGAGGTGGTAAAAAATGTGCCCATCTTCCAAAACACATAATGGTTTTAGAGGTGGTCACTTTGTTTATGGAGACAAGCTAGGAATGAATGCCTCTCGAAGTCAATTTACGGAGAGGCCGGTCGGCCTCTGAAAATGTCCATTTCAATGGCAAACCTCTTAAGATGGCCAGTGTCCCCTCCGATGAAGACTAGCAAGATCATTGGTATATGCCATTGCAAATTACATATATATATATATATATATATATATATATATATATATATATATATATATATATATATATGGGAGAGGCTATTCAGTAGCCGGCTACAAAATAAGTTATTCTGTAGCCACCTCCATTTACTATAATTTTATATACTAATTTACCATAATGTCAATACATATATATATGTTATACTGTGCCCCTGTTTCGTGGAGCTTCAAATGGAAGAAATCACACCCTTATATAACTGTAGCTCAACAAAAATGGCATACCAATGAAGATGCGTGCAGTTACGTCAAGAGGAATCATTTGTTTATAATTTAGATTTAAAGAGAAGTCGATAGGTCAAATTGCCGGTTTACATATTAATAAAGATGGAATAAATACGTAAATACAAAGAGAAATAACTACAAATACTGGACAACACCATCACGAATGACAACCACCCTATAACATAAGCGACAACATGACAAACCACCACAATCGAAAGGTAATATTTTTTTTCCTGAGGATTGGTTCTTTGAGCATTTTCGAGCGACCGGTGATGTGCTTTATTTTGGAATAAAGGGGTATATTTTAAACCCCATATATACATGCATACAGTATTTTCTCCTACTAAAATAATCGATAAAGCATATATATAAATGCAAATTCAAAGTATTTATTTGTAATTCACATACAATAATATCAATATCCGCATTTGATAGAATTTGAATTCAAACTAAAATACTGGTAAATACTTTTATCCAAATTTAAATCTATCATTATACATACTCTGTTAAAAAAATATCTTGGAAAATATCAACTGCTAACATATTACATTTATATCCAGATTTGGAGCTATCCCGAACATTGCCCTAATTAAATGCCTCAATTGCAACCATTTCCTACTTGCTGACAAAATGGACACTGTAGCTAGAAAGCAAGAAGAGTGATGGCATGCATGCCTGAACTATGTTGTCTCTCCCTTGAGTGGCTTGGCATAACATGGAAAAGTAAAAGTCACTCTCATCGTCTTTTTTCTCCCTGCACCACCTAGATAACCTAGCAGGCATATCCCGTGGAGAGAGGGGTGGTAGTTGGTTTCTTTCCGATTGAGAGGTTCAACCTTTTGTTTATCCTCTTCCCACGTCTATTTCACCAGGATTACATTGTTAGGATGGACCTTATGGAAAAGGAGATTGTGGGCATCGAAACAAGTGTCGGCAGAGGAAGAGGATCGGACAACATTTTTAGCCTTATGGTTTAGTAGTACTCATTTTGGTGGGAAATTCCGTTCATATATATATTAATATTATTATTTTAGCTATATGTATCCAATTTTCATATCGCACTTGAATAGATTTTTTGAGCTGTTACTAGTCTGCTGGGAATTTCAGTTGATTAAACTCGTACCTACACGGAATCTCTTTTGCTGTTAGCGAAGAGAGATGCAGCAATACTTCACCTTTCCGTTCGAGAGTTATCTTTGGGCAGCAGAGAGCTAGTGCAAATATTAATGTGTAGGGAAGCAAAATATTCTTTGTTTTCTCGATGCACACACATTTTGAAACGACGACGTTTCATTGATAATATAGACAAATTTTATAGCAGCTTCATTCAATGAAGCACATTTCAGATAGACGATAGAGACATATATATACTAGTCCATTCGACCTGCAGATGGACTTCTGTATATATGGACGTACGAGCATCGGAGCCTATACACTCCGACGCACTATTGTGTGATTGTGTCCCATAAATTACCCTTGACTATTATATATATAAATCAGTGGCATATATCGTTGAAGCAACCAACAACGAAGATTATTTTTGTGGCATGTGCTTGTCAATTGTCATGCATGTGCATGATCGATGGGTCACCGCCGCCGGCTTGCATGCTGTGTCGTCTCTTGCATTGATTCTATCACCTGTACCTCCGGCCACCGCAGCCGCCCTCCCTCTGGCAGTTGAAGTAGGTGGCGGCGACAGGCAGTCCGAGGCTGTAGCAGGCGGCGAAGTCCCTGGTGTTGAAGTTGGCGCGCCACCCGGGCGCGTAGATCGCCTGCCGGACCGCCTGCCGGAACACGATGAACACGAACCGGTGGATCCCCGCCGATGGCAGGGGGCTCTCGTACGCCACCACCTCGTTACCATGATTGGCACCAGCTCCTTCTGGTATGTCAGTCACCAACCTATACATGTATCGTATACGCATGTTGTTACGCCAGGGACGAATGCAGCATTCCCAGGCATTCGTGCATGCAATATACTGTGTGACACGAATTGAAAGCAGCAAAGACTGAAGTAGCTAGCTAGCTTGTTGGAGCTTGATTATAGTTAGAAGGTGTTCAGTGCGTAAGTACCAATGGAGATACTCCCGATTGGTCGGGTTGCTTGGGCTGGGCGCATCGGGGTCCAGCATCACCAGAGTGTAGAACGCCGGCGGCCTCCCGTCGCGGGCTCCTGTGATGTGCGCCGTCGGCTCGCCGGCCACCTGCGACGGCCTGAGCTCCGACCCGCAGGTCAACTCCCGCCCGCCGTAGATCACTCGGAGCAGCGCCGACGCTGCGAAGTAGTCCACGATGTCGCCCACGATGCTTCCCACCACAAGCGGATCCCTCGACATGATGCTAGCTAGCTAGCTAGCGCTGATGATCGATCGATGGCACAAAGTCTTAAGACGTGCGTACACTAGCTATAGCTTGGAGCTTGCCAAGCTGAAATGCTGCTAGCTAGCTAGCTAGCTTGATGTATATGAGATCGATGGAGCTAGCTAGCTTAGCTTTGTGAGTTTGGTGTGGTATGGGGGAGTGTGACTATGGCCTATTTATAGGCGGCGTCTGTCAAAAGGATCGTGGTGGAACAATCCTTGAGAAAAGGAGAAGAGATCGATATGCTTGGAATGAGATGCCTCTATGCAAGGCTTACATAGTGGCATGCATGCAGTGCAATATATAACACAAGATATATGCTAACTGAGCCCTTTGGTCAAGTAAATATTCCTGGAGTCATCAAATGCATAAGAGAATCTGGAAGATCCTGATCAGACCATGAATGAAATTAAGGATACGTGGTATGTAGTTGATCACTTCACGCTATATATCTCCGGAGAATATCGCAAGCAAACCGTTAATTTCTGATCGGACGACAGCCACAACGTTGGATTATGGTAGAGTGGATGAATGATACGATACGATTGCTAGTCCTCTTCCTTCATCGACAGGTCCTTGGTTGGCCGGAATCTACTTTATTTTCTGATCTACGAAAAGATCCATCGTAATCTGTTAGGGCTAGATATATATGATGTCTGGGTGGAGTTAAAATCAATTTAATTACCCATGAACAAGATCTTGACGCTAGCTACTGTCACACCCGATTTTAAGAATAAAATGGGATGCAAAATTTTATGTGCGCCCAGAGATCAGTCACACACATAAGCCGATAAATTATTAATAGTATCATCACAAGTGTTTATTACATCACTGAATAATAGAATATAGTCTTAACATATATGTAGCGGAAGTATAAAGTAAAATCTCTAGCGGAAGCTCCATATCACAGTGACGCCAACTGGTTGACCACAAGTCTAGTAATCCTCACGAAAGTCATCATTACCATAGTCATCTGTTACCCATCCGGGATTTTTATCCAAATAATGAAAATAAACAAGTGTAAGTACGTGTCGTACTCAACAAGTGTAACATGGGGTTCATGAGGCTCAAAAGGCTTATGACACAGGTTTAACAGCATTCAGCTTTTAGTTGTCACAATTTTAGCATAAAAGTAGCAACAAGTTGTTTCAATCCCAAAGTAAAACATATGATCAATGTAAACATGAATAATGAATAGTATAAACCAATAATTCTTAGTGATCATCTATTCTATAAGGGTCCAAGGCCGCTCGTGACCGTGAGCACGGCTGATATACCAGTTTTACACTATGCAGAGGTTGTACACTTTCACTATGAGTCGTGATACCCATATGCCCGGGTTAATTACACCCAAAACACTTCCAAGGTGAGCAGACAGGGGTCACTATGAAGCCTTTCAAAGGTTCGTCCAACAAGTTAGGGCCATTAGATTCAATCAGCAAACAGATGTAGGAACTCCCCTATCGAATGGTACAATTCCAACACGGCTATACACATAAGAGTAGATGTTGTCATATACCCGATTCGTCAAGACATTCTTACGCCAATGAAGATAACCACTAACAAGCTATAAAAGGTCCTCGTACTGACCTAAAGCCAGAGCCATGTAGCCCTCACAGTTGTACTGTAAGTCCCGGATATTCACTTACAGATAAGTCCTTTAGGAGAGAAATCTGAAGCATTTAGAAAGTAGCTAAATACTCTAGCCCCCTGTTTCCAAGTTGCTAAAAAGTCATGTTTTAATATTTATTGCATATACCATTAGTCAAGTTACAAGATCATGGTTTAGTTGAGCACTAGCAAAGCTACCCAATGCATATCCCATAGGAGACAAGGTATAAGTACAATTCTAGGGAATCCCTATCAAGGCGACACATGCAACATGAATTAAATGTATTAAAGTTGATAGGAAACAAGGACAATCCCATGCTATACTTGCCTTGAACAAAGTAGTCCTAC
The DNA here is from genome assembly GCF_019320115.1 of Miscanthus floridulus. Taxonomy (NCBI): domain Eukaryota; kingdom Viridiplantae; phylum Streptophyta; class Magnoliopsida; order Poales; family Poaceae; genus Miscanthus; species Miscanthus floridulus. The sequence goes on along the minus strand of NC_089594.1, from coordinate 43,436,659 downwards.
TGATCCTGCTCGTTAAAGTAGTACTCTTGACCACCCACGAATTACTCATCGTCTATACTCGATAATCACAGCAACATACAAGCATCCAGAAGTAATCATGCATAGCAAACAAAAGCTATAGATTAGAACACCACACCAATCAACATAAAATCAAGATGAAAAGTTTGTAACATGAATCTACGTCTCACTACGAACACACAGACGCGAAGATCACAAAAAATAGAGTTAAAACGAAGAAGTTATGAATTAAACAAGATTTCCTTTAGTAAAATAATAGATTAAATCTAACCTCGAATTTTAAAAGTTGAAAACATACTTAACAGTAGTATGAACATGTAGATTATGGAATTACGAACCTAACGCAAGTTGAATGGATCAAATCGGAGTTCAAATGGAGATTTTATGGCCTATTAAAAGTAGTGGCAGTTTTGTAAATAGATGAAACTTGATTTTCGAATTTAAAATAATTAAAATCTGATTTTAAACCGAACCAGGGACTGCGGCCACAATTTGAAGAAAAGGCAAGGGCTTTTTAACAAAAGTTTAGGGACGGTGGGTTATGATCCAAATAATTGTAAGGGCCCTTTTGCAAAACGACAGGTGAAGGGGTACGGGTGAATCTGGTGCGTTGGATTTAAAATCAACGATGCAGATAAGATCAGAGCGGGGGAGAGGCTACCGGCATGGTCGGCGACGAGCCTGGCGGCGGCGGCGCCATAGCCGGCACGGCGGCGTAGTCGAATCTAAGCCTACGGTCCACAAACTCACAAGCCGAAGAGACCGAAGGATAGAGGAAAGCAAGTTGAACTCACCAAGGTAGCTAGCGTCGGTGGTGGAGGCTTAGAGAAGGCGTGGCGCTCGGCTCAGTGAATGGTGATGGCGGCGGCACTAGGGTTGTGCGATGCTGCGTCCCGGTGATTCAGCGAAGGCTACTGCTAGCGCTAAGACGAAATAGAGAGGCGGCGGGGTCGGCTACTATTTATAGCCCAGGGATTGCTTGGGAGGCACGATGAAGACCAAAATGTGACCGGTGTGGACTTGAGCGGCGGACTCCGACGCGGATTCGCAGGAGAAAGAAGACGCTGGCTCGGGGAAGAAAAACAATGCAGGCTCGGTTGGATGGGCTGGCCTGCTGCGGAGGAGCGAAAACAGCGTTCCAGCCCAAGCGGGGAGAAAGAGGTGCGCCGCTGAAGGAACTAGGCCGCGGGGCGCGGGAACAGGAACGGGTCGCACTGCTGCCAGTTGGGCCAAAGTAGAAAGAAGAACGAGTGGAAGAGTGGGTAGGCCACACAGGAGCTAGGCTGCACGGGGCGAATACTAAGATGGGAAGAATAGAATCCTTTTCTATTTTCTAAACTAATTTCCAAACAAATTTTGAATGCAAATTTAAATTAATTTGAAATTTGATTTCAACCCACACAATACAAAAATAATATGCAACAACATGTATGCACATACATGTATGTAGACCTATATTTGATTTTAATTTTAACAAAGTTATTATTTTTCTAAATTTCAATGCTCACAAAATGCGTAATTAAATCATTTTCTCCTATCTTAAAATTATATAAATTTTAAGGTGTTACAATTCTACCCCCTTAAAATGAATCTCATCCTCGAGATTCGGACGATGCTTACTCAAAAAGCTGTGGGTATGTTTTTCTCAGATCATCTTCCCTTTCCCATGTAGCCTCATCTTCTGTATACCGATTTCACTGAACCTTACACATCATTATAACTTGGCTCCTCGTAACCCTTTCTGCCGTCTCCAAAATCTTTATTGGAAATTCCTCAAATGTAAGATCTTCCTTAACTGCAAGCTCTTCTAACAATATCTGCTCCTCGGGTACACACAAATACTTCTTTAGTTGAGACACATGGAACACATCATGTACACCTGACAACCTCTCAGATAATTCCAATTGATAAGCTACTTCACCACGTCTCTATAAAATCTTGAAAGGCCCAATATATCTTGGTGCTAACTTTCCTTTCATGTTAAATCTTCTCACACTTCTCATAGGTGACACCTTTAGGTAAACATGGTCTCCGACTTCAAAAACCAATTCTCTCCTCCGAGTGTCAGCATAACTCTTCTATCGAGATTGAGCCACTCTCAAGTTATCTCTAATCATCCTTACTTGCTCTTTTGTGTCTCTTAAAACATCCGGTCCGAACACTTGAGTTTCTCCCGTTTGATTTCAAAACAACGGGGTTCTACACTTTCGTCCATACAAAGCTTCGAAAGGTGCCATATTGAGACTCTTTTGATAACTATTGTTATACGAGAACTCTGCATAAGGCAAATTCTTGTCCCAACTTGTACCATACTGCAATGCACAAGCTCTCAACATATCTTCTAATATCCAATTAGTTCTCTCAGTTTGTTCATCTGTCGGAGGATGATATGCTGTACTAAAATTCAACTTTGTTCCCAACGAACTATGTACTTGCTGCAAAAAATGAGATGTAAATTGAGTACCCCGATCAGACACAATTTTCTTGGGAACTCCATGTAGACACACTATCCTCTCCATATACAATTGGGCCAACTTCGGTCCTTTATAATGAGTTTTGACCGGTATAAAGTGAGCAACTTTAGTTAACCGATCCACTATCACCCATATTGAATCATAACCTCTCTGAGTGCGTGGTGACCCAACAATAAAGTCCATACAAACTTCTTCCCACTTCCACTCAGGTATCTTCATTGGTTGTAATAATCATGTAGGTCTTTGATGTTTAGCTTTGACTCTCTGGCATATATCACATAAAGCAACATATTCAGCCACATCCCTCTTAAGTCCATACCACTAATACTTCTCTTTCAGATCCAAATACATCTTGGTACTGCCAGGGTGAATAGAGTAAGCAGACTCATGTGCTTTACAAAGAATTGCATCTCGTATAGCCTTAACCTCTGGTACACATAGTCTTTTCCCAAACCACAGAGTTCCATTATCATCCATGTGGAATCCTGGTGCCTTGCCAATCACTATGTTCTCTGCTATCTCTTTCAACTTCGCATCCTATAACTAGCCCTTGTGTATTTCTTGCTCCAGCGTAGGTTCTATCACCAACTCCACTACATTAGTGACAAATGCCAAATTCAGTCGCACAAATTCAGCACATCACTTGACATAGCTATGACTTGCACCTCATTGGCATAACTCTTTCTACTAAGAGCATCAGCAACAATGTTCACCTTTCCAGGATGATAGTGTACTTCTAGATCATAATCCTTAATCAACTCTAACCATCGATGTTGTCTCATATTTAGATCCATCTGAGTGAAGATGTACTTCAGACTCTTGTGATCAGTATAGATGTCACTCTTATGTCCGATAAGATAGTACCTCCATATTTTCAACACATGAACCACTGCTGCTAACTCCAAATCATGAGTAGGATAGTTTAGCTCATGCTTTCTCAACTGTCGAGAAGCATAGGCCACTACTCTGCCTTCTTGCATAAGAACATATCCAAGACCTTGACGAGATGCATCACAATAGATAGAAAAATTCTTGCTCAGATCTAGCAAAACTAATACTAGGGCGGTAGTCAACCTCTTCTTTAACTCTTCAAAGTTAACCTGGCACTTTTCTGACCACACAAACTTAACATTTTTCTCCAACAAAGTTGTCAAGGGCTTGGCAAGTTTAGAAAAACCATCTATGAACCTTCTGTAGTATCCAACCAATCCCAAGAAACTATGAATCTCTCCCACATCGGCTGGTGGTTTCCAATTCAACACATCTCTCACCTTGCTTGGATCTATTGCTATTCCACCATTAGAGACAACATGGCCTAGGAAAGAAACTTTCTTTAACCAAAACTCACACTTGCTTCACTTAGCATACAACTTGTGTTCTCTAAGCTTTTGCAAGACCAACCTTAGATGTTCAGCATGCTCTTCTTTCATTTTGGAGAATACCAATATATCATCGATAAATACCACCACAAACTTATCCAAAAACTCCATGAACACCTTATTCATCAAGTACATAAAGTATGCAGGTGCATTGGTCAAACTAAAGGACATAACAGTGTACTCATACAAACCATACCTCATAGTAAAAGTTGTTTTGGTTATGTCAGTTGCACGAATCTTCAACTGATGATAACCAGAACAAAGATCAATCTTAGAGAAAACACAAGCACCTCTGAACTGATCGAACAAGTCATCAATTCTAGGTAGCGGGTACTTGTTCTTGATAGTAACCTCATTAAGTGACCAAAAATCAACACACATCCACTGGGTACCATCCTTCTTGTCAACAAATATAACCGGTGCTCCCCAAGGTGACGAACTAGGACGAATCAAACCTTTCTCTTGTAACTCCTTTATTTGTTTCTTAAGTTCCTTTAATTCATTAACCCCATTCTATATGGACGCTTAGCTATAGGTGTAGTTCTAGGTAATAATTCAATAATAAACTCAATGTCACAGTTAGGTGGCATACCTGGCAAGTCATCGGGGAACACATCTAGGAACTCATCCACTACTAGGTCCTTATTGACACGATCATCAAGCAGGTTCACTATGGCTGTCGGCTACTTCTGTACTACAACATCGACATTAATCCTATCCCCATTCGGTGTGGTCACAACAACTACCTTCTCCTTACACTGAATCACTGCTTGTTGTTGCATCATCCAATCCATACCTAGAATCACATCAATACTAGATGTTCTCAACACAATGGGGCTCACTTTGAACTCTACCACCCATAAGGATAGACTAGTAGGAAGACAACGATAAGAAGCTTGCATACTATCTCCTGGTGAGTTTACGAATATGGGATTTTGCATGGCACATAAGGGTATGCTATGGTTTCTAACAAATGTTTGTGATATGAATGAATGTGAAGCTCTAGAATAAAAAAGAATAGTGGCAGGAGTAGAATTGACATCAAACGTACCGAGCATGACTTTTGGTTCTGCAAGCGCCGTCTCTGTAGACACATGGTTCACCTTTCCCATGTTGGGTGCTGGCTTCTAAGGCGTTCCCTTCGGGTTGCTATGCTGACCCTAGGGTGTTAGCTGATTCTGCTTCATGGGGCAATGGTTAGCATAATGCCCAACTTCTCCACAACGATAGCATACATTGGGGGTGCTAGGTGCGCTGGTCTTCATGGGGGTGTTGTTGGGCGTTCCCTGGCATGACGTCTGCTGGCCACTCTGCTGCTAGGGACGTTGATTGTCATTCTGCTGCTGGTATGGTGGACGTTGCTGGTTCTGGTTGCGATTCCACTGATTAGGTGGTCCTTGGTACCTCTGCTGGAAGCCTTGCTAAGGGTTGGTGCATGGATGAGTATTACTCCTAGAGGTATATCCCTGAAGCCTCCTCTTCTTAGCCTCCATCTCTTTGCGCTTATTGTCAATAACAATGGTGCGATTCACCAGTGTCTGGAAATTGGGGTATGTATTGGACATATGCTGGAGTTGCAAACAGTCATACAGACCCTTGAGAAAGCAGCGTTGCTTATCAGCATCATCAGCCACCTCATTCGGAGCGTAACGTGACAACTGAGCGAATTTGTCATGATACTCAGCCACAGACATAGATCCCTATTTTAGAGCTCTAAATTCCTCCTGCTTGAGCTCTATCAATCCTTCAGGTATGTGGTAGGATCTAAAATTCTCTCTAAATTCCTGCCAGGTGACAGGAGGAGCATTAGCGGGATGTCCATATTCGAATGCCTCCCACCAGTCCTGAGCTTCTCCCTGGAGTTGTCCTGGTGCGTACAACACCTTCTGCTGGTCATCGCACTGTGCAATATTGAGTTGCATTTCCACTACACGAAGCCAATCATCTACTTCTAGTGGATCAGTGGCATGAGAAAACACCAGGGGATGGCCCTTCAAGAATTCACCCCGCTTGTCACGCGGTGCTCCACCAATTGGTTGATTTTGTTGATTCTGCACCAGAGCTTGCATAAGTTGTGTCTGCACTGCCAGATGTTTCTCAATAGTAGGTGGCGGTGGTGGTGGTGGATGTGGGGGAACACCTCCATGACCTCGGCCTCTTCCTCTTCTAGACATCTGACATTCAACAAAAATATTCAAATTTAGAGATTTCCAAGTTATATGCACTTATAGAGATATAGAATATATTCTGAAAATTTTCTAGACGAGTTCCAACATCAGCAGCTCGGTAAAACAGTCATATATCTAATTTCAAATATCCCAAAAGAGGCATTCTTTACATGGTTGGAAAGCTTAAGAAATTATCTACAACTTTTGTTCAGAACACATTCCCCGATTCTGTCGTTAGGCTACTCAAAATCAGGATACAACCGAAACTATCCCAGATTCTAGACTAAGTAGAAACTTCATATTAAAATAGTTATATCTCACAAACCAGATCAGATCTAAGGGTTATTCTAGAGGAATTAGAAAGATACTTAAGTCTAGTTGCTCTCATAAAAATTTCATAATTTTTGGTCATGTAGATTTAGATTGGCATTGAGATAAGGGCAGACTGCTCCGAAAAACAAATCTGAGAGAACAAGATGTACCAAACCCAACTATTTATTTATTGACTCAAACTTTAATATTCTTAACTATGGAACTTGAGGACATGCCCACAAAGTTCTAGCACTCATTACAAAAATCCAACTCACACATAAACATAATAATAAATCAACTAGGCACACCAAAGTTCACACCGCACTACTAGACTCGACTTGACTCAACTTGACCCGTTCTACTAATGTCTTATTACATAAAAAGGAACTCCAACACCTATGTGCGAAATTTATGAGGAAGCTCCTCGTACATCCTTGGCAGGTTGAGACACGCCATTTTCTCGTCTATCACTTGTGGGTATCAATTAAGGGTCTCCTGCTGTGCCTTGAACTGATCTTCTAGTCGCCGAATCTTCGCTACTGACTCACAATCAAAGTGTACCATCACTTGGGTAGTTGGATCCGTACCCTAAGGGTCCATCATTGCCCACTCCAATTCAGGGTGTTGGCGAGGGAGGAATCGATATTGGTCCTCCTTCATATCCTCAAATCGACGACCATGAAGACCCATGCAGGCTACAGTGGCTGCATCTTCTATGCTATCTTCCATGGTGGCACAGTGAGCGTGATGCACATAGTTCGAGTCTAGCTAGTATGCTTCCTTCTCTCCATCTCGGATAGAGATGCACACCCTGGTCTTCCAATAAGTGTCCTCCAGAGGATGCGTATGCTCGGTGCAGACGTACTCCACAGCTGCGTCCCAATCAGCGTAGTAGGTCTGAAGAATCCCCATAAGTTGGTGGTGCGAGATGGAGGATTCACACCCCGGCTTGTACTAGACCTTCGTAGTCCATCCCAGGGGAGAGATCAGCTCATCCTCTTGAACGGCTCTTCCTCATCATCATCATCATCAGATAATGCAATGACCTCCACTTCTTTAGGTTCTTCTTCTTTGGGCTCTTCTTGGAATTGCTCAGACGTAGGTGCAGGTGCTGGCGAATCAACTTCTTGTTCCTAGGGTTCCTCCTCCTCATGTGGCTCCATGGACTCATACAAGCCACGAGGCGGGTAGTAGCCTCCGGTGGTGATACGAGCGGTCTTATTAGGACGAGTCATCTATAGAATTAGATTTAGTCAGATTAGAAGCAACAATTTTCATAATAGAGTGAGGCAAAAGAAGCATAAAATTTAGCAAATAACAAGGGTGAGATGGAAAAGCATGAAATAGGTGAAGCAAAAGAGGCTAAAACGACCATTGCTAACTAGGTTTGCGTCCTGCAGCCAACATGGCTCTGATACCAATCTATCACACCCGATTTTAAGGATAAAATGGGATGCAAAATCTTATGTGCGCCCAGAGATCAGTCACACACATAAGCCGACAAATTATCAATAGTATCATCACAAGTATTTATTATATCACGAATAATAGAACATAGTCTTCACATATATGTAGCGGAAGTATAAAGTAAAATCTCTTGCGGAGGCTCCATATCATAGAGACGCCAACTAGTTGACCACAAGTCTAGTAATCCTTAGGAAAGTCGTCATTACCATAGCCATCTATTACCCATCTGGGATTCTTATCCAAATAATGAAAATAAACAAGCGTAAGTACGTGTCGTACTCAACAAGTGTAACATGGGGTTCATAAGGCTCAAAAGGCTTGACACAGGTTTAACAACATTCAGCTTTTAGTTGTCACAATTTTAGCATAAAAGTAGCAACAAGTTGTTTCAATCCCAAAGTAAAACACATGATCAATGTAAACATGAATAATGAATAGCATAAACCAATAATTCTTAGTGATCATCTATTTCATAAGGGTCCAAGGCCGCTCGTGACCGTGAGCATGGTCGATATACCAGGTTACACTCTGCAGAGGTTGTACACTTTCACTGTGAGTTGTGAAACCCATATGACCGGGTTAATTACTCCCAAAACACTTCCAATGTGAGCAGACAGGGGTTACTATGAAGCCTTTCAACATCTAACAAGTTAGGTCCATTAGATTCACTCGGCAAACAGATGTAGAAACCCCTTGTCGAATGGCACAATTCCATCACGACTATACACATAAGAGTAGAGGCTGGCCTATACCCGATTTGTCAAGCCATTCTTACGCCAATGAAGGTAACCACTAACAAGCTAGAAAATGTCCTCATACTAAGCTAAAGCCAGAGCCATGTAGCCTTCACAGTTGTACTGTCAGTCCCAGATGTTCGCTTACAAATAAGTCCTTAGGGAGAGCAATCTGAAGCATTTAAAAAGTAGCTAAATACTACATCCCCCTGTTTCTATGTTGCTAAAAAGTCATGTTTTAATGTTTATTGCATATACCATTAGTCAAGTTACAAGATCATGATTTAGTTGAGCACTAGCAAAGCTACCCAATGCATATCCCATAGGAGACAAGGTATAAGTACAATTCTAGGGAATCCCTATCAAGGTGACACATGCAACATGAATTAAATGTATTAAAGTTGATAGGAAACAAGGATAATCCCATGCTATACTTGCCTTAAACAAAGTAGTCCTACTGATCTTGCTCGTCAAAGTAGTACTCTTGACCACCCACGAATTGCTCACCATCTATACTCGATAATCACAACAACATACAAGCATCCAGAAGCAATCATGCATAGCAAACAAAAGCTATAGATTAGAATAGTACACCAATCAACATAAAATCAATATGAAAAGTTTGTAAAACGAATCTACATCACACTACAAACACACAGATGCGAAGATCACAAAAATCGGAGCTAAAACAAAGAAGTAATGAATTAAATAAAATTTCCTTTAGTAAAATAATAGATTAAATCTAACCTTGAATTTTAAAAGTTGAAAGCATACTTAACAGTAGTATGAACATGTAGATTATGGAATTACGAACCTAACGCAAGTTGAACGGATCAAATCAGAGCTAAAACAGAGATTTTATGGACTACTAAAAGTAGTGGCAGTTTTGTAAATAGATGAAACTTGATTTTCGAATTTAAAATAATTAAAATCCGATTTTAAACTGAACTAGGGACTGCGGCCACAATTTGAAGAAAAGGCAGGGGCTTTTTAACAAAAGTTCAGGGACGGCGGGTTAAGATCCAAATAATTGTAAGGGCCTTCTTGCAAAACGACAGGCAAAGGGGTATGGGTGAATCTGGACCGTTGGATTTAAAATCATAAGATGGGAGCGGGGGAGAGGCTACCGGCATGGTCGGTGACGAGCCTGGCAGCGGCGGCGCCATGGCAGGCACGGCGGCGTACTCGAATCTAAGCCTATGGTCCACGAACTCACGAGCCGAAGACACCGAAGGATAGAAGAAAGCAAGGTGAACTCACCAAGGTAGCTAGCGTCGGTGGTGGAGGAACGGAGAAGGCGCGGCTCTCGGCTCGACGGACGGTGATGGCGGCGGCGCTAGGGTTGTGCGGTGCTGCGTCCCGGCGATTCGACGAAGGCTACAGCTAGCGCTAAGACAGAATAGAGAGGCGGCGGGGTCGGCTACTATTTATAGCCCGGGGATTGCTTGGGAGGCACGACAAAGACAAAAACGTGACCGGCGCGGAGTTGAGCGGCGGACTCCGGTGCGGATACGCGGGAGAAAGAAGACGCCGACTCGGGGAAGAAAAACAGCGCGGGCTCGGTTGGACTGGGCCGGCCTGCTGCGGAGGAGCGAAAACAGCGTTCCGGCCCAAGCGGGAAGAAAGCGGTGCGCCGCTGAAGTAACTAGGCCGCGGGGCGTGGGGACGGGAACGGGCCGCGCTACTGCCAGCTGGGCCAAAGCAGAAAGAAGACCGAGCAGAAGAGTGGGCAGGCCGCGCAGGAGCTGGGCTGCATGGGCCGAATACAGAGATGGGAAGAATAGAATCTTTTTCTATTTTCTAAACTAATTTCTAAACAAATTTTGAATGCAAATTCAAATCAATTTGAAATTTGATTTGAAACCACACAATACAAAAATAATATGCAGCCACATGTATGCACATACATGTATGTAGACCTATATTTGATTTTAATTTTAACAAAGTTATTATTTTTCTAAATTTCAATGCTCACAAAATGCGTAATTAAATCATTTTCTCCTATCTTAAAATTTTGCAAATTTTAGGGTGTTACAGCTACCTTCGTGCCATTATTCCTTCTCCAGGTCTAGAACGGATGGTGGACCGTATGCAATGTACAATTGGGAGTAAGGAATAATTCAAGAAAGTGCTGTTGCTTTTCAAAGCTGTTTATATTAACCATATTTAACCCCGGTGGTATCCCCACGCCTCAGGATTGGTTTTCCTCTTGACATTTGTGATATCAGGACGTAGATGTGACCTGAGTTCATTCATGTCCCAACATACGTATACGAGTTTCTTAATTTTGCTCCCCAGTGCTGCGTTGTGGTATTGGATTCTGCCCATGCATGGGTGGTTCTCGATTAAATAGCATATATACACGGCCGTATGTGGTTTGTGTACACGCACTTTTCCTTAGATAATAACACATATGCAGTTTAACAAAATATTCTTTAGTTAATTAGTCACACGTGATCAAAATCTTAAGGTCCGTACACTACTACACAACACATAATTCCTGCCGGGTTATAACATTGCTGGGTGTGCATAAGCTGCTAGTGATGTAGCTTCACTGTCGGTTATAAGCCAAGGATTCAGACAAATATTTGTGATCCGAGTGACCTAGATAATAAAGCACCTTATCACTGCCGGGTTGAGCCGCGACTCAGCAGTGATATATTGACAGCTAGATCCATGAACCCGTAGTAATATCAGGAATATCACCTGTCTGGTCAGAAGACAACCCGACAGTGATATGCCAATGCCGAGTCATAACTTGACCTAGCTGCACTAGCACGACATCACTGGCAGGTTATTGTTTGACCCGGCAGTAGTATTATGTGCCCCGTTGGATCCTCCTACCACCAATTACTCTATGTAGGGGAGGTCTTGCGGCAAAATAGCTCGATGCTAGAATGATAAAAAGCTCAACACTTTTTATTCGACTTTTTCACTATTTTGAAATACAAAAAAGATCCAAATCCAAAATGCAAAGGTAGTCTTATTCAAAACCTCAAAATTTCTTGTCCTACTATTGGCCAAACTACGTGGGCACTTGGTCCAATGTGTAGGATCTCTTAGCCATGCTTCATAATCGGAAAATGGGCACCATGGAAGTACATGCCACTCAACCAAAGAAAGATAATGGAGAGTAGGCTGAAATGAGTACTAAAGACTTTAGGATATCTCCAAATCACCGGTATGACTATCGAAATCATGAGCAACAAAACAATATTATTGTGCCAACGGGAGTGGCGTGACAAGGTTTATAATGTGAAAATCGTCGTCCAACATGACGGATCTTGCCGCACCAACGCATGTGGCGCGACAACATGATTTTGTCGCGCTAGGAGTGTTGACGTGATGAAAAGGGTTAGAAATTTTAAAAAAACTGATTGTGGCTATTTTTAAAACAAAAGTTGAAAAGGATTAAAAATATGAAAATCTGCTGGTGGGTGTGAGAAAGGAGCATTTCTGGAGATGACCAGATACTTACACCTTTTTACATTGTTGTTGCTTGTCGAATATGGTGAATCCACGATCAAATATAGAACTCTATGATATTCTTCTATTGTAAACTTTCCTTGGCAATGCTCAATGACCGGTCACACGGATTGCACATTTGTATGGTGTACATGCAGACATTGAGCTTGACTACGACTTCGATGATGGCTGGGAGGACTAGTTGATTTTGTCTATGCTCAAGCATATATGGTCATAGATTGGGATTCTGCCTGCTTCGTTGCGACGGTTCGACTAAGTCAAAGTGGACCTGTAATAAAGTTATGTAATGAACGTAATTTCTTGATGTACTCGGTTTGTACTCTAGGAGTGTTCAATCTATGATATTTTGCACTCTATGACGAATGTTTGGATGTGTGGCACAATGGATGAATATGATAACTGACTAGACCTAGAACTATCGTATAGGTGCAAAGTGGTCTCAATTTTCGTTGAAAAATCCTGCTTTACTAGCTAGATGCATTTATATGTTGTGCTTTTGATCCATATGTTGGATGCACTTGCATTTATTCAAAGCAGTGTGGTATTTCTTACGTTCACAGATAAATCCGCAAGCGCACGGAATACCGCTGTATCAATTCATCGAGAGTATTTCAGGTATTGTATCCACAGGGAAATGTATAAGATTAACAATAGACTATCTTAACTAGGGATAGCAACAAGTTAAAGAAAAACATGAGTATAGAGAGGACTTATATGGTTCTTAACTTCTAACATTAAATAGAGTTGTATTCTAGTGTTCACTTGGGGACATTACTAAGGAGGAGCATAGAAAAATATAACTTCTTCTGTCGCAACCGGGTCTTACTTGGCCTACAGACATGAGGTGGACTGTAGAGGATCAACGAAATGGTCACTCTCGCAATCTACCACACGTTCCAGAATGCAGGGTGCATCCACGAGTAACCGAAAGTCTAAGCACAACGCTTATACTAACGATTACTACTTTAACCCCAACATCAAGGATTAAAGCACCCAAACGAGTCATGATCCTGATGAACACAAAGAACACAATACTTACTTTGGACTAGAAATCAATTACCAGAGATGTCTCAGACGCAGGCTCGAGCAGAACCTAAATCAGCCAAGGTACAAGTCGAAGAGAGAGCACCAACAATCCCGGTATTTTCTCTAAACTCTCCCCTCACTCTCTATCTCACTATTTCTATGTACAAATAAGAATAGAGCCTACTCTAGAGGAATATTCTCCTATTGAATTGAGATGCCTTCTGGAGGACGGTCTAGGGTTTCTTTTATAGGGAGCACCCAGCACTCTATGGGCCCATGAATCGATGGCATGGCTCCATCTCGACCCTTCGTTACAAACCGACTTCGTAGCATGGTGGAGATTGAACCTTAAGGTCGGTGGAGGATCCCCGTCCGACGAGAGGCTGAGGTGGACCCTAGGGGTCGGCCGACCTACAGGTGGGGTCGGTCGCCCCCCTCTGGCTCCTCTGCCGTCCATCTTCGTCATTGACGGTGGATTGGAATCTAGTGGAGTTTGTTTCATCGCGGATAAGCATGATTTGTCGAGATAATATGGCCCACTTGGTCCGTTTTCTGGATAAATCCTTCTACATACAAATATTGACCAAGACTCGTGGAAATACTTAGTTTAAACCTCTACTCCTATGTTGGTCATTGATTTAAGGATAAATGCAGATGAAATTGACGGTTCATTTTTTGTTGTACAAGCAGCCAATGGAAAAACTACTCCAAAAAGAAATATAACAATTTCTAGTATTTTAGAATAGATTAACAAAAAAAAGAGAAATGATTGTGGTGCCTTTCAATAGGTAGATGCAATTAACACCTGCCCTTAAAGAGATAATAGAAATAGCATGCACTAAGTGTTTTCTAAATACCAAATTACATTGACACAAATAAGGAAACTAATTATTAATGACAAGGAATATGTGGGTAGATTATGCTAAAAATGCTTACATTTGTAGGAAAATTTTGAATGCTGCTAGAAATGCTTACATTGTGAATGGAGTTGAGAAAGTGCATCCAATATTTGGGTTTGGATAGTCACCTATGCAGGCCCGAGCAACCACTATAAATATTGAATTTGTGTATGCTCTTTTTCTCACACCAAATTTAATAGCCATGGCATGCAACAAGAAAGTAGTGCTTGGTCTCTTTACCCTAGACTTGTTCCTCGCAGCGCATTGTAAGTAAAACAATCCTTGTTGTTTACAATGTTTAAGAAAATAGTAAAGAAAAAACTACCACCTCAAATTGGATACTTCGCAACATGCCTCTTGCATCATGCATCATGCATCAACCTTTATCATCTTTGGAGCGAGTACTGCTAACCTATGTCCTCCTATTTTAAAATTTATTATGTATATATGTGCCTAATTAACCACCTAGCGATCTATAATCATATGTGTAGATGCGGAGGCGGCAGATGTGTGCACGACAAGGAACTGGTATTTCTATGGCCCGTGCATGAGCAACAAGAATTGTGCGGCTTCGTGCATCCAACATGGCATTGGCAGCGGTGGGTACTGCTCCTCCTGGAGACGAATATGCAAATGTACCCCTCAATGGATCACTTAACAGTCAACACACAAGCCACAGGCATTCTCATTCACATCTCCAAGAGCCCATACATCAATGATCAATGAAGGTTGGAGGAGGAATGGAGCTACTACACCTTTGCTCAATGCCGACTATGGACTGGGCTCCTTCGAGTATTGCAAGCAGGGACTACAAACTGGTTGGGGACCAGTGGCGCCGAGGAGCTATGGATCCCTCACTACTAGTAGTAGCTCGAAAGAGAATGGCCGCCCCAATGTCCTTCTATCAGAAGTCTAGACATATATATTTATATTTATATTTAGCTGGTGTTTAAATTCAGAGAGTAAAGTTTAGAAATGTTATGTCCGGTGTCTAATTGAGTGTTTGAATAGTAATCAGGTCAGTCTCAATGGTAGTTTTAAATAACTTTCATTCTCATTAATTGCTATGATACGTCAGCATATTTGCTAAGTTGGCAGAGTATTAACGAGGAGGAGAGAGGAGATGAGAATTTCATCAGGATCAAACATCCTTCACGGTTATGTGCATAATGATTACATAATTAACAATAATCTAACTATCTTTATGTGCATCAACAATGAGGGCCTCATTGTGATCAAGCCGTACGTAAGCAGGTTTGTCACCCTCTTGAAGGATACGTAGGGGTACGTTCACCCCAAATGGAGCCATTTCCTGATAGCCCCTGTAGTCTTCTTTATCCGTCACTCCATCGACACCGATAATCTTCATTTTCCCTTCTAGGACTACTTTTAGCTTGTTGTCTTGTTGTCCCTTGCATAGAAGACTTGCATAACATCTCTTGCAAGGATGAAGGGGTCGCCTCTATATGCGGTCTTAGTGAGATCAACGGTAGTGAAACCTTCGCTGTCAGTATTGATTTCCTCAAGCTAGACCCACTGGCAGCGAAAAAGAGCTGCCTTCAATGGACCATAGGCTAGCTCCCATATCTCCTCTATGAAACTATAGTATGTCGCCTGCACATTGTTGTTTTCATCGTGAGCATCAAAACGAACACCACAATTTTGGTATGTGCTCTTTCCATCTTGCTTTTTTGTGTAAAATGTGAATCCATTGATCTCATGCCCTTGGTACTTAAGATATGTACTCGAAGGTCCCTTGGCTAAGGCATCTAGTTTATTACCCAACTTTATTCCAAGCAAGCGACGTCGCAACCAGTTGATAAATTCCTCCTTATGTTTTTTATCCAGCCAAGCCTGTGACCTGCTCGGATATAGAGTTTGCAGTGATTGCCTGTGCTCGTCAATGTATGGCATCGCACCCTTGGCTTGCTAGAGAACAGCGAACTATGCCTGTCTGAAAGAAACATGGTCATCTACTGTAACAAATTTCTCTTCGATCGTTCCTTTGCCACGTAGTCTTCCCTCGTGATAAGATTCTGGAACTCCGACCCTTTTGATGTCCAGATAATATGTGCAGAACTCAATGGCCTCCTCCATTGACCATCCTTCAAACATGCCCCCTTCTGGCCTGAATCTGTTCCTAACATACCTCCTGAAAACTTTCATCAATCTTTCGAAAGGGAACATCTAATGCAGGTACATTAGGCCAAGGGCTCTAATTTGGTCAACAAGATGAATGAGCAGATGTAATGAGATATCAAAGTAAGTCAGCAGGAAATGCATCTCAAGCCTAATGAGAGTTTCGGCTATGTCCCGCTGCAGCTGCTCTAGCGTGGACACATCAATGACCTTTTTTGAGATCGCGTTGAAGAACAAGCAAAGCTTTATGATTGGGGTGTGGACCTTTGGGGGGAGGATACCACGCAGGGCAACAGGGAGCAGCTGAGTCATGACATGACAGTCATGGGCCTTCATAGGGCCATAGTTGAACTTGAGTTCTCTCATGTTCACTAGCCTCTTTGGGTTCGCACAGTAGCCCGTCGGGACTTTGAGTTCATTGAAGAAAGAAATAAGCGCATGCTTTTCTTCCTTCTTCAATGTCCATGACGCAATCAAAAGTTCGAACTGGCCATTCTCAAGCTCCACGGGATGCAGCTCCTTCCTAATTCCTAAGTGTTGCATGTCCAGGCATGTGGCTAGTGAATCCTTCGATGTCCCCTGGTGTCCATCAAGGTGTTAAGAGTGTTAGCGCACACGTTTTTAGTGATGTATGTGGGATCAAGACAGTGGCATACACTCAGAAATGGTCAGTAAGGTAGTTTCCAGAAAACCATTTTTTCTTCTTCCAAACGATCCCATCAGGCGCTGCTACTGCATTGTCCCCCTTCCCAAGGACAACCTCTAGTTTGTTGAGTTCTTGAAGTATTGCAGGCCCATCTTGATATTTTGGAGCTAATCGTTTCTCAATAGTACCATTGAAATCTTTTGTATTCCTACGGTAAGGGTGATCCTTAGGTAGGAACCTACGGTGTCCCATATAAACTATCTTTGAGTTATTTGGCAGATTTACCACATCGGTGTTGTCCAAGCACTCGACACATCTAGTATAGCCTTTTGTCTTCTCTCCGAACAACAAACCTTGACCTGGCAGGTCGGTGATTGTAGCGATAAGTACTCCCTTGATCGTGACATGTTCCTTTTTGTACTCATCCCAAACATCCGGTGCATCCTTTTCAAACATCTCCACTAGTTCATCAATCATGGGTTCTAGAAACACATTGATGTCATTTCCAGGTTGTCTTGGCCCTTGGATCAGTAGTGGCATCTGGATATACGGCTGCTTCATACAGACCCAAGGTGGAAGGTTGTATATACAGAGCATCACTGGGCAGGTGCTATGATTGTTTCTAACCTGGTCGAAAGGATTCAACCCATTTGTGCTCAAAGCAAACCAAAGGTGTCTTACCTATCCACCAATGTCCTTATAAAACATAGTTTTGGCAATCCTCCAGTCATGCCCATCAGCGGGGTGCCTCATCATTGTATCTTTCTTATGCTCTTCGTTATGCCAGCGCAATAGCTTGGCTGACTTTGCACATGCAAACAGCCTATGCACCCGGGTAGCTATAGGAAAATACCAAACGACCTTTATAGGACCTCCTCTGGCCTTGGTACCCTCATCTGATGGCCCTCCCTTGTACCATGGAGCTTCACACTTGGGGCACTTGTCCAAGTCTTTGTCTTTTTCTCCATGATACAATATGCAATCATTGGAACACGTGTGAATTTTTTCAACCCCGAGGCCAATGGGGCAGATCATTTGCTTGGCCATGTATGTCTTTTCTGGCAACTCGTTTTTTTCTAGGAGCATTTTCCTTATTATATCTAACAACTGATCGAAGCCTTTATCGCTCAATCCGTTTGTTGATTTGAACTCTAACAGCATGATGTCGACTTCCAGTTTGCTCATTGGACAATCCCTATACAATGGTGTTTTGCCATCTTATCTCATTTTATCTAGCTTTCTCAGCTGTCTTTCACTAAAACATCCGGTCTCTACATTACGTAGCAGCTGAGAAATGCCATCGTTATCCTAGGTGTTGTCAGCTAGCGTGTTCCTAAACACATTATTAATTGTGGGCATAGGTTCCGTGTTGACACCGGATTTCTCGGCAGCATCATGGATGGCTATGTCAGGCATGTCCACATCATCATTGTTTTCCTACAGAACATTCACAACAACATCGCCATGCATAGTCCATATCGTATAGTTTGGCATGAACCCCCTAGTAATCAAGTGCGATCGTATAGACTCAATTTGATAAAAGTTCCTTTGATTCTTACAATCTTTGCATGGGCAGAAGACATGGTTCCCATTCCCAGCATGGGCTTTGGTATCGGTGATAAACTGGCTGACGCCATGCATGTACCGCTTGTCCGTTTGGGACAGATGCATCCACTCTCGATCCATCTCTACACAAAAAAATACTGAGACAATAATTACAAAGAATTAATAAGAAATCGAGCTTCATGAACAACAATTGTAGCTCGAAAGTACCATTTTTAGAAAACATTATTGTACACTAATTATTGGAAAATTGAAATTGGTTGCCCCGGCCCTGTAAATTGAAAATCATAGTAAAAAACAATTATTGCACAATAATAAAGAACAACTATTCTACTCTACTTCTTAGAACTAATTATAGCTTCACATACTAACAATGATGATCTTGACCACCATATAATAATTAGCTAGGAATTTAAATGTGTTCATAGACACCAACCTTTTGGATGATGGATTTACCATAATTTGAGCCTTGCACAAATGTCCAATTGAAAAAGTGCTCTCTAGAATGGAGAAAGAACTAGAATGAGAATCAAGCAATGTAGCCATCAAAACGAAGCTAAGTAAGCAACAAAATCAAAGTAGTGTATGTTTGTTACTAACTTTAAAGCAAAAAGATCAAGCCATTCTTCAAAATCCAAGCGCTAGCTTCATGGTGAAGAGCAGCCGCAACAATAGAGGGAAGGGCCCAAACGCACGCCTCTGTTCTCGGGATGGAAGAGAGGAGAAAGAAGAGGACGGCTACAGCCTTTTTGTGTTGTAGGCTTATCACTGTCGGATCTTGACTAGAACCAACAATGATAGAGGCCAATCACTGTCGGTTCTTGGCTTGAACCGGCAGTGATAAGTGGCCGCCAAAACACTGCTGGTTCAAGCCACAAACTGGCAGTAATGTGGTCCTTCACTGCCGGTTTTAGCCCAACCCTAATTATTTTTTCATTTTCAAGCTCATAACTAGCAATGAAGGTACATCACTGCCGGTTGTCACAAATCCAGCAGTGATGAGGCCGACAGTGATGTCCAAATCTGACGTAGTGGATAACTAAAATTTCATGTCCCCACCACTAACATTTCATTATCCCACCACATGCCCCTTACTCCACCGCTGCTGCTACTTCTCCAGCGATCACCACTGCCCCGAGGAAAGTTGTTGCCCCCCTCCCCCATCCCCCGTGCCGCCCCAAGGATTGCTGCCCCGAGCATCTCCACTACCACCCTCGAGCTCTACCACCGTCTTGAGGAGCACCGCAGCCCCTGTGCTCCGCTGGCCCTAGGACCCCGCGCATCTTCTGAAAAGATGCATCTCACTCAGTTTAGGGCTAGCTAGATATGTGTGGGTACACAAGCCATTTTAGGGTTAAAATCTATTTAATTACCAATGAAAAAGATCGTCAAAATTACCTGCGTGCCACTTATTTGTTCTCAAGATCTGCAACGGATGGACTATATGCAATGTACAACTGGGAGGGAGGAACGAATGTGCTGTTGCTTTTGAAAGTTGTTGATGTTATTATTCCCAGTTTATCGCACACCTCAAGGCTTTTTCCCCCTCTTGACGTTTGGGAAATCAGGACATAGATGTGACTTCAGTTCATTCATGTCCTAACATACGTATACGAGCTAGTTTCTTGCGTAGTCCCGTGCGTGGTTCTGGATTAAATAGCATATATACACAGCCGTATGTGGTTTTAGTACACACACTTTTTTCTGAGACGATAATGTCACATATGCGCAATATTCTTTAGTTAAAGCAAATTATGTTAATTACTCCAGCTTCTAAGGTTCGTGACACTGCAGTTATTTATTTTGTACCAAGTTTTTGCCATATACATATTGCAACAATCATGAAACAAAGTAAATTAAACACTAGCTATTTGTAGTCGAACTGGTGTCCTAGGCATAATTCTTTTTACTGCTTTTTTTTAGAAAAAGGAATAATTCCAGCCTCTACAAAGGTACACAGCTAATCTCTTAGAGCATCTCCAAGAGTTCCCAAGAAATTCTTCTCAAAACCATAAAGTTCTCCAACTCACCAAAAAAAGTATTGGGATGAATAAATAAGACCATCTCCAATAATTTCCAATAATTCACTATTAAAATATAGAAGATAACTTTACATCAGAAATCATATACTATTTCTAAATTATTCTAACTATTTTTATATATTCTTTCTCTTGTACAATGCATCAGGAACCATTTTCTACTCTTTATTCTTTCTATGCCCTTCCACCTTTAATTGGCAAACTGATACGTGCGACTGGCGTCCACGCAACTTTACGCGCAAGGGGTGGTTTTCTCCCAAGTGTCAAAAGACTAGGAGGTGAGTTTGGGAGTTGTTGGAGATGAATTTTTATCATTCTTCTAAAAAATCATGGATTGGGAATGATGATTGGGTACTCTTGGAGATGCTCTTACAATTTTATTTTACTGCATGAGTCTAAACTCCAAACTATGTATGTTGTGTTGGTTTGTACTGCATCAGATATTTTATACTTTCCTATGAAACTTTGAATATCAGTAAGTCTAAAATCATCAAACTCGGGCACATGAATTGAAAATAACATCTCACTAGTTTGGGCATGATTGATTCTTGACCACAACTTGCCATGCTGCAAGTTAGGCGTGCCATATTTTTTTAGACGTGTGTTTGGTTGGCTGCTGTAACTCGTCACACTTTCTTATTAGCACACTACCTCACATGTTATAGACTTATTTTCTTACTCGCCACACTTTTTGTATTTGCCCTAGTTTGCAGAAAGTTTAGGTGTGGCAAGTTTTGGCATGAACCATTGTTCTTGGACAGATTCTCATTATTAATTGAAAAAATAATGACGATGATAAATTGCATGTGCACAAATCAGTTTGAAAAACATTCAGTAAACTTCCGTTAAAAACCTAGATTTCACATTCTTCTTTTTAGAAAAATGCAATGCACTCCAGGAAGGGAAAAAACGATATTGAGTTGTGTGAATGCAGAAGAGCCCACGTGAACGCTCAAGCCTGAGCTCGGATGCAACCAACATGATAGATAAAGCTTCTAGAGAAGAACATTTTTCGTCCCTGGAATTGAGACACGTGCGTAAACTAAACCTTACGGCCGTGTTGTCGGTAAACTAAATGTTCGTGGTGGAACTAACCAGCCTGCCTAAGCAGGCTACAAAATAATGATGCGTTTCTAATAGGCAACGTTATTAGTAACTTAATTATACAAATGAATTAGTAAATTTAAGTGAATAATATCTCCTTATAGAACTGCTATGTAATTAATCTAAAAATAAACTCTTCATGCATTTAAAAACTGAGGGATAAGGGTATCACATAGCAACGAACATGTGTATAGTTTTCTTTGTAACTGAACATTAGTCAAGTTAGTGCATATGACCTACGTCAAGAATATGCTAGCCGTCTTGTTCATATCAGTGTTTGATTGCACTCAAACGACTAAGAATATATTGAGTTGTCGGCAAGAAATTGAAATGACGCATCCAATGAACCTTAGCTTTGAGATGTTGCACATGCATATAAAGTATTAACAACATTAGTTACTTGTATCATTACGTGTAAAGACAGCTTAGCATCTTTTGCATATGTTCCCATGGAAAAATACCTATATTACTTAAGTCACATGTCGTCCTCAATAAGATTGATGCCCTGACCATCTAGAAATACACACAGATATGGCCGGGGGTACACCAAAATGTCAAAGTATGATTTCTCGTGAGGAAATTAAAGGTTCTCAAGTATTTGAGAGAGGATCCATTTACATATTACTAAAAAATTAAGTAAAAACTATTATATTTTGACATTATAATCAGTTTTTTCGATGCCACGATCCTGAAAGTATATGTATAGATTAAGGAAATGTGTCTCTTAATGAAATAGCTTTTGCCCCGATAATAAACAGCGGCACTACTAGCGCCTAGACGTCCAGACAGATGCCCCGTGTCCGGACGGCCGCGGCTGCAGTTCGTTTCCGCGCCCTCGTTTTGTGTGTCCACGCGGGAGCCCGCGCCGCCCAGACGTCGCCCACACGCACCTGCGTTTCACATGCCCAAGCGTGGGCAGCGCCGCCCAGACGTCGCCCGCGCCGCGCGCCCCTCCGCTTCCCATGTGCGATTCCGATCTACTTTTAAAACATCCAGATGAAACACTTGCAACATACAAAAGAAGATAGATGAAACATATGAAACATGCGTCTAAAACACTTGTGAAAACACCTGAAAACAACATTTACAACATATGTGTGAAACATATGTAATATCTAGATAAAACGCTTGCAACATACATCTGAAACATTGGGAACGGACGCTTACAACATACCTCTGAAACATTTGAAACATATGCAACATATGCAACATCCCGATCTACTTTTTGCAACATCCAGATAAAACATCTGAAACACTTGAAATATACGCTTGCAACATACTCTTTCAGCACAATGTCACCTTGCTGCTTGGACGAATGGACACTCGTCATTGTGGAGCTTGACGTCGGCGCGGAGGTCGACAGCAGCGCATGCATCTCGCCAGTGCAGCAGTGGCGCGGCCCACCTATGATTCTCCAACACTTGCAGCCTGGGTTCGCGCCTGTCTGCGCGGCCCTGTTGCTGCTACTCCAGCGCCGCTGCTCGCTCGGCCGTAGTCGTCCATCGTGGCGCAACCAGCGATGGGGTGTGGCGTGGTGGGGAGAAGGGCACGACGCGACGCCATGACGGGGGACGGGCACAGTGGGGGAAGGAGACGCGACGGGACAGATGGATGAGTGGCCTGGAAATGCTTGGCCACGACGCGACAGGCACATGAGTAGAGTGGGTTTCTTTTTGAGAGGCCGGTTCCCCTACGCTAGACTGGGAGCCACGGACGGACGGGACGAACGCCCGTGGCTGAGCATTTCCGGATAAATAGGGGTGAAGGTATGTTATACATAGGAAGTGTAAACGCATCCCCTTAAAAATAAAAATACAGTGATTTATCGACATTCTACCATATATGTATCCCCATATGATACATGTCTATGAACCCACAAGGCAAATGTATTCCTCTAATTTGCTCTAACTCCGCTACTACCAATAAATGAGATCCAATGTTGAACTTCTTAGCTATGTGCACAATACAGAATAACTAAAGCATTTGCTTGAAACAAAATATACCTAAGTGTGTCCACTTTCCTGGATCAATTTACATGATCAGACTGGCACC
The DNA here is from genome assembly GCF_019320115.1 of Miscanthus floridulus. NCBI lineage: Eukaryota > Viridiplantae > Streptophyta > Magnoliopsida > Poales > Poaceae > Miscanthus > Miscanthus floridulus. The sequence continues at coordinate 43,413,153 of NC_089594.1, read as the reverse complement.
ATACATATCTGATATCCAAATAATGAGACTAGAACCTATGTCAGGAGAGAAATCTGACCCTAGGAAAAGGGAATTTAACTATTTAGTATCTAGAAAGATTTACTTATTACATGGAAATAATGTCATGGGGTTGGAATAATTCCGAGATTTAATTAACTAATCAGACTTTATTTATTAGGTACTGTAGATAAGAACAAATTTGATATTGTTGAGTTGTGTTTGGACGCTATCATAATTCATACAAGTCTCTTCAATTCTTAGGTGGCGATTCAGTTACTTTTAAAATACTTACCCTAATGATGGTGAAGTATGGAAAAAAAATGATGCTACCGTCAAATGGAAGTAGACACCTTGTGCTGCTTAAAAGAACAGTGATACCTAAGAAAAATGCTTCGTCATCATTGCAGTATGAACGTATGATTCAGTGAATGGAGATTCAGTTACTTTTAAAATACACTGTAATGATGGAGGAAGCATGGAAAAAATGATGTGGCCATCAAATTAAAGTTTGACACCTTGTGCAGCTTAAATAAATTAAAAGAACAGTGATACGGTTATCAGAAAGAAAATGCTCGTCATCAGTGGAGTATGAACGTATGTATGATTCAGTGAATATCAGATATGGACAACCTACTCATAGATTCAGTCTATCTGTCAATATCACAATCTCCCTGATCTCTTTTTAAAATTTACTTTAAAAACCTACCCAACTATTGATATACCTCTGGCCTGTCAGAGCAAATTAACCACGTGCACCGCCATTTTTTTGGTAGCTGATTGGAACATTCTTAACAACGTACAGCTGGATCGGAGAGGCCGGCACGAAGGTTTAAATAATAATCAGTGGCCATTGTCGTCAGTAAAAAGTATCAAAATTGTGTGCATGAACAAAGAAAGGCTCTTCTAGCCTAGTCGCAGCCTTTCCATGTTTGATGCGCAAGATAGGAGCATGGCAAGTCTAAAGATCTATCAACTTCTTCCCGTAGTAAGTGTAAACAACTAGAGGAGCTCTCAACTCGATCGTAAGCTAACAAGTAACAAGCTACTACCTTCATCCCAAAAAAAATGTAATTTTATATCTGGTCTATTTAAATTTAATAAAATTTAATGTATAGAAAGTATTACGATATTTAGAACTCAAAAAAAATCTTATGATAAATCTAATGCTACATGTTTAATAATATAATAAATATTAGTCAAACTTAAGTTGGAATTGCATCCTTTCTATACATCCACCTCAAGATAACTCTCGCCTTTGTACTTTATTCAGAGATCGACATATATATAATATGGTTTACCATTTCAAAACTTCTCCATCATAACCTTTGTACTTTATTCTGTTGATTGATGAATGAGGAATACACAGATATGATGCTGCTAGGTACGTTGAAAATCATGCGAAAGATGCTTTCCCGTCGGCAAGGCCCCCGAGCCCAGCTGCCGCGCGGCCCATCAATCAAATAATCTAAAAGCTAACGCAGGGAGGAGAGGCCCGGGAACTTCCAGCGCTAGGAGGCTTAGCCCACATATTGATTTGCGTTTGTATTTTTCGTTCTTTCCTGTTCTGTATGTTATAATCCTTGAAAAACAATCCCGTACGTTTTATGATTTTAAAAGTCTTTCATTCATCATTTCACTACTACAGAAAATGTTCGTAGGAATGGCATAATTTTTTTTTTAGGGACGGCTGGGGATAGAAATGCCCCTACAATGAGCGTGCTCGGGACCTACGAGACCAGCCGCCCCTACAAATAGCACAGTAAGGGCGGCTGGTGATACGAGCTGCCCCTACAAATGGGTCGATTTGTAGGGGCGTCTCACTCACCAGGCGTCCCCGGTGTTACGATTTGTAGGGGCAGCTCATTCACCCGCCGTCCCTACAGATGTTGCACGTATAAAAGGCTGCAACCCCCTTCTTACTCCTCGGGTCACTCACTCTTACCCGAGAAAAAAAAGACTTGAGAGGCCTTGGACACCTCCTAAAAATTGCTCTACTAAGGGGAAATGTTTTGGTCTCAAATCCTTTGATGGAGAGGTTGTAGAAGGTAAGAAAATACTATTCCACACTTTTTTTGGAGTTTTAATGGTTGGTTTGTAAGTAATTAGAGTTTTGCTTTTCTATCTCTTCTATGGTGCTTGAGCTACTTATGAAGCAAATTAGACCCAAGTTTTGAATGCACTAGGGTAAATTAGATAGTGGAACAAGATCATACCCTTATTTAGTCCATGTTTCTTGATTTAGTAAACAATTAGTTAGTTTTATGGATGTTTCATGTGCATGTAGATCTAGATCTAGGATTTGGTTTTATTTTTAATTTTGTTTTTGTAAATTTATGTTTGATAAAATCGGACTAGGGTTTGCATGAAAGATATTGGGTAAAATATTAATTATTGCTAATTGTTGTCTTTAAAATTATTTATTGCATTCAACAAATATGTATTTTAATTATTTATGGATAAATAGGCCATTAATTAATTTTCCTGTACCATGGTATGTTTGTATGCTTCATGTAATTATATTTGATTTATATTCATATATATCTGAAGTATATATAATTATTCTCAAGTAATTATTAATTTGATTCATTTTTATATATATCTGAATATGTAGTCCTTTAATGTTTTTTATTGTTGTTGTAAAAGATGGAGTATAGAAACTCTTGGATGTATGTTTCGTTAAGGTTCAAGGCAGGTTTCCATGAAGAGGTGGATAAATTTATTGAAGCCGCAGAGAAGCATGCAATGACGTGGACAGAGAATAAGGATACAATTATTTGTCCCTATAAATATTGCAAGAAATGTATGACATGGACAGATGTGACTATCATCATATCAGATTTGATTATGTGAGGATTTGTTGAGGACTACACAGTGTGGATTCTTTATGGTGAAATGGTTATTGTTAACGACGAGGATAAGGAGGATACGACGATGAAACCCTACAATCCCTGTCCTAATATTTAGCAGAGCTTGATGCACAAATGGATCCCGAGTTTGACAATGAATAAGGAGGTGATGCGTGTGGTTGGGATGGTAACAACAAAGGTGGTGCCAATAATGATGGCGGAGCATATGTTGGGGATGAAGATGATTTGGAGGACATGATTCGAGCCCTTGGACCAGAGATTTTACTAATGAGCCCGAAAGGTCTAGAAAAATTGAAAAGGGTGACAAAAGCATCGAAGGAGACTGTGTATGGTGTTGAAAAGGGTTATCCCACACATTGGACATTGCTACGTTTTGTGCTTGAGCTACTCATCCTGAAGGCTAAGTGCGGCTGATCAGACTATAGTTTCAATGATCTATTACGTCTCCTGTCATGGGTGCTACCACAACTAAACTCAGTTTCCACCAACACATACCAAGCGAAGAAGGTCATAAGTCCATTGACAATGGTGGTTGAAAAAAATCCATGCATGCTTCAACCACTGTATCCTTTTTTGTGGCGAAACGTTCAAGTCACTGGATAAATGTCCCCCGTGTGGGACCAACTGGTACAAGAACAATGACCTTTACGGTGGGGACGAAGCCTCCACGATAAAAAAGAGGAATAAGAAGTGTACAGAAAAGGTGGTACAAGAATCTCAGCCCCTAGAGGACACTCCATTAGGCAACAATGCAAAGCAGAGAAGAATTCTTACCTTGGTAATGTGGTACCTGCTAGTGACCGACCGCTTGAGACGTATCTTCCTAAACCCTAGGAATGTACGGTTTGGCTTGAGCACCGATGGAATGAATCCCTTGAAAGAGAGGATGAGCGACCACAGCACTTGGCCAGTGATCTTGACCATGCACAACATCCCAACGTGGTTGTGTCAGAAGAGAAAGTACCTTCTCCTCACTATTCTTATTTCTAGCCCTAAACAACCAGGCATTAATATAGACATGTTCCTTGAGCCTTTGATGCAAGAAATGGATAGGCTATGGAGGCATGAGGAGCCAATGTATGATGCATTTTGAAAGGAGGACTTCATATATAGAGCAATAATATTTGTTACTACCAATGATTACGCCATGTTGTTTGCTTTGTCTGGATAGATCAAAGGGAAGAAGGGATGCTTAGTTTGCTTGGATGGTACTACATGGGTGTTCCTGGATGCATCCAAGAAGATAGATTACCTAAGGATCCGACGCTTCTTAAAGATAAGTCACAAGTACCGCAGCAAATTGTTCTTTAGATTTTATGACAACACCTCAGAGATTAAACCCCCCTTGGAGAGATGTCATAACGGAGAACACATGTACAAAATGGTAAAAAAACATACGCGTCGTCTATGGAAACAAGAATTCAGATGGGACGAACAGAGATAGAAGCACACCTCCTATTGAAGACATACCTTTCAAGAAACAATCGACCTTCTTTTAGTATCTGCCTTATTGGCCTGACTTGGAGGTCCCCCATGCCATTGATTCTATGCACATGTAGAAGAATGTCTTTGAGAGTCTAATTGCTACGTTGATGGACACAGGCAAGTCAAAGGATGATCTGAAAGTACAGAAAGATGTGATGCAGCTAAACGTGATACCACAGGTTTACCCAGTACCTGTGGCTAATGGAAAATACACTCTACACGCGGCGTGCTTCAACCTAACATCAGAAGACAAGAGAGCTATATGCACTTTCTTGAGGGGGGTCAAAGTCCCGATTAGGTTTTCAGCGAATGTGAAGAAGCTAGTGTCAATAAAGGACTTGTCAATAACACACTACATGGCTCACGATTGTCATGTGATGCTAATAGTGTTTCTACCTATTGCAATCAGGGCTATAAAGCTAGAGTTCTTGAAAATAGCCATCACCCGCATGTGCTACTTCTTTTCGAAGATCTCACAGAAGACGATTGGCTAGAAAGAGCTAAGTGACCTACATAAATTTGTGGTGGAGACACAAAACCAACTAGAAATGTGTTTACCTCCAGCTTTTTTGATATAATGCCATATCTAATGATTCACATGGTTCATCAGATACAAGCACTGGGCCCTTGCTACTTGCATGAAATGTGGTCCTACGAGCGGTTCATGTTGGTTCTAAGCCAATATGTGCATAATCGAGCATACCCAGATGGCTCCATGATAGAGGGTTACAGTATTAAAGAAGTCGTCGAGTGATGTCAAGAGTACCTAAAAGTACAGAAAGGTATTGGTAAACCTAATTCTCATCACAAGGGTAGACTAGCTAGGAAGGGCACCAATGATAGAAAAGTGTCCATCGACCATGATTACAAAGAAGTGAGTCGGGCGTATTATAGTGTCTTGCAGAGTACACAACTGATGCAACCGTACATTGATGAACACTTGGCTATCATTATGGTGGAGAGAAATGGTCATTCAGATGATTGGGTCATGAAACAGCATAAGCAACGACTAACTACATGGTTGAAGGACCAAAACATACCGCCTGGAGAAACCATATACTCTATTACCATCAGTAGGTTGGCGGAGGGGCCATCGAGACAAGTGACATCTTAGAAAGTTTATGACATCAATGGGTACACATACTATACCCACGCAAAGGATAGTAAATATGTGAACCAAAACAACGATGTTCGAATAGAAGCTCTCGATGGAGTGGGATGAAAGATCCAATACTTTGGCCAACTATCTCCACTGGTTGCAACAGATAGTGGCCTAGGCCTCTCTATGGCAAGATTTATTGTGTTGCCAATTTCTATTAAGTGTTTGATGAATTGAATAGACCATTGATCATGCTCCTACTGATTGGTCAATTCACTTCTCACTCCTGCTAATTTTCATTGACCATTCCTGAATTATGAATTAAGAAGATGTAATTTGTATTTTCACTTGCCCACTTGGTGTGATTTAACCACACCCTTGGAAAAATACATTGTTCTGTTGTGTACGTACCTCACCAATGAATATTAGCATAGCTTTTATGTTCCATTTTTTTGCATTTTTCTAGATTGCATGATTGAACTAGGGCTGGTATACCCATGCTCTGTCCATGCCTTCATGCTGTGGTGATTCATGATTTTATTATTATGTCAGGTTGAAGTTTGAGAGCACACAAGTACCGATAGTGCCATTTGTTGTTCCTTTATTATCCTGTGATGCTCTGATCTTTAGGTTTCAGACAAACAAATTAGCTAAACTTAAATTTAAGAGTTATCTGTTTCAGTCATCTTTTAGTGGGCATATATTCACATAACTTGCATTGAACTAAGATTATTTTCAACCACTATGATATCTTGTTCCAAACTATAGTTAATTCATACTCATGCTACTATGATTGGGCTGCATATTTTGTGGTACCCTAATGCTACTCGATGAGCCACTAATGTTGTGTGATTGAGCCAATGTTTTCCTAAATGGTAAACGGTCTTTATGCGGTCGCCCTTTATTTAGCGTTTGGGCTGTTTACATGGTGTTTAAACAAAGTTAAACGGTCTAAACGGTTTTGTACTTTAAAAAAATACATATAATTATATATGTGCATGTAAAAAATCAAGTATTCTAGCATTTATGCATATTTATCCGAGTAAAAGTCAATTATTTTGGTATGTATATATATTTATGCATGTGAAAAGAACCAAATATAGATATTTATGCATGTAACATATCAAGTGTACACATTTACAAATATACTAAACTTAAGTATACAAATTTATCCATACAAAACTGAACTAGATTTACCTCGTGTTCGCCTAGACAGTCGTTTAAACAGCTGTTTAGTCCATTTAATATTGTTTATCTCCATTCCGTTTAGGTCGTTTAGACCGTTTTCCTGCTTTTTGACCATTTAAATGGTCAACTTTTTAATTTCCGTTTACTCCCTAAACAGAACAGTTTACCACCGTTTACCATTTATTGGCCGTTTAAGCTATTTAGGCGAACACTGGATTGAGCTATTGTTTTAAAAGAGTTTACGCTCAATCTTGCATGCACCTGATGAGGCACTAATGACCACTGGGTGCACCAATTGTTGTACAATTCTATTGTTTCTGATGGAATTTGGCTACTAATTGAAGGCCTATTCCCTAGAGCTAAATTTGTATTGTTTACTACTCTGCTAACAATATTTGTAAACAAAATAACACCTTCAATTTGATGATTTTTTTTCTAATATGCACTATTTGCCAAAAACAGTGGTATAAGCAAGGCATGTGTATTGCAAATCCTATTGTTATTTTGATTCTTCACATGTGTGCATCATACTTTGTTTGCTTAGCACGTATGAACAATTTTCATGCTAACATTGTTTGATAAAATACTAAAATAGCAGTCATTTTAATCATTATGTTGTACATATTTATGAAACGGATAACATACTCTGAAAATTTTAGAGAACAAATGACATACCCCTGCTAACAATCTAACATAGTTTGATAATTTAGAACAGTAGTTCTTTGATCTGAATTTGTCTGATAATTTTTTCCTATTAGATCTCATCCAATCTAATAGTCTTCTCTTTTTTTTGATAATCTTAGCATTGTTGCAGCTTGGGGGCATAGGACTAGTGGGCCACTGCTATTTTTTTGGCTATTTTTGCCATCAGCTATTGCTCTATGTTTGCTAAGCAGCTGATGCTTTTTTTTGCCAAATCTCCCATCTCCTCTCCTTTGTTTTGCCGATGATGAAATTATCCAAGTCCATATATTATATGGAATATGAGCTGATGATCAAGAACTTGTGAGGAACTTAGCATCATTACCAGCTGCCCCTACATTACCTTCTCCTCTCTTCTCTGTTATGATACCTTGATGCTCTAAGTTCATGATCAAATGATGATTGACATGTTTTTGAGGCCTCTACTACTGCTACTACTCATTTTTTTGATATATTGTTATTTTATAGGATTACTTTGGTTTATAGACCTTTTTGATTTCTTATACCTTATCGTGTACCTAAATCACACTTTCTTGCATCTATTAGAACAAAGCGCGAAATAATGTCGCGGACACCAGACAGTGCAGCCCTATGCCCCGAGCATGATGAGCAGCCAACCTATGAGGAGCGAGCACTAGAGGACCAGCTTACTCAGGAGCAGTTCAATAATGAGTTAGAAAAGGATCTAGAAGTGATGCTTACTCAGGAGCAGTGTGACAAGGAGGAAGGAGAGCAGAAGGAAGAGCAGCAGAGGCTGCTGAAGGCGAAGAAGAGGATGATGATGATGAGGACTCAGAAGAGGGATATGTAAGTCTTGAGGATTCTTTCCCACTTGAAACCAGAAGGAGGCCGACGGAGGAAGATTTGGACAAGGATTTTGACCCAAATGAGGAGGTAGGGATAAAACCTGAGCTTGTAAATTTTGCTAAAGCTTGGGTTGTATTACCTCTGCTAACACTTTGACCTATTGTATATACAGGTCCCTCCTAAAACTCAGAAAAGACAACGTCGATGTCCGCGACATCTTGCCGGACAAGACGGAGTAGAGGAAAGGAGAGCAGAGGCAACAGCCACAAAGACGGACATTGAGGCCTCTGCTCCATAACCTCAAGACACAACCACGAACACGACTACCAAGCCAAAGAGGAAATGAGGGGATAGAAAAGCAAACCAATATCCAGATAAAGGCATGCTATGCGATAATGGAGGTCGGGCCAACAGAGGAGATCCTTGAGCCGAACGAATTCAGAGGATGATTCTGTAATGCGATTGGGGCCCTAGTAAGAGATAAATTGAACCCAACAATCCCTAACTAGAAAGAGAAACCAGAGAAGAAAAGGATGAACTATGGGATAAGCAGCTGAAGCATAATTTTAGATTTTTGGAGGGTAAGCAAGAACTGGTAAAAATGCTTTCAAGATCATGGGAGAGTCATTCCGACATTGGAGGTCGGAGCTCAAGAAGAAGTATATCCAAAAGGAGTTAACTCCCTTCAACGAGTTCGACAACATAACTCCTAGTCAATGGGAGGAGCTCGTGGCTCAGAAGACTTCACCGGAGGCATTGGAGCTCAATGCCTGTAACACCGAGCTAGCGAAGAGGAACAAACACTACCATCATCTAGGCCCTGGTGGCTACTATGCTAAGGAAGAGCAGTTTAGGAAGATGGACGAAGAGGCCATAGCTTCTAGGAATATCGATGTGAAGAATTTGAAGGTACGCTCAAGGAAATGGATATATGCAAGGAGTATAGAATCATCCGGCGGTAATCTTAAGTTTGATAAGCCGGAGACCCAAGAGGCAATATCAAGGATGTTGAAATATGCTGAAGACAAGGAGAAGGGTTCATTCAATCCTTCTAGAGAGAGAGACGAGCTTAGCCTTGGCCTAGGAAACAACAAGCATATAGGCCGCACCAGGGGGCTAGGGAAAAGGATGATCTAGAAGCACGAATTCGAAGAGGACAGGCACATATACAAGAAACATGACAGAGACCAAGAGGCTAATCTTCAGCTCCAAGTGAAAGCTCTAGCTGCGAAGGCGCTGGAGGAGCAAGGACTATCTACGGAGCCACGGACATTAATAGCACCGTCGGGAGAACTGGCATTAGTTGGCAGCCCTCTGGAAGTTCCTAGCAGCCACAACCCCCATCGATTGCATACGGGAACCAACTAGTTGCACTTTGGTGTTTCTCAGCGGCCAGCAAAACATTGTGATGGAGGTGGCAATAGGTGTGGCACATCCTCTCGGTGGCTTACACCACAATAATAAGATACCGCTGAACTACACTAGGGTCGAGGTGCATACCGTGAAGCGCGCATTCATGCAATGGAGGATAGACTACGCAACTCCCAAGGGGCTGGTGTTACTCGGAGACATAATGGGCAGTTCATCCTCTGGCACAAACAGGACATTATATTGACTGCTTCGCCACCTCCCCCTCTCTTAAATTTTGAGTGAGTTGTTGAGGATGGGGAGATATTTTTACCGTCTCATGACCACCATATTCCTAAGATGCCACATTCTTCCCCGACTCCTAGCGAGCATGTGCCTGATAAGCCACAACCTTCTCCAGCTAATACCGAGCAAGTGTATGATGAGATGCCACAATCTTCTCAACAAGCGTAGCCGATACATGCACAACGAGTGCATCCTGAAGAAGATGATGCATAAGAAGATGAGGACATGCCTAAATGGGAACTTTGAAAGAAGCATCCAATCACCATAAGGCCAATTTATGTTCTGATGAAAGACGTCTCATCGGTGCACAAGTGGTATGCCCATGAAAAGTTCATGCCTAAGAATCAAGTTAAAAAAAGTCCCAACACGGGCTTTTGAGGAGGCCGTCACTAGCAAAGTCCACCAAATAGTAAAGAAGTATCCAAATGTTGATGCCATCAAATGGTCAAAGGATTGCCCGAAAACATATAAAAGAGGCAAGCCCTTCCTACCAAATTGGGACATCCAGCGCCTAGCACTTAGAATGAGAAGGTTCCATGATTGATACTTGCGTGTTCTCCTAATGAGCATAGACCTCGTACAAGCATGCTTCCCCACCAGCACATTTGGAAGCCCAGCCGAAAAAATTATCTTTGACTTCAATGACATGTAGATATGCTTTCACCTCGGAGCAATGGAAATAAATTTAATTCGCACGTGGTGCCTGTAAGTCCTTGCCCTCCCATATGATATGAATGTAATCTTTGGATTTTGTTGTCACTAACCCACGCCGTGATTTATATAATGCAAGTGCACATTGTAAAACAAATTCCAAGTGTGAAAGCCGGGTATATAGACCCTCAAGCTATAGCATAAACAAATTTTAAACACCCTAGATAGTGGAAACTGGATGCTAAAGAGCTAGCTGCTGGACAGACCCTTTGGGAGAAAGAGGACATCCGTGCGAAGAAACTAAGGCAAGAGTCCCTTAAGATTTCAGCATATATTGCCCTAGCTTTTAAAAATCTCCAACAACACTCTACTATATGGCTACCATACAACTTTGAGTAAGTTCAACTCTATACTTAAAGCTTTGTTCGTTATATTTTATTCGATGCAAAAGAGCTTATCTAGTTCTATGATTAAATTCATGCAGCAACCACTAGATTTGTATAGGCGTCGATGTTAGGAGGAGCATAGCATGGGTCTTTGATTCAATAGATAGGGACTCGGTGACATATAAAGACTTCATATCGATTCTCAAGACGTATACATATCAACAATCCTCATTACCTTATATGTTTGTATATATACTTGTAACTTTCACTTTTAGATACTAACAAGTTGCATTTGCTAAAATAATTCGAACAGGGCATTCAGGTTGTATGTCAATAAACATCACGAAAGGCATGATCCAGTAAGGAAGAAAAGGCTGGCTATAAAAATACTATGTGCGGTAAGTGTAATTTACTTTAGTACTCCATTACATGGCTGTCAAAAGCATTACTGAACATTTTCGTATGCAAAACACATAGTGCCCCAAGCAGAAGCCTAGGAGTGTACATTGTGGATACTATATATGTTGTATGATGAGTAACACCGGTGCCTATAGGAGACACCTCTTAAGGGTAAGTTTGAAACTCTTCACCCATAGAATAAAAACTTCGCACATGATATGAAATACTAAATCGAAACTTGTTCTCTTATAGTGGAAAGAAGAGAAAGAAATGAAAAGAGACTCATACAAGGGTGACCAGCTCTTAGAGCTCGTCTGGGACCTTTGCAACTTCATATTGGACCAGATTGTATATGTCAATGGCACCTACCATGACCGAGATTCTGACTTAGGTAGAAATTCTCAGTACCAACACTTTCGTGAGACTGAAAGGCTAGCTCTACGCCGTTGATAACAATATGTATGAAATTTGACATTGGTCTTACCTTGTGGGACGATTTGGACTTGTGGAATAAATTAGACTTGTGAATTATGTCTATTTAATGATGGATTGTATATATTCTTATAAATTGGACTTGTAATGGTAGTTTATATAATGCTCTCAAGCTTGTGGTTAGATTTAAATTATATATGTTCTGGTCAGATCTGAATTATATATATATATATATATATATATATATATATATATATATATATATATATATATATGTTCTGGTGGAATTTGAATTATAAATTTGAATTTTTTTATGGAAAAATGTACTGTATGAATGATTCTAGACTGAACCGTGATGAGGACATCAACACCGATCATACATCCACGCCGTCCACGCCGACACCTGCTGGTCCTATTACTCGTGCTCGTGCTCAAAAAGTTAATCATCAAGTGAGTTCCTTCTTGAGCTCTTGTCCATCCTATTTAGATTTTGGAGACACGTGCACTCTTGTTTTGATTAGGAATCAAGGAGAAGACCAAAAGGGAAAAGGACTCGCGTAGGCTGGATTCGGACTGCAGCACACCTCCAACTTGCGATGGTCACCACGATTACATATGGAGTTGGATTGGGGTGATTCTGGACTTGTTGGAAAGCTAATAAAGTCTACTTTCATACGGATCTAACCTCGTACTCATACCTGCTCAGAAGCGGCGTCAATAGTCCAAAAATCACCGAGAGGTCTATTCTGTCCAGGGTGCTGCGCCACCTTAAGTTAGCCCAATGGGCTTGTATTATTTAGAGTCCAGTAGGGACGCGTCCTAGGGTTGGAGCACGACCCAAACTCTCTTGTGGTCGTCCTCCACACGTCATATACCCCTTAGCTGCCACCAGGAACACTTGGGTTTTGTTTAGATCAAGTTTAGCCATCGCTACTTGCTTGTAGGCGCGCATGCTGATCCAGTCGCCCGTCTCCTTGTCTTCGGAACCCCACTCATAATAAGATTCAGTGTGAAACCTTCAATTTTATCTTGCAATTTCAGTGCTTGTTTCCTTGTTCTTGCTAGTTCTTCAATTGCTTGCAGGACGAGAGCCCTAGGGGCTGGTTGTCGTGCTCCACAAGATCGTGACGGTCTTGGGAAGTGGTGTATCGGTCGCTAAGGCACGGTCTTGGAAGGCTGTAGTCAGGCCGTAAACGTCATCTCCATCCACCAATCGAGTTATCTCACGCCTCTCATCGAAAGATCGACCACAAACCCTTACGGGTTCATATCAATTGGTAATCAGAGCAAGGTTTATCGGTGAGAGACTTCCAATCCTTCACTGTTTTATTTTTTTCCTATAGTCTAGAAAAGCCAAAAAAAATAGTAGATTAGTTTCCTACAATCCTATAGACCTTTGAGCCGTGGCTAGTGCTACCTAGTTAGGGCTTGTTGAATATTCGGTTGCATCGGGTGTGTTGGATTGCTGGTCTTAGTTTATTCCCTTAGAGTTTCGAGTTCTTGTCACTTTCCTATCACAACACGCGCTATCATATAGTCTCTCTGTTGGCCAAATCCAAGTAGGGTTTGAAGTTTGAATCGGACAAGGAATCGGCTGTTCCTCTCTGTTGGCCGAATCTAAGTAGGTTTTCAAGTTTGAGTCGGATCAAGGAATCGGTTATTCCTCGCTGTTGGCCAAGCCCGAGTAGAATTGGAAGTTCCAATTGGACGAGGAATCAGTTCACCCTGTGCTACAAATATCAAACTAACCACGCAACAAGTATTCATATCTAAACGAGTGGCTTACCGGAATACCCCTGCCCTTTCGGAAAAAGTGTGTGTGTTGAGTTACTCTTTGGGAGTGTTCTTGTTCATATAATTAGTTTTGAGTGCCCCCTGAAAAAAAAATATATTCAAAAAAAAGAAAGAAAGAAGCAAAAGAAAAGAAGAGAAAGGGGCTGATCTTAGAGATTTTTCGTTCACTTTGGGTGGTGTGTTGTGCTCTCCTTTGTGTCCAGGCTTGCGTCTCTAGCACGGTCTAGACTAGGACCAGCACAGTACCGCTGGTTGAACGATTATTCAGCTTGCTTTTTGTAACTAACGTGGTGCTAGTTCGTTCCTTGTTTCAGCCCACCTATAGCTCCACATATTCTACAGCTTGACAGGTCTCGTGCTACGGCACCGATACACTTCATCCATTGCTGCAGACTTGTTGGTAGACGACCCCTCCTGTCGAGCAAGGTAAGAACTGGTAAGAACTTGTGTAACAGGTGGAGAGTGAGCGACTTGCTGTAGCTACATCCTAGTAGTTGTAGGGCTTTTATTTCTTCACTTGTCTTCTTGTTGTCTTTGTCTTTGAACCATGCTAGGGTCCGACGAAGATAACCAAATTCCACATTCGCCTCGCACAAAGGGCATCATACAACATTTTGAAAGGAAAGTGAAGCTGCACATGGAGGGACTTGATAATAACTTGTAGGTGACAAATGATAAACTTGGGCAGTTGGAGGCTACGCAGATTGCCACAAACAACAAGCTTGCAGGTTTGGAGAAGTCCATTGCTAGTGTGGACAAAAGCCTTGCTGCTCTGCTGAGGCATTTTGATGACCTCCACAACAATGATAAAGACCAGCATAAAGAAGAAAAGAAGGAGGAAGATTGAGAGGATGGTAGTTATGATGAAGAATACACAGGTGATACTGAACATGATGATCGAGACACTCGTGATCGACGTCGCCTATGTCACAATCGTAGAGGTATGGGTGGCCGCTGCCGACGCGAGGTACACAATAATAATGATGCTTTCAGTAAGATTAAATTTAAAATACCTCCTTTTGATGGTAAATATGACCCTGATGCATACATTACTTGGGAGATTGCTGTTGATCAAAAGTTTGCATGCCATGAATTTCCTGAGAACACACGTGTTAGGGCTGCTACTAGTGAGTTCACAGATTTTGCTTCTGTTTGGTGGATCGAATATGGCAAGAAAAATCCTAATAACATACCTAAAACTTAGGATGCGCTGAAACGAGCCATGAGAGCTAGATTTGTTCCATCTTACTATGCCCGTGATATGATAAATAAGTTGCAGCAATTGAGACAAGGTTCTAAAAGTGTAGAAGAATACTATCAGGAATTACAAACGGGTATGTTGTGTTGTAAATTAGAGGAGGATGAGGAACCTGCTATGGCTAGATTTTTAGGTGGGTTAAATCGGGAAATTCAGGATATCCTCGCTTACAAAGAATACAATAACGTAACCAAACTGTTTTATCTTGCTTGTAAAGCTGAACGGGAAGTGCAGGGACGACGTGCTAGCGTAAGGACTAATGTTTCTACAGGGAAAGCTAGTTCATGGCAGCAGCACATGTCTACAACTCCGTCTACACGTACTCCTACGCCATCATCTAGTGACAAGACTCGAGCTGCCCCCACCAATTCAGTAGCGAAGACAGCGCAAAAGCCGGCTGCGAGTACTTCATCCGTGGCATCGACAGGTAGAACAAGCAACATACAATGTCATCGGTGCAAGGGATATGGCCATATGATGCGTGACTGCCCAAACAAGCGTGTTATGATTGTCAAAGATGATGGTGAGTGCTCATCTGCTAGTGATTTTGATGAAGATACACTTGCATTGCTTGCGGCTGACTATGCAGGTAGTGAGGAACACATAGAAGAACACATTAATGCAGGTGACGCGGAACACTATGAGAGCTTGATTGTACAGCGAGTGCTTAGTGCACAAATGGAGAAGGCGAAGCAAAATCAGCGACACACTTTATTCCAAACAAAGTGTGTCATCAAGGAGCATTCGTGCCGCATGATCATTGATGGAGGTAGCTGCAACAACTTGGCAAGTAGCGACATGGTACAGAAGCTCGCCCTCACCACCAAACCACACCCCCATCCTTACTACATCCAATGGCTGAACAACAGTGGTAAGGCAAAGGTAACGAGACTTGTGCGAATCGATTTTGCCATCGGATCATACAAAGATATTGTTGAATGTGATGTTGTGCCTATGCAAGCTTGCAATATTCTGCTAGGTAGACCATGGCAATTTGATAGAGATTCGATGCATCATGGTAGATCAAATCAATATTCGTTTCTATACCATGATCAAAAAATTGTGTTGCATCCTATGAGTCCTGAAGCTATTATGCAATCTGATGTTACTAAGGCTGCAAAAGCAAAGAGCGAGAGCAATAAAAATGACAAATCTGTTGTTGATGGCAAAGATGAGATAAAATTGAAAGGACGTTGTATGCTTGCTACAAAATCTGATATTAATGAGTTCAATGCATCCACCTCTGTTGCTTATGCTTTGGTATGCAAGGATGCTTTGATTTCATTTGAGGATATGCAACGTTCTTTGCCCCCTGCTGTTGCTAACATTTTGCAGGAGTATTCTGATGTGTTCCCCATTGAGATACCAGCGGGGCTGCCACTAATACGCGGGATTGAGCACCAAATTGATCTTATCCCTGGAGCATCTTTGCCAAACCGTGCGCCATACAGGACCAATCCAGAAGAAACGAAGGAAATTCAGCGACAAGTGCAAGAACTACTAGACAAAGGTTATGTGCGTGAGTCTCTTAGTCCTTGTGCTGTTCCAGTGATTTTAGTGCCTAAGAAAGATGGAACATGGCGCATGTGTGTTGATTGTAGGGCTATTAATAATATCACCATTGGATATCGACACCCTATTCCACGATTAGATGATATGCTTGATGAATTGAGTGGTGCTGTTGTGTTTTCAAAGGTTGATTTGCGTAGTGGGTACCACCAGATTCGTATGAAATTGGGAGATGAATGGAAAACTGCTTTCAAAACTAAGTTCGGTCTATATGAGTGGTTAGTCATGCCTTTTGGGTTAACTAATGCACCTAGTACTTTCATGAGATTACTGAACGAGGTTTTGCGTGCTTTCATTGGGAAATTTGTTGTCGTCTACTTTGATGATATACTGATTTATAGCAAATTCATGGATGAACACCTTGATCACTTACGTGCTGTTTTCAATGCTCTACGTGATGCACGTTTGTTTGGTAACCTTGAGAAGTGCACTTTCTGCACCGATCGAGTATCGTTTCTTGGCTATGTTGTCACTCCACAGGGAATTGAGGTTGATAAAGCCAAGGTGGAAGCTATACAAGGATGGCCTGTACCCACGACGGTCACACAAGTGCGGAGTTTCCTAGGACTTGCTGGTTTCTATCGCCGTTTTGTGAAGGACTTCAGCACCATTGCTGCACCATTGAATGAGCTTACAAAGAAGGGAGTGCCCTTTTCTTGGGGCAAAGCACAAGAGCACGCCTTCCATGTGCTGAAAGATAAGTTAACACATGCACCTCTACTCCAACTCCCTAATTTTAATAAGACTTTCGAGCTTGAATGTGATGCGAGTGGAATTGGATTGGGTGGTGTTTTGTTACAAGAAGGCAAACCTATTGCATACTTTAGTGAGAAATTGAGCGGGCCTATTCTTAATTATTCTACATATGATAAGGAATTATATGCTCTAGTGCGGACATTAGAAACATGGCAGCATTATTTGTGGCCCAAAGAATTTGTTATACATTCTGATCATGAATCTTTGAAGCATATTCATAGTCAAGGAAAACTGAATCGTAGACATGCAAAATGGGTTGAATTTATTGAATCTTTTCCTTATGTTATCAAACACAAGAAAGGGAAGGATAATATCATTACAGATGCATTGTCTAGGAGATATACTTTGCTGAATCAACTTGATTACAAGATCTTTGGGTTAGAAACAATTAAAGACTGATATGCTCATGATGCTGATTTTAAAGAAGTGCTGCTGCATTGTAAAGATGAGAAAACGTGGAACAAATTCATCGTCAATGATGGGTTTGTGTTTAGAGCTAACAAGCTATGCATTCCAGCTAGCTCCGTTCGCTTGTTGTTGCTGCAGGAAGCGCATGGAGGTGGCTTGATGGGGCATTTTGGAGCGAAGAAGACGGAGGACATTCTTGCTGGTCATTTCTTTTGGCCAAAGATGCGACGAGATGTGGAGAGATTTGTTGCTCGCTGCACAACATGTTAAAAGGCTAAGTCCCGGTTGAATCCACACGGTTTGTATATGCCTCTTCCTGTTCCTAGTGCTCCTTGGGAGGATATTTCTATGGATTTTGTGTTGGGATTGCCACGGACTAGGAAAGGGCGAGATAGTGTTTTTGTGGTTGTGGATCGATTCTCTAAAATGGCACATTTCATACCATGTCATAAAACTGATGATGCTACAAATATTGCTGATTTGTTCTTTCGAGAAGTTGTTCGCTTGCATGGTGTGCCAAATACAATTGTTTCTGATCGTGATGCTAAATTTCTTAGCCATTTTGGAGAACTTTATGGGCCAAATTGGGGACTAAACTTTTATTTTCCACCACTTGTCACCCCCAAACTGATGGTCAAACTGAAGTTATGAATAGAACTTTGTCTACTATGTTAAGGACTGTTTTAAAGAAGAATATTAAGATGTGGGAAGATTGTTTGCCTTATATTGAGTTTTCTTATAATCGTTCGCTGCATTCTACTACGAAGATGTGTCCCTTTGAGATTGTTTATGGCTTGTTACCACGTGCTCCTATTAATTTAATGTCATTGCCAAGTTCTGAAAAGTTGAATTTTGATGCTAAGCAACGTGTTGAATTGATGCTAAAACTACATGAAACCACTAAAGAAAACATAGAGCGCATGAATGCTAAGTACAAATTTACTGGAGATAAAGGTAGAAGGGAATTGATTCTTGAACCTGGAGATTTGGTTTGGTTGCATTTGCGAAAGGATAGGTTTCCTGAATTAAGAAAATCTAAATTGATGCCTAGAGCGGATGGTCCTTTTAAAGTGATGCAACGAATAAATGAGAATGCATATAAGCTTGATCTTCCTGCAGATTTTGGGGTTAGTCCCACATTTAACATTGCAGATTTGAAGCCTTATTTGGGTGAGGAAGATGAGCTTAAGTCGAGGATGACTCAAATTCAAGAAAGGGAGGATGATGAGGACATCAACACCGATCATACATCCACACCGTCCACGCCGACACCTGCTGGTCCTATTACTCGTGCTCGTGCTCGAAAAGTTAATCATCAAGTGAGTTCCTTCTTGAGCTCTTGTCCATCCTGTTTAGATCTTAGAGACACGTGCACTCTTGTTTTGATTAGGAATCAAGGAGAAGACCGAAAGGGAAAAGGACTCGCGTAGGCTGGATTCGGACTGCGGCACACCTCCAACTTGCGACGGTCGCCACGGTTACATACGGAGTCGGATTGGGGTGATTCTGGACTTGTTGGAAAGCTAATAAAGTCTACTTTCATACGGATCTGACCTCGTACTCATACCTGCTCAGAAGCGGCGTCAACAGTCCAAAAATCACCGAGAGGTCTATTCTGTCCAGGGTGCTGCGCCACCTTAAGTTAGCCCAATGGGCTTGTATCATTTAGAGTCCAGTAGGGACGCGTCCTAGGGTTGGATCACGACCCAAACTCTCTTGTGGTCGTCCTCCACACGTCATATACCCCTTAGCCGCCACCAGGAACACTTGGGTTTTGTTTAGATCAAGTTTAGCCATCGCTACTTGCTTGTAGGCGCGCGTGCTGATCCAGTCGCCCGTCTCCTTGTCTTCGGAACCCCACTCATAATAAGATTCAGTGTGAAACCTTCAATTTTATCTTGTAATTTCAGTGCTTGTTTCCTCCTTCTTGCTAGTTCTTCGATTGCTTGCAGGACGGGAGCCCTAGGGGCTGGTTGTCGTGCTCCACAAGATCGTGACGGCCTTGGGAAGTGGTGTATCGGTCGCTAAGGCGCGGTCTTGGAAGGCTGTAGTCGGGCCGTGAACGTCATCTCCATCCACCAATCGAGTTATCTCACGCCTCTCATCAAAAGATCGACCACAAACCCTTGCGGGTTCATATCAAACCGCCCCTACAAACAAGTATTATAGGGACGGCTGGTACTATAATCGCCCCTACAAATCGATTTGTAGGGGTGACTAATAACACTAGCTGTCTCTACAAATCGATTTGTAAGAGCAGTCTATGAACCGTCACTACAAATGCATGATTTGTAGAGACGGTATGGTAGGGGCGGCTGGCCGAGCCGTCTCTGCAAAGCCTCACCAGCCGCCTCTAAAAACCATTCCTGTAGTGTTTCGAAATACTAGTTCCACATTTCGTCAAAGAAAATTCAATATTTTAGAAGAAAATCATGACCTACTGTATTCAAATGTAGAACTAGTTCACCAAAAATTTTATATAACATTTAAAAAGGAAAAATAGTGTGGTTCGAGCGCATACCTACTTCATTGCACATTAGATTGTTTCGGTGCTATATGATGCCAGAAATAAATGAATAGATCAATCTAATGTGTCCCCTCATGAATAGCTTTTTGCTTAATAAAGTATGTAGTTTTGTTGGACCAGTAGAGAAAATATTACAAAGCAAATGGTACTGCAAAATTAATTTTGAGAAATAACCCTTCTATTTTTAGAGACCGCCACGGCGCCACAAACATCTCAGTCTTTTCGTAAATGCCCTAACATTTTTCGAGGCAGGCAACTAAACAAGTCGCCAATGAAAATAAAGCCTGACTCATTACAAATCCTAACGCATTAGATCTCTCCTACATCTGTCACATCCGCTGCCCCATGCATCTTCATAATCCCAGACTTCTCTCTCACATCTCTACCCTCCTCATCTTGCCCCCTCGACCTCACCTCCACCGGCTTTGGCTTTTGATGACCTTGTACCCTCAGACAAGGGGTGCACAAATCTGACGAGGTATGCTGTGCATGTGGACTAATTAAATTGGTTCACCATTAGTACACATGTTTGGATGGGACAGGGCTGTTTTTTTTTACCGGAAAGACCGTGGGGGAGATCCCCACAGTACCAAAATTTTATAAATTTAGTATGAAAAGAGAGTTCTTACAAAGGGGGTTAACTAGCCTCGCACAAAAGGATGACCTCATGTCACATCTGAACCTAATAGACTGAAGATTACATTGGAATTTAAAATTTGCTAACCACGTACTAAAGTTGGGTTGCTTGCCGTGGAAAATTTTATCATTCCTGATCCTCCAAATTTCCCAGGACGCAATTAGTACCAGCTCCATGAAGAAGGGCAGATTGGAGTCTGCTCGTGCTTGGGCAAGGCGCTGGAAGAGTCCTATCTGCTCATCCCACTGAATTTGTGAAGTCTGCCAGCAGAGACGTGCAAAGTTGCAGGAGAAGGAGAGGTGCTCTAGATCCTCTACTACATACACCCAGAGGACAGAGGACAGAGGACAGAGAACACAGTGATCATCGTCTTGTATGTTGCAGTGACGCCTTCGGAGCATATCTTTGGTGTTCAGACGATCAACCAAGATCAGCCATGCGAAGAACTTTATTCTAGGAATGCAGCTAGTCTTCCAGATCCATCTGAAGACCGGATGAGATTCAACATTACTGAAGGCTAATTTATAGAGCCGCTGGGAGGAGTAGGATCCATTTCCCCACATATAGTTCCAGACGTCATCATCTGACTGTGAGGTTGCAAGGCTGTCAACTGCTGTTGTAGAGCTTCCAATTCTTCAAATGCATCTTGTGATAGAGGGAGGTGAAACTGATTTTCCAATTCATATGCCAGCAACATATCTTGGACTGAAGCTCTAGTGCTCTTTGCAAACGATCCATCCAAATATTGTCCCAGAAAAGAACAGTGGAATCATCCCCAATTGTGCAGCATGCAATTCCACGAAAAAGGTTGCTCAGCCTAAGGATGTCTTTCCACCAAAAAGAACCGACTTCCCTGGCAGCATGCAGTAATTTGCCTTGATAGTATTTCCACCAGACGAGCTGGACCCAAGGAATCTCTCTTTTGTTATAAAATTTGTCTAAGCTCTTGAGGAGAAGGGCGTCGTTCTGTAATTGTAAGTTGAGGACACCGAGCCCGTCTTTTTCTTTTGGTTGCATCACCACTGGCTAGGCCACTAGATTGCCTCCCTTTTGCTATGCCAAATTACCCCTCCAAAGGCATTGCTTTCTAGCCCGATCTATGTTGTCGATGACTCCTTTGGGCAGTTCGATGACGCAAGAGGCGTAAGTGGTTATCGGTGTGATAGCACCCTTGAGCATTTCTAGTCTTCCTGAATAAGATAGCATGGAAGAGCATGCTGAAAGGCGGCACTCCACTCTATCCATCATTGGAGTGAGGTCTTGGAATCTTGGCCTCGTGGTGCCCATGGAGAGACCCAAATATGTGAAGGGAAGGCTCCCGATCTGACAGCCAAAAGTATTGGCTAAGATTTCCATCTTCTCATGTACTACTTTGATGGGAATGATCTAGGACTTGCGGTAATTAATTTACTCTGAGACCGGTTGACTCCGAAAAGGAGTGAAGAAGATGAATAACTGACGAGCATCCGCTTCCATAATCAGCAAGGTATCATCTGCGTACTGAACTATTGGGAAGTCCTCATCTGGTTGCGGGATCGGTCTTCTCAGGAGGCCCAAGGAGGAGGCCCTGTTAATGATGACCTGGAGCAACTCGGCTGCCAGGACAAATAGCAACGGCGATAAAGGGTCGCCTTGGCGTACACCCCTCCTGCAGTTGAATTTCTTACCCGGTACTCCGTTTAACAGGACAGCGGATGAGCCTGACACTAGTATCGATCTGATCCACTGAAGCCAGACATCAAGAAAGCCCATGTGTTGCATCACAGACAAAATAGCACTGTGTTCGACAGTGTCAAAAGCTTTTTCAAAATCAAGCTTGAGGATCAACACTTCTTTCCTTGACTGATGACATTGATGGGTAAATTCAAAACACCAAGCTAGGCAGTCCTGTATGGCACGAGTTCTGATGAACCCATATTGGTATCTATGGACAAGCTGTATGATGACCTGCTAAAGTCTGTCCGCTAGAATTTTGGTTAGGAGTTTCAAACTGCAGTTCAGTAGGGAGATGGGTTTAAAGTCGCTGATTGATTCAGGGCTGCTGATCTTTGGAACAAGGGTAATGAAAGAACTGTTGATGCTCTCTAAATTCATATTTCCCTTCGTGGAATTTTTCACATAAACCATAGAAGTCTTAATCATATGCCAACATTTCTTGAGGAAGAAACCGTTAAAACCATCCGGCCCTGGGGTCTTGTCCCCAGGCATTTTCTTTACAATATTGTCTATCTCTTCATGGCTGAAAGGCTCCACAAGAAATTCTAAGTCATCGTGTGGTGCAAAAAAGAGATTGCAGATTGTAGAGCATAGTTGGCATCTCTGTGACCCCCATTCTATTTCTCAAAGCATTCCAAATAATGCCAGCTTTGCTTTCATGGTCCTGTATCCAGACCCCTTGATCATTCTGCAATTGCATGATGGTGTTTTTCCTGAAGGTGATGGTAGCCATGGTATGGAAAAATTTGGTGCATTCATCACCAAATTTAATTCTATTTTCAGTATATCTATTCTTCCTGTATGTGTTCCTTGATCGAAGTAGGGCTGCCAGGTGAGTTTTCAAGATGTTTCTGAGATTATGCTCCGGATTGTACAGAGTTCTCAGTTCTTCCAAAGCATCAAGATGCAGAATGACTGTATTACAGAGTTTACTCCAATTCTAGAGAGAACACTAGCGGCGTCTGTCTGGTGAGTGTGTTGCATCCATGAGTCTTGGACTATATCCTGAACTGACATTTCAGCCCAAAAATTTTCAAAGCGAAAAATGCTGGCTCTGGGGATCTTTGTGTCAATGATAACCTTGCAGGGGATGTGATCAGACGTTATCTTCGCAAGAGGAATAACCTGCGTATTAGGAAAGGATACTGTCCAATTCACCGAGGTAAAAAACCAGTCTAGTTGCTCCAGTATCGGTTCACTCTGCGTATTACTCCATGTGAAGGCTCTGCCTTTTAGAGGGAGTTCAACTAGACCCAGATGTCCAATGGCGTCATTAAAGATTAAAGTGTCCTGTACGTTGCCCCCTGGCCGACGGTCACTGATTGAGCGATAGAAATTGAAGTCACCAAGGAATATCCAATTCTCTGTGTCTGCTATGTTGTGGCCTCTGAACCAGGCAATGAACTCGGACCGATCAGCTTCAGTGCATGGACCGTACACTGCCGACAATTTCCAAACTTCAGCATTGTGTGAAGCGAACGAAATCATAAGCCTCAATGACTCCTTGAAAGATAGACCCGTTCCAAACAACCAAGATACCTCCCGAGGCCCCATTGGAGGGGATGTAATCAAAACTGTCAAACCGTCTAGGGGCAAATTTTCGGATTAAAGAAATACCAAGAAACCTTGTTCGCTTGGCTTATAAGCCGTACTTTTTCAGCCAACGAACAGTATTTTTTTCTCACAACAAATCAGCCAACAATACTTTCAGTCATGGCTTATCACCCAAGCGAACAGGGCTATCTCTTGCAGGCATATTACTGAGCAGGCTCTCCTCTATGATAGGGCTGTTTTTAGATACTAGTTGTTAGAGTTTTGGTGTGGTTTTGGGAACTGTTCCTATTCCATCTATTATATAAATCGAGCGTTTACAGGGGTAGCGACCCATTTACATCCATCATTTGGGTTGTTTTTATGCAAACCATCACTAAAACTGGGGGCATTTCTAGTGGTAGTTTTTTTTAGGGGATTTCTAGTGGTAGTTTGCTTAATGAAATCGTCACTAGGAACCTATTTTCAACGATCGTGCATATGGTTGGGGCTACCTTAGTACATTTAGTGGTGCAGCTCAATTAAATCATCTCTAAGAAAAATATGCGCGCTTCTATAAAAATAATTTGTAATAGTACTGTGCATTTGTGCTATCAGATCTAGCTCTGTTTTGCAAGTTTTCTGCCAGCCAAAACTTTATTTTTGCTTTATTTCTAATCTTCATTTTCTTTTTAGACAAAAAAAGGTTTTCCTGCTTTATTTCACGGCGAAACAAAAGCCGATATAATCCATTTGGTTTAGCGTATTCGAAGATGTGCCTGCCAACTGATTACATTCCAAGACGAGTACTATATGAGTTTTTCCGGTAACTCCTAATGGAAAACAAATGATGCTGTACCGTCAAGCTACAATAGAAACCTTGTGATTCTTCGCCGATACAGAGATGCGGTTGATAGAAAGAATATGCATCATCAAGGACTGTGTGATTCAACGAAACTAATCTGGACAATAACAAGATTCAGTCAGTTGTATCCCCCTTTAAATTTTACTCATGAAACCTACACTTTTGCCTTGCTGGAGCAAATTAACCACGTGCACGTGAGATTAGTTTAGCAACTTTGAAGAGAATAAAGTTTAGCAACTTTGAAGAGAATAAGGAGAGGAGCACCTTCTTTAGGTATTAAGAAGAAGTCAACATATTCTTAATATAATAATAGCCGGAAGCATGAATGAAGGTTAAATTTGTTAGTGTGAAGTGACCGTGACACGTATGTAAGAGGCAGATGAACTAGACCACTTAAAAACTAAGTAAAAAAAACTTATAAAAACCTACACAACTTTGGGCGGGCCCTTGCTCAGGCTTTTCCAGTTTGAAGCTCACCGAAGGTGTTACCCAACCAAGAAGTAGGGAAGACGTGCCTCACGTCCTCATACGGACATTTGGCTGGCCCACTAGCCGTGATCAAGAAAACCCTTCATCGCCATCCTGGATGCGACCCAGGAGGTCATGAAGGGCTCGAGGGCTCATGACAAGAGTCAAATATAGAGGTATGTTAAACCGTTGGATCGAAGGCATGACAGTCCGGCTAACCCCTCGACTGATTTTCCTAATCAGACGGGGGCTCAGGGGCTACACCTATCAGGTGTGCTCGTGTGCACCCTCTAGCAAACGGGCCGGGATGAATCGGCAGGCAACAAATGGCCCTGTCCTAAGGAAATCCCCGGTGTCAATAGGGCAAGTTGAGGAAGTCCCGTTCAAGCCGCCTTTGCCCGGGGGCTTGGGGCCACGGCGAAGGAAGCGGACCCAAGGGCACGCCAAACAAGCAAATGCCCCATAGTCGACCCAACCTTGGCTCGGGTTGAGCGTTCACACCGAGCAATGTCGGGAACCAGCCCAAAAATCTGTTTAGGCACCCAATGCTTGACAGGCGCAAAACAGTAGAGGTGCCAGGCCACCGCCCCGTTCCATAGCCGCGAGGCGTTGTCGGCCATTCCGTCAGCAGGGTCACGCTCATCGCATGACGCGTTAGGACAAGGAACTCCCCAAGCCCGCATAGTGGGTGGCTCCGAGCCCACATGGCAGCCCCCTCCAGGCAAGGGGAGAAGCCTGGTGTGCCTAGGAAGCCAGGAGAAGGCCACATAGGGAAGGCAACGCTCCACTAGAGAGCACCTGGCAGTCAGCACCAAACTACAGCCATGGTGTCAAAGGGTGGTTGTGATTTTGTCGGCCCCAAGCTACAATACAAAAGGAGGATTGAGGACGCCAAGAAAAAGAAGGCCGAAGCATAGGGCGAGAAATCCTAGGAGAAACCATTCGCTTTGTACCCTGATCATCTCCCCGGTATATAAAAGGGAAGGCATAGGCTCCTGTAGAAGGAATTGGACCCAATGAGACTAGGGATCAAACCATTAGACAACCAGTCGGACCTCCAGTGAGGAGAACGAACCCTAGATTAGCATAGCGCTTCCCGACCTACACCTATTTCTCTCTCTCTTTCTCTTGATTCCTCCATTGTAAGAAATCTCGATTGAGCATTATTCCTAACATGAAGAACACTACTCTGGACGTTGGGCTCACAGGCCCGAACCAATATAAACTCCTTGTGTTTTTAGTGGTTAAGCGATTGGACGTACACACATCGACCCACGTTGAAAAACTTGATTACAGCCGCAGTTACAAACCTACGACAACTGATTAATGAAAAAGCCTAATGTTCTACCTTTCACCTTGAGCTAACCATCATGTTTTTCATCTTATCCACCATGACATCCAACATTGCATAATTCTCATTTGGCACTAATTTTCCTTCATATCTCAAATGTCATTAACTACCAAAACCCAAATTAGAAACCTAGATGCTTTGAAATATGGAAACAAATCCACAAATCAATTAATCTGAATCACGTGCCTTCCAGGTGTTCCTGCAATAGTCATGTTAGAATTCGAATCTACTCCAACAAAACTCCATCATGAGACAAATTTCATCTTTAAGCTAATGAAGCATTATCAATCAACTTACTTCAACAAAGAAAGTAATCACTGGTGCAAAAAGTAACTACGACTTAAACTATAACACCAACTAACTTAGCTGCAAAAACAGACTTTGTCAACATATAAACAGTACTGTCATGAGTTCTTATCTTGCATACCTTAATATCACCTTTAGCAATGACACGTTGAAT
Organism: Miscanthus floridulus; assembly: GCF_019320115.1. Lineage (NCBI taxonomy): Eukaryota > Viridiplantae > Streptophyta > Magnoliopsida > Poales > Poaceae > Miscanthus > Miscanthus floridulus. The sequence goes on along the minus strand of NC_089594.1, from coordinate 43,386,145 downwards.
AAAATGATATATCACATCAATATACTTGGTTCTTTCATGAAACATCTGATCTTTAGAATGAAAAATAACACTATGACTATCGCAATGTATAGTAATATAATGCAAGAAATCACCCTGCAAAATTCAGAGTATAAACCTCTCAATCAAGCAGCTTGCTTACAATCTTTAGAAATAGCCTATACTCAACTTCTGTTGTAGACAAAGCAATAGTAGCATGCAAACATGCTTTACAACTAATAACATAACCACCAATGTTAACAAACATAACCCTTAAGACATCTCCTCTTACCTAAATCATTAACATGGTCATAATCATCATATCCAACAAGCACATCTTTAGATTTCCCGAACTGGAAACATGCATTAGAAACACCACACAAATTTCAAAAAATGCGCAATGAACAACCCACCAATTCTCTTTATAAATATTAGCTATGAATCTAATAATCGATTGATAACACTCAATACATGAGATAAATCAAGACAAGCACTAAAATATGGAACTCTAAACATATACTCAACATCATGATCAGACTCTAGACATAAATGTGAAGATAATATGATATGTGTAGCTAATGGAGTACTCATGGTTAGTTCAAGGCAACCATCCATTAAAACGGATTGTAGAGGCAGTTGGCTTAACAGAGCCACCCCTAAAATTGTATTTCTAGGGGCTGTTGTACGTTTGCCTCTACAAATGTCACATCTTTACAATCAATGGCATAGATAGTTTAGAAAACCGACCATCGAAATTATTTTTGAACTTGCCTGAAAATCAATTCTACAGTAGCATTTGAATCTAGAAAAAAATTACTATTGTGTTCTCTTCCATATATATATATGTTCGTATCCAGTCAATTTTATTCCTATTGTCAACAAAATCCAATAACATATGTATCCCAATGGCCTTAGCAATCAGGTCTCCTAAAACCACGGTGCAAAGTAAAGAGAAAACATGAAAGATAAGCCACAGAAAATATATGAAAGCAAAACAAAATATGTGGCAATCGACTGAGCAGCAGCCTGTATATAGATGTACTGTTCTGTAGCTGGCCGTAGAATAAGTTATTCTGTAGCCACTTTGAGTTACGATAATTACTATACTAATTTACGAGATTATGGTAACTCTCTCATAAGTGATTTACTATAACATTATGGTAAGTATCATCTTGAATTATAGTAACGCAGATATCGTAAATGTGTATTGTCATTATCGTAAATTGGTACAAACATTATCGTAAAACAAGATGGCTATAGAATAAGTTATTCTGTGGCCAGCTACAGAATAGCCTTACCGTGTGTGTATGTGTGTGTGTGTGTGTGTATATATATATATATATATATATATATATATATATATATATATATATATACGGTAAGACTATTTACGATACCCATGTAATATTTGTATAAATTTATGATAACATGAATATGCATTTACGATACTCGTGTAACTACAACTCACGATGATATTTACCATAATGTTATAGTAAATCACTTAGTAAGAAGTTAATATATATATATATATATATATAGGGAGAGGCTATTCAATAGCCGGCTACAAAATAAGTTATTCTGTAGCCACCTCCATTTACTATAATTTTATATACTAATTTACCATAATGTCAATACATATTTACGATAGTTGGGTTACTATAACACATGGGGATATTTACCATAACATTATATTAAACCACTTAGTAAGGAGTTACTATAATCTCATAAATTAACATAGTAATTATCATAACTCAAAGTGGCTACAGAATAAGTTATTCTGTAGCCAGCTACAGGATAGTAGTTCTATATATATATATATATATATATATATATATATATATATATATATATATATATATATATATATATATATATATGCTGGTTGATCTATCCAATTTGCAATTCCCGGCATGTTGCACATTAGTTGTGAAACCAAGCCGGTCGATGGAAGAAAAATGGGCATCATCTCGAACCATCAACGATACTATTGCTAGCCTGGTCGTGCATTTATGTTGAATCAATGTTGCCTTTACGCGCCCAAAGAAACTAAGCGTTGACAATAGGAGGTGTATGGGTCAAGTTTTGAAAGTGAAAATATCAAATTCATAGACTGAGTGAGGCTGACTTTATGAATGGCTATCTAAGATATAGAAAAGCAAGGGCTGCAATGGGTCCAAGCTCTTTATGAAGCACACATTTCGTTTGTTCTTTTTTTTCACCTTTTTGCTTTATTTGTGTACTATAAAGTAGAATGAAATTTGTATTTAATTTTTTTTTGCGTATTGCAACAATGGGTTCTGTCAGTCAGCTGCACCCAAAACCAACGAACATACATACATAACAATGAACATATAGCAAAAAGTCTCGAGTGCATAATCACATGTACAAGGAACAAATACTAAACTGCATTGAAATCATGTAATCAGCATTACATAAAAAATGACGCAAAGCAAAGGATAGGTACAACAAGTAACAGCTAGCACCTACAAAATGCGTGCTGCAACTTCGGCCCCATCGAACGTTTTATTCAGATACTACTATAATGGCTAGTGGACACTTCATCAGTTGTCAGCTGCCGGTGGGATGTGCGGCGGGTCAGGCTTTGGTTTTGGCTCAGGCTCTGGATTTGGTTTTGGTTCAGGCTTAGGCTCCGGCTTCGGTTTAGGCTCAGGCTCTGGTTTCGGTTTAGGCTCCGGCTTCGGTTCGGGCTTTGGCTCTGGTTTGGGTTTTGGTTCAGGCTTGGGCTCAGGGTTCGGTTCAGGCTTAGGCTTCGGTTTTGGTTCAGGCTTTGGCTCTGGTTTGGGTTTCGGTTCAGGCTTGGGCTCTGGTTTGGGTTTTGGTTCAGTCTTGGGCTCGGGCTTCGGTTCAGGCTTTGGTTTAGGCTCTGGCTTTGGTTCGGGCTTAGGCTCCGGCTTTGGTTCGGGCTTTGGCTCTGGTTTGGGTTTTGGTTCAGGCTTGGGCTCAGGCTTCGGTTCAGGCTTAGGCTCCGGTTTCGGTTCAGGCTTTGGCTCTGGTTTGGGTTTTGGTTCAGGCTTCGGTTTAGGCTCTGGCTTTGGTTCGGGCTTAGGCTCCGGCTTTGGTTCGGGCTTTGGCTCTGGTTTGGGTTTTGGTTCAGGCTTGGGCTCGGGCTTCGGTTCAGGCTTAGGCTCCGGTTTCGGTTCAGGCTTTGGCTCTGGTTTGGGTTTTGGTTCAGGCTTGGGCTCAGACTTCGGTTTAGGCTTTGGCAGTGGTTTGGGTTTTGGTTCCGGCTTAGGCTCAGGCTTAGGCTTTGGTTTGGGCAGTGGTTCTGGCTTGGGCTCAGGTTTAGGCTCTGGTTCGGGTTTTGGTTCCGGTTTGGGCTCAGGCTTAGGCTCTGGTTTCGGTTCGGGTTTTGGTTCCGGCATAGGCTCAGGCTTAGGCTCTGGTTTCGGCCGTGGTTCGGGTTTTGGTTCCGGCTTGGGCTCAGGCTTAGGCTTGGGTTTTGGCAACGGTTCGGGTCTTGGTTCCGGCTTGGGCTCAGGTTTTGGTTTCGGTTTGGGCTCAGGCTTAGGCTCTGGTTTCGGCACTGGTTCAGGTTTTGGTTCTGGTTTGGGCTCAGGCTTCTCCGGCTTGGGCACCGGTTCTGGTTTGGGCTTTGGCTCTGGTTTGGGCGTGGGCTTAGGGTGTGGCTCAGGTTGAGGTTCAGGTTTTGGCAAAGGCTCAGGTTTAGGCTCTGGACGTGGCGTGGGCTCCGGTTTAGGTTCAGGTTTGGGTTCTGGCTGGGGCAGGGGCAGGGGCTGCGGCTGAGGTTCCGGCTTAGGTTCAGGCTTGGGTTGTGGCTCCGGCTGCGGCAGCTCGGCGGCAGCACGTCCGCCATGCTTGCGTGCGAAACGGGCGCCGTGGCCAAGCCCGATGCCTGCAGCCGCCGCGTCGTCGAAGAAAGCGGTGGCAGCGGCCACTGCTCCCAGAAGCACGGCGAGGAGAAGGCAGCACGAAGAGAGGCGACGCGTCGCCGCCATGGCTGCTGCTAGCTCTCTGCTCTGTGTTGCTCTCTGCCTCTCTCTCTCTCTCTCTTTCTCTACAGCAGTTGTTGGTAGTGCCCGAGCGAGTAGTCTCTGTTGTGTGTGTGTGGATGACGGGGTGTGGTTATTGGTCGGATTTATAGCGCGCGAGAGCCAAGCAGCTTCGGACGCGTGGATCGCTGTCTGCCCAGCTAACTAGCTGCTTTACACCGTCTTAAAAAAAAATGGCTGTTTTACTTCTATTCAACGGGTAGGTAGCAGCTAAGCATGTGTTTATTGCTATTCAACGGATAGCAGTAGCACGTATCTTTCACTTTTAGTTTCTCACAGACTCTTCCATCCATTTCGAAATGTTCCAACACATATACGCTGCTGCCTGACAGGTAGGTTTGTTAACTTTTGATGATACACGGGACGGGTAGCAGGTAGTATTTAGCTTGTGTTTGACGACGCATGCTGCCGCTGTTGACCAAATGACCAGCGAGCGAGCTATGTACTGGAGTATGTGTATGAAGATTCATCCCCTGCAGGCCAGTCACAGTTGTTATTATCTGTGTACATCATGCTTTGACAGGCAGCAAAGATATTTTGTGTGGACGATGGATGACCAGGCTAGCAATTGTCATCTGCATCTGTCGCGCTGCTGCTGCATGCACATGGTCCTGGATGGAGCTCAGATCATCATCCTATAGCTAGCTAGTCCTATATGGGCAGCTGCTAGGTGTGCCATGCATGCATGTCTGGCGGACATCATGCATGCATGGCTGGCGGGCACTCGGCTCGTGAAGCTCAGATCAGGATCGCCAAAGGGAGAGGACAGACGATGGCACTGTGAGACACATGATCGATGATATGCATGGTTGCATTGCAGGCCGGTACGGTGCAGCACATCAGACTGTGTGTTGCGGCTGTGCTGGCCGGAGAAGATGAGAGTGACGACGCTAAGATGCGTACCGCGCGCCGTACGAACGTCGTAGAGCTTTTGATTTCCTGCGTGACCGACACGGCAGTGTCCACATCTTCCGCCTGTTCGGCTGGGGCTGAAATGATCATATAGGATCGTAGATTATTACTGCTGATTAGTTTAGTGTGAAAGAAAAATTATATTTTAACTAAAAATTTATGATCATTTATGAACAGACCGCTTGCTTTGCCTGCAGGTCCAGGGTGATGGAGTCCAGATTCATTGACGAACGGTCTGGGACGGAGGTGTCGGTTCGGCGGTGTATGGCTGTGCAAGCACAGTCGGGGATGAACGGATACATGATGGACAGTGTGGTGGCGACCCGACCGTGTTGAGGCGTCAGGCTCAGTCAGCAGCTAGCGAACGCGCCGTGGCGGGGTCGGAGTCGGAGGCGTACGGTACGGCATGCCGGAGCAGTGCACTCGTCCCTTGTTCCAACGGCGATGTCCTTTTCTGCTTGGATGTTTCCTCATCCTCTCCTGCTACCGACCCGACATTGTTGACACTGACGTCCCAACCACTGGCCTTGTGCCCGTGCTAACATGCATCCACAATTTCCAGTACCAATCTCTCGTACCAAGCTAATATCTCGTCTCTTTAAGAGACACTGTTGTGCATTTACTCTTAGCCTCTTAGGTTGTCCCTTATTAATGCTGCGCATTTTTTGTTTTCCAGATAAAAACGAAGCTTCTACTTGCACACTACTCTCTTATGTTTTTTTTACGGGGTCAGTACTCTTTTTTTTAGGCAAAGTCAAGAGCTTTATTCATTATACGCGGGAATACTGCCTTTGGTCGCCACCCCCCTCAACCAATCTGTAGGGTGATCTGTCCAGTTTCGCATACTAGAGGAAACAAAGAGCATACACGCACAGCAGTGAGCTACTTTATTTGCATTGCGTCTTGCTTCACAAGATAAATTTGAAAACAAACAAAGGACCTATTTAGCTCTTGAACTTCAAGCGAAGACGTACAATTGGAGAGTTGCCACCCGTTTTTGCTCTTGAAATACGATTTCAGTTCTTGAGAAGTTAAATAAATTTAAGTTTGATTAAATATATATAAAAAAAAATATAAAGGCAAATTTTATCCGTTAACATCATTCAATCACAAAATTAGCCAATACACACCGCTAAACAGATTATTTACCCAGTATCGTCATTATAAAATGGTGATTCTTTGTCAGGGGCAAAACCATCTATTCATTGTCCTTTCTCTCTCTCCCAACGGTTGAGATGAATGTTTTAATATGTTCGGTGTGCGGAGTCAAAGAATCACAATATTATAACGGTAGTATGGCACTAGGCAAATTATCGGATTAGTGGTGTGTATCGACTAATTTCACGATTGAACGGTGACCATGAGCAAAATTTATCAAACTATCCACTACTAGAAAAAGTATTTGTAGCGTGTTGGTATTTCTTAGTGCAATCACCAGGTGTGAAGGTTTTAAGTTCATCCTAGGCAATGACGTCAGAAATGTCTGTTGGTATTTCTTAGCACCATCACTAAGATTAAGTTAACCTTAGCGACGCCACCAAGAAACATCAACTACGATAGTTCTTAACGGTTACAGAAAATATCCACAAGCGCACGGATCTATCGTTGTAGCATTTCACCCGGAAGTATTCAGGGTATCATTATTTATATTTTCTCAAAGGAGGGCAAGGAATAAGAGTCTTGCATGAGTATGAACAAGATTACATGCTTGCACTAGTAAACCAATAGTTCATGACAGGGGTAAAAATGGTATTTCAAGGATAGGGGATATACATCTGGGCCAACCTCAAGGATAAAAGAAAAACAAAGAATAAAAGAATGTTCCTATGTGGAGCCAGCATGTTCTAATATAGCCGTGCAAAGAACAGTTAATGATCATACAAGTTATATGACTAGAGTTAGAACTAAGTTTAAGATGGACAGAGAGATCTCTGGAACTGGTCTGCTAGCGCATGGGAGACTTTAAGACTCCTACACAGTACCTGAATGTGGGGGATTACAAGGGATGGACAGGGCTGTCACCACCTGCCGCCTACCCCTCAACCGGGGGGCACTGTTATATCCGAAGGTTTCCATGCACCTGAGCACCACGCCCGTGTACAAGGAAACTACCCATATCCCCCTAGGACTCCGACCCTATGGATCGACAAGCAGGAATATGGGTAAACCCGAAGGAACGACGAACCATCACCTCATCCCTAGCTCTACTTCTACTCATACAAGTCATATGAATGGTTAAGCATAAAGTTGAACATGTTAAGATCATAACACACAAACTATATGCTAGTTCATATATCATGATTGTAACAAGATAACTATACTCTAGTTCATATGCACTACTATACTGAAGGTATGAGAGCATGACTTTGGAAGAAATTCTCTTTGTATTCATACCAAGCTTTCTCTCTTTTCTTCTAAGGAGCCAAGCCCTCCTTGATAGCTCTTGCTAGCTCTAAACTACTACTAAGAACTAAAGATTACAAGTAGAGAGGTGAGGTGTGTAGCTCACATGTTGTGTGTTGAAGAGAAGCACTACCCCCTTATTTATACTACCTAGAGGTCAATTTAGGGAAAGATAAATTAGGAAACTAGCCTAAACCGACCCCAGGTGTCATCAATGCACCGCTTGTGCAAGGTGGGGCCAGGAGGAGGTGGGGACGGTGTGCCCGCACCTGGGCTGGCTCTCCTCGCCATCGCCTTCGCGCTGTGGGCTGGTGGCTAGGCCTGGCCCCTTCCATGTTAGAGCTCGCCCCAAATTCTTCATTGGAGTGGGCCTTTGCTTGGTTCTTTGACGTAGGATCTACATTATGCTTTCTGAATTGCACATTTTGCTTTTGTTTTTCACTTGTATTCAAATGTGTGCCATGCAAAACATGTTTCGTCCAATACAAGTGGAACTAGATTAATAGTAAATGCATGTGCTAAAAGTTTGTTTATTTTTTCCATTTTGGATAGTAATTGGCGGTTGAATTTGATCATTAGTGACCACCAACAAATCCCCCAAGCTTAACCTTTGCTCGTCCCGAGCAAATAGCTAAGTACTTGGTTGTTGATTAGGAGTTGCTACTATGCCGGATATATTTTATAAGTGACATGTCAATAACAAAGTATTCTTCCACAATTTAAATAAGTTGGCATTTTTATCCACCCTTTACCTTGATCTCTATGGGGTGTATAGCTTTTCCAAGTTCTTGGGTGGTTGCAAGATAGAACGGTTATAACAGAATCACCAATCATTCATTCTTTGATTAACCATCTATCCGGAGGTTTTATTAATTTTTGCAAAGAAATGTAAGTTCCTCAAATGATTCTCTTGATCGCTCAATGTGTATGAAACCTCACCATGGCATTTGGTATTTTGCCTTCTTTTTCATATCCTACCACTAGAGGCTTTTGAGTGGAGTTTTAGGTAGGCATGAAATTGAGGCATACTTGCATCACATATTTTGCTAAGTCAAAAACTGGACCTCAAGGAGATGCAAGTCATACACTTTGATCAAGATGTGCAAGTGTGTGGAATTTTTATAACTTCATAATTCTAAATATTTTTGTACTCCTTTGAATCATGAATCTCTATTTTTGAATGAATGCATTTTATTTGAAAGTATGGGCTATCTTTCTTTCTTTCTTTCTTTTTCCTTTCTTTTCTTCATGCTCTTTGGCATGCATTTTTTTCTCTCATGCCTTTGGCATGGGCATTTTCTTTTCTCTCTCTTCTTTTCTCTCTTTTTTAGCATTGCCCATACTATTCTTTTTGGCACGTGAAAGTTTTGAGAGAGAGACACATGATAAAGTGAATGGAGTAATTATTCGGTGGACGGAAAAAACATGTTTTTGTGTAACTCTCAGTGTAAGAGTCAGTAATTTATTTATGGATGTACATGCGTCTTGATCATGGGTGCACGACGAGAATATCAACAAGGGTCATAATAATTTGACAAAGCTCAATATAATAACAAGTAGCATATGTCTAAGGTTTTGAATTTGAATCATATCAAATGGCCTTGCTAGGTATTCATAATCATTGAGGAATTTTTGAATTTTAGCATTTTTGAAGATGAAATCTCCAGATGTCAAGTCTCTCTTAGAACAAAGTTATAGTAAATTTTATTTGTACCATGTCATAACTCGAAACAACTTAAAAAAAGAGCATGCATTTGCAACCTATAGGTTTTCAAGTTTTTAGGATCAGACATTTTTAAGCCAACAAACTTAAATCTTGGGGAATACTAAGTTACAACCTAGACACAGATGAATTATAGGCTGAGCAACTATTCATCATTTCAACATAGGAGAAACTAAACAATCCTTAAACACATATGAGAGTGGAATTCATTTTTTTGGTATTTTATAATATTTTATTTTTTTGGTTTTTTTAATTTTTTAGATTTTTTAAATGCTAATAAATAAATAAATACAAAAAATAAATGCAAAAATTAGGAATGTGAAAAGATACAAGGTACCTCTATGGGGGTCCTTCCCCAAGCGAGCTCAAGGCCTATGGTCCGCGATGGCTTGCTTGGTGATGACTCCGTGGGACATTATTTATTTCAAAATTTTATTTTATTCAACTCATCCATGTCTATACTTAGTAGTTTTAATTTCATCAATGTAGGCTAAACAACCTAAGCACCATGCTTAATTTGAAAAGTCTATGAAAGTATAATCGATCACTAACCATACTTCAAACCAAAACATACTTGTATGGATCAAGGTTAGTTTTATTCTAGATATATGAAGGGTGAACTAATTGTTTTTATTTTTAGCATAATTTTAAAGCATAGTCTATAGTTTTATTATATAATAATTCTAGGCAACTTTTATTTAGTAAACTATAAAGGGTAACCACCGATTTACCTTCGGCAAGGGCTCACTGTTTTAAAGTCCAATGAATAGGACTCTTCTCCTTCACTTTTCACTTGATGAAGGTACGTCCGTGCCTGGAGAAGTACGCTGTACCCTTTTCACCTGCCATACCTGCTTAACACTTTTTCGTGGTTGTTTCTTGGGTTGTTTGTTTTTAGTGTATTTATACATATCAAATCCATTGAATGGACATCTCATTGTTTGTCTACGAATGTGAAAGCTAACATGCCCTGATCCCACGTGTAAAACTGTATTTGTAGTGTTAAGAAATGGTCTCCCTAGGAGGAGGGGAACTTCCTTGTTGTGGCCCATGTATAGAATTATGAAGTCCGTAGGGATCTATGTGTCTCGAATTTTCACCAGGACATCCTTGGCTAATCCCTCCGGTTTTTATGAAGATTGATCTACCATCTGTAGCCGAAAGTGTGCGCTGGACAAAGGTCCACCCAAAATCTTATCATATATTACCTTGGATATGACATTGATGCTTGCTCCAAGGCCGCAGAAGGCATTATGGAAGACATGCGGGCCAATTGAGCATGTGATTATCGGGCGCCCAAGATCTTCTTTCTTAGCGATGAAGGGTGGATCTACAAGATAATCATGGTTTTCCCAATATAGAGGCTTACCGAACCTCTTTGAGACCATTTTAACATATTCAAGAGGAGTTTCGGGTTGCCCCAGAATCTTTACTGAATCAGAAATAGGTAGAGCGGCAACAATTTGAGCTATTTGAGTTTCAATCATTTTATTAAAGCTCAACTGATTTTTGACAGAGGAGGATAAATTTTGAAGTTTTGAATTTATATTCTCAATTATTTTATCATTATACATAAGATTTTTAGTGATATTTTCATTAATTTTAGCTTGACCTAGCACTAGGTCCTTCAAGGTAGGTTGATTTGAATTGAAATTTGAGTTAAACTTTGAATTACCTCCTTGTGGGTAGGATTGCTTGTTCCACCCATTATTGTTACCTTGTTGGAACCCGTTGTTGATGTATGATGCTTCTTCATGGGTCTCGGGGCAGTTATTCCTCGAGTGTCTAACTTCTCCATAGACTTCGCAAGTCATTTGCGAGTCCGTGGTCTGAATGGTGGCCTTCATAGCTTCCTTCTCGTGGGCCCTTTTGTTCAGTCTTGATAGTAACAAATATATTTTTGCGGCAAGCATATCCGCCTCCTTCACGATATGCCTACCTTTTTGTTGTTTTTGTTCCTCCCCCAGCTTTGATTGGCCACCATCTTTTTTATGAGAGCCGTGGCTCCATCGATAGTGAGGGAGAGGAACGCTCCTCAAGTAGCGGCATCCACGTGCCCCTTCGACATGGGTGTAATCCCCTCATAAAAGTTCTAGAGCACGAGCCAGTTGTAACAGAACCGTCCAATTTATAAGAGCACAAGTATAATGGCAGCCCACAAACGGTCGCACTATCATACTTGAGCTCATATAAACCTGGTAGGCCGTCAAGTACCTCGAAGGGTCTCGATTCATCACCAAAATACAACCAAGATTGTACATGATTCAACATACATGCCATATGTTACATAGAGTTCACAAATACATTGCCATACATCCTCGTCCATAGCGGGACAGAAGCAATTCTTACAATAGCCATGAAAGACTGTGTTACCTACAATAAGTGGGAAATAAACCCTGAGTACAAGAAGGTACCCAGCTAGACTTACCCATCATAAACCAAAAATAAAGTGACTCCAAGGATCATACAAGGCTTTATAAGTGGAGCTAGCTTGGTAATATTTTGCATAAAAAGCCACTAATTCAGCTATAAATTTTATAATTTGGTCATCAAGTTAATTAAAGCGATTCATCTATAGATTAGCAACTAACCTATGCCAAACATATGGTATATCATTTAGTAGCATAACAATAGTATCATAGCTGGTGTAATAATTCCATGTTTAGCATAACCATCATATTCCATAATCCAGTTACTACGATGTTGGAGCTAGTCAAGTTTCTCACTATCCGGGAGAGATAACGATTTGAATCGGTTGCAACCAGCTGGGCAGTATTCCTAACACAAACCCAGGTCTACCAACCATGGTAGCCTTAGGTTAGCTTTGGTATAACTCAGGTACACATTTCACGGGTTTGATCAGCGCTGCACAATTAGGGACTCTATCGGTTGCTAGGACGATCAGAACTACCCTACCCTTGGGCTCATGTTCAGTAGTTCTATGCATCAAGTGTTTTCAATCAACTCTTATAACCTAATGCATCAAACATAAAGGACTCAAGTGATATTTTATAAAACATAGGAGGCTTATAATGCTTTGGGGCTTGCCTTTTAGGAACAAAGTGGGTCGATGGTCAGGGCGCTCTAGAAGTTCGTCAGTGGCTAGCTCCTCTTGTTTGGGAGCTATGGTTTGGAGTGTCCCTTGATTGTCCTCCGCCTCTTCTTTGAATTCCGGTAGAGTTACTCCTTTGGGCGATCCTATATGCTTAAGCCTAAAATAAGATACAAGAATGCACAGGTAATGATATGGATGATATGATATGATGCATAACATAAATGTCCTTAACAATAAGGTATTAGGGTGATAACAATATTAACTTTCTTTTACTGAGTAGGTGCATATCTCTTCTCTAGTAATTAAACAAACACCTATTTAAACCTTTTCTAGGCTGCAAGACAGCAGCCACTTGTTTTGACCATAACGGGAGTTATACAAATCCAAACACTATGATCTTGGACTTTCTAGAAAGATTATAAAATTTTATACAACTTTCTTTTAATCATCTTAAGGTGATTCAGTAGCTATATAGGTAAAAAATTCAATCTTTTAGATCTGTTCAGAGGACAAGTAAATCTAACAGAAGATTTCTAACAGCTATAACTCTTAAACCATTAGGCCTATGACTATGAAATTTTAGTACACGCAAGATGAGTAAGTTATCTACAACTTTGTTATTAACAAATTTCACAGGAAAGGTCACTATCATCACGAATTTGTGAACCCAACAGAAACTACTCATGCAGCCATTTAGTTGAATTATAAAGCAATAATTAACTAGCTGCCTATAACCAATTACTTCTAAGCCCAACTAATAACATCAATAGATCGTATGCATCACAAGCACCATAGAAAACATCCTGGTTAAGCCCAACTAATTTATTTATGTGCATTTATTAATTTCCTTATATAATAGGGTGATTTAGTGGATAAATATTTCCGGTGCATAATAAATCTTGAGAAAATTATAGTAGGTTACATATGATCCCAATAATCTACTGTACAAATGTCATGCCATTTGGATAAGTATAGTCACCTCTACAAAAATGACAAGTTGCATAGGCTTATTTTAGCAAAAAATAATGTAGCCTAGTGAAAAGTGTCAAACAATAGATTTCGTATTTTTCTTACTTTCATCCTAGCACAATAACACTATGTAAAATTTTTCATGATCACAAGTTATGTATTTTTACTCCATTTATTTTCACTACAAACTAGCAATTAATCAAGGTTAAATAGGAAGACCATATTTCCTGTATGCCTACTATAGGTTTAGTATTTTTTCTAGCTAGAGCATGTCAACACAAGACTAACAAAAATGGAATCATGTTTTTAGCACCTCCCTAACTCAAGTTATGCATTTTACAAGATAAAGGCCATTTTAAAAGCACTTAACCAAAATTTAATTCACATAGAAAACTACTTCAAACAACAAGTTTCATATTTTTATCCAGTATCACCTAACTCAATAAAGAAAAAAACAAACAAAACCCTAAATGCTATGTACACCCGACACAACACACCTAGGCATTGACAGCTAGGCCCCGTGGGTCCACAGGACCCACACATCAGTGAGACAGAGGTAGGGCACGACGTTTGACCAGCGAGAACTCGCCGATGGTGAGGTCTCCAGTGAAACCACCACCACCACCATCGTGCTCCCCCTCGTCAACCCGCATCTAGTGGTGTAGGTGGTTGAGCCGATTATGGTGATTAGACACGGTGGCGGTGAGCATGGCAGTGCGGTGGAGGTACGCGGTGGTGCCATTACCGTTCTTGGAAATGCTAAGCTCTCCCAAGCTCAGTTAAGGCTTTAGGGTGACCTACTTGATGACTTAGGGCTAGGGTTATGGCTTAGCAAAGCCCCCGGTGAGCTCGGCCATGTGCATGGCGGCATGACAACGAGAGCATGGAGGCGCGGTGCATGCCATTTCGGTGAGCCTGCAGTCAGTGACTGGTCTCCATCTTTGGGGTAGGCACTAGGGTTCATTATGGCTCAGAAACAAACAAAGGAGGGGGAAGGTGTGGTCTTGCAAGGGCCGGCTGTGATGAGCTTGAGCTCGTGGACATGGCTGGCACGCTCGGTGCATTAGCACGTTCCTGCGCGATGGTGGAGGTAGCGGTTAAACCGGCTACAACATGATCTATTGGGACCTAAGACAACAACGGACTAGGGAGAAAGAGGTAGGAGGAGCAGTGGATAAGGCTAGCCATGACAAGCTCTGAGCTCAGCAATGCTCCGTGGCCATGGCGGTGATGGTGACGTGAAATGCTGCTTTACCTAGGCTCGAACAGTGGCAGTGGTGGGTCAGGGAGGTAGAGGAGATGACGGTGCAGCAGTGGGTGAGATGGATTGGCTGGTGGTGCGGCAAGAACAGTGCATGAGCATGGCGGTGGTGCGGAGGTGGCAACAGCGGAATGGCTCGGTGATGGTGAGGGCAAGAGTGAGAGAGGCAGGGCGAGAGAGTGGGAATGGGAGAGAGTAGCAGCCGCGCCTCCCTTTACTCCATCTGCTGGCCATTCTGACCGGGCCAACATCAGTGAGCGGCCACCAGACGGCGCACGTGGCCTAGCCACGGTCGGCCACAACGCACTTGGATGGCTGATTCAAATTGGCTGTCCGACTGACTAACAGTGCCACTTTGCACCTCTATAACTCCTAATCTAGTTTGAGTTAGCAAAAAGTCCATTAATAGAAATTATAGAGCTATAAGAGATCTACAACTTTGCTTTAGAAAGTTTTGTCTAATTCGTGATGGTTTTCAAACTACAGACCTACAAAATAGAGCACATGGAAACTAAAATCAGGTTTAGACAAAAACTTCTAAGTCTAGAAACAACATCCAGATTGAAACTTAGGAGCTCTATTTGACCCACTTAAGCACTGATTCAGCTCATGACCCTTAAACAAAGTTTGTTCCACATGACATGAACTACGATTTTTATTTAGGTCACACAGCCATGCAAGCTCTCTAAGCTACTTTTCATCTTTGGTCAAACTAGCATCATGAAAAATGCATTTCAATGTAAACCAACACTTATAAGCAAATTTGGGCTAGGTCATGAATACAAACATTGTTCCATTTACCATCCTAGATATGCATAAGGTGTTTTTGTGACCTCACAACCATCTCTTGCATTGGTCACCCATGATCACAAGCATATGTAAGTATATAAGCAACATCACATGTGATAAAGAGAAGGTGAATGACATGAAACTTCATATGCTCATGCTCATGAATGCTTCGATGATGCTTGTGCTCATGAAATGCAAGTGCCAAATGCATGCTTAACACTAGGGTGTTACAACCCCTCCCCCTTATAGAAATCTCATCCCAAGATTTGAAAGACCTACCATTTTTCATAAAAGGCAGGATAAACCTCACGTAGATAATCTTCTCATTCCCATGTGGCATCTTGTTCACTATGGTTATTCCATACCACCTTGTAGAACTTAATGACTTTGCTCTAGGTTACTCTTTCCATTTCTTCCAGCACTCTGATTGGTTTCTCTTCATAAGTCAAATATGATTGGAGCTTAATATTGGTGGGTTCAATGGCTTCATCAGGTACATAGACATTTTCTCAGCTAAGAGACATGAAAGACATTGAAAATAGTACTCATCTCTAGGGGAAGTTGCAACCTGTAGGCAACATTTCCCTTTCATTCAATAATCTGATACGGACCTACATATCTTGGTGCAAGCTTCCTTTTTACTCCAAATCTCTACACACCCTTTATTGGTGAAACTTTTAAGTACACATAATCTCCCACTTCAAAGGTTAGTGGTCTTCTTCTTTTATTAGCATAACTCTTTTGTCAAGCTTGGGCTGCTTCAATGTGTTGTTGGATTATACACACTTGTTCTTCAGCTTCTTTGGCAAAATCAATACCATAGTACCTCCTTTCTTCAGGCTCAACCGAGTTCAAAGGAGTTATACATTTTCGGCCATAAAGTGCTTCAAAAGGAGCCATCTTGATACTCTCTTGATAACTATTCTTGTACGAGAATTCCGTGAGAGGTAACCACTTCTCCCATGATCCCTTGGAGGATATAATACAAGCTCTCAACATATCTTCCAAGATCTAATTCACTCGCTCGATCTGCCTAGAGGTTTGTGGATGTATGCTAAACTTCTGATTAGTTTAGCTCCTAAGGCATTGTGCAAGTGTTCCCAAAAGAGAGCTATAAAATGTGGTCCCCAATCTGATATTATGGTCCTTGGTACCCTAAGTAGCCTCATGACCTAAGAAACATATAGCTCAGTGTACTTCCCAGCATGATACTTTGTGTTAACCGGTACAAAATGTGCCAACTTGGTGAAGCGATCTATAATGACCCATATAGAATTGTGACCTTGTTGTGTCTACGGGAGGCCTGTAATAAAGTTCATACTTATTTCCTCTCATTTCTAGCCTGGAATGGACAACGACTGGAGCGGTCCACCAAATTTTAGATGATCTGCCTTCACTCGGCTACAGACATCACACCTAGCAACATATGCGGTGATCTCTTTCTTCATCTTTGTCCAAAAATGGTTTTTCAAATCTTGATACATTTTGCTACTACCCGGATGGATAGACAACTTGGATGAATGAGCTTCATCTAAAATTTGATTTCTAAGTTCATGGTCTTTCGGTACCACAAGTCGGTCCTTGAATCATAGCACACCTCTTTTATCTAACCTAAAATGTTTGGTTTCCTGTTCCTTCATCATTCTCTTGATGTGAAACACACCTACATCTGTCTTCTGTAGTTCGATGATCTTGCTCTCAAGTGAGCAACTGACAATGATGTTGTGTAGCACAATAGGATGAAATAGATTAAACCTATCTTCCAACAAGGCTTCTAATGTGTTACAATGAGATTTTCAACTAAGTGCATCTGCTACAACATTAGCTTTTCCCGGATGATAGTGCACTTCCAAATTATTTTCCTTAATCAGCTCTAACCATCTATGCTGTCTCATGTTTAGTTTAGGTTGAATGAAGATGTATTTGAGACTTTTGTGATCAGTGTATATGTGACATACATTTTCCAACAAATAATGTCTCCATATCTTCAATCCCTGGACAACTATGGCAAGCTCTAAATCATGGGTAGGATAGTTGACTTCATGCCTGCTCAACTGTCGAGAAGCATATGCAATAACTTGACCTTCTTGCATAAGCACACACCCTAAACCTGTACCAGATGCATCATGGAACACATCGAAAGGCTTTTCAATGTCAGGTTGTGCCAGAACAGGAGCAGTGGTTAGCAAGGTTCGCAATGTGTGAAAAGCAGCCTCACACTCTAGAGTCCAATTAAACTTTTCATCCTTCTAAAGTAATCTGGTCATGGGCTTAGCTATCTTAGAAAAATCAAGAATGAAATGACGATAATAGCCTGCTAGCCCTAGAAAACTATGAACTTCATGAATCGAAGTTGGGGCCTTCCAATCCATGACCTCTTGTACTTTAGATGGGTCTATAGAGATTCCATCTTTAGATAATATATCACCCAAGAAAGGTACTATCTTTAGCAAGAATTCACACTTGCTAAACTTTGCATACAATTTATACTCTCTTAGCCTAGACAAGACAACTCTCAGATGCCCTGCATGATCTGCCTCATTCTCGGAGTAAATCAGGATATCATCGATAAACACGACCATGAACTTGTCAAGCTCGGGCATGAATATTGAATTCATCAAATATATGATGTAGGCAGGAGCATTTGTCAGTCCAAAAGACATAACCAAGTACTCATATAGGCCATACCTAGCGGAGAAAGCTATTTTAGGTACATCTTTTGGCCTAATCTTAAGCTAGTGGTAGCCTGATCTCAAATTGATCTTAGAGAATACCTTTGCTCTTGCCAATTAATCAAACAAAATATCAATATGAGGCAAAGGGTACTTGTTCTTTATGGTTACTGCATTGAGCGGCCTATAGTCCACACACATCCACAAGGATTTGTCCTTCCTCTTCACAAATAAAGCTAGACAACCCTAGGGAGATGAACTTGGTCAAATGAGACCTTTGTCCAAAAGTTCTTGAAGCTAAATTTTAAATTCGACTAACTCATTGGGTGGCATCCTATAGGGTCTTCTTGAGATAGGTGTTGTACCTGGCACTAACTCAATCTTAAATTCCACATCCCTATCTGGCGGCAAACCAGGCAATTCATCTAGGAATACATCAGAGAACTTACAAACTACTAGAATATCATAGAGAGTAGTGGTTTGGATGGCGCAAGACAAGTTTTGAAGATCAAAACTTCTGGGAAGTGGCACTAGGAAAGCACTACCCCCCTTTGGTTCTCTCAACCTAATTGTTCTAGTGGTAGTGTCAATGAGAACACCATGACCACTCATCCAATTCATACCCAATATCACATCTATGGCTAATCCTGGCAATACTATGAGATCCATAGTATTCTCCCTCTCTTGTATGGAGATGAGCACATCTTTTACTATTTGGTTTGTAGAGATAGTAGCCCCAGTTGAACTTATAATATAACCACCCTTGTCTACAAACACTATCTTCTGAGCATGCTTAAATGCAAATGTCTAACTCATAAATGAATGTGAAGCTCTGGAATGAAATAAAACAATTGTGGGGTGTTTGATTACAAGGAACATACCAGCGGTCATGACTGAAAGCATCTAGGCCCCTTGTTGGGTTTTAGTGATTAATGACAATACAAGATTACTATGACTAACGTGTGTTTTGCAGAGGCAATTAAGTTAGGTCATGGTAATGGACATCAGTTGGGCAATCAAGGTGGTCATGCCGCTATGATGGAAATTGTTTCGGTTTTCAAAGGATGGATGACAAGGTTAAGGATGACTAGTTCTAAGTGTCGATTGGAGTTGGAGTGACACTTAGAGTAGTTTAGGACTTTGTTTTTCCTTTGGCCATACTATTAAGGGGGTATGAACGGGTAGCTTGACCTAGATGAGTCTAGTGAGTTAGGTGTGGTGCACACTTGTTAAAACTAGCACTAGGTAGCTCCACAACAACCCTATGATCCTATGGAGCAAACTTCATTCACATATGTTCGAGAGTTGGAAGTGAATGGAGGGTCAAATACTGATCGAACGCTGGCTTCAGTGTGACCGGATGCTGGCCACAGGGTCCGGTCAGTGCATTTGATCAAGGTGATTGCATTCGGTGCGATCGGACGCTGGAGTGGTCAAGTGACCGGACGCTGAGAGGCAGCATCCGGTCGACTCTAGTAAGGTTCCAGAGAAGGAAATCTACGACTGGACGCGTCCGGTCAATACTGATCGGACCTAGAGGATCCAGCGTCCAGTCGAGTACAGTAAGCATCCAGTGAGAGTTTAATGCGACCAGACGCGTCTGGTCAGTGGTGATTGGACCCTGACAGCGTTCGATCAACACTTAAACACTGGTATGCGGGTTGAACTGACAAGAGCGTCCGGTCAACATGACCGGAGCGTCTGGTCACCCCACAGAGGCACATAACGGTTCGTTTTTTAGGCTGCCTTATAAATAGAAGCTCCACTCGTGTGTGGAGTCACTTTTGCTCATTCCAATAGCTGAGAAACATGTTTGTGAGTGCCAAGAAGAGCAAGGTCCTAGTGAGGTGATTGAGATTCATGAATCCAAGAGAGTAGCCTCATTAGTGAATCAAGAGTAGCAAAATGTGCATCCACCATTCTCATTAGGCTTTGAGTGATCAAGTGAGAGTTCATGCTTGTTACTCTTGGTGATCGCCATCACCTAGACGTCTTGGTGGTGATTGGGAGCTTGGTGATCACCCAGCGGAGCTTGTGGGTGACCCAACTCAAGTTGTGAGCGGTTTTGGGTGATTCACCGCGATGGAGTGTCGAAGAATAAACCCATAGAGAGCACTTGATCCTTGCGCGGATCAAGGGGGAGCTACACCCTTGCTCTGGTGCTCCAACGAGGACTAGTGGGGAGTGGCGACTCTCCGATACCTCAGCAAAACATCGCCACGTTCCTCTCTCTCTATTTACTTTGAGCATTTACTTTGAGCAATTCAATACTTATCTTTACATTCATAGAATTGCCATGCTAGAGTAAGTTTGGAACATAGGTTGCAAGTCCATTGTGCGTTAAATTAATAGAAACACTTTTCTAGGCACAAGGGGTTAATTGGGCTAACCGTAGGATTTAATTATTGCAAGAAAATTTAGAATTAGCCCAATTCACCCCTCCTCTTGGGCATCTTGATCCTTTCAATTGGTATTGGAGCCTCATGCTCATGTTTTTAAGCTTAACCACTTAGAGCAAGATGTCTCACAGGGATGGACCTCCTCCTATCTTTGAGGGAGATGACTTTCCATATTGGAAAATCCGCATGGAGGCATACTTAGAAGCTCTAGATGTTGGTATTCTTAGAGCCGCCTCACAAGGCTTCCCAAAACCTCGGGATGCTACTAACTTACAAGGCGATGAGGTTAATTATGAAAAGTGGAATGCAAAGGCTCGAAACACCATCTTTAGAGGCCTTTGCAAAGATGTGTTCAACCGTGTAAGGAACCATAAAGATGCCCATGCACTATGGTCGGACGTTTGTGCGCTCCATGAGGGAACCAAGAGTGAGCGTGAGGAACACTATCATCTTGTGATTAAAAAGCTAAATTCATTTGAGATGCTTCCCAAAGAATGTGCTAATGAGATGTACTCACATTTAAATGTTCTTGTAGAGGAAGTCAATGGGCTTGGACTTACTCAAATGTCACCATCCGATGTTGTGAGAAAGATCTTGAGTGTCCTCCCCATTGATAAATATGGGCACATTTTGACCGTGCTACACCAAGGTGATCTTTCCACTGCTACACCGACACAAATCTTGAGAAAGATCAATGCTCATGAGATGTACATGCACATCACGCCACAAGATGGCTCATCCTCTACCAAGAAGAAAGAGAAGGACTTAGCATTCAAAGCTAGCCAAGATAAGGGCAAAGCAAAACTTGAGTATGAAAGCTCAAGTGATGAAGAAGATGAAGATGAAAATCTTGCTCTCATGGTGAAGAAAGCCACCAAGATGCTAAAAAAGCTAAACAAGAGTGGCATCAAGTTTGACGGCAAGAAGAAGAAGTTCTTCACAAGCTCTAGAAGAAAGCAAATCTCTGAAATGGATTGCTTCAATTGTGGTGAACTTGGTCATCTAGCTCATCAATGCCCCAAGCCCAAGAAAGACAAGTTCAAGAACAAGAACAAGGGCAAGAAAGATGACTCAAGTAATGAAGATAAAGATAAGAAGAAGAAGAACAAGCCATACAAGAAGAGAGATGGCAAAAAGAGGGACTTCCATAAGAAGAAGAGTGGAAAGGCCTACATTATCGGTGATTGGCTTATGGACATTGATTCATCTAGTGGATCATCCAATGATGATAGTGACAATGAGAAGGTAGCCACCATTGCTATTGATCTTCCATCTTCACCGCCACCGTCGCCATCATCCTCTACACACCTATGCCTTATGGCCAAGGGTGAATGCAAGGTAACTAATAATGATGATAGTAGTGATGTTGAGCAAGCTAGTGATGATGATAGCGATAGCGATGATGATGATTCACCTTCATATGATGATCTTGTCAGAATACTAAGAAAATACACTAAGATCATTAGAAAGAGTAGAGCTAAAAATGAAAAGCTGGATGCTAAAAATGATTCGCTCTTAGCTAAATGTGATATATTGGAAAAGGCTAATGTTGAGCTTAGAGAAACAAATGATGCTATATCATCCAAACTCAAGGAGCTAAAATCTTCTAAGAAAGAGCTTAAAGATAAACATGATAAACTTGAGTGGGTGGACAATGAGCTCATCACTAGCCACAACAAGCTAAAAGATGAATATATAACTCTAAAGATCAATTATGATACTCTTGTTATTTCTCAAGAAGTTATGATGATTTGATTGATGAGAGCATTGAGCAAGGATCTAGTGGCAAAGGCAAGAAAGTGGTTGAGTGCAATGACTATGATGAATATGTCAAGCTCAAGAATACAAATGAAAAGCTCATGAAAATCTTGAAGAGATAAAAAGCCACAACACCATTGTATTAGAAACTCTTGGTCATGACAAAGAGTTGATCCTTGAGAATGAGAAGCTCAAAGAAGAAAACAAGAAGCTCAATGAAGAGAAGAAAGATGATGCTCTAAAGGAAGAAAATAAGAAGCTCAAGTTGAAGAAAGAGCATCTCAAGATTGGGTTGAGCAAGTTTGCTAGAGGCAAGCACCTTCAAAGTGAGCTACTCCTGAACACCGTCATGAAGATGGATGGAAGTGGCATTGGATATGTGGCAAGTGTAGAGAAGAAGAAGGCTCAAGTTCAACAACAACAATCAAAGCCAAAGCCAAAGCTAAAGAGATGTTTTGAGTGTGGACAAGATGGCCATTTTACTCATGAGTGCCAAACACCACCGCCACAACCCTTGCCCAAGCATGCTAGACCCTTTGCCTTCAATGCTCACTACATGCTTAGAAAGGATTCTAGTGGAAAGATGAAAGTCATGTTCTTAGGACCCCCTAACAAGAATAGGCCTAAGAAGATTTGGGTGGCTAAGTCACTTGTTGAGAAGGTGAAGGTCCCTCAACAAGTTTGGATTCCTAAAGCTTGAATCTCTTATGTGTAGGTGAACTACAAGACCGGTGGAAGTTATTGGGTTATTGATAGTGGTTGCACTCAACATATGACCGGTGATCCTTGTATGTTCACCTCACTAGATGAAGAGGTAGATGGATAAGAAAAAATAACATTTGGAGATAACTCAAAGGGCAAGGTTAAAGGATTGGGCAAAGTGGCAATATCAAATGATCATTCCATCTCCAATGTGCTCTATGTTGCTTTATTGAGCTTCAACTTGCTATCCGTTGGACAATTGTATGATCTTGGCATCCAATGCTTGTTCACCGAGAAGGAGGTTGTTGTATCCAAGGTAGATGATAATCAAGTGATATTCAATGGATTTAGATACAACAACTTATATCTAGTGTACTTTACCTCTGAAGATGCAAATTTGAAGACTTGCCTATTCACCAAAACAACACTTGGGTGGCTATGGCATAGAAGACTTGCTCATGTTGGGATGAGCTCACTCAATAAGCTTATGAAGAATGATTTGGTGAGAGGGTTGAAGGATATGAAGTTTGAAAAGGACAAGCTTTGTAGTGCATGTCAAGCCGGCAAGCAAGTTGCAAATACTCATCCAACCAAAGCTTTCATGTCAACCACAAGAGTGCTAGAACTCCTACACATGAATTTATTTGGACCAACAACATACAAGAGTTTGGGAGGGAATCTCTATTGTCTTGTGATTGTTGATGACTATTCAAGGTATACATGGGTATTCTTCCTTCATGACAAATCCGAAGTTGCATCTTGCTTCAAGAAGTTTGCCAAGAGAGCTCAAAATGAATTTGAAGTGAAGCTCAAGAAGATAAGAAGTGACAATGGAAAAGAATTTGACAATACAAACATTGAAGCTTATTGTGATGAAGTTGGGATCAAGCATGAAGTCTCCGCAACTTATACTCCTCCACAAAATGATGTAGTTGAGAGGAAGAACCGGACTTTGATCACTCTTGCAAGGACAATGCTAGATGAGTACAACACCTCCAAAGCTCTATGGGCGGAAGCAATCAACACCGCATGCTATGCATCAAACCGCCTATTCCTTCAAAAGTTCCTTGGTAAGACACCTTATGAGTTGCTCAATGGGAAGAAGCCAGACGTCTCCTTCTTTAGGGTGTTTGGTTGCAAATGCTACATCTACAAGAAGCGACAACACCTAGGGAAGTTCCAAAGACATTGTGATATTGGTTTTCTTGTTGGTTACTCATCAAAGTCTAAAGCATATAGAGTATTTAATCATGCTACCGGCTTGGTTGAAGAAACATATGATGTGGAATTTGATGAATCTAACGGCTCCCAAGGAGCACATGAGAATCTTGATGATGTAGGTGATGAACCATTGAGGGAGGCTATAAAGAACATTTCGGTTGGAGACATCAAGCCTAAAGATGATGAAGATGATGTACAAGTGATAAATCCACCCTCTTCATCAAATGTACCATAAGATGGTGAAAAAAATGGGAGAGTAGAAAATGAAGACACTCATGTCTCCCATGAGCAAACGGTGGTACAAGCACAAGATGTTGATGCTCTGCAACCTCCTCCTCAAGTGGTCAATAGAAGAAATACACCTCTCCTATAAGATCATCCACAAAATCTCATCATACGGAGTCCATCAAAGGGTGTAATGACTCAATCTCAAAAACTTACTTCATTTATTGCTCATCACTCTTTTGTCTCTTGCTATGAGCCTACCAACGTAGAAGAAGCTCTTAAAGACCCGGATTGGATAAATGCCATGCATGAAGAGTTGAACAACTTCACTTGCAACGATGTTTGGACTCTTGAAGAGCGACCAAAAGGTGCAAGAGTCATTGGAACAAAGTGGGTGTTCCGCAACAAGCAAGATGATCAAGGTATTGTTGTGTGGAACAAGGCAAGACTAGTTGCAAAGGGGTTCTCCCAAGTTGAAGGTTTGGATTTTGGAGAGACCTTTGCACCGGTTGCAAGATTAGAAGCCATCCGTATCCTACTTGCATATGCATCACATCATGAAATGAAACTATATCAAATGGACATGAAAAGTGCATTTTTAAACGGCTTTATTAATGAACTAGTCTATGTTGATCAACCTCCCAGGTTTGAAGACCCTAGATATCCTAATCATGTTTATAGGTTGTCCAAGGCTCTATATGGGCTTAAGCAAGCCCCAAGAGCTTGGTATGAGCGCCTTCGGGACTTTCTCATTGAGAAGGGCTTCACCATTGGGAAGGTCGACACCACACTATTCACCAAGAAGCTTGATGGTCATATCTTTATTTGTCAAGTATATGTTGATGATATCATCTTTGGATCATCAAATGAAGACTCATGCAAAGAATTTGGTGAATTGATGTCAAAGGAGTTTGAGATGTCCATGATTGGTGAGCTTACATTTTTTCTTGGTTTTCAAGTCAAGCAAATGAAAGAAGGCATCTTCATCTCTCAAGAGAAATACACAAAAGATCTTCTTAAGAGATTCAAGATGGATGAATGTAAGCCAATCAAGACACCAATGCCTACCAATGGACATCTCGACCTAGATGAGGGTGGTAACCTGGTTGATCAAACTCTCTACCATTCCATGATTGGTAGCTTGTTATATTTAACCGCATCTAGGCCCGATATCATGTTTAGTGTGTGTATGTGTGCTAGATTTCAAGCTAATCCTAAGGAAACACATTTAATTGCCATAAAAAGAATCCTTAGGTATCTCAAGCACACACCAAGCATTGGCCTTTGGTATCCCAAAGGAGCTATATTTGAATTAGTGGTCTATTCTGATTCGGATTATGTGGTTGCAAAGTTGATAGAAAGAGCACATCTGGAGGGTGCCATTTGCTTGGTAGATCACTTGTGTCTTGGTCCTCCAAGAAACAAAATAGTGTGGCTTTGTCCACCGTCGAAGCAGAATACATTGCCACGGGTGCTTGTTGTGCACAAATTTTATACATGAAACAAACTTTGCTAGACTATGGTGTAGTTCTAGAAAAGGTACCTCTTTTGTGCGACAATGAAAATACGGTAAAACTTGCAAATAATCTGGTTCAACACTCTCGCACCAAGCACATAGATATCCGCCATCACTTTCTATGAGATCATGTTGCTAAAAATGATATATCACTAGAAGGTGTAAGAACCAAAGATCAATTAGCAGATATCTTCACTAAACCGCTAGATGAGGCTACATTTTGTAGATTGCGGAATGAGCTCAATGTACTTGATTTTAGTAATTTCACTAAAAGATGAGCTTGTGTTGTCCCTTGCATTCATTGTAATATACAACATGTTTAATTTTTGGTAATGCATATAGGGCTTGTCTAACATGGTTAAGATAACCGCCAAAAAGCGTGTGAAGAAGCTTAACCTTGGATCAAACTTGACAAGCAACTAGATTTACTTACAAGTATTGCATATGCATGAATGTTGTTTTGTCGTTTTGTTCCATTTGCCCTCTTATTGCCTATTTTCTTAAAAAGAATTATAGCCTAAGGCAAAATATTTTGAAAAATATGAGGGTTTGAGAGAGGTCACTCACATCAGTCCTAATTGGTGTTTATTTGGATCCTATTCATGTTGGGACTTGATTGGGAACAGGCAGCGCGGAGGAACATTGAAGATTTACTAGAAAAGAGTGACCGAATGCTGCACTGGACTCTGCTATCCAGCGTCCGGTCAGTTCACAGGAGATGAACAGAAGCTGAAGGAGTGACCGGACTCTGCGTTTGAGCGTCCGGTCAGGAAGGGTTCCAGCATTCAGTCGATCTACATGGCGTTAAAGGCAACTAACCGGACTTTGCCTGCGTCCGGTCATGGACCACCAGACGCGTCCGGTTGCGATTCCAGAGGTATTGGACCTCTCTAGAATTGACTGGACACTGGGTGGTAGCGTCCGGTCGCTACCACCAGAGCGTCCGATCATTAGATCTCGTGCGACTTTCAATCTCTTTTCTCCTTTCCTTCTCGGTTGCATCGGGGGACCTATTTAATCACGCGAGCCGTACCTACTGACCTATTCTACCACCGCCAAGTCCCGAGCCCGAGCCACTACCAGCCCTAATCACCGACGAGCTCCACCACCTACCACGTCTGCAATCCTCCCGCGCGCCTCCCATGCCCATGCCCTGTTTCCCGTGCACAGCCCGCACTTGCGCCATGCTCTACGCCGGGCTTGCCTCTACCGCTGTAGTACCGCGTCATCGCTCACCGCTGTGACCCACTCCCACGCCGCCATCGTATCCTGCCTGCATCTACCACCGGAGCCTCCACTGTAGCGTTCACTCTCCCCTCCATCGGTAAGGCCATGCCCTAGCACCCACTGTGTTTTGCTCGTGACCTAGATAAATTTCAAAGCATTGATTTCAAATCACATTTAGGGCCACCGATTCATCGAAGTGCTTCACAACCCTAACCCTAGCAGTCCCGGTGATCCCCCGTGTGCCACTTCTCTTCTTTTTCTTTGGATCGTCGGTTCATCAGGTAGCAAGCCAGTCACTTCTATTTCATACCTACATTGCTTGCTCTCATAGGATTTCGCATCTATTAGATATATCGTATTTACTTGTATATCCTTCTATTCCATCGTGCAGCGAGTCGGTGCCGTTGAGGTGTCTGTGATAGGTGACAGTCAACTTGGAGCCAAGCTCGTGAGTACAGATCGAGGCCAAGCCTCAAAAGTGTCAGTGGATAGTTAATCTTGTTAGTGGTAGTTTTTCTCTTATCAGATCAGATGGCTCGCACCAAGAATGTTGGTGGTGGTCTAGGAGATAATGATTGGAGGCCCCCACCTCACTTGCCCACAGGAACCAAAGGCAAGGTGACAAAGCAGGTTACATCAAAGAAGTGCAAGTATCCTGATGCAGAGATAGCAAGAGCAGCAGCAGTTGCTAAGGCCGTAGAGCGTGCCGAGAGAGGCGGTGCTCATAGTGGTGTTGTCATTGTAGATCAACAGCTTACACCAGCACAGAGGGTAGCAGTTGAGGAATCTAAGCGTCTTCATGGTGGTCCACCTAGGACTGTCATGATGGCAGGACGTCGTCTGGCTATTGAGGAGCCTCAGCCTCAGGGGGATTCCTAGCAGGAGCCATAGTAGCAGCCCCCACTAGCCGAGCCTCGGCCAGCTCAGGAGACTCAGGAGGGCCAGCAGGCCGAGGAGGCCGAGGAGATCGAGCAGGCACCACAGCCATAGCTATGCCGCTCTGGTTGTACCCATGTTCCAGTCTCACCGAGGCCACCGACACAGCAGAGGGGATCGCGTCCACCGCCTAGACCACAGGGTCCACCTCCAGTGGTACATCTTGACTTGAGGGCCACCATGGCCAAGCAGGTTCGGTAGCTGAGGTTTGTAGAGTTTGTGGTGTGGTTTCCTCCGAGGAGGAATGAGAGAGCAGCAGAGGGTTTCTATACACCACTCTAGGAAGACTTCTACAATGCATATCTGAACAGTGGGGCAGTCTTCCGGTCTCAGAGAGTCTACAGTATTGAGGCTATTGTGGTAGCAGCCAGAGAGCATATCTGCCCCTACTTATCATATTTGCCAGGGCTGACAGATCTAATTGGCCGGACAAGATTGTATGTACCATCTTGGGTTCGGTAGTTCTATGCTTCGCTCTACGTTGACCCACATCATAACTTCATACACTTTGCATTCAGAGGTAGAGACTATAGGGTGATGAGTTTTAGGGCTAGGGAGATACTGAGGCTATAGGAGCAGCCTATCAGGTTACATGAGGTGTGTTATGGATAGCAAGAGCCTCCTAGGCATCCTCATGGAGGTTTGGTGCCCCCTACTGATCTTGTGCGACATTGCTTCAAGGAGCCCTTTGGTGAGGGGTCGAGGAGGAACCCTAGTGACCTTACTCCTATAGCTCGAGTGCTAGAGGCTATCACCAGGAGGACACTACTTCCTAGGTTGGGATACAGAGAGGGTCTAACTCGCCTACAGCTTTGGCTCCTCAATGCCCTGATGCAGCAGATAGTGTTTGATATTTGGGACCTCCTTCTATTAGAGATGGAGGATACTATAGCTAAGGGCTTCAAGGGTCACAGGCAGCTTCCATATGCACATTGGATCACATTCCTGATGCTCAAGGCTATGCAGGTTAGGACTCCTGAGATGGTTGTAGAGTACAAAGGTGCCACCACTGAGTTTCTAGCTTATAACATGGCACAGAGGATCAGGCATAGCACACCACAGGCACCCACTCAGCCTCGCCGTCATCTAGATGTACCAGAGTCCGCATCTCAGCAGGACGAGATTATCAAAGGCATAGCCGCTATTGTGGAGGAGCAGCTTGAGGCTTAGGAGGAGAGGACCGAGTCTAGTGACAGTTCGGATGATGACTACCGGCCTATTCCTTAGATGCCTCCATGCAAACATGATGCAGAGGCTAGCAGTTCCAGCTCAGCTCCACCTACACCGTAGACGGACCCTGCTTTGATTGCTATTCTTGAGCGGATGCAGCAGGATCAGGCACGATAGGCTCAGGAGATAGCTGCCAACTTTGCACAGTTTCAGGCTCGTCAGGACAAGTTCTAGCGACAGCAGCAGATCCTCTAGCAGCAGCAGCAGCAGATGCATCAGCAGCAGTTACTCATGCAGCAGCAACTTATGGGATTTATGTAGCATGTAGTAATAGCACTTGGGGCTCTATAGCCACAGCCTTCACCCCAGCTTGCACAGCCTGCCACCACTTTGATGACTCTAGCAGTACAACCCAATGGGCTTCAGAGTCAGGGATAGCCTCTAGCTCTGTTTGCTTCTCCCACAGTATAGGTGTCCTAGTGGTTATCCTCGCCAGTGGTAGCCCCACAGTTCACACCATATCATATGGGCCTCTCACCGGATCAGTCATCCTCACTATTTGTGCCTGACACGTCAGTCTCTAGGAGTCTTGGATGCCCACACCGCCACATATGCATATTGCCAGTCCTTCTACAGTAGCTCCTGTCGCCGTGACTACTCAGAGGCTCCCTTCATCTATCGCATCTTCTAATCCTACGACGGATATACCAGCAGCATCATAGGCCGCACCTGCCCTAGCTCAGACCCAGACCGCTTTAGAGACACTTCTAGCCACATAGGGTCAGTCAGTATAGAGCTCAGGGTCAGATGATGATGGCGCCCAGTTTCAGCTTGATCCTGGTACCTTAGTGCCTGGCTCATCCGCTACAGCCCCACCGATCGACCCTTAGGTTTTGGTGTTTGACGCCAAAGGGGGAGAGGGTTCAAGTATGTAGACTTAGGGGGAGCAACATTTAGGGGGAGCTAGTTATCTATTATTAGCTTATTATCTATTACATTTGGAGTTTCTATGTGTGTGATACATTATGCATCCATGTTTACTATTATATCTATGTGATAGTGATATCTATGTGATTGTGATATATGACATGTGTGCTCTCTACTTTGAATTCCTTTATATGTCTTATCACTTGTGCTATGCTCATTTGCCTTGCTTCCATGTTTATACTCCGATGCAAATGAGCTTTATTACTTGTACTCATGCTTAATTCATATCTTTTGAGTACATCATGTTGGCTTGGGTCATATAAGCTTGCCTAACTCTTTTGTTCTTATTGACAAAAGCTTATATGAACCAAGCATAACAAAAATGTTATTCTTTCACATACTCGAGGTGGTATTGTCATCAATCACCAAAAAGGGGGAGATTGAAAGCATCTAGGCCCCTTGTTGGGTTTCGGTGATTAATGACAATATAAGATTACTATGACTAACGTGTGTTTTGCAGAGGCAATTAAGTTAGGTCATGGTAATGGAGATCAATTGGGCAATCAAGGTGGTCATGCCCCTACAATGGAAATCATTTCGGTTTTCAAAGGATGGACGACAAGGTTAAGGATGACTAGTTCTAAGTGTTGATTGGAGTTGGAGTGACACTTAGAGTAGTTTAGGACTTTGTTTTTCCTTTGGCCATACTATTAAGGCGGGTATGAACGGGTAAATTGACCTAGATAAGTCTAGTGAGTTAGGTGTGGTGCACACTTGTTAAACTACTAGCACTAGGTAGCTCCACAATAGCCCTATGATCCTTTGGAGCAAACTTCATTCACATATGTTTGAGAGTTGGAAGTGAATGGAGGGTCAAATGCTGACCGGACGCTGGCTCTGGTGCGACTGGACACTAGCCGTAGGGTCTGGTTAGTGCATTTGATCAAGGTGATTGTGTTCGGTGCGACCAGACGCTGGAGTGGTCAAGTGACCGGATGCTGAGAGGCAGCGTCCGGTCGACTCCAGTAAGGTTCCAGAGAAGGAAATCTATGACCGGACACGTCCGATCAATACTGACCGGACCCTAAGGATCCAGCGTCCGGTCGAGTACAGTAAGCATCCAGTGAGGGTTTAATGCAACCAGACGCATCCGGTCAGTGGTGATTGGACCCTAACAGCGTTCGATCAACACTTAAACACTGGTATGCGGGTTGAACTGATCGGAGCGTCTGGTCAACCCGCAGAGGCACATAACTGTTCGTTTTTCAGGTTGCCTTATAAATAGAAGCTCTACTCGTGTGTGGAGTCACTTTTGCTCATTCCAATAGCTGAGAAACACGTTTGTGAGTGCCAAGAAGAGCAAGGTCCTAGTGAGGTGATTGAGATTCGTGAATCCAAGAGAGTAGCCTCATTAGTGAATCAAGAGTAGCAAAGTGTGCATCCACCATTCTTATTAGGCTTTGAGTGGTCAAGTGAGAGTTCGTGCTTGTTACTCTTGGTGATCGCCATCACCTAGATGGCTTGGTGGTGATTGGTTGCTTGGTGATCACCCGGCGGAGCTTGTGGGTGACCCAACTCAAGTTGTGAGCGGTTTTGGGTGATTTGCCGCGATGGAGTGTCGAAGAATCAACCCATAGAGAGCACTTGATCCTTGCACAGATCAAGGGGGAGCTACACCCTTGCGTGGGTGCTCCAACAAGGACTAGTGGGGAGTGGCGACTCTCCGATACCTCGGCAAAACATCGCCGTGTTCCTCTCTCTCTATTTACTTTGAGCATTTACTTTGAGCAATTCAATACTTGTCTTTACATTCATAGAATTGCCTTGCTAGAGTAAGTTTGGAACATAGGTTGCAAGTCCGTTGTGCGTTAGATTAATAGAAACACTTTTCTAGGCACAAGGGGTTAATTGGGCTAACCGTAGGACTTAATTATTGCAAGAAAATTTAGAATTAGCCCAATTCACCCCCCTCTTGGGCATCTTGATCCTTTTAATGACTTCGCCTGCAGGAATCTCCTCCATGGTTGTATAGTGCACATATCTAGGACGTGCCTTAGGATTGGCTTACTTCTGATTACCCTAGTTTTGATTCCCACTCTTCTTGGGATAGGGGCATTCCTTGGACCAGTGACCCGTCTGATTGCAATTGAAGCATGGCTGGTTACTTCTTGGCCCTGTATAGCTTCCTTGGCCTATGGTACCCATTGGCATGGCAATGGTGAATGCCTTGTGAAATACTTTCTAAGGTCGGCTAGACTGGGTGTTCTTCTTGGTAGGCCTAAACTTAGGTGCTGGGGGACCAAATTATCACCTTGCTACCAAGGAAGCCCTTGACTGAGATGAGCCTGAGGCACCCACCTCAGCAGCTCACTTGCGCCCTTTTGCTACTACATGTAAGTTGTTCTGGTTCTCTTGCATGTGGGCATCGCTGATAAATTCATTATATGTAGCATATCTAGAGTTGGCCATGGTTTTCATCAACTTGGTGCCAAGGCCTCTCTTGAAGCTTTCTATCTTTTCTCTTCTATATCCATGAATGCTGGTGCATATCTAGACAAGTTGTTGAATGCATGCGTATACTCGGTGAGAGTCTTTGTCCCCTATGTTAGTTTCATAAACTCAGCGGCCGTCATCCGCATTAGCCTCGAGGGTATATGATGCTCGTAAAGGTTGTCTTGAATTGCTCCTAGGTAACATTTTCTCCAGCAGGTAAGGTAGACAAATAATGAGTCCACTAGATACCTATAGGACCCTATAGTTGATGTGATGCATACTCGACCTTCATCATTTCAGTGACCCTCAACAGACGGAACTTCTATTCAATAGTGTTCAACCACTCATCAGCCTAGAGTTGTTGTTCTACTTCTTTAAAGATAGGAGGCTTAGTCTCCAGAAAGTCCTTGAATGTACTGTATTGATTGGGTTCTGGCCCCTGATTTTGCTGGCAAGCACAAGTAGTATTTTGCACAATGGGGTGTAGTGTTTCTTTCATTGTTGGCTGATTCCCTAAGAATTGCGCAAAAAACTCATTCATGGAGGGTGGTGGTGGTGGTAGGTCACCATCATTGCCACCTTGGTTGGTACCTACCCCAGCGCGAGTGCGAGTCATCTACAAAATTGCAACAATAAGTGATTATTGACTGATGTTAAGAAATTATAGAAGAATTGTGTAATCATGCCAAACTAAATTTATTGGAGGGAATCTAAATTCATACAATGAAACAAAGGCACGATAATTCATTCTCACAACATGACATCACCAATTTGATCACTTATCATACTCGCAATGCGTTAACATGCAAGTCACATTTCACCAGCGAAATGAAACTCAAATTTCATTAGAGTTCGACCCATAGGGGACCAACATGCAAGGTTCCAATATTACATTAACAATGCATCTGAAGATCAAAACTTAAGCTACATGTCCATTACAAAAAATATCAAAAAAGATATGGAACTAGTGCATCTAGCTAATCCCTATAGCTGAGTCAAGGCTCAAAGTGGTCACTGTCAACATCGGACATATAATCACCATGGTCATCCTCCCAGGGCTTGACCTCCTCCTCAGACTCCTCCTTGACATCCTCCATGCCATCATCATCGGCAACCAATACAATTATATCTTCTTCCATTGCGGCTACTAGGGGAGGAATAGGATTAATGATGTTGTTGAGGATTAATGATGCTCATACAATTAGGGAGGCGGAGTATTGGAGTTAGATTTAGGAGCACTAGAACACCATTCCAATGTTGTATGAGCATCAGCAGTGTCCTAAAGAGCCTCCCTAACTGTCTTCTTGTGCTTACGCACACGCTTCTTCAGCTTTCGTTGTACTTGCCTAGCTTCCATGGGCTTGTTCACACAGATGTTATAAGAATCTTGCTAGAAATAGTGGGCATCCTCTCGGGCATAAAACATCTGCATGACATCGAACATAGCACTCATAGCAGGACTCAAGCTCTATGCCCGCTCATCATGGTCCTACACAATAGAAACACAGTTATGCTACCTCCAAACTGCCATAGCTGGATCCACATGAGGAGTAGATCTTACTGCACTATTGGTGAGTGAATCACCATGCTGCTGACAAAGTGTGCGCAAGATCTCAAAGGCTGCCACTTGAGCACCTTCCCAAGGGGTTCTTCCCTTAGACTTTGCTTTCTAGCCCTGGTACTGCGGTGCCCGTGTATAAGCTAGGATGGACACTTGCACCTCAAACCATGGTTCCTCTTGCATATGCCTCTGTGTCCAAAAGTATTGGGGTGGCTTTGTCTACCCCACAAAGTGCAACACTCTCTAGAGCAAGGTAGGGGTGCCAAAGATACCCAAGAATGCCTTGTTCCCTTCCAGTGGGTAATAGGTTGCCATCTGTAGCAAAAATGGTGTAGCTCTCATGAGAACAACATTATAATAGAAAAGAGTTACTTAACCAAATAAGAAACTTTTAAAGGGAGGAACAATGCAAGTATGTAATGAATGATTTATCATGAAGCATGCAAGTTCTGTACGTCCTCACAAACTTAGGAAAATTGAAACTTTTAGTGACATACACGGTGGCATACATACGTTCTCTCATATATAAATGTAACTAGTCGGGCTACACGTTTTGTTGTTAGCGTACCAGCACAAGAATTTTGTTTTAGCCCAGCCCCACAATTATATAAATACAGAAATGAAAATTTGTCTCTAGGTTGAATACTAAATACTTCCATATATATATACTTCCGTATCAAAGCTACTCGAAAGTAAATACGTCCTATATATACATATAAATATGCATATATAGCCGTATCAAAGCTAACCCATAATTAAATACCTTAGTATATATATATGAGACATATATATACTCTAGTATCAAAGCTACCTCTCCCCTTAGACCGCACGCTGACATCTTGTGGTTGTGCCACTCATCATCCTACCTTGGGCGTTGAGGCATTTGATCCATACATTACCACTCAGGTGAATGGCATCCATACAATAGCATGCCGTATGGACGACGAAAATAAAAAACCCCATGTTAGTACTTATTTGGCCACCTGAAATCCTTAACTGGCATTAGGGAAATGATCACTGGCACACCTTAGATTCAAATTTCAGATTTGAAAACCTAGATATATAAATAGAAGTGCCTTGCCCGGGGCCTACTCCTCGTCCATAGTGGGACAGAAGCAATTCTTACAATAGCCATGAAAGACTATGTTACCTGCAACAAGTGGGAAATAAACCTTGAGTACAAGAAGGTACTCAGCTAGACTTACCCATCATAAACCAAAAATAAAGTGACTCCAAGAATCATGCAAGGCTTTATAAGTGGAGCTAGCTTGACAACATTTTGCATAAAAGACACTAATTCAGCTATACATTTTATAATTCGGTCATCAAGTTAATTATAGCTATTCATCTATAGATTAGCAACTAAACTATGCCAAACATGTGGTATATCATTTAGTAGCATAACAATAGTAACCATAGCCGGTGTAATAATTCCATGTTCAGCATAACCATCATATTCCATAATCCAGTTACTATGATGTTGGAGCTAGTTAAGTTTCTCACTATCCGAGAGAGATGATGATTCAAATTGGTTGGAACCAGCTAGGCAGCATTCCTAACACAAACCTAGGTCTACCAGCCATGGTAGCCTTTGGTCACCTTTGGTACAACTCCAGTACACATTTTGTGGTTTTGATCAACGCCGCACAATCAGGGACTGTACCGGTTATCAGGACGATCAGGACTACCCTACCCTTAGGCTCACATGCGGCTCCCCACACATCGTTACTACCTCTAGTGTGTGCACTCCTATAGAATGAGGCCTGACCTGACCTGAGCTACTTAGCTTCACAGTCAGAATGAGTTATCTAGACAACTAAGTGAGAGGCGTGCGTTCAATCTCGATAGAAGTGCCAACAATGGTATGGTCCTTAATCGACATGGATGGGACCAACATAGCCAACCCAACACCATTTCTTATAAGTTCCCACCCAGTCTCCACTTAATAACACCCCATGGTTAATTTCCACGATCGCAATATATAGCCAACTGTGCTCCAGTATCCACCTATATCTCGCAGGTGACAGGAAATCACCTGACTTCTAGCGGTCTAAGCATGGCTAAGCATATGTTTGATCCTGGACCTACATAGGGTTCAAGGTATATTTTTGGACAAGGTAGTTCTATGCATCAAGTGTTTCCAATCAACTCTTATAACCATCACCACCATCATGCTCCCCTTGTCAACCTGCGTCTAGTGGTGTAGGTGGTTGAGCCGATTACGGCGGTTAGACATGGCGGCGGTGAGCATGGTGGCACATTAGAGGAGCACGGTGGTGCCATTACTGTTCTTGGCAATGCCGAGCTCTCACGAGCTCGGTTAAGGCTTCAGGGTTACCTACTTGATGACCTAGGGCTAGAGTTATGGCTCGACAAAGAGCCGGTGAGCTCAGCCGCATGCATGGCAGCACGACGGCGAGAGCACGGTGCTACGGTGCATGCTATTTCGACAAGCCTATGATTAGTGATGGATCTCCATCTTCGGGGTAGGCACTAGGGTTCATGGTGGCTCAAAAATAAAAATTGGAGGGGGAAGGTGGGGTCTTGTGAGGGCTAGCTGCGGCGAGCTTGAGCTCACGGACATGGCGGGCGCGCTCGATGCGGCGGCACATTCCTGTGTGGTGGCTGCGGTAGCAGTTAAATCGGCTATAATGTGACCTAGTGGGACCTATGATGATGATGGACCAGGGGAGAAAGAGGTAGGAGGAGCGGTGGATAAGGCTGGCCATGGCGAGCTCTGAGCTCAGCGGTGCTCCGTGGCCATGGCGACGACGACGACGTGAAATGTCGCTTTACCTGTGCTCGAACAGTGGCAGTGGCGGGTCAGGGAGGTAGAGGAGATGATGGTATAGAAGTGGGTGAGATGGATTGGCCGGTGGTGCGGTAAGAATGGCGTGTGAGAATGGTGGAGTGCAGAGGTGGTGACGGTGGCGTGGCTCGGTGATGGCGAGGGCAAGAGCGAGAGATGCAGGGTGGGAGAGTGGGAATGGGAGAGAGCAGCAGTCGCGCCTCCCTTTACTCCCCCTACTGGCCAGACCGGCTAGGCCAACATCAATGAGTAGCCACCACACGGCACGCTCGTCCTAGTAGTGGTTGGCCACGATGCGCTCGGGCGACTGATTCAAATCAGACATCAGGCTGACTGACCATGCCAGTTTGCACCTCTATAACTCCTAATCCAGTTCGAGTTTGCAAAAAGTCCATTAACAGAAATTATAGAGCTATAAGAGATCTACAACTTCGCTTTAAAAAGTTGTCTAATTTGCGATGGTTTTCAAACTATAGACCTCCAAAGTAGAGCACATGGAAACTAAAATCAGGTTTTGACTTACAAAAATTTCTAAGTCTAGAAACAACATCTAGATTGAAGCTTAGGAGCTCTATTTGACCCACTTAAGCACTAATTCAGCTCATGACCCTTAAACAAAGTTTGTTCCACATGACATGAGCAACAACTTTTATTTAGGTCACATAGCCATGCAAGCTCTCTAAGCTACTTTTCATCTTTGGTAAAACTAGCATCATGAAAAATGCATTTCAATGTAAACCAACACTTATAAGCAAATTTGGGCCAGGTCATGAATACAAACATTGTTCCATTTACCATCCTAGATATGTATAAGGTGTTTTTGTGACCTCACAACCATATCTTGCATTGGTCACCCATGATCACAAGTAGATGTAAGTATATAAACAACATCACATGTGATAAAGAGAAGGTGATTGACATGAAACTTCATATTCTCATGCTTGTGAATGCTTCGATGATGCTTGTGCTCATGAAATGAAAGTGCCAAATGCATGCTTAACACTAGGGTGTTACAACCCCTCCCCCTTATAGAAATCTCATCCCAAGATTTGAAAGACCTACCATTTTTCATAAAAGGCGGGATAAACCTCACATAGATAATCTTCTCATTCCCATGTGGCATCTTGTTCACTGTGGTTATTCCACACCACCTTGTAGAACTTAAAGACTTTGCTCTAGGTTACTCTTTCTATTTCTTCTAGCACTCGGATTGGTTTACCTTCATAAGTCAAATCTGATTAGAGCTTAATATTTGTGGGTTCAATGGCTTCATCAGGAACGCGAAGACATTTTCTCAGCTGAGAGACATGAAAGACATTGAAAATAGTACTCATCTCTGGGGGAAGTTGCAACTTGTAGGTGACCTTTCCCTTTCGTTCAATAATCTAATATGGCCCTACATATCTGGGGGCAAGCTTCCTTTTTACTCCAAATCTCTGCACACCCTTTATGGGTGAAACTTTTAAGTACACATAATCTCCCACTTCAAAGGTTAGTGGTCTTCATCTTTTATCAGCATAACTCTTTTGTCGGGCTTGGGCTGCTTCAATGTGTTGTTGGATAATACGCACTTGTTCTTCAGCTTCTTTGGCAAAATCAATGCCACAGTACTTCTTTTCCTTAGGTGTCAGTGTTTCGAGTTGCCACCAACAAGTAAATTTCTAATATTGCACGTCTGGCTTGGATGGTGTGCTAAGAGGACATAAGGTTTATATCGATTCGGGCAGAATGTCCCTACGTCCAGTTCATTGCTGCTGCTCATGTTAATAGAACTAAAAGTTCATAGTAGGGGTTACAAATGGTCGAGAGAGGGACAGGTCCTAAGTCTTTGGTGAGAGGAACAAATGGGTGCCAAGAGCTCGATCACTTCCTGGCTATGTGCTTGTGTGTTTTGATCGGTCTAGGGTTTGATGGATTCCAGTCTAAATCGATGTGATGAGCTGTGATGCCCTTTATGGGATGCCCTGCTTTCCCTTTTATAGGCCAAGGGAAAGCATGGGTTATAGTGGAGGGAAAAGAGGAGGATGAGAAGGAGAAGTCCTCTAGGATCGCTGGGTCCTTCTTTTCTTTTACATGGGTCCCACTGACCCTTTAGACGTCAACAGGGATAGCTTCACATCGCAGCCCTATCGATCATTAGCGCCATGCGTAGGCATCATCTCCCGGTTGTGGTGCTCCACTCCATCCTAGTGGACATCATGCTAAACTGATGTGCCTGTTAGTGCTCGTACAAGGGTTAGGCATAACATCACTGGTATGCCTCACTGTTCCTGATGTGAATCCCTAGGTATGGCCCATCATAGCCATGGGTTATATCAGGGCTTGCCAATCACTTCCTTGGTGTCAGAGCTTTGACCTAGGCCCATTCGCTTAGACCTAGAGTGGTTGGCAGTGGTATGGGTCTTCGTTAGGTAGGATGGATCCCCCAGCCTTGGGGTCGATCGAGGCAGAGTCCCCCCTAGAGGCCGAGCGAGGCGAAGCCCACAACCTCGGTGTCGGTGAGGCGAATCCAACCCTCAGAGGTTGGGCGAGGTAGAGCCTGTGGCCTTGGTGTCGGGCGAGGTAGAGCCTGCCCTCAGAGGTCAGGCGAGGTGGAGCTCATGGCTTTGGTGTTGGGCAAGGTGGAGACCACCCTAGAGGTCAAGCGAGTCAGAGCCTGCACCCAAAGGCTGGGCAAGGCAGAACCAGCCCTCAGAGGTCAGGTGAGGCAAAGCCCATGGCCTCGGTGTTAGGCGAGGTGGAGCCCGCCCTCAGAGGTCAGGCGTGGCGGAGCACAAACCTAAGGGTCGAGCGAGGTGAAGCCTGCCCCTAGAAGTCAGGCAAGGTGGAGCCTATCCTCAGAGGTTGAGCGAGGCAGAGCCTGTGGCCTCGGTGTCAAGCGAGGCAGAGCCCGCGGCCTTGGTGTCAGGCGAGGCAGAGCCTGCACACATTGGGGTTGGTTAGAGCTATAGTTGCACTCTTAACTGCTCGGATGAATCAATGTTGATGGTTATTAGCTGCTCCTCTTTGGGTACCCTAGTATTGGTCTCCAATAGTAGCCCCTAAGCCTATGGAGTAGAATACTCCTTCGGAGGCTTTTCTAAATGGGAGGACTCTGATGGCCTCGGCCTTCTTTTGTTTCCCATAGCGTGACCTAGAGGCAGTGATTCCCTTTCCTCGAGCCCCCTCCCATAGCAGGGGCCCAGTCGAGGATTAGCTCATTTTTGTGATTGTCTTCCCTCAAGCGTTTTTTCTAATAAAAATGGAGGGGCCGAGCCATGCCACGATTTTCCTTTAAGGATGAATTTTGGCACCTAGTGAGCTATTAATGGGCTAGTCTGAATGCCCCCTCGACATCCTATTCATAGGGATCCAGCTTGGGTTAGCTTGGTGACTGACCCTAGATTCTTAGCGGTCCATCCATATAGTTCTTGGGTCCATTCGACCAGTCTTGAGGGTTAAGTACCTTTCTTCGAAAAAAACCATGGATCATAACCATTCGAGACTTGAACATGGTTCGGGATGCCCGCGACACTTGTGTGCCTAGGTACTAGCCCCTAGCGGGCCCATCCCTTCCACCTCTCACTCTAAAGGCACCTAGAGCGATTGTCAAACCCATCGATGGGCTGACCTATGAACTCCTAGGCCCAGTTGGGCCATAGAGGTGCTTTTAGATCCATATTCCTCTTACTTGTGATGAGTCATGGCCCGTCCGGAGAGGCAAAACATTCGGTGAGTTTTCTAAGGTAATAGACAGAGATTGCGTGTGCACGTCCTGTTATGGAACATTGTGGTAGATCATGGTAGGCGCAGAGATCTAGGTGGGTGGTTGGTTTCCTTACATCCATCGCCCCTATAAAACCAAAGGGTTCACCCCCTGGTTCCATACCTTGCATCCTTACCTCTGCATCCATGACCGCCGCCGCCAATCCCTCAGGCTTCCTATCTCCGCATCCCCACCACTATCGAGCTCACATCCACCCACCCCCATCTCCAATGGACCTGTGGTTCTACTCTGACATCACCTTCCAATGCATGGAGGGCCTCATACATCGCGGTCTTCTTCGTGCATGAACCACGGTCAAGGAGTGGCTGCTGCCCGGTGAGGAGGACATGCCATCGCCACCCGATGGCTACATGGTGTCATTCGCACACTTCCACGAGCATGGGTTTGCAACCCCCACCCACAGATTTCTTCAGGGGCTGCTACACTACTACAAGATCAAAGTGCAACATCTCAATCCCAATGGGATCCAACACATGGTGGCGTTCATCGCCCTATGCGAGGGGTTCCTGGGGATTAGCCCCCACTTTGATTTGTGGAGGTACTTCTTTGTCGTCACCCTCTAGAAGAAGAGGGAGAAGAGCGGCAGGTAGGAGCTGTGCATGCTGATGGGGTGCACCGGCATCAAGCTCCAGAACAATCAGGTCGATGAGTACCTGTCGATGCGGCAATCAACATCCAACAAGGGGTGTCACTCATAGTGGTTCTACCTCAAGAATGACACCGTCGCCCCTCTACTAGAGTTCACTGGGCGCCTAATCGAAGAGGCCTCAGAGTCATGGAGGAAGTGGGGCATCCTAGAGAAGGACAAGAAGAAGATCTGAGACCACATCACCACCATCTACATCCTCAAGGAGAACAGATTGAAGGGGTTAGGCATCATCGAGGCCTACCACACAAGGAGGGTGGCGCCGTTGATGATGCGTGCGCTCCCGCTAAATGCGATGGTGCTCGAGGCATCGTTCAATGGAACGATGCTTACTGAGGGAATGCTCCCCTACTCTAAGATCATGCAACACATCAAGGAGACAATGGAGCTCTCACGAGACAACATGGGTGCCCCCCTTGATTTCAACTACTGGTGTCTGGACATCCTTCGATACGGCTAGAACCAAGCCTTGTCGTCTTTGTATGTTTACCTTTCTAATGCCTTCTCTTTAATAGATTTCCTGACCTCTTGATACTAACTTTGAGAGGGGCGATATAAGCTGAGGGACCTCATCTTCATGGATCACCCAGCACCATTGCCGAGGGATTCATCCATGAGGGCGGTGAATCACGCTAAGTGCGAGTAGCTGAGAAAGGCGATGGAGGACAAGATGAGGATGAGACAGCGAAAGCTACAAGCACGGGAATGGGGGAGGACACCGACAACGATAATGATGATGATGATGGTGATGACGATGAGGTAGCTAACGATGTTGAGTGGGACACTTGGAGAATGAGGATGCACTGATAGGTATTGGTTTGTCCTTGTTGGAGTTGGGACCCTTCCTGTTCCATAGATAGGAGGGTACATCTAGGGAGCCAATGGAGGTGGGACGTACCATCAGCCTCCCTCAGGAGTCAATGGAGGTAGGCGGCTCTTCTGTCGTGCCTGAGATGTCAGCAGAGGTGGGTAGCTCTGCCATAGCACCCCAAGAGTCAAGGGAAGTGAGCCCCTCTACCCTAGAGCAGGGGACGGGCTTGAAATGGCCTCGCCCCGATGAGGCAGAGTAGAGGTCAGGGGGTTTGCCCCCAAATGTATCTACCACCCGACAGCACAGAGGTGAGTTATCAGCTCCTCCATTTTCCTTGTTTTTGTCAGATTTCATCATGACTTATGTTTTTAGTCCCTTGCAGCATCGGCATGCAGCGGAATCCTTTGGCACTGGCGCCAAAGAAAAACATTGCCCTTTAGGCGAGGCGGCAGCCATTGGCTACCGCCATGTTCATTTTGGGTGGGAGTGGCACCAGTACGAATAGAGGGGGACATGGTAGAGGGGTCCTCGGACATCGTGGTGCTAGGAGAGGGGTCAATGTCTATACCGTTGACCCCTTCTGTCACTGGAGGGAGTGTCCTGGCTGGAATGTCATGGCGAGAAGGGTCGGTGGTTCTTGGAGCTAGTGGGGAGCCATCCCTAGCGCTGACGTCAGTAGGCAGTGACTTGCCTATGTGGGGCAAGCCCCTGCTCCGTTGGATGAATCCACAGGATCTGGCATCGATGCTCTTCACCCTCGATGATGCCACTAAGAGCATGGAGTGGGAGAGCCTCGACGTGGGGATCATGTCCATGCTGGAAGCCCTAGACCATGCCAGGGGTGCCTTGCATGACATTGTTGTTCCCTCTAGCTAGGGATTTGCTTGATCCTACCTCTCGCCCTTTTCTTTCTCTATATATTTTTTGTATCCTGACCATCGTCTCCCTTCAGTTCCTCATCGCTCATAGCTAGGGGAAGTCTTGGTTCCTTTGTGAACAGAAGGAAACCTAGGACT
This sequence comes from Miscanthus floridulus, assembly GCF_019320115.1. NCBI lineage: Eukaryota > Viridiplantae > Streptophyta > Magnoliopsida > Poales > Poaceae > Miscanthus > Miscanthus floridulus. Next base: position 43,343,150 of record NC_089594.1, on the reverse strand, counting down.
ACCTCATCAAGGAGGCGTGGCTACATGGGGAGGTGACCACTCAGCTTGTTGCTGTCTAACAGAGGGTGGCCGAGCTGGCTCCCCTCATCGAGGAAGCAGACAATCTTCGGTCGTGGGTGGCCGAGTCCTGTTGGGATGCTAACGAGGCCAAGAAAGCGTTTGAGGCCCTATTGGTGAGGTCATGGAGGGACGATGAGGAGGTCACCCAGTTCAGGAAGGAGCAGGATGAGCTACTCTAGAAGGACGCCAAGACCTGCTAGCGGATCCTCGATCTTCTGGCCGAGGTTAAGAAGGAAAGGGAGCTAAAGCTAGGGGCCGAGGAGATGGTCGTGGCCCTAGAGAAGAGGGCGAGCCTAGATGCCGCATCTGTCGCTTGGCTATGCAAGGAGCGGGATGAGCTGCTCCAAACCATGGAGAGGCTCCGCTCAGAATGTGGCATGGCTCACGAGAAGTGCAACCAAGCCTTATGAGACCATGACCAGGCCTACCTAGAGCGCGACCATGTGTAGTAGAAGGTCGGCTCCCTCCAGGCTGAGCTTGGAAAAGCAATGGCCCAAAAGCTAGAGGTCGAAAGTGTTTCTATCGGACTAGCCATGGACCTTGCTGAGGCAAGGAGGACTCTTTAGGTGGAGAGTGACGAGCTCTATATCCTAAGTGCCGCCCTCAGAGTGGTCTGCATTGACCTTGAGGTGGTGCGGTCGGAGGGGACCAATTCACTCATGTCCTGTGCCATCAAGATCACGACGTGGGTGCTCTAGCTCAAGAGGAATGCCCTTCATGTCGGGGCACATCAATCCTTTGTGATTGCTCATTCTCACTATGGGGATAGCATCGATCTAGAAATGATGAGCCATGGCTTTGTGCCTAGCTATGAAGTCCATGAGCTAGAGGAGATGGAAGCGGCAGTGGCTCCCCTTTCGCTGGACCTGGCAGACAGGATCGAAGGCATAGTTCTCCCCTATAGGGGTTAGTTAGTTCAATAGGTTGGTCGATCATTCTTGTAATCAGCGAACAAGTGCTGACCCTTGTGTATCATTTAAACAAACTTGTTGTTTTGTTTCATTTCACCAAGTCTGTTCTTTTATTTTGGTGCAAATGGATTTGTTTTTCCTCCCTTTTTATGTGTGAAAAGGGGTTCATGCGTTTTGACCCTTCCGTTTGTTAAGACCGTAGAGCTTGAGGTGTAGGAGGGAAACTCTGATCATGTTGGTAAGCAAGAGTGCCATAGCCATTAGGGCGTAGGTTTCTCGTAGTCCGACCAGCCTTGCTCAGTCATTCGCTTCCACAGACCTAGCTACTAGGTTTAACGTGAGAAAGGGTGTCAAGCGTGGTGACTATTTTAGAAAGGGTGTATATATACCCTTATTAGCCCCCGAGTGAGACCCGACCCCTTGTTGTTGCTAGGGTCATGTGTCACTAAAGATCGAGAAGGGGATAGCGAAACTAGTAGGAGAAAGCGTCTCTTGTTTTCATGCGTACTCCCTCCCTAGGATCTAAGCCATCGTTCTACGACCGCACATTTGGTCTCCCTATGAGTCCGACTTTCTTTGAGCCCCCATGCATAGCAGGGGTTCGGTCGAGGGTCGGCTCATCTTTGTGATCGTTGCCCCATCCACGGTTTCTACAACCATAGGTGTTGAGCTAACATTGCTTGCCTCAATGGCTCGAGTGATGTGCTCAGTGAGCTCGCTATCGGGCATGTTCGAGTGAAATATGGGTCCATCGTTCATGATGGGGTTAGCATACCCTCTTGTGGCATTCCACTACTCCTTAACTCGCCTCCCAGTAGATGCCCGTGTTGCTCCAAAGAGCGACTTAGGTGGCCTGTTGACCTCTCCTCGATGGAGATTCCTTGGGCTCAGCTCGAGGTAAGGATCGAACGAGAAGGTAGAGATGACCCTGTCCGCTTCTGAGCAGGTCGGGCAAAGGTCACTAGGGCTCATCTGTGTTTTCTCCCCTGGCTCTGTTCGACATGAGGTAGCCTCGAACCCTTGGTGGGCTGGCCTTCGAACCCCGGTCAGGTGGATTCCCGAGTTTGGGTCAGGCGGCTCGAGCCCTCGAGCCTTGTGTTGCTTAGTGGGGATCGGTCAGGTTTCATGCATCACCCCGTCCATGGTTTTCATAACTAGAGGGGTTGAGCTAATGACAGTTGCCTCAATGGCTCAAGTGTCGCGCTCGGCGAGCTCACTAACAAGCATGTCCGAGTGGAATATAGGTCCATCATTCGCTGATGGGGTCGCAATTGCCCTCATGTAGCATTCCACTGCTCCTTAACCAGCCTCCTAGTAGATGCCCATGTCACTCTAGTGAGTGACTTAGGTGTCCCACTGGCCTCTCCTCAATGGACATTCTGTGGGCTTGGCTCGAGGTTAGGATCGAATGAGAAAGTTTGAGATGTCCCTATTCTAAGCGGGATCGTGCAAGGGCCGCTGGGGCTCACTCCATTTTCTCCCCTAGCTCTATTTGACATGAGGTGGCCTCGAGCCCTTTACGGGCCAGCCTTTGAACCTTGGTCAGTCACCGCTCATATCGAATGAGATGACTACCGCTTCGTGATGCAATGCGAAGCGTTGTGATGCAGCAATTGCAAATGCAATGCTTGGATGTATGGGATGAATGTATGGATGAATGGTTGAATAAATGCATGAATGCATGCATGAGAATGGATAAATGAATGATCTTGCAATGGAAAAGAAAAGTGGGGGTCAGTAAAGTTACCTCGATGGCTCGAGTGATGGGTTCGAGGAGCTCTTACCGGATATGTTCATGTGGGGTTCGGGTCCATCGTTCATGATGGAACTAATACAAAATGTGCTAACTTGGTGAGGTGATCTACAATGACCCATATAGAATCGTGACCTTGTTGTGTCTTTGGGAGGCCTATAATAAAGTCCATACTTATTTCTTCCCATTTTTAGCCTAGAATGGACAACGGCTAGAGCGGTCCACCAGATTTCAGATGATCTACCTTCACTCGGCTACAGACATCACACCTAGCAACATAGGTGGCGATCTCTTCCTTCATCTTTGTCCACCAAAAATAGGTTTTCAAATCTTGATACATTTTGCTACTACCCGAATGGATAGACAAATTGGATGAATGAGCTTCATCTAAAATTTGATTTCTAAGTTCATAGTCTTTCAGAACCACAAGTCGGTCCTTGAACCATAGCACACCTCTTTCATCTAACCTAAAATGTTTGGTTTCCTATTCCTTCATCTTTCTCTTGATGTGAAACACACCTACATCTGTCTTCTATAGTTCGATGATCTTGCTCTCAAGTGAGCAACTGATTGTGATGTTGTGTAGCACAACAGGATGCAATAGATTAAACCCATCTTCCAACAAGGCTTTTAAGGTGTTACAATGAGATTTCTAACTAAGTGCATATGCTACAACATTGGCTTTTCCCGGATGATAGTGCACTTCCAAATTATAGTCCTTAATCAGCTCTAACCATCTACGCTATTTCTTGTTCAGTTCAGGTTGAATGAAGATGTATTTGAGACTTTTGTGATCATTGTGTATGTGACATACATTTTCCAACAAATAATGGCTCCATATCTTCAATCCATGGACAACTATGGCAAGCTCTAAATCATGGGTAGGATAGTTGACTTCATGCCTTCTCAACTACCAAGAAGCATATGCAATAAATCGACCTTCTTGCATAAGCACACACCCTAAAGCTATACCAGATGCATCACAGAACACATCGAAAGGCTTTTCAATGTAGGGTTGTGCCAAAACAGGAGTAGTTATTAGCAATGTTTGAAGAGTATGAAAAGCAACCTCACACTCCAAAGTCCAATTAAACTTTTCATCCTTCTAAAGTAATCTGGTCATGGGCTTAGCAATCTTAGAAAAATTAGGAATGCAAGGACGATAATAGCCTTCTAGCCCTAGAAAACTCCAAACTTCATGGACCGAAGTCGGGTCCTTCCAATCCATGACCTCTTGTACTTTAGATGGGTCTACATAGATTCCATCTTCATATAATATATGACCCAAGAAAGGTACTTTCTTTAGCCAGAATTCACACTTGCTAAACTTTGCATACAATTTATGCTCTCTCAGCCTAGACAAGACAACTCTCCAATGCTTTGCATGATCTGCCTCATTCTTGGAGTAAATCAGGATATCATCGATAAACATGACCATGAACTTGTCAAGCTCAAGCATGAATATCAAATTCAACAAATACATGATGTAGGTAGGAGCATTTATCAGTCCAAAAGACAACCAAGTACTCATATAGGCCGTACCTAGTGGAGAAAGCTGCTTTAGGTACATCTTCTAGCCTGATCTTAATCTGGTGGTAGCTTGATCTCAAATCGATCTTAGAGAATACCTTTGCTCTTGCCAATTGATCAAACAAAATATCAATACGAGGCAAAGGGTACTTGTTCTTTATGGTTACTACATTGAGCGGCCTATGGTCCGCACACATCCACAAGGATTTGTCCTTCTTCTTCATAAATAAAGCTGAACAACCCCAAGGAGACGAACTAGGTAGAATGAGACCTTTGTCCAAATGTTCTTGTAGCTAAATTTTAAGTTCAGCTAACTCAATGGGTGGCATCCTATAGGGTCTTCTTGCGATAAGTGTTGTACCTAGCACTAACTCAATCTTAAATTCCACATCCCTATCTAGTGGCAAACCATGCAATTCATCTAGGAATACATCAGGGAACTCGCAAACTACTAGAATATCATAGAGAGTAGTGGTTTGGATGGCACAAGACAAGTTTTAAAGATCAAAACTTCTAGGAAGTGGCACTAGGAAAGCACTACCCACCTTTGGTTCTCTCAACATAATTGTTCTAGTGGTAGTGTCAATAAGAGCTCCATGACCACTCATCAAATTCATGCCCAATATCACATCTATGGCTAATCCTAGCAATACTATGAGATCCATAGTATAATCCCTCTCTTGTATGGAAATGAACATATCTCTGACTATTTGGTTTGTAGAGACAGTAGCCCTAGCTGAACCTATAATATAACCACCCTTGTCTACAACCACTATCTTCTGATCATGCTTAGATGCAAATGTCTGACTCATAAATGAATGTGAAGCTCTAGAATCAAATAAAACAATTGTGGGGTGTTTGTTTACAAGGAACATACCAGCGGTCATGACTTCCCCTACGGGAATATCCTCCATGGCTGTATAGTGCATGTATCTAGGACGTGCCTTAGGATTGGCTTGCTTTTGATTACCCTAGTTTTGATTCCCATTCTACATGGGATAGGGGCATTCCTTGGACCAGTGACCTGTCTGATTGCAATTGAAGCACGGCTGGTTACTTCTTGGCCCTATTGAGCTTCCTTTGCCTATGTTACCCTTGGGCATGGCAATGGTGAATGCCTTGCAAAATACTTTCTAAGGTCAGCTAGACTGGGTGTTCTTCTGGGGAGGCCTAGACTTAGTGCTAGGGGATAGAATTATGGCCATGCTACCATGGAAGCCCTTAACTGAGCCTGAGGCACCCGCCTCAGCGGCTCGCTTGCACCCTTTTGCTGCCGCATGTAAGGTGTTCTAGTTCTCTTACATGTGGGCACCGCTGACAAATTCTTTATATGTAGCACATCTATAGTTGGCCATGGTTTTCATCAACTTGGTGCCAAGGCCTCCCTTGAAGCTTTCTATCTTTTTTCTCTTCTGTATCCATGAATGCTGGTGCATATCTGGACAAGTTGTTGAATGCATGCATGTACTCGGTGAGAGTCTTTGTCCCCTGTGTTAGCTTCATAAACTCAGTGGCCTTCATCCACATCAGCCCTGGGGGTATATGATGCCCCTAAAGGATGTCTTGAATTGCTCCTAGGTAACATTTTCTCTAGCAGGTAAGGTAGACAAATAATGAGTCCACTAGATACCTGTAGGCCCCTAGAGTTGATGCAATGCATACTCAGCCTTCATCATTTCAATGACCCTCAACAGACAGAACTTCTATTCAATAGTGTTCAACCACTCATCAGTCTAGAGTGGTTCTTCTGCTTTTTTAAAGATAGCATGCTTAGTCTCTAGAAAGTCCTTGAATGTACTATATTGATTGGGTTCTGGCCCCTAATTTTGCTGGCGGGCATGGGTAGTATTCTGCGTAATGAGGCACAGTGTTTCTTCCATTGCTCAATTCGCCAAGAATTGCATGAAAAACTCATTCACAGAGGGTGGTGGCGGTGGTGGTAGGTCACCATCATTGCCACCTTGGCTGGTACCAACCCCAGCGCGAGTGTGAGTCATCTGCAAAATTGCAACAATAAGTGATTATTGGATGATGTTAAGAAATTGTAGAAGAATTGTGTAATCATGCCAAACTGAATTTACTAGAGGGAATCTAAATTCATACAATAAAATAGAGGCACAATAATTTATTCTCACAACATGACATCACCAATTTAATCACTTATCATACTTGCAATGCGTTAACATGCATGTCACATTTCACCAACAAAATGAAACTGCAATTTCATTAGAGTTCGACCCATAGGGGATCAACATGCAAGGTTCTAATTTTACATTGACAATAATCTAAAGATCGAAACTTAAGATACGTGTCCATTACAAAAATATCAAAAAAGATACGGAACTAGCGCATTTAGCTAATCACTATAGCTGAGTCAGGGCTCAAAGTGGTCACTATCAACACCGATCATATAATCACCATGGTTGTCCTCCTAGGGCTCAATCTCCTCCTCAGACTCCTCCTTGACATCCTCCATGCCATCATCATCGGCAACCAATACATTTGGATCTTCTTCCGTTGTGGCTACTGGGGGAGGAATAGGATTAATGATATTGTTGAGGTGATGAACATCATGCTGAAGCTCTGCAATGGTGTTCTGGTGCTCCTGAATCTGACGCCGATACTCCACTTCCCTCCTATGGTAGTCATTCTCTAGCCACTTAGCTAGAACCATAGTCCTAGTCCTAGCCACCTCTCTAGCCTCTATAAGACGGTAGGCCTCATCCCTCTACTGGATGGCCTACACCCTCTAAGCACGAGCGGCCCGTGTCTTTGCCTATGCTATATTCCTATCTGCAATAATATTCTCCATCTAAGTCTGGAGGGCTCCCAACATTGTATGAGTGTCAGTAGTGTCATAAAGAGCCTCCCTAGCTGTCTTCTTGTCCTTACGCACACGCTTCTTCAGCCTTCGCTGTACTTCCCTAGCTTCCATGAGCTTGTTCACATAGATGTTATAAGACTCTTGCCAGAACTAGCGGGCATCCTCTCAGGCATAAAACATCTGCATGATAGCGAACATAGCACTCATAGCAGTACTTGAGCTCTGTGCCCACTCATCATGGTCCCGCACCACAGAAATGTGGTCATGTTGCCTCCAAACTGCCATAGCTGGATCCACCTAAGGAATAGATCCCGCTGCATGTTGGTGAGTGAATCACCATGCTGTTGACAAAGTGTGCTCAAGATCTCAAAGGCTGCCACTTGAGCGCCTTCCCAAGGGGTTCTTCCCTCAGACTATGGCAGTTCCATACGTCCTCATAAACTTAGGAAAATTGAAACTTCTAGTGACATATATGGTGGAATACATACGTTCTCTCATATATAAACATAACTAGTTGGGCTACACATTTTGTTGTTAGCGTACCTACACAAGAATTTCATTTCAGCCCAGTCCCACAATTATATAAATATAGAAATGAAAATCTGGTCTCTAGGTTGAATACTAAATACTTCCATATATATACCCATATATATATACTTTCATATCAAAGCTACCCGAAAGTAAATACGTCCTATATATACATATAAATATGCATATATAGCCGTATCAAAGCTAACCCACAATTAAATACCATAGTATATATATGAGACATATATATACTCTAGTATCAAAGCTACCTCTCCCCTTAGACCGCACGCTCACATCTTGCGGTCATGCCACTCATCATCTTACCTTGGGCGTAGAGGCATTTGATTCATACATTACCACTCAGGTGAATGACATCCATACAATAGCACGCCGTATGGATGATGAAAATAAAACCCCCATGTTAGTACTTATTTAGCCACCTAAAATCCTTAACTGGGCATAAGGGAAATGATCGCTAGCACACCTTAGATTCAAATTTCAGATTTGAACACATATATATATAGCTATAAGTTGCTAAAAACTGGTTTTTTCTAAAACAAAGACTTTTGTTTTAAATACACACATGGCACTAATGTTGAATCTTGCTCTGATGCTAGCTATAACAGAACCATCCAATTTATAAGAGCACAAGTACAATGGCAGCCCATAAGCGGTCACACTATCATACTAGGGCCCATATAAACCCGGTAGTCCGTCGAGTACCTCGAAGGGTCTTGATTCATCACCAACATACAACCAAGATTGTACATGATTCAACATACATGCCACATGTTACATAGAGTTCACAAATACATTGCCATACATCAGAGTGTGATTAAAGTTATTACAAACCAAGTTCAAATAAAGTAGTAGCAGAAGCAAAGTAGTTTTTAAACCAACATCTCACACCATTGTTCAATTACTTGCCAGTCTCTGATCACAACCCACAAAAGCATCATAGATTAGTTATATAAATATAAGCGCCTTGCTCGGGGCCTACTCCTCGTCCATAGTGGGACAGAAGCAATTCTTACAATAGCCATGAAAGACTGTGTTACCTGCAACAAGTGGGAAATAAACCCTAAGTTCAAGAAGGTACTCAGCTAGACTTACCCATCATAAACCAAAAATAAAGTGACTCCAAGCATCATGCAAGGCTTTATAAGTGGAGCTAGCTTGACAACATTTTGCATAAAAAACCACTAATTCAGCTATACATTTTATAATTCGGTCATCAAGTTAATTATAGCTATTCATCTATAGATGAGCAACTAACCTATACCAAACATGTGGTATATCATTTAGTAGCATAACAATAGTAACCATAGTCAGTGTAATAATTCCATGTTCAGCATAACCTTCATATTCCATAATCCAGTTACTACGATGTTAGAGCTAGTCAAGTTTCTCATTATCCGAGAGAGATGGCGATTCAAATCGGTTGCAACCAGCTGGGCAGTATTCCTAACATAAACCTAGGTCTACTAGCCAAGGTAGCCTTAGGTCACCTTTGGTACAACTCAGGTACACATTTGGCTGGTTCGATCAGTGTCGCACAATCAGGGACTCTACCAATTGCTAGGACGATCAGGACTACCCTACCCTTGGGCTTATGTCCGGCTCCCTACACATCCTTACTACCTCTAGTGTGAGCACTCTTATAGAATGAGGCCCAACTTGAGTTGAGCTACTCAGCTTCATGGTCAGAATGAGTTATCCGGCCAGCTAAGTGAGAGGCATGCGTTCAATCTCGATAGAAGTACCAACAATGGTGCGGTCCTTAATCAACATGGACGAGACCAACATAGCCAACCCAACACCATTGCATATAAGTTCCCACATGGTCTCCACTCAATAACACCCCATGGTTAATTTCCATGATAGCAATATATAGCCAACCGTGCTTCTGTATCCACCTATATCTCGCAGGTGATAGGAAATTACCCGACTTCTACCGGTCTAAGCATGGCTAAGCATATGTTCGATCCTAGACCTACATAGGGTTCAAGGTATATTTCTGGACAAGGTAGTTCTATACATCAAGTGTTTTCAATCAACTCTTATAACCTAATGCATCAAACATAAAGGACTCAAGTGATATTTTATAAAACATAGGAGGCTTATAATGCTCTGGGGCTCGCCTTTCAGGAACAAAGTGGGTTGATGGTCAGGGCACTCTAGAAGTTCATTAGTGGCTGTCTCCTCTCCTTCGAGAGCTGAGGTTTGGGGTGTCCCTTGATTGTCCTCTATCTCTTCTTTGAATTCTAGTAGGGTTACTCCTTAGGGCGATCCTATATGCATGAGCGCGAAATAAGATACAAGAATGCACAGATAATGATATGAATGATATGATATGATGCATAACATAAATGTCCTTAACAACAAGGTATTAGGGTGATAACAAGATTAAATTTCTTTTACTGAGTAGGTGCATATCTCTTCTCTAGTAATTAAACAAACACCAATTTAAACCTTTTCTAGGCTGCAAGATAGCAGCCACTTGTTTTGACCATAACTGGAGTTATACACATCCAAACACTATGATCTTAGACTTTCTACAAAGATTATAAAATTTTCTACAACTTTATTTTAATCATCTTAAGGTGATTCAGTAGCTATCTAGGTGAAAAAATTAAATCTTTCAGATCTCTCCATAGGACAAGCAAATATGACAACAAACTTATAACAGCTATAACTCTTAAACCATTAGCCTATGACCATGAAATTTTAGGACAAGCAAGATAAGTAAGTTATCTACAACTTTGTTATTAACAAGTTTCACAGGAAAGGTCAGTATCATCATGAATTTGTCAACACAACAGAAACTACTCATGCAGTCATTTAGTTGAATATAAAGCAATAATTAAGTAGCTGCCTATAACCAATTACTTGTAAGCCCAACTAATAACATCAACAGATCATATGCATCACAAGCACCATAGAAAACATCATGGTTAAGCCCAACTAATTTATTTATGTGCATTTATTAATTTCCTTATATAATAGGGTGATTTAGATGATAAATATTTTTGAAGCACAATAAATTCTAAAAAACATACAGTAGCTTACATATGACCCCAATAGTCTACTATATAAATTTCATGCCATTTGGATAAGTATAGCCACCTCTACAAAAATGATAAGTTGCATAGGCTTATTTTAGCAAAAAATAGTTTAGCCTAGTAAAAAGTATTAAACAACAGATTTTATATTTTTCTTACTTTCATCCTAGCACCATAACACCGTGCAAAAATTTGCATGATCATAAATTATGTATTTTTACTCTATTTATTTTCACTAGAAACTAGCAATTAATCAAGATTAAATAGGAAGACCGTATTTCCAATATGCCTACTATAGGTTTAGTATTTTTCCTAGCTAGAACATGTCAACACAAGACTAACATAATTGGAATCACATTTTTAGCACCTCCCTAACTCAAGCTATGCATTTTACAAGATAAAGGCCATTTTAAAACCACTTAACCAACTTAATTTAATTACACAGAAAACTACTCCAAACAACAAGTTTTATATTTTCATCAAATAGTACACTTCATGATGAATCCAATAAAATTTGGTTCAGTCAAATTGGACAACCTTAGCTCCAGTTGTGAATTTCCAAAGTTTGCATTCAAAACTAGAAAATAATAAAGAAAAAACAAACAAAACCCTAAATGCTATGTACAATCGACATAGCACCCCCAGGCGCCGACAGCTGGGCCCCGTGGGTCAATGGGACCCATGTGCCAGTGAGACAGAGGCAGGGCATGGTGTTTGACCGATGAGGACTCACCGACGGTGAGGTCTCCGACGAAACCACCACCACCATTGTGCTCCCCTCGTCAACCCACGTCTAGTGGTGTAGGTGGTTGAGCTGATTACGGTGGATAGACATGGCGGTGGCGAGCATGGTGACATAGCAGAGGTGCACAGTGGTGGCATTACCATTCTTAGCAATCTTGAGATCTCTCGACCTCGGTTAAGGTGTCAACATAGATTTTTTGTCCCATGCCGAGGACACACGTAGCAAACCGGAAGGGTCTGCTCAATGGAGCTATAGAACCATCTAGCTTCAGCATAGGGGTGGTCGATCCTATGCACTCCTCCCAAGACATGCTAGTCAATTTGACCCTATAATTGACAAAGAGAGAAAGTTCATTAGTAATTAAGGGCGGAACTTGCCGGTGTTGCTAGATAGTCCCGAATGTGCGGCTATGAGAGCCAATATGAAAGGAGATCGACTAAATAGTCGATTCTAGCATATTCATGAGAATCGATCGGTTAAAGCTTTGGGTTGCATAAGAAGAATCGGTTATCATTCAGGATAAATGTAATTATTTACACAAATATTAATCAATGGCAATATGATGTCAACAATGACTGGTTTATGCTGAGCAATGATTATAAGTAACCGAATCCCTTTTTACATAAAGAAACAATTCAACACGATTTAACCATTTAATAAAGATAAATCTAATTAACATGTTAGATCTTATCTATCGCTATGACCAGTGGGGCATGAGGCAGAATCATGTAGGCCTTAGAAATAACGATAGACTCGACGACCCTAACTCATTACTAATATCAGTGGAGCTTGAGGCAGAATCATGCATGCCGTAATATAATAATAAGATCATGGGGCTAACATATCTTTCAACCTATCCTTACTTCAACGGTCTCGTGATGCGAACTGTTCATAAAAGCACTCAATATCGGCTAAAATAGCTGATTCAGGCATAGCACACAATTAAAGTCATGCCTTATCAGGAATAGATCTATCAAATAATGATCCCCACTCCACGGTGCTAATAGTGGGGTGTGAGGCAGAATCACACAGGCCGTGATAACATGCCATGGAACGGTTCTCACTAATCAATAAATCTACTCAAGATGCAACACTCCCTAACCGCACGCTATGCACGATCAGGATTGACATAAAACAACCAATAAAACATAACTCATCATTTAAGATGTAGATTAGATCAATTTAGATTATCAAACGATGGCCATACTTGCTGAAGAACTCACCGAGATTTACTCTACTCCTACTCCTAAGGGTGGCCGGAGCCAAAAAAGTAAATAACTGGTATATTGGATTGATTGATGTCTTTTTTTACAATAGCTGGGGTCTGATATTTATACCCGGAGTCTAAACATGAATCCTACTTGAGCACGATTCGTTACAATCCTTGGCATAAACAAAAACATTCCTAATTTTATGATAACTTGGACTCTACTCTTTCCCTTTTTGCAGAGTCCGATATGTAGTTTCCTGGCGCCAACCGTAGTTCATCATCGTTATCCGCTGATGTCATCCCAAGAGATCTGATCCTAGAGTCGTATCCGAATTGGTTGACATCGATCCTCCTTGATTGGCACAATCTTTGGAAGCCTACGAGTTCCCATGTTCTTTCTCCCAAATTTTGGTGTAAACACATGCCCCCCAATTTTAGGATAAAATGGTTTTATTCCAAAATTCCAGCTTATTGGTTTACTGTGCCTTAACCGCTCTATCCCGAGATATTCGCATAACTCCTGACTTCCTGGTCCGATTCTCATATAACATCTCAATAGTATCTCTTTCGATGCACTCGGCCTTTTTGCTTTCTCCTCCTTTCTCGAGCCAACTCCAATAGCCGACACCGTCACCACCAAGGCATCAAACCCTAGCAAATCTGTCGTTCCATCGAACCATCATTCAAGCTATCTTTGTTAGATCTAAACCTGCTTCGGCCATGATGGCGACCAATGACCATGTTCCTGAGGTATGTTTCCATGTTGGCCGTCACCCCGTGTTTCTTTTCTTCTTGAATTTATTTTATCCAATTTCTAGGAAATGAGGAACAGGATCTTGATTTCATCAGCTGTCGTTCCCAATGTTTATTTTCTTAGGTCTATGAGTGATCCTGATCCATCCAATTTTATCCACCAAGAAACCAACCAGATCCCCTTTAAACAGTCTATAGTGGATTCATCCTCCTAGAACAAAACTCCCTTCAGAAACTGGCCTAAAGGGCCTAAGGGATGGAGAGATTGGTTTCGTAGGGTATCTACAAAAAAGGGTGGAGACTAGGAGCTTTATGATCTAAACCAGTGCTTGACACTTTCGTTGTCTGAAATGGAGAGGAATGATTCACTCTTGATCTCTGCTTCTTATTTTTGGTCTAATGCTCTAAATGCTTTTATTTTTGGCCATGGCCCAATGACTATCACTCTAGCCGATGTATATATGTTGACCAGCCTTAGAATTATCGGATTAGTGCAACCCTATGAGTACTTGAGTGCCAGCTCCAAAAGATTGCCCAAGATAGCGGACTACACTGGATGGACAAGTTACATTCTAAATCACATCAAAGATGAATCATCTGTCAACGAGCGAGAATATGTGGCTTTTCTGAATATGTGGTTGGAGAGATTCATCTTTTGTGGGTCGTCTTGTGGTCCAACTTATAATCACAAACTCATGGTGGAGCACCTTGCATTAGGCTAGAATATCCCTCTTGGAAAATATCTGCTAGGAGCTGCTTATCATCTGATGTACCAGGTGGCTACCCAATTACTGAAGAATGAACCAATATAGACTACAAGTGACCCTTGGTGGCTGATACAATTGTGGCTTAATTTGTACATGCACAAGATTGTAAGGTCTGATCTCAGAGACCTGAGCTTTCCTTCCTCTATTTTTGATGAGGAATATAGGGGCAAAGAAGGAAGAACCCAATAGTGTACGAATTATGGCGAGGCTGCATCGGCCATAATAATTGACTTCGATGTTGGCCACCTCTTCAAAAAGCTTTATAGAGGGTTTGATGTAGCCGTCCTGACTTGGCTACCTTATAATGAGGATGATGAACTAACTTTTCCATTCCAATTCCAATTTGAATTCGGCTGTTCAGATGAGACAACGGCTGCGATCTTCAATTCCTTTATTAAGCCCTATGTTCTCCCAGCCAAATTTCGTCACGGTCATGGCAAATTGGTAAAAGGTTCCTCCATCCTAGGCAATCCTCCAACCTATGAGTTTTACAACCCCACTTTTGTGGCCTGTCAGTTTGGCCTCGGTCAACTTCCCCCTCGCCTATTCTTCAAGAACGTCCTGAAGCCAAGGGAAGATATTAGTGATGTGCTGGAAGCTTCCAGAGCCTTTCAATTGGGATCAGACCTTCCTTCCTTTTCTTTGCATGACTGGGTTAGAGCTAGTTTCTCTTTCAACCTCTTTGACTCCTGGTGGCAAGAATGGCATTCCCATCTCTTCTGTGGGCCAATCCACCCTCTGTGTATAGCTCTGGACGGGGAATTTACTTCTGACAGTGAGGTAATCTTTCATTCCTTTTTCTAAGAGATTACTTGGTGAATTCCGTGGCCAACCATTCTAACTGATCTTTTTAGGACATTAAATTCAATCCTCCAAGTCTGGATAGGAGAGGGCATCCTATAAATTACCAACCGTCATGCCCAGTTTTAAGGATGGGATCAACCGCACCTTCTCTGAAGAAGTTGATGAGAACCCCTGTCGCTCCCATGATCGTGACACGTCAATCCCCAAAGCGCAAGGTGGTTCCAGGGGTAACTCAGAAGGCTACTACTAGAAAAAGACTTTGTAGGACAAGGCCATCAGCTGCTTAGGTAAACGATTCATACTTTCTTCAAACTGATGTTCAACTTTCTGATCCCATTTTCTCACAGTTATCGAGCATTGCATCCCAGTCTACTTTGGGTGTGGGACTACTATCTCAGGCGCTTGATTCAACACCAACCAAATCTTTGTTGGCCGATTCTCAATAGGAGCTGATTTTGGTGGAAGTAACCGATGCTTCCACAACGGTAGAAAATATGAAATTTTTCTTGATGCTTGTTGAAGTATATTCTTTAACTTTTTTATTTACTCAATTTTTTACCCTTCACCTAACTTTTTACTTGTGCCAGATACTTCTTGAGGGAACACCTGATAGTCTGCTTAGCAACCCTACCGGCGCTGAAGATGGTCTTTTTGCAATCCATACTCAGGCTGTTGATTCCCTAGCCCGGCAAACAACTGATGGTGAGGGAGTTACTTGCTCCATCCATTCCTTTGCAACAAACATGAATTAAAAATCCTTCCTTGTTATTGCAGACATCAACGCTGGAAGTTTGGAGCCGATTCAACCAGATGTTGTTGATGCATCATCAGTTGTTCCCCCTCTTCTGATAGAGGCTATTACAGAGAAGGTACTATATCTCCTTTGCCATCCACTTTTTGATAAACTGATTCCAACCTCCTAATCACATTTTCCCTTGCACACAGGCACTCAGTCTTCCAACCTAAAGCTACTCTCTCAATCTTGAGGAATATTTTGATGAAGATGAAATCAGATCGTTAGCTACTTCTTCTAGTGAAGCCCTGCCGGAAGAGACCATAAATCGGCTAAAACACATATTGCCAATGCTTGAGAAGAACATAGCCGATTTGGTCCAAGATACTAATCCAATGCAGAGAGTCTTCTTGGCTATAAAGGGTGATCCATCTCCAGCCCTCTCCAGAATCTTGTCATTTTTGTCTGCTTTTGAAGATCAAGCCCTGAAGGTGAAAAAGATTCAGAGGGACCTGTCCAATCATGAAGCTTTGATGGCCAAGGATAACTCTAATAGGCAAGAGGCTAAAGAGTTGATGTGGCTGATTGATGATCTAAAAAATTCCTCCCCTAGGACCGATCCAGAGCTTTCCTAGCTAGAAATCAGACATGCTGAACTTAAGAAGGAACTAGAAAACATAAAGGCTGTTATCGATCATCATAAGTCTATTCTGGCCCAAATACCCGATGTCATCAAACAGAAGAAACAAGAACTATTGCCCAAAGTGAAAGGAAGCAGAGCCATCCATAGTAGTCTTGAGAACGCCCCAGAATAGCCAAAGAATATGAGCAAAAGATTGCAGAATCTGATGCTATCTGGCTTGAAATATTGAAAGCCATTCAGGATGTTCTGAACTTGTAATTCATAGTTTAACACATGTATCTTGCATAAAACTGATGATGACCATACTTTCTTGCTATCTCGTTGTATCTCTTGCTTTGGCTAAAGAGCCGATTTAAAACAAACGATCCCAGACTTCTGATCTCAATCCAATTTAGTCTAAAAACATGGCTTTTATTAAGAGAACCCTTTGATTTTCTACCTTCAGTCACCCAACACCGTATTCCCTTTGGCATTAGTGATGCGACGATTCGCCTTCTATTAATTGCAGTTGTCTACCACACTTCCCGAGGCATTCACCTCTTCGCTTTATAGCTTCAAATACCAGCTGATGATTTCGGCCTCGAACACATCCCCACTCGCAACTATTCCTTTGCACTTCTCCGCCTTCCAAAACCCTATAGCGGTTCCCTTCCCTTCTCATAGATCCAATCAAATCCATGGCCAGTGAGGATAACCATGGCAAGCGAGCGGCAAAGGAGATCCTAGAGGAAAATAGGCCAGTGGGTCAACGCCTCCGACATATGAGGTGAGATTGATGGCTTTTACTCATGGTGATGATCTGCAAATCTTCTGTTCACAGCGATAAACTCTTCTACCTTATTTCTAGGTTCATCGTGAACGACAGCCTTCGTCCTCTTCCTAGGGCTAGTGAACCCTCTGACGTTGTATCTTCTGCCCTGGCTTCGTCGTCAGATTCCTCCGACTCATACAACGGCGATGACGCTCGGTGCTTCCTTCAGGAGTGGTGGGTGGCTCAAAACTGCTACTCCGAGGTGACTCAAGAGAATGGCTAGCTCGAGATCCACCTTGGGGTTTCTTAGGCCGCACTCCATGCAGCTAAGGAGGAGGCCAGCACCGTCTGAGCATGGCTGGCCAAATCCGATGCCATGGTGGCGGATAAGATGAACTCCATGAAGGCCTTTTGCTCCGACTTTCATTATCTTCATCTTGATAGTATTCTTGTTTTTGTGATTGTCAGCCCTAACAATGTAGTTAGAATCTCTCCAACTGGCAGCAAATGCGGTCATAGACACCGTCAATGCTTGGGGTTCCCTTAACGATGCTCATCTCCAAGACATCCCGGTCCACGTTCAGGAGATCGCCCTCCACGGCGTTCATCATGGCGTAGCGGTGGCACTGACCATGGCACAAGTCCAGACTAGGCACGAGCTCCATGCCATGGAGGCTGGTTTCCCAATAGGTGATGGTCCTGAGGAGCATGAAGACCTGTTCGAAGAGTTTGTCATGGTAGCGGAGGACATAGTAAACATCATATCCGCCTAGGATGTGGTGAACAAGGTCTTTGGTTAGATTGTACTTAGGGTAATCTGATGAACAAAGACTCCTATTTTTTCATGAATGTGCCTCAGTGCAATGCCCTTGTGTATGACTGTCTTTATCTTTTGTTTTTACTCTATAGACGATACATATAGCATTGGCTTTTATTGTCTGTGAAGATTTTCATTTTTTGAACTAGAGGCGATACCCTTTCTAGTATCGACTATTAGAGCCGAGGACAAATCAGCTAAGTGTTGATCAAATATTAGGGTAACACTTCACAAAACTTTTTCATATCAAACGTCAAATGATAAATCAACCCAGGTCAAGAGTCCTATTAAGCAAAATAGAACTTCTTTAAGAAATCCATTAACTCTAAATTGCACTTACACTTTGACTTAGCATTCACATACGTTGGCCCAAACCCATCTCCAAGACTCAATGCTTATTTCTCCTTTAATCCAACAGTCGATATGAAGCCATGACTTTTCTACTAAAATAAACTCTCAGAGCCAATTGCTTGCATCAGCTATTGGCTTTTATTGCTGATCTTAATGAAGCCTCCTTCCCATGACTTGCCAGAAAAACATTTGAAGTCTCCTAGTTCCCAAAAGACTGGATCGGTTGTTGTGATGCTCATGGACTCATCAATGCGAACCAGTTCGATGTCATCTCCATGCCATTGAATCAAACACTGATGCATGGTTGATGGTATGCAGCAATTCACATGAATCCAATCACGATCGAGTAAACTGTAAGACCCTTTTCCATCGATGATGAAGAATGTAGTGAGCAGAGTTTTGCTTCCAATTGTTAGTTCGATGTTTATTGCCCCCCGGGTCTTAGACGTATTACCTTCGAAATCCTTTAGCATCATGTCAGTCTCCATCAGATCTTCCAGCCCTTTGCCAAGTTTACGAAAAGTAGTGTAAGGCATAAGATTGACAGAAGCACCTCTGCCCACCAACATCTTGTTCATCAGTTTTCCATTGATAAGAGCTTTCATATATAATGCTTTTAAGTGCCGATGTTTGACTGGTTTGTTAAATATTGCTTGCTGTACAACCATTAACTTGGCAACTATCTCCCCATACTCTGATTCATTGAAATTCAAATAAACTTTTTGATCTGCTGGAGCTCTAAAATTCCGATGGCAACAGAAAAGCCACTTGGATATTAGCCGATGGTTGTTTCCTATTGGCTATTTGCTTGGTGTACCACACTTGAGTTTTACCGGGTGCTTGAGCCTGTTCTATTTCTTTATTCCTTAGGCGTTGCACCCTTCTCTTCTAGCTTCTTGTTAAACCTCTTGGGCACCACTGGCCTTCCTGCCACATATATCTTTTTTCAGTGCCTTCCTCTTCATGATCAGCCCAGTCCTGATCAACGACTCTTTTTCCAAGCCATTCATGAACACTTTTATTTTTTATGCGCCGATCCATGTTATTATGATGATATGCATCTTGAGCATGGATAGACCGGTGGTTGGTTTGAGACTGCCTATACTCCTGATATTGATTGCTACATTCTAGACAGTCATGTCTGGGGGGCAACTTCAAACCTTTATTCCAGTAATGTCTGAAGAAAGGACAATTCCAATATAATTCAGCTTGTTTCCTTTCATGCCTCTCTTCTTTCAGTTGATGCTGGTACGCTTGATTTTTCAACCAACGCTAATAATCCTTTTCCTTCTGCCGTTGCTATTTATTCAACAGAATCCAAGATGTGACCTGTGGCTTCATCGTCTCTGCTTTTGACATCTTCCCCTGCTCATATCGGCTCTTTTGCTCAGCACGACATCTTCTAATCTCTTTGTATTCGTCAGCCGATATTTGCATCTTGGGGTCAACTGTTCCAGCTTCTTTTGATTTGGTTGATGTTAGGACCTTAGTTTTTCCAGCTTCAACTGACTGATAGTGCCACTTTGCAGCTCTATAAGTCCTAATCTAGATAGAGTTAGCAAAAAGTCAATTAATATAAATTGTAAAGCTATAGGAGATCTACAACTTTGCTTTAGAAATTTTTGTCTAAATCACTATGGTTTTCAAACTACAGAGCTCCAAAGTAGAGCACATGGAAACTGAAATCAGGTTTAGACTTAAAAATTTTAGTCTAGAAACAACATTCAGATTGAAACTTAGGAGCTCTATTTGACCCACTTAACAATTGATTCAGCTCATGACCCTTAAACAAAGATTGTTCCACATGATATGAACTACAACTTTAATTTTGGTCACATAGCCATGCAGGCTCTCTAAGATACTATTCAACTTTGGTCAAACTAGCATCAGGAAAAAGGCATTTCAACGTAAACCAACACTTATACGCAAATTTGGGCCAGGTCATGAATACAAACATTGTTCCATTTACCATCCTAGATATGTCTAAGGTGTTTTTGTGATCTCACAACCATCTCTTTCATTGGTCACCCATGATCACAAGCATATGTAAGTATATAAGCAACATCACATGTGATAAAGAGAAGGTGAATGACATGAAACTTCATATGCTCAAGCTCGTGAATGCTTGGATG
This sequence comes from Miscanthus floridulus, assembly GCF_019320115.1. NCBI lineage: Eukaryota > Viridiplantae > Streptophyta > Magnoliopsida > Poales > Poaceae > Miscanthus > Miscanthus floridulus. The sequence continues at coordinate 43,322,776 of NC_089594.1, read as the reverse complement.
ATGCTTGTGCTCATGAAATGGATGTGCCAAATGCATGCTTAATGCTAGGGTGTTACACTAGTTTTCCATTCCATGGTGTGGGCAGGCTTGGATGTAATCCGATAGCCTCTCCCACACCTCGGGGATGGATTCCAGTGAAGTTTGCTGGAAGTTTGAAATTTCCCCCCTTAGGGCATTGGTTTTTCCCATGGGGACAAACTTTGCAAGGAACGCTGTGGAACATTTGTCCCATGTACTGATAGCTTTCTTCTCCTTATAAAACCACTGTTTCGCCTTCCTTGTGAGGGAGAAGGGAAATAGACAGAGCCTGATGCTAGCTGGTGCAACGTCTTTTATGACAATGGTGTCGCATAGCTCTAGGAAGTATTGCAAGTGTGCACTTGCATCCTCACTGGGCAAACCATAGAATTAGTTTGCCTGCACCTTCGTGATCAGGCCAGTGTGCAGCTCAAAGTTTCTAGCTCCCATGTTGATAGTGGGCCCAACGGGCATATTGGCAACAATGGGGGTGGAGTAGTCACGGAGTGTTTTGGCCATAGCGGTAGTAGCAGATGGTGTGGGGTGACTGGTTCACTTACTAGTGTAGTGGTAGAAGAAGAAGTAGCACAAGACTAGCTCTTCCTTAGGAGTGCTTCTAGGTTTTCTTTGTGGTTATCCGGTAGGTCGAAACCACTCATACACTATCCTATTTTCATCCACAATAGGAAGAAAACAAGCAGAATTAGCCTGCATAAACTATGGCTACCATTACATGCATATGATCATGATCATGTCCTACTAGATTCTTTAACCTATGCCCTCCCTAGCAATGACACCAGAAATGCTTGTTGGCATTTCTTAGCGCAATCACCAAGTGTGGAGGTTTTAAGTCCATCCTCGACAATGACACCAGAAATGCTTGTTGGTATTTCTTAGCACCATCACTAAGATTGAGTTAACCTTTGCGACGCTACCAAGAAACATCAACTACAATAGTTCCTAATGATTACAAAAAATATCCACAAGCACACGGATCTATCGTTGTAGTATTTCACCTAAAAGTATTCAGGGTATCGTTATTTATATTTTCCCAAAGGAGGGCAAGGTGTAAGAGTCTAGCATGAGTATGAACAAGATTACATGCTTGCACTAGTAAACTAGTAGTTTATGATAGGGGTAAAAATGGTATTTCAAGGATAGTGGGCACACATCTGGGCCAACCTCAAGGATAAAAGGAAAACAAAGAATTAAAGAATGTTCCTACGTGGAGCTAGAATGTTCTAAAATAGCCATGCAAAGAACAGTTAATGATCATACAAATTATATAACTAGAGTTAGAACTAAGTTTAAGATGGTCTGGGAGATATCTGGGAACTGGTCTGCCAGCGTGTCGGTGCCTCAATTTGAGAGTCCTAAGTGCATCCGTATTTGCGCCAGGATCATGCACAAATACGCACAAATCACAAGAATGGTACACAAATATATATAATAAAAGGTTTCGAGCTTTATTGATATCCAGAAATTAGGTCTTATAATAGTGACCCGAAGGGGCATGGTCATGGACTACATATGTAGTGAAAGACTACGGTCGTGAAACAACAATATTGGTGGCCTCTAGAGTGGGATTATTATACAGTGAAGCGGTGTCTTATTCCATAGGCAACTTGAGCGTGGTCAAAACCCTAGCCTCGATGTCACATTCCTATGAACATATCTCCTTGTGGGAATCCTACTCCTCGGGGTACGCTTCCTCATCGAAGTCATAATCTCTTTATGTGCCAAGGTCTGTGTTCAACAATGGGTGAGTACATCGTACTTAGCAAGCCCTAACCATAGGGTGAAAATAGAAGTGTAGTTTTGGTTATAATTAAAGGTTGGGTCCTAGCGAAGTATTATCATTCCCACTAGTACCTGGATTAGCATCAATTCCATTACCGGTTTCATTACACATAAAAGTAAAACTAATCATAGTATCCCATCCTAGCATCTGCCCATTCCAAAGACGTGGCTATTCTAATGTGTTTAGTTAACTCTACGAAGGTGTACAAGTTTCCCCACATGATAGGTGCAACCTCATCCATGATCAGTGGACGAAATAGACCTAATGAGACCCCATACCTAAAAGTACGTGACCTTAGATGTCCATATAACCCTACTATGGCTTCTCAGGGGTTGGAGAACAACGTGGAAGATCACATAGCATCCACACCATGAAAGATCACATAGCATCCATAAAGACAATGATATGGGCTCGAACGCGGCCAAAACTCTAAAGTTTAACGTGGAAGATCACATAGCAACCATGCCAATCGGACCATGGAAGAACACATAGCATCCATGTTTGCTCCTGATATTCCGCTGCCTACATCGCCCTCCTAGTAGGAATTATACTTCTATCTAATGGGGGTGCGAGATCAAGCCTACCCATATAGACATGTGGTTGTACGTAATATCTCACTAGGCAAGAGGGACTACGAACCCGTCCTTATGTGACCGAAGCGAGTATCTCCCACAAGAATCCTCTCCAAGTATTCCTACCATGGTAAACTACCTCCATAGTTTACCACCACTCACCGTATATCGGTGTTTAGTTTTAGGTTAAGCATAGTTTAAGTTACAATATTATCCCTAATTCTATTCATGGTGTGGAGCTCATAAAATAACAAGATAACTATTTATCTTAATTCAATAATCATCATATCGCAATGACCGAGCTCATATTCTATGGTGATAATCTCATAGTCAGGTTTTAGCATTTCATTAGTTTAAAGCAAGGTGGTAGGGAGGGGAGCTATGACTTGCCTTCGTCATTATCACCTTCAGGCACATCTACAAAATTTGGGTCTTCGTTCTCCTAACGATCACCATCGTCTGCCGGGCGTAGTGATCGTATAAGACTACTGCTAAGACATAAAGTAAAAGCAAAGGCAAATATGGAACAATATGGTGGTACTAGGTGCAAATGATGGGGTTGGATTTTAGATGAATTTTAGAGGTGGTTCCATGTAAAAAGGAGATAGGGTTTAAAAGTAATCTATTTTAGAAGTTTATCCTATAGTTATTTAACTAGGTGGAATTTTATATGCATTTTCTGATGCATGAGTGCAAACTACATGATTAAATTCCCTAATGCATCTAGTTTATTTACAAATTTTCTAGGAATTTTTCTAAGTCAGGAAAATAGGTTTTTAACACTCTGTGTGCACTAATCGGGTGCACGTAGCAATTTCCATTGCGTCCCTAGCGTTGTGTGGTGTGTGTATGATAGGTGGGCCACACTGCCACATTCGCACGAGATAGCATCGGTGGCATTAGGGCCATGGCCCACATGGTAGAGAGAAGAAGGGAAGGGGGACGGTGACGTATGGGGATGGGTGGTCACAGCGACGCACGTTTTGCCCTAGTCCCACCCAACAAAGAGAGAAGGGAGGGGAGGAGGGAGAAGGTGGCCAGATGGAGGCCATCGACATCAGACCAGAATAGGGGAAGCAGCGTCAGGCCCTAGGGAATGTGCCTAAGGGGTGGACGGTGCTCGTGGTGGCTTGTTGCGGCTAGTGGTGGGGTCAACGGCGACAGCGAGCGCCTGAGGCGGCAGTGATGCCTCATAGGAGCCGGTGCGACGGCGGCGAGTGGTGAAGGGGCTCCTACCAATCCTAAACTACCTAACCAACTACATGTGACTATGCGTGGGGGTGTGGGAAGTGTAGTGGAGGTGATGCGAGGGCCAGCCAAGCCTCGTCGATGGCTAGCCGGCGGCCATGGTGGCTCAGTGATGCTCGGTGCTCGTGGACTGTAGCAGAACCGACCAATTTATAAGAGCACAAGTTCAAAAGCAATCACGATAGTGATCAAACCATCATACTTGAACTCATATAAACCCAGTAGTCCGATGAAACCATAAAGGATTTCAATGTAACTCACATACAACAAATATCATACATGATTCAACATAACAAGCCACATGTTACATCCATTTCACAAGTAGTTCACAAGTATCTTGTGTACATCAGAGTTCACATAGTTATTACAACACAAGTTCACAAATAGCGGAAGCAAAGTAGTTGGAAACATTCACACACACTTAGTTCAAATACAAGCCAGTTCCATAGTCATATCCACCAAAAGCATCATGATAAGATAACATAGGAGATCATGCCCATGATCTAGTCTTCACCACTAGCTGGGTGGAGACAATACTTGTAGTAACCATTATAAAGCATGTCATCTGCAACAAGAGGGAATAAACCCTGAGTATGAGAATGTACTCAGCTAGACTTACCCGTCGTAAACCAAAAATAAAGGACACCAAAGAGTATGCAAGGCTTTATCGGTGGATCTCGCTTGACAACCATTTTGCATAAAAGCTTTAATGATACAAGAGCATAATTTAAATTTTGAGTTAAGCAGTAAGTTACCAATATTAAACATGTCATCTAGATTAGCACCTATACTAAAGCAAGCACTTGATTAGGATCCACACATTAGTATCCATATCTGGTGTAACGTTGTAACATCATCATTACCATTATAACCATCAAGTTCAATTAGGTGTTTCTATGTTGCCGCTGTTCAGTCAAGTTCTCATTATGCGGGAGAGACGACAACTCGAATTGATTCCTACCCAGCTGGAGAATTATTCCTAACACACACCCAAGCAACCTGATCAGGGTCGCCTTGGGTAACCTTTGGTACAGCTTAGGAACAAAATTCATGGGCCCGAGCAGTGCCACACTCTGAGGGAGTCCACTCTGCTACGGCATCAATCTGCCCTTGGACTTATGCCAATGGCTCCCAGCACATCCTTACTACCACTAGAGTGCACAGTTTCACTTCTCAGCTTTCGGCCTGAGTTGAGCTACTCGTCTTCACAGTCGAAATGAGTTATCCGGCCAACTAAGTGATAGGCATGCATTCAACATGACATAAGGATGTGCAACGAATCAGTCCTTAACCGACACAGACGGGGATAGATCCACACCTATGACCTCCATGCCTTGTTGCTTCTCTATTAACATCCCGCCTGGTCTCCATTCATTATTAACACATGGCTATTTCCACGATAGCAAATATAGACAACCATGACCAGATATCATCCTATCTTGTAGGTGACAGGAAATCACCTAACTTTGCCAGTCTAAGCATGGCTAAGCATTGATTCGCTCCTAGACCTAAATAGGATTCATGGTACATTTACTAGACAAGGAATAGATAGATATGCAACAAGTGTTTGCATCCAACTCTTAGAACTTAATGCATCAAACATATAAAGATACTCATAGTGACATTTTTAACACATAGGAGACTTAGAATGCTCCGGGGCTTGCCTTTTAGAAAAGTGGAAGGTTGGTGATCTGGGCACTCAAGCAGTTCTGCTTTGTTGACTCCTCCTTCTGGGGCCTGCACCTCCTGCTCCTGAACTTGCTGCTGCTCCTCCTGAAGTCCTTGTTCGAATTCCAGAAGAGTAACTCTGTCCGAAACACCTATTGCATGCATATGCACAACATAAGAGTCATGAATGCATAAGAGATGGAAGGTGATGATGAAAGGTACAACCATGTATAGATGGACACATGAATGACATGATAATACAAGATTAATATTTAATTTATTGAGTAGGTGCATATCTCTTCTTAAAAATAAGAACTACACACTCACCAACCTCTAACAACCTAAGGTAAATTTGTTCATCTTTAGTAAGAGGTCTAACACCTATAACTAACAACTTATCTTAATCAGCCTAAGCATCTAAATCATCACATTAGCTCATATAAAGCAATCAAGCCATTCACTACATTCAACAGATTCAGGGCTGCAGACAGCAGCTGCTATTTTAATTCATAACTGGAGTTGTACGAACCCAAAAGACATGCAACAAGACAATATGGAAATATTATGAAGTTATCTACAATTCATATTTAATCATCTCCGCATGATTCCCAAGTTAATAGGGTCAAACAGTCGCATTTCTCAAATCTGGTCCAGAAATTCCAGAGAACAACTAGTTCTGAAGACCAACGTTGAACAGTCATAACTCACAAACCATTTGGCCAATTGCCATGCAAATTTAACACAATCTAGATAAGTGAGTTATCTACAACTTTGTTATATACAAGATTCATAGGAAACATCATCTTCACCATGTAATTTGCTTAACTCTAGAATCTGTCCAGAAAAGTCACTATAAGTGAATTTTAGGGAAAATAATATTTCACTACATACAAGAATGGTAATTTGAGCACTACCAATGTTACCAACAGTTAACATACATCAAATGAGTACTATAAAATATAGTGGCCATTCCTAAATAAATTCTTTTCATGCCTTTATTCAATTATTTAGATAATTAGGTAAAATAATAAACATATAGCACGGCTGGGCTAGGCAAGAGCAGCCACAGCCTCACGATGCTCAGGCGGAACTACCAAGGGTGATCTAGGGTTAGTGGGGGCACTAGGGAAGCATGGCCGCATGCATGTCCGTGCGGCGGTGGAAACACACTGGCGGGGCTCGCTCTCTAGCGAGGTTAGAGGGGTAGAGGTCCAATGAGTTAGGGTTAGAGCATCTATGAAATGCAGGGAAGATGAGGTGAATGAATGGAAGAGCGGAGACATAGCGGTTAGTTCTGGCCATGGTGAGCTCAGAGTCCGGCGAAGCTCCGGTCATGGTGGTGGTGACGGACATGGCCGATAGGCCCTCACCTTGGCTCGAACAGGGCTGCAAATAGTCCAAGGGCGTAGAGCAGAGCAGGGCGAGTCTACATGCGCGACCAATTTAGGAATGGTAGGATGATAGAGGAGCTATGTGGCGGTAGGGCTCTCGGTGGCAATGGCGAGCTTGTCGCTTCACTTTTGCATGGCTAGGATGAGGCAAGGAGGAGCGGACGAGGCTAGCAGGTGAAGCAGCTGGCATGGGGCGCCGATGTGGCCACGAATACCTGACTGGTCAGGACGACGCCGGTATACAGTCACCACCTAGCGCCAGCGGCCTGATGGTGGTCGGCCACGATGGCCAGGCCGAGATGGCCATCAGGCCACCATCAGTTGTCAGACAGCGCATATTGACCCCACCTAATTCCTAAACCGTGACACTTAGTGATCAACCAATTGCACTACGTGATAGAGCTAAGTGAGTACTCCAACATTACCAATACCAACTTAGCCTCGATCGCCATGGTTTTCAAACTATAAGGCACCAAAGTCCCCTTCACGAAATCTGAAAATGAGTGCAAGACTTAGAAAATTTTCCAAGTTTTCAAACAGCACTGCATTGATTTTTGTGAGCCAATTCCAAGCATGTTAGGATCCGAATTAGCCTATGACCCAAAAATAAAAGTTGTTACAGTAATTGAGTTCTACAACTTTGTTTTAGGGTGCACATCCATGCAAAGTTTCTAAAGTGACGTTCAACTCTAGTCAAACATGCAAGTTGAAATTGATGATTTACACTAGCTATGACTTAGCCTTAGTCATGAATACCAAAATTGTTCCATGTGATATTCTAAGCAGGTTTAAGGTGTCTTAGTGATCAACATCAACCGCTTGCAGTTAATCACACATGATCATAAGCATACACATATTGAAAACATAGAATAACAAGGCATGTTTCACATGTAAATGCTCATATATGGATGCATGATGCTTATGCTCATGCAAATGCAAGTGCAATTAAGCAAGCCTAACACCTAGGGTGTTACAACCCTCCCCCTTATAAAAATCTCATCTCGAGATTTGAAAAGCATACCATTTTGAATAAAAGGTAGGGTAGACATCCTTCAAATAATCTTCCCGTTCCCATGTTCCATCGCTCTCACTACCCTGATTACTCCACATGACCTTGTAAAACTTGACCACTGGACTCTGGGTTACTCTCTCTTTGGTATCAATAACCCACACCGGCCTCTCTTCAAAGGTTAGATCTAACTTCAACTTGATATTTCTAAGTGAAACTCTTTCTTCTGGAATGCAGAGACATTTCTTTAATTGAGATACATGAAAAACATTGAAGATAGCTCTCATCTCATAAGGTGACTCTATCATGTAGGCTACTCTCCCACTCTTATCTATGATCGGATATGGATCTACATATCTAGGTGCAAGCTTCCTCTTTACTCTAAACCGTTGCACGCCTTTCATCGGTGATACTTTCATATAAACGTAATCACCAACTTCAAACTCAATGGGCTTCCTTCTTTTATCCGCATAGCTTTTCTACCTAGCTTGAACAACTTCCATATGTTTCTAGATAGTACGGACTTGTTCTTCAGCACCCTTGATGAAATCAATGTCATAGTATCTTCTTTCTCTAGATTCAACCCAATTCAAAGGAGTTCTACATTTGTGGCCATACAATGCTTCAAACGGAGCCATCTTGATACTTTCTTGATAGCTATTATTATAGGAAAATTTAGCTAAGGGTAACCACTTCTCCCATGAACCATTGGAAGATATGACACAAGCTCTCAACATGTCTTCCAATATTTGATTCACCCACTCTGTCTATCTAGAGGTCTGTGGATGATAAGCAGAACTTCTAACTAACTTGGTGCCAAACATCTTATGCAAATATTCCCAAAAATGAGCAGTGAACTGAGGTCCTCTGTCAGATACAATGGTTCTAGGAACACCATAGAGACGTACTACCTGATTAAAATATAACTCAGCATAGTCACTTGGTTGATAGTAAGTTTTAACTAGTATGAAATGGGCAGACTTGGTTAAACGATCCACTATTCCCCATATAGAATTAAAATTCTTTTGGATAGGGGGAAGTCCAATAGTGAAATCCATACAAATTTCTTCCCATTTCCATCCTGGAACAGACAATGGTTGAAGAAGTCTAGAAGGGTTCAAGTGAATTGCTTTGACCCTACAACAATTGTCACACCTTGCAACATAAGCTGTGATTTCTTTCTTCATCTTGGTCCACCAAAAGCGAGGTTCCAAGTCTTGATACATTTTACAATTTCTCAGGTGAATAGATAACTTGGAGGAGTGAGCTTCATCAAAGATTTGGTCTCTAAGCTCTCTATCCTTTGGCACTACAAGTCTATCCTTAAATCATAGAATGCCCTTTTCATCTACTCGGAAGTGTTTTGTTTTGTACTCCTTCATCTTGCTTTTTATGTGGAACACACCCACATCGGACTTCTGAAGCTCGATGATTTTACTTTCAAGAGAGCAACAAAGAGTAATACTGTGCAACACAGTAGGATGTAACAGATGTGCTAGATGAAATTCTCCTTCCAAGAGAGAATTGCAATGAGACTTTCTACTCAAAGCGTCGGCAACCACATTTGCCTTGCCAGGATGATAATGTAATTCTAAGTTATAATCTTTGATCAACTCTAGCCATCTTCTCTGTCTCATGTTCAATTCTAGTTGAGTGAAGATATATTTGAGACTTTTATGATTGGTACAGATATGACACCTGTTACTGAGCAGGTAATGCCTCTAAATCTTCAAAGCATGAACAACAGCAGCTAACTCTAGATCTTGAGTTGGATAATTGACTTCGTGCTTCCTCAGCTAGAGTGAGGCATAAGCAATAACCTAGCCTTTTGGCATAAGAACACATCCTAAATCGGTACCTGATGCATCACAAAATACATCAAAAGGTTTCTTGATATTAGGTTGTGCCAAGATATGAGCTGAAGTCAATAAAGTCCACAAAGTGTGAAAAGTAGTATCACACTCCAGAGTCCAAACAAACTTCACATTTTTTTGAAGCAACCTAGTCATGGGCTTGGCTATTTTAGACAAATCCAAGATGAAGCGACGATAATATTCAGCCAAACCAAGGAAACTCCTAACCTCATGCACTGAAGTTGGTGCTTTCCAATCCAAGACTTCTTGTACCTTAGTTGGATCCACCAAAATCACTTCATCAGACAACACATGACCCAAGAAAAGGTACTTTCTTTAGCCAAAACCCACATTTGCTAAACTTGGCATAAAGCTTATGCTCTCGTAGTCTGGATAAAACAATTCTTAGATGCTTGGCATGCTCTTCAGCATTCACGGAAAAGATCAAAATGTCATCAATGAAGACAACCACAAATTTGTCTAGTTCCATCATGAATACCGAACTCATTAGATATATGAAGTATGTAGGAGAGTTTGTCAACCCAAAAGACATGACAAGATACTCATACAACCTATATCTACTAGAGAAAGTGGTCTTAGGTATATCCTCCAGTCTAATTTTTATCTGATGATAGCCAGATCTCAAATCAATTTTGGAGAATACCTTTGCCTTAGACAACTGATCAAATAAAATATCAATGCGAGGCAATGTGTACTTGTTCTTGATTATCACAGCATTGAGTGGATGATAATCCACAGACATGCACAATGACTTGTCCTTCTTCACAAATATAGTGGGACAACTCTAGGGAGATGCACTAGGTCGGATAAGACCCTTTTCTAACAGATCTTGTAACTAAACTTTAAGCTCCGCTAACTCATTGGGTGGCATCCTATAAGGCCTTCTAGAAATAGGTGCATTACCCGGCACTAACTCGACCTTGAATTTGATATCTTGATCCGGCGGTAAACTAGGTAGGTCATCAGGAAATACATCTAGAAATTCTCAAACTACCAGAACATCCTAATTCTCGGGGTCTGGATAGCATTTGCGGTGTTGTGGAGGTCCAGATCTCTAGGAAGTGGCACCAGGAAAGCCTCATTGATGATAGGATCCCACAACATAATGACCCTAGTGGAAGTATCGATGAGCACTCCATGACCGCTCATCCACTTCATCCCCAAGATTATACACTTCGCTCTATTTCGATACCTAATCCTGGCAAAACAACCAAATTAGACGTATACACTCGTCCCTCTATTTTGATACTCACATCCTACACTACCTGATTGGTAGAAATATTACTTCTAGCTACACTAATGCAATAACTACCCATGGATAGTGTAATTATCTTCTGATTGTACTTTGATGCAAATACTGGACTCATGAATGAATGCAAAGCACCAGAATCAAATAGTACAACTGCAGGATGTTGATTCACAAGAAACTTACCTGTAGTGACCACCTCACCTGAGGGTATCTCTATCATGTTGGTGTAGTTAACATGACCCTAACGAGCATTGGGATTCCATGTTTGTGCCAGATGGATTACGTCATCCCACTCATGAGTCAACTGCATGATCTGATCATGGTTAGCATCTCTTTCCCTAACAACGCTCACAAACTGCTACCTGTGAGTTTCCAAAGCATCCATAAAACTACCTATCTCATTTTGGGCTACCCTGAGCTCTTTACCATACTTGTGCATACATTTCTACCACTTGCGCCGCTCATTCTGTGCCTACTGATGAGTTATCAAAATACTAACATAAATGCTCTGACGATCATGGAACATCTTTAGAACAACCATCATGGCACTCATGGCTAGTCTAGACCTCTGTGTCTGCTCTGTCTTAGTCATTACCAAGGGATCATCCCCAAAATCCAACCAAATTGCCTTTGATGGGGCTACTCAAGGAATGGACTCGGCTGGTCCATTGACCAACTTGTCACCAAACTCTTGACAAATATCAACTTGCACTTCCAAGGCTACCACTTGGGCATCTTCCCATGGGGTTTGACCATCAGCTTTGACGCCACAACCAAGCCACTGTGCTTTGTTTTCGTGAGGTGGCACAACCACCTCAATGTCATACCACAACGACCGTCCTTCAACCTCTACTTGCTTCCAAGTATAACGAGGTAGCTCAACGTATCCCATCGAATATAGCACCCTCCACAATAGGGTTGGAGTGCCAAACATGTGCAAAAATGTGCTACTCCTGGGCGGGAGTGCTGGTGCGGCCATCTATAGTAACATTGCAATTTGGGCGTGAGAGGATTATCTTACAGGATAAGAAATATATAATGGGATAATTACTGATAAGGGAGGCAGTGATGCAAAAATGTAATGACATGAGTGAACATGATGGATGCACGTTCTGTACGTCCACACAAAGCTTAGGAAAATTTATAATTCTAGCGACATAGGCGGTGGCATACACACGTTCTCTCCATATACGTATCTAATCGGCTACACGTTGCATTGTTAGTGTACCTATAGGCAAATTCATGGTAGCCCATCCCCATAAGAGATAAATAAGCACACAATGAAAGCAGTAAACTAAGATACTCTCTATATATACATCCCAGATATATATACTTCGGTATCCATAGCTACCGACAAATATACCCACAATTAAGTACCTTCATATATACATGTGTGTAACATGTAAATATTCTAGTAACCACAACTATTTCTCCCCTAGACCAATAGTTGGACGGTCATGCTCTCACAACTCACACTTACCTAGGCGTAGAGGCAATTGATCCATACATTACCACCCAAGCGGATGGCATCCATACAATAGCACGCCGTATGGACGACGATATAAAAATGCAAGCAATTACCCCCCCCCCCCCCCAAAGTTAGTACTTAAATAAGCCACCTAAAAGTCCTTATTTGGGCATAGAGGATATGACCACTAGCACACTTAGGTAAAATTTCAAATTTGAACACACCTATATATAAGTGTCTATAAGTTGTAAAAACCATTTTTTGTAGACAAAAACCTTTGTTTTAAATACACATATGACATGTTTAATGTTGAACCTTGCTCCGATACTAGCTATAACAGAACCGACCAATTTATAAGAGCACAAGTACAAAAGCAATCACGGTAGTGATCAAACTGTCACACTTGAACTCATAAAAACCTGGTAGTCCGATGAAACCATGAAGGATTTCAATCTAACTCGCATACACCAAGATCGTACATGATTCAACATAACAAGCCACATGTTACATCCATTTCACAAGTAGTTCACAAGTATCTCGCGTACATTAGAGTTAAAACATGAGTTCACAAAATAACAGAAGCAAAGTACGTGGAAACCCTCACACACACTTAGTTCAAATACAAGCCAGTTCCATAGTCATATCTAGCAAAAGCATCATGATAAGATAACATAGGAGATCATACCCATGATCTAGTCTTCATCACCAGCAGGGTGGAGACAATACTTGAAGTAACCGTTATAAATCATGTCATCTACAACAGGAGGGAATAAACCCTGAGTACGAGAATGTACTCAGCTAGACTTACCCATCGTAAACCAAAAATAAAGGAAACCAAAGAGTATGCAAGGCTTTATCGGTGGATCTCGCTTGACAACCATTTTGCATAAAAGCTTTAATGATACAAGAGCATAATTTAAATATTGAGTTAAGTAGCAAGTTACCAATATTAAACCTATCATCTAGATTAGCAGCTGTACTAAAGCAAGCACTTGATTAGGATCCACACATTAGTAACCATATCTGGTGTAACATTGTAACATCATCATTATCATTATAGCCATCAAGTTCAATTAGGTGTTTCTAGGTTATCGCTGCTTAGTCAAGTTCTCACTATCCGAGAGAGACGGTGACTCGAATCGATTCCTACCCAGCTAGGGAATTATTCCTAACACACACCCAAGCAACCTGATCAGGGTCGCCTCGGGTCACCTTTGGTACAGCTTAGGAACAAAATTTGTAGGCCTAAGCAGCGCCGCACTCTCTAGGAGACCACTCTGCCAGGACGTCAATCTACCCTCAGACTTACACCAATGGCTCCCCGCACATCCTTACTACCACTAGAGTGCACACTTTCTCTTACTGCTTTTGGCCTGAGTTGAGCTACTTGATTTTGCGATCGGAATGAGTTATCTGGCCATCTAAGTGATAGGCATGCGTTCAACATGACATGAGGACATACAACGAATCAGTCCTTAACCGACACAGAAGGGGATAGATCCACACCCAAGACCTCCAGGCCTTGTTGCTTCTCTATCAACATCCCGCCCGGTCTCCATTCATTATTAACACATGGTTATTTCACTACATACAACAATGGTACTTTGAGCACTACCAATGTTACCAATAGTTAACATACATCAAACGAGTAATAGAAAATATAGTGGCCATTCCTAAATAAATTCTTTTCACGCCTTTATTAATTTATTTAGATAATTAGGTAAAATAACAAACATATAGCAAAAGTGTACAATAAATTCCACAAAAATTGCAGTAGCTTTTACACGTCCCCAATAGGCTAATGTGTAAATTTCATAGCATTTGAAGAAGTATAACATCCTATTCAAAAATTACAAGCTAGCAGGGTTAATAATAACATAAATAGGAAATCTTACTGAAAAGTGTCAATAAATAGATTTCATATTTTTCTTAGCTTCATTATAACATCATAACACTGTGTAAAAAGTTTCAAGATTATATCTTACATACTCTTACCACAATAAATTCCCTAAGAAGATAGCATTTAATCAAAAGAAATCACTAACTCAACATACAACACACCAAAAATCATGAGATTTCTACAGCAGCACTTATAGTTCTAGAATAGCCTCCCATAAAATTTTAGATTGAAAGGAGCACTATAGCTTAGGTTATGAATTTCCTTTAGAAAACCCCTAAATAAAAGAGATAAATAAAAACAATGAAAATTTCCACATGACACTATCATATTATTAAAGTATCAGGTAGATCTACTCACAAGGATTCCAAAATTTCCTCATTTATATTTTTTTGATTTTTCTATGAATTGATATGATTTTTCCAAAGTTCAAACAACATTCTTGAAAAGAATTACAATTAAAATCTAACTTAAGCCGCTGACACGAGGGACCCAGAGGTCAACGGGCCCACCCGTCTATTGAACAGAGACATGGGAGGAGGTTTGACCGGTGCTAGCTCGCCGATGGTGAGCTTTCTAGTGAAACCGACCCCACCATCGTGATCCTCACATCCTCCCACGTCGATAGGTGTAGGAGGTTGAAGCGTGGACGCACTGGAGAGGGCACGTCGCCGGCCATGGCGGCACGACGGCGCTACGCGGAGGTGCGCCGACCATTCCTGGCCACGGCTAGGCCAGGCGAGAATGGCCATGGCCTCATGGTGCTTAGGCGAAACTACCAAGGGTGATCTAGGGTTAGTGGGGGCGCTAGGGAAGCATGGCCGCATGCATGTCCGCACGGCAGGGCTCACGCTCCGGTGAGGTCAGAGGGGTAGAGGTCCAATGAGTTAGGGTTAGAGCATCTACAAAATGTGGGGAAGATGAGGCAAATGAAAGAACGGAGACACATCATTTAGTTCTGGCCATGGTGAGCTCAAAGTCCGGTGGAGCTCCGGTCATGGCGGCGGTGACGGACATGTCCGATAGGCCCTCACCTTGGCTCGAACAGGGCTGCAAATAGACCGAGGGTGTAGAGCAGAGTAGGGCAAGTCTATGTGTGTGAGCAATTTAGGAATGGCAAGACAACAGAGGATCTATGTGGCAGCAAAGCTCTTGGCGGCAATGGCGAGGTCATCGCTTCGCTTTTGCGTGGCTTAGACGAGGCAAGGAGGAGCGGACGAGGCCAGCAGGTGAAGCAGATAGCGCAGGGCGTCGATGTGGCCATGACGGACTGACAGGTGGGGATGATGCTGGCGTATGGTCACCACCTGGCACAGGTGGCCTGACAGTGGTCGGCCATGATGGCTAGGCCAAGATGGCCATCAGGCCACTATCAATTGTCTGACAGCGCATATTCACCCCTCCTAATTCAAAAACCATGACACTTAGTGATCAACCAATTGCACTACGTTGATAGAGCTAAGTGAGTACTCCAACATTGCCAATACAAACTTAGTCTAGATCGCCATGGTTTTCAAACTATAAGGCACCAAAGTCCCCTTCATGAAATCTGAAAATCAGTGCAAGACTTAGAAATTTTTTCCAAGTTTTCAAACAGCACTGCATTGATTTTTGTGAGCCAATTCCAAGCATGTTAGGAGCTTTATTAGCCTATGACCCAAAAATAAAAGTTGTTACACTAATTGAGTTCTACAACTTTGTTTTAGGGTGCACATCCATGCAAAGTTTCTAAAGTGACGTTAAACTCCAGTCAAACATGCAACTTGAAATTGATGATTTACACCATAGCTATGACTTAGAGACCAAACTAGCCTTAGTCAAGAATACCAAAGTTGTTCCATGTGATATTCTAAGCATGTTTAAGGTATCTTAGTGATCAAAATCAACCGCTTGCACTTAATCACACATGATCATAAGCATACACATATTGAAAACAAAGAATAACAAGGCATGTTTCACATGTAAATGCTCATATATAGATGCATGATGCTTATGCTCATACAAATGCAAGTGCAATTAAGAAAGCCTAACACCTAGGGTGTTACAACAGGACCATGCAATTTTTCACTAAAGTAAGCAATGGGTTTACCATCTTGTATCAAAACACCCCCAATGCCAACTCCACTAGCATCATATTCTAGGTCAAAAGTCTTACCAAAATTTAGAAGTTGCAGCAATGGTGCGTGTGTGAGCTTGTCCTTCAAAGTGTTAAAGGACTCCTCATGTGCCTTTCCCTAATGAAACACCACCCCTTTCTTCGTCAACTCATGCAACGGGGCAGCAAAGGTGCTGAAATCTTTGACGAAGCGACGGTAGAATTCTGCAAGACCAAGAAAACTCCTCACCTGTGTGACGGTTTGAGGAACTGGTGAGCTCTTTATGGCTTCAATTTTCATCTCATCCACCTCAATTCCCTATGAGTTACAACATAGCCAAGAAAAGAAACTCAATCCGTGCAAAAGATGCACTTCTCAAGGTTACCAAATAAATGTGCATCACGTAAAGCATTAAAAACAACACGTAAGTGATCCAGATGTTCATCAAAAGACTTACTATAAATCAATATATCATCAAAGTATACTACCACAAAATGACCAATAAAAGCTCTTAAAACCTCATTCATTAAGCGCATGAAAGTGCTAGGTGCATTTGTCAAACCAAAAGGCATTATTAACCACTCATACAACCCGAATTTGGTTTTAAATGTAGTTTTCCATTAATCTCCAAGTTTCATTCTAATTTGGTGGTAGCCACTTCACAAGTCAATCTTGGTGAAAATTATAGAACCACACAACTCATCAAGCATGTCGTCTAGCCTAGGAATAGGATGATGATACCGAATAGTAATATTATTGATGGCTCTACAATCAACGTACATACGCTAAGTTCTATCTTTCTTAGGAACCAAAAGTATAGGAACAACACAAGGACCAAGGCTTTCACATACATACCCACGGTCCAAAAGGTCTTGGACTTGCCGCTGAATTTCCTTAGTCTCTTCGGGATTGGTTTGATAGGTAGCTCGATTGGGCAAGGTTGCTCCCAGAATCAAATCGATTTGATGCTCTATCCCTCTCATAGGTGGCAGCCCCGGAGGTATCTCAGCTAGAAAAATGTCCTCATACTCCTACAAAAGGTTAGTGACAGCAGGAGGCACCGAGCTAACAATATCATCAAGTGAAATCATAGCTCGTTTGCATACTAAAGCATAGCAAATATCATCATCAGAAATTTCAGCAAAGTCACATTTTGTTGCAAGCATAACACCACCCTTCAATTTAATTCCCTCGGCCTTACAATTTGATGTAGACTTAACCTTTTTAGGTGGGAGAATAGAATTAGCAACTTGCTGATTTTTAGATTGAAGATCATTCAAACTAGCAGCGCGTTCTCTATCAGCTTGTACAATTTGAGCAGGGGTCAAAGGTACCAAAGTAATTTTCTTTCCTTTATGCACAAAAGTGTATTTATTACTTCTACCATGGTGTGTAGCATCATTATCATGTTCCCAAGGATGACCCAATAAGAGTGAACAGGCTTGCATAGGTACCACATCACAATCAACAGAATCAGCATAAGAACCAATGGAAAATGAAACTCTGCAAGTTTGTGTTACCTTTACTTTTCCAGAATCATTTAGCCACTGAATATGGTATGGACGTAGGTGTGGGCATGTGGTCAAGCCAAGCTTCTTGACCAATTCAGAACTCACCAAATTATTGCAGCTACCTCCATCAATAATGACACGTGCTCGATGGTTGCTGATGACGAAGAAAATCTAGAACAAGTTATGGCGTTGTAGCTTTTTAGGTTGCTAGACTTGTGAGCTAAGCATCCACTGTATAATGATGCTCCTATAGGCCGTCGTAGCCTCGTCACCAAGGACTTCGCCATCCTCCTCATCTGCATCTTGGTCTTCTTCATCCTCAATGTCAAAGGTGCTGATGTAACCATCTTCTGTAGCAATATATGCCCACTGACTTGGGTACTCCTTCTACACATGGCCAAAGTGCATCCTGTCGATGCAACGGATGAGGTACTCTTGGTAGGCACCTACAAAGAATTTTTACCTAAATCTGAAGGTCATGCGGGAGGTGCCTTAGGTGTAGCGAAAACTCCAGAGGCTATTAGTCGTTTGCTCACTGGTGGTTGTGGCCAAAAAGTGGTTGGCTTGGTTAGCCCGAAGATGGTGCTTATCATGGCGTGTATGTGGTGCCGACCTTGCCCTTGCTCTGTTGTTCATGCCCTTGTAATTCCTTTTCTGCAAGCATAGCAAACTGAAACAATTGGTTGATAGTGTTAAATTCTTTATATTCAACAATGTCTTGAATCTCACGCCTCAAACCCGAATAAAAACAACAAATAGAATCTTCGTTCCCCTCGACAACACTACAATGCATCAATCCCTTTTGGAGCTCACCATAGTAATCCTGTATAGATTTATCTCCTTGTTCTAAACGCATCAATTTCTTATGCAAGTCTCTATGATAAGGAGGTAGAAAGCGATCACGCATAGCTACCTTAAGTTCTTCCCACAAACCAGGTAAAGCATCCTGTGCAGCTAGCCCATTCCACCAAATAATGGCAAAATCCTTAAACTCACTAGTAGCTTGTCGAACTCTATGATGCTTAGGCACAAGGTGGGCGCTAAACTTTTGTTCTATTGTCATCTCCCAATCAAGATATCCCTTAGCATCATAATGACCTAAAAAAGATGGTATTGTGAACTTAATCTTAGCATAAGGATCATTAGGCACATGGTGATTATTACCTTGATGGTGGTGGACACCACCCATACCTGTAGTGTTGTGGCAAAGACATCGTCGTAATCTTTCTTGTTGGAAGGCTGCTCGATCTATGTTCCCACTGGCATCATGCACCGTGTCTTCTGGCAAGAGACCATCGGTGTTGCTGCCGAAGACATCGTTATTGCCCGCCACAAAAGTTTCCAACTCAGTAACCTTGTCGGTTAGCGTGGAAATTCATTTGTCCAATCTCTCCATGTTGTTGCCAATGTTGAGTTCAATGAGTGCGTCGATGACGGCCTTCCTGATAGCCTCATTCATCCTTTTTTGGGCATCCTCTACAATAGTTTGCAGTTGCTCTTGGCTGACACACTCGTTGAAACCCTTAGGATTGTTATCTCTAGTCTGATCATCTCCTGCCATTGTAAACACAAAAATAGGAACAAACGGTGAAAGTTATCCCTACCAAATGACTACATGGTTACAGTGGTGTCACTTTTCATAGCAAGTGGAAGTGTCTTACCAAGCTCTTACAAAGTTCTTACCAACACAAGCAGTGGGCGGTACAACCGGTGGCCAGTTCATGATACCTGTGAGGCAGTGGTACCATGATTGCAAGGCCCCTTTTCTATACTGATCTAAAGAGTTTGTGGAGCTTGGAAGGGACACAAAGAATAATATGTATATTTAGCACACAAGTCAGTAACAGAAAGTAATGCTGAATGATAGTCCAAAGTACTTATTCTCGTTGCTGGTCTAAAATGTTTCAAGTACTAGGTGTGTGACAAATAAGTATGATGGATAGCAAGGTAACAGGTGTGTGAAAAATAAGTATGGTGGGTAGCAATAGCAACACAAAGAAGGAACAAGATAGCACATGCTAACACAGCTCACTTTGGCCTTCTCTATGTGCTCCTCTAGATATTGTTCCTCTTTTGCCCCTCTTTTTTCTATTTTTTGGGCTGTCGTTGTTTTTTGGGAAATTTCAACTTTTTTTATTTTTTTTTGATATTTTTCCTTCACTTAAGAGCACAAAAGAAGTAACCACAGAAAATATGAGCCTAAACAAGTGAAAGACGTGGCCTATGAAAATTTCGGAAGACGTGCTCAAAAACAATAAAAAGCTTGTGACCACGAAAAGAGGATCTTGTGACCAGTTTTTGACCAAAATAAAAATCTTTGACCATGCAAAAGCGAGGGATGGATGGATCCAAAATTTTTCTCTGATCGATTTTGATATATGGAACGTCGAAATCCGAGTTCGTATGCGAAAACTAGACCAGTTTTAAGAATTGGCTCTGTATTAGAGGACAAAACAGGAACAATATGTGCAAAATTGATCACGGAAGCAAAGATTTGATGGAAACGATGGGGAAAAACACACGAACTAGACTCTAACATGACCTAACCAGCAACAAGACCTCAACTAGGACATAAACTCAACACGACGGACTCTAAAACTGAAATATGCAAAGGCTATGGCGCAGAAGGTTCTAGGATAGGAAAAAACAAGTATGGCACTGGACTATGGGACGAATGCGAAACACTCAAAACTAGGGGATAAATGTGAACCTAATGGTATACCTTAACTCTGATTACCACTTAATGGGAACAGGGGTCCCGATCTTCCGTCAGGTAGAGGTAACTATCGTTGTGGTGGAGAATGACACCGATCCGGCCTTAGCACCACAACTCCTCTAGTTATGAACCGAGACACGAATCTAGTTGACCTCGCCAAGAAGGCTAATCCCTGCCTACGCAACGAAGAACACAAGCAAGAACAAGAAAGAAAGCAACCAAATTGCAGATGAATGATTAATCTCACGAAGTTGGGGTCTCACAAACCGATGAACGGCAAAACTATTCTTGATAGATTAATCCAAGCAAAACCCAAAACCTAATAGTGGTGGTGGTGTATGATTATAAAGGTCTTAGGGTCATTGCCTACCCTAGACGTGCCCCCTAATGGGCCCAAACACGATACACGGTCCAACGGACCAAAAGACGGTGTCGCAGCACCCTGGCAGATTCTAGATGCTAACTTGTTTCAATGATTCCTATTGATTCTAAAGGGATTTTGATGTGAGACCACTTAGATTGGCTTCCTTATCAAATTTTCTTTCCATCCATATGTGGATCGTCAAAAATGGAGTCCGGATGCGTCCTGAGTGACCAGTTTAAGGTAGACTGGTCCTGGAGGCCGAGGCAGACTCGAAATCATATTGGATCGGGCCTCTGGTTTCTGTTGGATGTCCTTGCTGGTCATCATCACATCCACCATGTCCTCTAAGTCCCTCATGACCCTCTCCAATGTTCCTAAGCAAGATAACATCATTAGGTAGTAGTCTATTCTCAAAAGTATGAAAATAATCGCTTAAGAACGAGCTCAGCTCTAAATTGAGTTGACGCATTCGAGCTTGGGTCATTGGACCTTGCATAACAGTTGGAGGATCAGCGGGTACATCCGAATGATGTCCTCATCAGATCTTGCCATGCCAATGAAGGTTCTATTCATCCTCTCAACAAGGCTAATTGATTGTGGAGTGTACTTAGCCAAGAATTGATGTCTAATTCCAAATTCATCACACAACTCATCAATTCTAGTGTTCTTGAACTCACTACCATTGTCACTTCTAACTCTCTTGATGGTTGTCTCAAACTCATTGTGAATGCCCTTGACAAATGATTTGAATGTTACAAACACATTACTCTTGTCCACTAGAAAGAATACCTATGTGTACCTAGTGTAGTCATCTACTATCATAAAGCCATATTTGTTTCCACCAATGCTAGTGTATTGTGTTGGCCCAAACAAATCCATGTGCAATAACTCAAATGCCTTGCTAGTACTCATAATGCTCTTCTTAGGATGGGTGTTTCCAACTTGTTTGCTGGCTTGACAAGAGCTACAAAGTTTATCCTTCTCAAATACAACATCTTTCAAGCCTCTAACCAAGTCATGCTTAACCAATCTATTTAATTGTTTTATTCCAACATGACTAAGCCTTCTATGCCATAACCAAACCATGCTAGACTTAGTGAATCATTGAACTTGTCATCAAGAACGGCACGAAGCTCATTCTTAGAAACACAATCATTGAAATCTGTAGGTGCGTCCTTGTTTCCTTGGCCGCTGCTTCTAGCTTTTCCTAACATGGTTAGTAGAAAGGAAAAGACAACACAAATAGTATTATCCCTACCAACTACTTAGGTTGTGGACAAGGAAAAATAAGGCACTCAACTCTTAGGCGTCTTACCATGGTCTTATAAGTGTTCTTACCAAAGCAATAGGCGGTGCAATCGATCGATGACTATGATACCGTTGTAGCTTGAGTGTAACAGTTGCAAGGCGAACCTGTACTTGGTTAGAAGAAAGTGGAGCTTGGATAGGCACAATATAGTAGCAAGGAATAGCAAAATTCACAACTGAATATCAAAGCTGAATAAGTATCCCAAGTACTTGTCTTAGTTGCTGGCCTACTCACGTTCTAAGTACCAGATGTATCAAGTGATGTGAACAGCAAGAATATGATTAGCAACAAGGCAGAAATCAGCACATGCAAACATAACTCAAATGGCGCTCTCTATGTGCTCCTCTAGATATTGTTCCACTTTCGTCCCTCTCTTTTTCTATATTTTTGGGATGTCGTTGTTTTTTAGGATTCTTTGACTTTTTCTTTTTATTTTTTTGATATTTTTTCTTCACTTAGGAGCACAAAAAAAGTAACCACAGAAAATATGAGCTTAAACAAGTAAAAGACGTGGCCTGTGGAAAATTTAGAAGACATGCTCAAAATCGACAAAAAACCTTGTGACCACGAAAAGAGGATCTTGTGACCACTTTTTGACCAAAATAAAATCTCTGACCTCGGCAACGCCGTGGATGGATGGATCCAAAAATTTTTTCTGATGGATTTTGATATATGGAACATCAAAATCCGAGTTCGTATGCGAAAACTAGACCAGTTTTACGAACGCACTCCGAATTAGAGGACAAAACGGGAACAATGCGCGCAAAATTGGTCACGGCAGCAAGGATTTGATGGAAATAGTGAAGACAAGTGTAACAAATATGATGGCGTGGACTAGGGTTTGATGAATACAAAGGAATCACAGTAAAACTTAAAGGTGTTCATGGATTATGATGAAAAACAAAGGGAAAATACAAATTGGACTAAAAAACGATCTAAAACTAGCAACCAGAACTTTACCTAGGGCACAAACTCAACAACACGAAACAGAGGCGAAATTGCATGGCACAATGAGGCTATAGGATAGAAAATATGTGGTGGTGTATATTTTTTTTTGCTTTTTGTGAACTATAGGTAATGCAAAATTAGTAACAATCTAAAGGGGAAAACAAAGTTATACCTAACGGGCAACAAGGTCTCTGATACCACTTGATGTAGACTAGGCCCGATCTTCTGATAGGTATGATAGTGTCGATTGGTAGAGACTCGATGTTCACGATTTAGGCTTCGAACCAAGACTGATTTGGACCCCCGCAACCGTTACACCACTGCTCCATTGGTTATCAACCATGCGAACGCGATTGACCTCGCCCAGAAGGCTTTCCTGCAAGCGAATCGACAACATAAGCAAGAACAGGATGAATGCAATCTAAAATTGGAAATAAATATGAGGCTTATGAAAATAAGGAGTTCAAGTCTTTATTCGAAAGGACTAATCACCACAGGTGAACAAGATCAAGAACTGGGGCCCTGGTTCACAACAAGCGGCCTTGGCGACGACAGTTGCAGCGAAACGACGTCTGTTTCACGAGGAAATCAAGAACTAAACAAAATCCAAACCCTAAGGATAGCGATGGCTGCTATTTATAGAGTCTTGGGCGTCACCCCCCTGGACGCGCCTCTAATGGGCTCAAACACGATACACGGTCCAACAGACCAAAAGACGGTGTCGCAGCACCCTAACAGATTCTAGACGCTGACTTGTTTCAACGATTCCTATTGATTCTAAAGGTCTTTTGACATGAAACCACTTGGATTGGCTTCCTTATCAAATTATATTTCCAACCATATGTGGATTGTCAAAAACGGAGTCCAAATGCGTCCTGGGTGACCAGTTTAAGGTAGACTAGTCCTAGAGCCCGACATGGGCTCCAACTTCAGTTGGACTGGGCCTCCACCATAAGAAAGATGAATTGGACGCCCATGCTAGTCCTCCTCCTCTCCTTTGCTTGTATGTGATGAAGAAGTGATGTCCTCATTAGATTATGTGTTCAGTGCACCCACTATCAAGAACCCAATGCCTTCCTCCGGCTTTGTAATTGACCTACAAAAGAAGATCAATTATTTTTAGGTACCCAAACTTACTTGGGTCCTTGAAGGTTAATCACTAAGCTCTTTGGTACCCAAATGGCTTTCTTCTTTGAGCTCATCCAAGGTGCACCAATGAACTTAGCCTTCACACCATTAGTACCCTCGGTAATCATATAGAAAGAATCAAGCTTAATTGAGGATATATTGGCTCGAGACTTCTTTTTCACGCACTTTTGCTCTACATGACCAACTTGCTTGCAACTAGTGCAAAATCAACCATTGTTCTTCACAAAACTAGTTTTGTGAGGAGCAAAGGCCGCCTTCCCTTTCTTGAGGATATAGCCCAATCCCTCTTTGTAGAGAGAAGCTCTTTGGCTACCTAAGCACATAAGCAAGCGGTCCTCACCACCATAGGCTTTGCCTAAGACGTGAGTGATCTCATTGACCTCCTTATTGAGAGTCTCATCCTCAACCATTAATGAGGCATCACAAGTGAAACCATCACTACTAGATGAGGTGGAAGTGGATGTGCTACAAGAAGGGATAGTCGGAGCAACAATGATAGGCTTATAGAATGATTCATCAACTATATCACAAGTTAAGCCTTTGTCACATGTTACAACATGCTCCTTCTCATTTTGCTCATTAAGTAAAGAGGAATGAGATTTTTCAAGCTTCTTGTGAGCCTTGCCAAGCTTCTCATCGGCTTCCTCCAACCTCTAATGAGATGCATTGAGCTCATCAAAGGCTTGCTTAAGGGCTTTTAGTTCCTTGCGCAAGTCTTTGCATTCCCTTCTCTTAATATCAAAATGTTCTTTAGCATCTTCTAACATGTTAATTAGTTCATCTTTAGTGGGTTCATCATCATTGTCACTTTCATTATCATGTTCCTCATCACATCCATCATCACAAGTTTGTACCTTAGTGGCCATAGCCATGAAGCATGATGGAGTGTCGAAAAGAAAAGGCTTCTCATTGATAGCAATGCTTGCAATAGCCTTCTTCTTGGTGGTCTTGTCATCATCACTTGTGGAAGCATCACTATCCCAAGTGACCACATATGAACCACCCTTCTTCTTCTTGATGGTCATCTTATCCTTCTTCTCTTTCTTTTCCTTCTTGTCCTTCTTGCTCTTCTTATCATCATCATCATTGTTGCTATTGTATAGGCATTGAGTAGCAAGATGATCCTTGCTTCCACACTTGAAGCTCCTTCTTGATTCTTCCTTGTCCTTGGATGAAGACTTCTTTCTTCTAGCACGATAGCCCTTCTTTACCATGAACTTGCCAAATTTCTTGACAAAGAGAGCCATCTTCTCATCATCCATCTCATCAAAGCTCAAGTCTTCATCTTCACTTGATAATTCTTGCTTTGCCTTGCCCTTGGATGATGTGGCCTTGAATGCCACACTCTTCTTCTTGTCATTCTTCTTGTCATCTTTCTTCTCCCTCTTGTCTTCCTTGTCATCATTATCTCTATAAGCATCATCGATCATGATATCTCCTAAGATTTGGTTTGGTGTCATTGTGTCCAAACCGGTCCTCAATAGCAAGGTGACCAACATGCCAAATCTTGTGGGTAAGCATCTCAAGAACATATGAGAGAAGTCCTTGTCCTCCACCTTCTCACCAAGTGCTATGAGATCATTAACAAGTGCTTCCATCTGATGGAGCATGTCTGGCACACTCTCATCTTCCTTCATCTTGAAGCTAGCAATTTTCTCCTTGATAATGTATGCCTTTGCACCCTTTATTGCCTTGGTGCCCTCAAATGATTCTTCCAACATCTTCCAATCCTCTTGAGCCATCTTAATGTTCTTTATTTGCTCAAATGTTCTCTCATCAATTACATCATGAATGACACTTAGAGCAATGTCATTGTTTTGGAGAAGCACTTCTTCAGCCGCGATGGGATTCTCTAGATTGGCAATCTCAATTTTGATTCCTACCACCTTCCACACTCTTTTATTGATTGACTTGATATGTGTGGTCATCTTTGACTTCCAATATGGACAATTTGTGCAATCAAATTGGGGTGGCTACTTGGTGTTGTTGATTTAAGCCATTTTGACACCGAAGGTTGTTAAGCCTCAAATCAAGGGGACCACAACTCCGATACCACTTGAAAGGTCCTAATGGCTAGAGGGGGTGAATAGCCTATTGAAAATTTCTACAACAACACTTAGCAAATATGTTAGACAATTAAACGGTGAAGCGAGTGTTGTGCTAGCCTACAAAAAGAGCAAGCCACCTATAACACCCTAGGTGTTTGGCTTCCACATTTGCACTAGCATTTCATAAACATGAGCATCACTCATCCATTCATGAGCTTGGATTGTTGAAACATGGCTTTGAAACAAAAGTAACATCTCACTTGTTCTTCCTTGTTTCAACACATGTGATGCTTGATTTTTGTATGATCAATGTGTGGTTTGGCTAATTATCCTCTTAAACAACTTAGCTACACTTAGAATGTCATTAGGAACAATGTTCATGTTGACCATATTGCCTAATTATGTTTCCAAGTAATAGTTTGACTTGTGTTGACCCCTAGGGCTCTTTTGTTTGACTGTTTAAAAGGTATAGCTTAGATTATTTGCATGCCTAAGCAACCTTAAGCAAAGTTGTAGGAAATTTTATAAGGAACAAAATTTATTTTATGACTATCTCATGAAAATGTGCAGAACATGCTCAAAAATGGCCCACAAGTCGTTTTTGGGGGTT
This sequence comes from Miscanthus floridulus, assembly GCF_019320115.1. Taxonomy (NCBI): domain Eukaryota; kingdom Viridiplantae; phylum Streptophyta; class Magnoliopsida; order Poales; family Poaceae; genus Miscanthus; species Miscanthus floridulus. Next base: position 43,295,830 of record NC_089594.1, on the reverse strand, counting down.
AGTTGCAGACTTAGAAAAAACTAAGTCTTGGAACCAATTTTTAGTTTCATGTGTTGATGTTTGGAGCCTTGTATCTCCCAAACTAAGCTGAACCAACTCAAGCCCCAATTGTAAAATTTGTAGTCCCCATTTAGATCTCTAACTTTGTAAACTACACCATGAGCTAGATCATCACAGTTTAGCAGATATGGAGCAATGAACTCACCTTGTCAGTCGGCACCGTTGAACACTGAATCGAAAATTCAGTTCGGCACGGTGGCCGACCGGCGTTAGGCCAAGCTTGCCAAGTGGTGGCCGTATGCCAGCGCTGCCCCCGCCGGTCAGGTTATTGCTGCCATGAAGATGCCACGTGCCTGTTGGCTCGCTTACTCACTTCATCCTCGCCTCGCTAGTTCACCAGAAGTCGAGCGCCGCGCCTCCGCCATTGCTGCCAGGCGCGTCGCCATCGCCTAGCTCCCTCGCCACTACAAAATTGCTTCCTCTAGCCAGCCCCGAGCTCTGCTGTCTTCCTCCCTATTTGCTCAACATGTTATCTGGACCAAACGAGCTACGGTGAGGGCGGATTTTGCCATTTTGTCCCTCACCGGAGTTCACTACCTCCTTGACCGCCGTCATGGCGAGCTCACCGTCGCTCTATGCCTACTCCCATTCCCTTTCCTTCTTCATGATAGTACTAGCTTAGGGTGTCCTTTAGCTTAGGTGCTGACCTCACGACGAGCCGTGACCTCACTGGCATCGAAAACGACGGATAGTGCCGTCGCGCGCTCACCGCCACACGGACCTCTCTGTGGCCAGGTGTCCCATGAGCATCCCCTAACCCTAGGCTAGCACTAATCATTTTGCCTGATCACCATGGTGCTGTAGAGCCTCTCACCTGGACCCGCCGTGGCCAGAGCTGACCGGCACACCATCATGCCCCAACCACCTACACATATAGGTGTGGGAGAGAGGGGAACACCATGGTAGGGACGATTTTGCCGAAGAAGCCGCCGTCGGCGAGCTCCGTCGATCCCATGCCGATCCGCGTCGGCTCCTCTATTTTTGTGTCCATGACGCGTGGACCCGGCTGACCGGTGGACCCCGGTTGTCTGTGACTTAGAGTAGGAAGATAGTTCAAATATTTCAGATTTGAATGTTGTTTTGTAAAATTTATATCTCCAGTTTTGTAGATTCAAATTGGGTGGTTCCAATTTTGTTAGGATGTTAGTGAAGTGTAGTATTTAGGAAAAATATAATATTAGCACTTGTAGTAGAGTTTCTAGAAGAATTAAATTGAAACTTGAAATGTGTTTTTAAATGGATGCAAACTTGTTTAATTAATATCTAGAGTTCCTGTGCTCCAAAAATTGTGAAATTTAGATGGTAAGCTCTTCTTGATGAGAAGAAGCTCTGGTAAAAATTTCAGAGTCAGTGCATGAATAGTTTTTGAGTTATAGATTTTCCTTGTATCATTAGATGATCCTTGTGTGAATTTTAATAATTAATCTATGAATCCCATGACCATGAAATTTATTGTAGGTTGTCCTAGTACCTTAAGGATGCTAAGAAAAATATAAAATCTGTTACTTGACACTTTTTAGTAGGGTTTCCTATTTATGTTATTTTAAGCCTTTATACCTTGTCATTTTTGTGTTGGATGTTATACTTGTTCGAATGATGTGAAATTTTTACAGTAGCCTACTTGGAGCATGTAATACCTACTATAATGTTTGTACATTAAATGGTGTAGTTTTCATATATGTTTATTATTCCTCTTAAATAATTAGATAAATTAAGAAAGGCATTAAAAGAAATGAATTGGTGATGAACACCTTAATTTCTGGTGTTCTTGTGATATGTGTGATGAGTTAGTAAAGTTGGTATTGTCCATTTATATATTTGCCACATAAGTTAATAATTATTTTCTTGCATTATGTCTTTCTGGACAGTTCTGGGAACTTTACAAAGTTCACCATGATAATTTGGTTTTCTAGGAAAGTGGTGAATACAAAAGTTGTAGATACGTTATGTATCTAGCTCCTATTAAAATTTGGTGGCATTTGGCCTTGTAGTTTAGGAGTTACAGTCGTTCAAAGTTGGATCACAGTTTTGCTTGCTCTCTGTCTTGTTTGGACCTGATTATGTAGTTATGTAAATTTGACCTGGTAAAGTTTGGAATCATGCCTTGTGGTCTGAAAATGAATTGTAGGCAATTTCAAAAGCTTTCCAAATTATCTTGTTGCTTGTCATTTCAATTTGTAGATCTCCGGTTATGATCAGTTTACTGTACCTCTGTATAGTTCCTATTTTGCTGAAATACGAATGTTGTGTGTATGCTTTGTTGCAATATACTTGTTTAGGTGCTAGCCTAACTTGAGAACATGGTTAGGTGCAGGTGCTAGTTCCTTAACTGAAGATGAGCAATTGTACATTAGGTTGTATAAACTTGGTAAGTTAAAGTGATTTGAATAGAGCTTAAGTTAGAATATGCGGACTGCTGTAAGCATGTGCATTCCCCGAGCATCCCTCACTTCATTCATATGCATCCATGATATTTATCTTGTGCATACATGCAATAGGTGTGCTAGAGGGAGTGACGCTTCTGGAGTTCGAGGGAGCAAGCCAGGAGGAGGAACCCAAGGTTCAGGCCACCGACGAAGCAGCTACCGAGGAGGAGTTGCCCGAGTGCCCTGACCACCGCCTATCCTCTTTCCTAAAAGGCAAGCCCCAGAGCATATTAAGTCTCCCATGTTTTTATAAATATCTTGAGTATTTTTTATTGTTGATGATGCATTAAGTATAGGAATTGATTGGAACCAATTGTTGCATTATATATCTATCCTTGTCTAGATATCGCACTTGAATCCTATGTAAGTTCAGGAACGGGTTTAATGCTTAGCCATGCTTAGTGCGGTAGAAGTTGGGTGATTTCCTGTCACCTGTGAGCTTTAGGATGAGGTGGGTCACGGTTGGCTATATTTGCTATCGTGGAAAAGAACCATGTTAATAATGAACTAAGACCGGGCGAAGTCTTGTGTAGGTTTGAACATAGTGACTCTGTCTGTGTCGTTTAAGGACCGATACGCTGTACGTCCTCATGTCATGTTGAACGCAGCTTAACACTTAGCTGGCCGGATAAGTCGTTCCAACCGTGAAGCCTAGTAGCTCAATTCAGGCCGGGAGCACAAATAGTTGGTCGCAATCTGGATGGCAGTAAGGATGTGCGGAGAACCATTGGCGTAAGCCCAACAGCGGGTTAAGTCACCGAGCACTCATGGCAGAGTGGTTCTCTGGTTTTGTAGCACTAATCGTACCCGCGACTCCTGAATTGTACCAAAGGTGACTTGTTTGCGACCCCGATGGGGGAAGCAGGATTTGTGCTAGGAATACCCCTCCAGCTGGATAGGAATCGATTCGAATCACCGTCTCTCCTGGATAGTGAGAACTTGACTGATGAAAGGTCCTTGTTTGGTTTTGGTAATTGAGTGACAACCTAGGTGGACTAATTGTGTTTATGTGAGATACATAGGTGATTAGTCCATAGGTACATGTGTGTGACCAACATATGCCATGAAGGTGAAAATGGCTTGGAGATGTTGCAAAGCTCACACATGTGATGATGAAGGAGCTCATTGCACATGAGACATGACATTGAGTCATGTGATCAAAGGTGGAGAAGATCAAGACAAGACTTGGCATGATGGACCGGTTGCAAGAATGATGGGCAAGTCAGAGGCTTTGGAGCGATGGACCATGTGGCGGTAAAGCTTGAGCAAGACTTGGCGCCGATGGACGAAGGCAACAGTGAAAAGCAAGTAAAGTCAAGATCGATGAACCAATATGATCACGTGATGATATGAAGTGGATCATATCATTGTTGATCGTGTTGGTGCATGTGTTGCATCGACATTGGAGGAGATGAAATGGAATGAGCAAGGCAAAGGTATAACCTAGGGCATTTCATTTCACCGGTCATAGGTGTGTAGAGAAGTTTATGACCGTGTTTAGGGTACATGGCCGTACTATAAAAAGGGGCAAACTTGTTTGCATATCGGTCATCTAGTGCCACTTGAGTGATCTAACTTTGCATCGTCGCTAGGATCGAGTGGCGTGGCAAGTTGAGTGGCTACACCCTTCAAAATGTTTGTGAAAATATGCTAACACATGTGCACAAGGTGATACACTTGGTGGTTGGCACATTTGAGCAAGGGTGAAGAAGATAGAGTTGAAAATGAGTTAGTGGCACTGGTTACAGAGCTACCAGACGCGTCCGGTATGGTGACCAGACACGTCCGGTATTCGACAACGTACTTAGCGATCGGACATGTCTGGTCACCACATCAGACGCATCCGGTGTGAATCAGAAATTGTGGTGTTTGGTAGTACAGTCGATTGGACGCTGGCTGCGTCCGGTCCGGTGTGACCGGACACGTCCGATCGTCAGAGGATGCTTACTGTACTCGACCGGACACTGAGGCTCAGCGTCCGATCTATTTCTAACTGTCGCGTCTGGTCGGCCCTAGAGGCTTACTAGACTCGACCGGACACAGCAGGTGAGCGTCCGGTCGTTTCATGCTGAGCGTCTGGTCATCATGTTAGAGAGCCGTTGGAGGCAACGGTTGGACATGTGGTAGTCTGGCTGCTACCGGACACATCCGGTATAGCGACCGGACATGTCCGGTATGCACAATCGGTGTGTCCGGTGCTGCATCCAGTCGACCCGAAAAACACCTAGTGAAGGGGTAACGACTAGTTTAGCCCTTAGGGCTATAAATAGAAGTGGCCTTCGGCCATGGCTGGTGCTGAGCACCTTGGGGGACTTTGTGTCCATGCTTGAGAGTGCTTGGGAGCCCTCCATCTCACACATACTTGATAGTGATCAACCGATTGTGTGAGTGTGCGATTCTAGTGCGATTGCATTGTGAGGTTGCATCGAGTGGCACTAGGTGATTGAGTTGCAAGCCGGTGGTGGTTGTTACTCTTGGAGGTTGCCACCTCCTAGATGGCTTGGTGGTGGTCTCCATCAAAGCCCGCAAGAAGCTTGTGCGGTGCTCTGGAGAAGTGCTTTGTGAGGGGCATTATGCTCGCCCTGTGGGAGCCGCGAAGAGCAACTTTAGTAAAGCATGTCATTGAGATACCCTTACTTCTGGGGTAGGTTCTTGTGGCGCCCGACGTGCGGGCTTAGCGGGTGATGCCAATTAGCCGCTGAACCACCAAGTGAGCGATCGACACAACGGGGATGAGCGTGTTGGCAAACACGTGAACCTCAGGAGAAAAATCATCGTGTCAACCTTGTTCTTCCCGTTGGTTTGCATCCCCGTTACACAAGCTTGCGATTACTTTCATATACATTGAGGTTGTGTTGTTGCTTTTGTAATTAGTTAGCTTGTGTAGCTTGCTAGTTACCTTCTTGCTTGTGTAGCATAGAAGTAGCTCCCTTGCGTGGCTAATTTGGTTTGTGTAACCTTGTTAGTCACATTGCTTAGTTTGTGTAGCTAAGTAATTGCGCTCTCTAATTTGGCATTGGTTGCCTTGTTATTGAGCATTGCTAGTGAGCTTAGTTGGCTTTGTGGTTTTGCTTACTAGCATGTGTAGGAGCTCCCTTGTAGCCTAAAGTACTAGTGGCATAGGTTTGTGTGACCTTGCTTCTAGAATTGGTTAGGAGAGCTCTAGCTAGCTCAATGACTTTGTTGCTTGATTAGTATCTTTGCAAGGTGCTACTGAACATAGATAGAGGGGTATAGTCTTGGCTAGACCGATAGTTATAATTCCGCACTTGTTTCAGTTAGCCAACGCGATTAATTTTAGAAAAGACTATTCACCCCCCTCTAGTCCGCCATCTCGACCCTTCAATTGGTATCAGAGCCTGGTCTCTCATTTGTGGTCTTCACTGACCCGAGAGGATGGCGAACTTTGGGCTAGAAGTTGTTTGTGACACACACATTTTTTATGGCACACACTATGCACGGTGGAAACGTCATATGCTTGATCATTTCCGTGAATTGGGTCCCAAGGCATGGTGGATCGTTGTTGTTGGTTTTTCTCGTGATGCCTTGGATAAGGATAACCTCACCCAAGCGCAAGAGGATTGCTTACAACTTGATCATCATGCTCTTTATTATCTAACGTGTGCTATACATGATGATATTTTTAGACATGTGTGGGACTTGGAGAGTGCTCATGATATGTGGCTAGCACTCCAAGCCTTTTATGGTGACTCCTCCACATGGGATGATGGTAAATTCAAGAAGGAGGATAAGCCCAAGAAGGAGGTGCATGAGTGTGTTGAGCATAACCACAATTTGGTGATTGTGGAAGATTGCTCCACCTCATGGTCAAGTGATGATGATGATCGATCAACTACAAGTTCACTTGACAAGGTTGATGATGATGCCACAAGTGTTGCAAGTGATGATGCTACCCCATGCACACTTGATGGTAATGATGGTTCATGCTCAAGCCATGATGAAGATGCTACTACATGCTCTCCAACCACACCACATTGTCTCATGTCACAAGGTGAAAGGTCCTAATGGCTAGAGGGGGGGTGAATAGCCTAATAAAAATTTCTACAACAACACTTAACAAAATAGTTAGACAATTATGAGGCGAAGCAAGTGTTGCACTAGCCTACTCAAAATGCAAGCCACCAACCACAATTCTAGTTTAGATAGTATCTATTCACACAATAGCTATGACACTACCCTATGTTAGTGTGCTCTCAAAGGCTAAATAAAGAGCCACACCAACCAACCAACCAAGCTCTCACAACTAGCTACACTAAAGAGCTTGTCAACTAGTTTGCGGTAAAGTAAAGAGAGTGATCAAGAAGGTTATACCACCATGTAGATGAAGGAACCAATCAATCACAAGGATGAATAGCAATGAAGACCAATCACCTTGGAATCAATGATGAACACAATGATTTTTTACTGAGGCTCACTTGCTTGCCGGCAAGCCACTCCTCATTGTGGTGATTCACTCACTTGGAGGTTCACGCGCTAATTGGCATCACACGCCAAACCCTCAAAAGGGTGCCGCACAACCAACACAAGATGAGGATCACACAAGCCACGAGCAATCCACTAGAGTACCTTTTGGCTCTACGTCGGGGAAAGGTCAAGAACCCCTCACAATCACCACGATCGGAGCTGGAGACAATCACCACCCTCCGCTCAACGATCCTCGCTGCTCCAAGCCATCTAGGTGGCAGCAACCACCAAGAGTAACAAGTGAAATCCGTAGCGAAACATGAACACCAAGTGTCTCTAGATGCAAACACTCAAGCAATGCACTTGGATTCACTCCCAATCTCACCATGATGATGAATCAATGATGGAGATGAGTGGGAGGGCTTTGGCTAAGCTCACAATGTTTCTATGTCAATGAAAATGGCCAAAGATTATGAGCTATAGCCGGCCATGGGGCTTAAATAGAAGCCCCCATGAAATAGAGCCATTGTACCCCTTCATTGGGTACTAATCGGGTTGACCGGACGCTCCGGTCCAACAGACCGGACACTGCTCCCCAGCGTCCGGTCGCCCGATGGCGACCACGTGTCTCTTGCGTTCAACAGTGAACATTTGATCTCAACGGTCGAAATGTTGACCAAACGCTCCGACAGAGATGACTGGATGCTCAAACCCCAGTGTCGGGTTGTTTCTAGTAAGCTCCCAAAACCGTCTTTTGCCGACCGGACATGTCCGGTCATGTAGGACCGGACACAGCACAGCGTCCGGTGCTTAACCCTACTTACTGTGCCGACCGACAACTTGACCAGACATTGTTCCTCAGCATCTGGTCGCTTAGCGACCCAGCGTCCGGTCAGTTGACCGATGCCAGCATCTCACTGTTACACATGACCAGACGCACCGGTCCCTCATAGGTCCAGCGTCCGATCACTGTATAACCAGCGACACTTACTTGTTTTCACTTCTAACTTCTCCACCCTTGCTCAAATGTGCCAACCACTAAGTGTATCACCTTGTGCACATGTGTTAGCATATTTTCACAAACATTTTCAAGGGTGTCAGCATTCCACTAGATCCTAAATGCATATGCAATGAGTTAGAGCATCTAGTGGCACTTTGATAACTGCATTCCGATACGAGTTTCACCCCTCTTAATAGTACGGCTATCAATCCTAAATGTGATCACACTCTCTAAGTGCCTTGATCACCAAAACAAAATAGCTCCTATAGTTTATACCTTTGCCTTGAGCGTTTTGTTTTTCTCTTTCTTCTTTCCAAGTCCATGCACTTGATCATCACCATGGTATCATCATCATCATGCTATGATCTTCATTTGCTTCATCACTTGGAATGTGCTACCTATCTCATGATCACTTGATAAACTAGGTTAGCACTTAGGGTTTCATCAATTCACCAAAACCAAACTAGAGCTTTCAATCTCCCCCTTTTTGGTAATTGATGACAACCCTTTCACAAAGATATGAATTGAAATTCAATTGAATCCATGTTGCTTGCCCAAGCATATTTACCATTTGTAAAAGGATATGGACAAGTTTCATGAACCCCAAATGGTAGCAATTGCTCCCCCTACATATGTGCTAAGAGTTTGGATTGTAGCTTGCACATATGCTTAGATAGGAAATATAGGAGTCAATGTCTACCAAATGATGCTAAGGTATAAAAGATGGACCTTTGAAGCGTGATACCAATTAGAGTGCACCAATATACCATCCTTAGCACCATGGTTAGCTAAATATCACTTGGAAACACTTGGAAATGAAAGTTATCTAGTGATTTCATTTCATCATTCAACCTTACAACTAACATACATCACACAAGCATGGATGTTTAAATTTAATACTTATGCCATGCAAGCAAACATATGAAATGCACTCTAATTGGCCTACTCTCTGCCTCGCTAGAGGTCTCACACGGAAGGCCTCGGATGGCCTACTGAATCCCCGCCTCGCTAGAGGCCTTGCACGGAAGGCCTCGGATGGCCTACCGATTTTCTGCCTCGCTCGAGGCCTCTCGCATGAAAGGCCTCGGCCGGGGAACCGATTCTCCATCTCGCCCGAGGCCCCGCACGTACAGCCTCGGACGAGACGCCGATTCTCCGCCTCGCTCAAGGCCAGCTCAGCAAGACAACCCCGCCACCTCTGCCTCGACCACCTTCTCGAACAAGATGTCATGTCCGCCCAGCATGTTCGACCGCTCTCATGATATCAGCCAAATGATGGCTCGACATAGCAGCATGGCTGACTGGACGCCAGTCACATCGAAGCCATGCCGTCTAGGATAGGACAGGGCAAGGGTTACCGGCCACTATGCTTGGTGTTGTGCCCACGACCAGCGCCCGTACTACGCTATGCTATCGAACTCCTGCTCCAGGGACAACGTGGCATGCGGAGTCAGGTCTGTGTTACTATAGCCTCGGAATTAGTGTACAAGACTAACTGCTCCCTCCATGCCTCGGCAGTCTACTTTAGGGTCTCAGCAACCTTGGGATTCGCGCTCGCCAAGCCCCCCACGATGGCTCGGTCTCAGCACCAACTGAGCCTCGGCTCTTTACACTATCAGCACACAGCAACCGGCATGTCATCCGCCATGCCCTGTGTCAGGCTATCACTGGAGCTCCCACGTCGCACAGGATTGGGCATGGCCGGTGCATTGCTCCAATGCATCAAGGATAGGACCACTCCGTCGACCATACCGCCACAGTAACATGCTATAGGGCTCGAACATGCCACCTCTGCTCGTAGGACACCGCATAGCGAACGCATGTATCACCCCTAACCCCCCTTCAACTATAAAAGGGAGGGACTGGGGCCATTTCTAGGGGACACGCATAGGTAGACAGATGAACTCACTCACTCACGCGCAAGCAATGCTCTGTAACACGCATGTTTACCCGTTGCCTGAGATTAGCATCTCAAGCAACTCACACCGCTCCACATAGAGACCTAGGGACTAACTCCCTCTCTCACCTTGCTTGTAATCCCCTACTATGAGCATTTCGGTGCAAGGAATACAAGATCGATATCTTAGACTAGATGTAGGGCACCCATCGCCCGAACCAGTATAAACCTTGTGTCTCTTTGCATCACCATCCGAGATTAGGGGCACGCAGTGCATTTTTACTAGTTGGTTGAGGGTCCGCCGGTCCGAAACACCGATAGTATTACTTGTAGGGTCAAGATTATCAATGTCAGTCAATGGGGCGAGGATCATTTTCCCAAATTTGGTCTAATCTAGATCATTTGCCAAAGATATTTAACTCGGTTTGATCCAAGGACAATCTTTTTCACACCTCCAAATAAGGGTTATCTTGTACCATGTTGAGTTAAATACTTAGAGCTCATTTTCTAGATTAAACACTAGGTTTACAAGCCCATAAACATGTCATATGCCATCACTAGATCAAGTCAAGCATAGAAGCAATAGTGATGCCATATAGACATCAAAATCATTTGATTTTCATGAATGAGCCTAATAAAATAGAACCACTTGAAAGGTCCTAATAAAATTGAAAATGTGACTAGATGCACTAATCATGTCCTTAGCAAAGATGTATGTCATGCCAATCAACTTTTACCTTGGATTGCTCGAAGGAGAGGCATGTCATATGAGTGGGGAGTGCATCAACACATGTTTGAGAAATCCAATATGTTCAACTCATCCCTTAGCTTGCAAAACCTTTTCTCATCCAATGGCTTGGTGCCTACACTCTCAATGCAAATGTCCCCTTTTTATTGGTTATCTCTTATGAAATGGTGGCAGACATCAATGTGCTTTGTTCTTACATGTTGAACCGGATTGTTGGTTAACTTGATTGCACTCTCATTGTCACATAGCAATGGCACTTTCTTGATCTTGATTCCAAAGTCACTCAACGTGGCCTTCATCCAAAGTACTTGTGCACAACAACTACCGGCAGATATGTATTCGGCTTCGGTGGTTGATAATGCAACACTATTTTGCTTCTTTGATGACCATGAAACAAGTGACCTTCCCAACAATTGACATGTGCCCGAGGTGCTCTTCCTTTCAACTTTGCATCCCACATAATCCGAGTCGGAGTAACCAACTAGCTCAAACTTTGCTCCTTTGGGATACCACAAACCAACATTTGGTGTATGCTTCAAGTATCTCAATATTCTCTTTGTAGCCTTCAAATGACTTTCTCTTGGTGAGGCTTGAAATCTTGCACACATGCATACACTAAACATGACATCCGGCCTTGATGCGGTCACATAGAGTAGGCTTCTAATCATAGACCGATACAACTTTTGATCCACCATATTTCCACTAGCATCACTATCCAAGTTGACATTTGTTCCCATTGGTGTGCTAATGACTTTGCTATCAATCATGCCAAACTTCTTGATCATGTCCTTGATGTACTTGCCTTGACTCACAAATGTACCATTCTTCAATTGCTTGATTTGAAGACCAAGGAAATAGCTTAACTCTCCAATCATGGACATTTCAAACTCATTAGCCATCATCTTTCCAAACTCATCACAAAATTCTTGATTGGTTGATCCAAATATGATGTCATCAACATAGATTTGCAATACAAATAGATCTTTTCCAATCTTCTTGATGAAAAGAGTGGTGTCAACCTTGCCCATGGTGAACCCTTTAGAGAGTAGAAAGTCCCTTAATCTCTCATACCTTGCTCTAGGTGCTTGCTTCAAGCCATACAATGCCTTCTTCAACTTGTACACATGGTTGGGCTTCTTGTCATCTTCAAAACTAGGAGGTTGCTTAACATATACTTCTTCATTGATATAGCCATTGAGAAATGCACTCTTAACATCCATTTGATAAAGCTTGGTGTTGTGGGCACAAGCATAGACTAGAAAGATTCTTATTGCTTCCAATCTAGCAACCGGGGCATATGTTTCTCCAAAGTCAAGACCTTCAACTTGTGTATATCCTTGTGCTACCAATCTTGTTTTATTCCTTACTACTATCCCGTCTTGATCTTGCTTGTTTCTAAATACCCATTTGGTTCCAATCACATTGTGTCCCGTTGGTCTTTCTATCAACTCCCATACTTGATTTCTTGTGAAGTTATTCAATTCTTCATGCATAGCATTCACCCAATCAACATCCTTCAAAGCTTCATCTATCTTCTTTGGTTCAATGGATAATACAAATGAGAAGTGTTCACAAAATGATGCCAATCTTGATCTTATTTGTACACCTCTAGAAATATCACCAATGATAGTGTCCAAAGGATGATCTCTTGCAATATTGGTTGGTTGAAGGATTGGAACTTGATTACTTGCACTTGCTTGATCATTGGGTTGAGATGATGTACTAGCCACTTGATCTTGTTCATTGTCATGGGATCCACTTGCACTAACTTGATTTATATCATCTTGCACATTTGAGTTAGAGAGCACTTGCACTTGATCATCTTCATCATCATTCACTTGCCTAGGCCTCAATTCACCAATATCCATGTTCTTCATGGCATTTGAAAGTTGAATGCCTCTAACATCTTCAAAGTTCTCATTCTCTACTTGCGAACCCTTGGTTTCATCAAATTCAACATCATGAACTTCCTCAAGAGTACCACTATCCAAATTCCAAACTCTATATGCTTTGCTTGTAGTGGAATAACCAAGTAGGAATCCTTCATCACATTTCTTGTCAAACTTGCCCATTCTTGTGCCTTTCTTCAAGATATAGCATTTGCAACCAAAGACCCGAAAATATGCAATGTTGGGCTTTCTACCATTCAAGAGCTCATATGGTGTCTTTTCTTTCAATCGGTGACAATAGAGGCGGTTGCTACAATAGCAAGCCGTGTTGATAGCTTCGGCCCAAAAAGATTGACTCATATTGTACTCACTAAGCATAGACCTTGCCATATCAATGAGTGTTCTATTCTTCCTCTCAACAAGGCCATTTGATTGAGGTGTATACTTGGCCGAGAATTGATGTCTAATTCCAAATTCATCACATAACTCATCAATTCTAGTGTTCTTGAACTCACTACCATTGTCACTTCTAACTGTCTTGATGGTTGTTTCAAACTCATTGTGAATGCCCTTGACAAATGATTTGAATGTTGCAAACACATCACTTTTGTCCACTAGAAAGAATACCCATGTGTACTAGTGTAATCATCCACAATCACAAAGCCATATTTATTACCACCAATGCTAGTGTATTGTGTTGGCCCAAACAAGTCCATGTGCAATAACTCAAATGCTTTACTAGTGCTCATCATGCTTTTCTTAGGATGGGTGTTTCCAACTTGTTTGCTGGCTTGACAAGAACTACAAAGCTTATCCTTTTCAAACACATCTTTCAAGCCTTTAACTAAGTCATGCTTAACCAATCTATTCAATTGTTTCATTCCAACATGACAAAGCCTTCTATGCCATAACCAACCCATGCTAGACTTAGTGAACAATCATGTAGATAATCTAGCTTCATTATCATTGAAGTCAACCAAGTATAGATTCTCTTATCTAAAGCCTTTGAAGATCAAGTTAGAGCCATCTACACTTATGATCTCTACATCATCTACCACAAATATGCATTTGAATCCAAGATCACATAATTGAGCCACGGATAGCAAATTGAAGTTCAAGCTCTCTACTAGCAACACATTGGATATGCTCATGTCATTAGATATTGCAATCTTACCAAGCCCTTTGACCTTGCCTTTGCCATTGTCACCAAATGTGATACTATCATAACCATCATTGCCATTGGTGTTGATTGAGTTGAACATTCTTACATCACCGGTCATGTGTTGAGTGCGCCCACTATCAAGAACCCAATGCCTTCCTCTGGCTTTGTAATTGACCTACAAAAGAAGATCAATTCTTTTTAGGTACCCAAACTTGCTTGGGTCCTTGAAGGTTAGTCACTAAGCTCTTTGGTACCCAAATGGCTTTCTTCTTTGAGCCCATCCATGGTTTACTAATGAACTTAGCCTTTACACCATTTATGCCCTTAGTAAGCATATAGCATGAATCAAGCTTTATTAAGGATACATTAGCATTTTTGCTCTTGTTTTTGCATTCATGCTCTATATGACCTACTTGCTTGCAACTAGTGCAAAACTGACCATTATTCTTCATAAAACTAGTCTTGTGAGGAGCAAAGGCCGCCTTGCCTTTCTTGGGGGTATAGCCCAATCCCTCTTTGTAGAGAGAAGCTCTTTGGCTACCCAAGCACATAAGCAAGCGGTCCTCACCACCATAAGCCTTAGCTAAGGTGTGAGTGAGCTTAGTGACCTCCTTCTTGAGGTTCTCATTCTCAACCACTAGTGGGGCATCACAAGTGAGACCATCACTACTAGATAAGGTAGAAGTGGAAGTGCTACAAGAAGGATTAGTAGGAGCAACAATGATAGGCATTGATAGTGATTCTTCAATTATGTCACAAGTTAAACCTATATTACAAGTTTCAATATGCTTCTTTTTATTTTGCTCATCAAGCAAAGAGGAATGGACCTTTTCAAGCTTTTTGTGAGCTTTGCCAAGCTTCTCATTGGCTTCCTCTAGCCTCTCATGAGATGCATTTAGCTCATCAAAGGCTTGCTTAAGGTCTTTTAGTTCCTTACGCAAGCTTTTGCGTTCCCTTCTCTTGATGTCAAAGTGTTCTCTAGCATCTTCTAGGATGTCAAATAATTCATCTTTAGTGGGTTCATCATTATCACTATCACTATCATTTTCATTTTCATGTTCATTTTCATCATCATGTTCTTCATCACTTTTATCATCACAAGATTGTACCTTAGTGGCCTTAGCCATGAAGCATGATGAAGATTTGAAGAGAGAAGGCTTCTCATTGATGGCAATGCTTGCAAGAACCTTCTTCTTGGTGGTCTTGTTATCATCACTATCATCATCATCATCACTTGAGGAGGCATCACTATCCCAAGTGACTACATATGAACCACCCTTCTTCTTCTTGAATGCCATCTTGTCCTTCTTCTCTTTCTTTTCCTTCTTGTCCTTCTTCTTCTTCTTCTTCTTGTCATCATCATTGTCACTATTGAATGGACATTGAGCAACAAGATGATCTTTGCTTCCACACTTGAAGCACCTTCTTGACTCTTCTTTGTTCTTGGATGAAGACTTCTTTCTTCTAGCATGGTTGCCCTTCTTCACCATGAACTTGCCAAATCTCTTGACAAAGAGAGCCATCTTCTTATCATCATCATCATCCCAAGATTCATCTTCTTCACTTGATGTTTCTTGCTTAGCTTTGCCCTTGGATGATGTGGCTTTGAATGCCACACTCTTCTTCTTCTCATCCTTCTTCTCATCTTTCTTCTCCTTCTTTTCCTCCTTCTCATCATCATCTCTATATGTATCAATGGTCATTATATCTCCCAACACTTGGTTTGGTGTCATGGTGTCCAAACCGCTTCTCACTAGAATGGTGACTAATGTACCAAATCTTGAGGGCAATCATGTCAAGAACTTATGGGAGAAGTCCTTGTCCTTCACCTCTTCTCCAAGTGCTTTGAGATCATTGACAAGCACTTGAAGCCTATGAAACATCTCCAGCACACTCTCATCCTCCTTCATCTTGAAGCTTGCAAACTTCTCTTTGAGAATGTAAGCCTTTGCACCCTTCACAGCTTGAGTGCCCTCAAATGATTCTTCCAACTTCTTCCATGCCTCATGAGCTATCTCAATATTTTTGACTTGCTCAAATGTTCTTTCATCAATTGCATCATGAATAGCACTTAGAGTAATGTCATTGTTTTGGAGAAGTACTTCTTCGGCTGCGGTGCTATTCTCAGGATCTTCAATCTCAATTTTGGTTTCTACCACCTTCCAAGCCTTCCTATTGATTGACTTGATATAAGTTGTCATCTTGGCCTTCCAATAGGGATAGTTAGAGCCATCAAATTGGGGTGGCTTCTTGGTGTTGTTGATTTGAGCCATTTTAACACTGAAGGTTGTTAAGCCTTAAATAACGGTGACCTCTGCTCTAATACCACTTGAAAGGTCCTAATGGCTAGAGGGGGGGTGAATAGCCTAATACAAATTTCTACAATAACACTTAACAAAATGTTTAGACAATTATGAGGCGAAGCAAGTGTTGCGCTAGCCTACTCAAAATCCAAGCCACCTACCACAATTCTAGTTTAGATAGTATCTATTCACACAATAGCTATGACACTACCATATGTTAGTGTGCTCTCAAAGGATAACTAAAGAGCCACACCAACCAACCAAGCAAGCTCTCACAACTAGCTACACTAAAGAGCTTGTCAACTAGTTTGCGGTAAAGTAAAGAGAGTGATCAAGAAGGTTATACCACCATGTAGATGAAGGAACCAATCAATCACAAGGATGAATAACAATGAAGACCAATCACCTCGGAATCAATGATGAACACAAGTATTTTTTATCGAGGTTCACTTGCTTGCCGGCAAGCTACTCCTCGTTGTGGCGATTCACTCACTTGGAGGTTCACGCGCTAATTGGCATCACATGCCAAACCCTCAAAAGGGTGCCGCACAACCAACACTAGATGAGGATCACACAAGCCATAAGCAATCCACTAGAGTACCTTTTGGCTCTATGTTAGGGAAAGGTCAAGAACCCCTCACAATCACCACGATCAGAGCCAGAGACAATCACCACCCTCCGCTCAATGATCCTCACTGCTCCAAACCATCTAGGTGGCGGCAACCACCAAGAGTAACAAGCGAAATCTACAGCGAAACACGAACACCAAGTGCCTCTAGATGCAAACACTCAAGCAATGCACTTGGATTCACTCCCAATCTCACTATGATGATGAATCAATGATGGAGATGAGTGGAAGGACTTTGGCTAAGCTCACAAGGTTTCTATGTCAATGAAAATGGCCAAAGATTATGAGCTACAGCCGGCCATGTGGCTTAAATAGAAGCCCCCACAAAATAGAGCCGTTGTACCCCTTCACTGGGTACTGATAGGGTTGATCGGATGCTCCGGTCCAACTGACCGGACGTTGCTCCCCAGCATCCGGTCGCCCGATGGCGGCCACGTGTGTCCTATGTTCAATAGTGAACATTTGATCTCAACGGTCGAAATGTTGACCGGACGCTCAGACCCCAGTGTCCGGTTGTTTCCAGTAAGCTCCCAAAACCGTCTTTTGCTGACCGGATGCGTCTGGTCATGCAGGACTGGACACAGCCCAGTGTCCGGTGCTTAACCCTAATTATTGTGCCGACCGACAACTTGACTGAACACTGTTCCTCAGCGTCTGGTCACTTAGCGACCCAGTGTTTGGTCAGTTGACCGACGCCAGCATTGCACTGTTACACATGATCGAACGCGCCGGTCCCTCAGAGGTCCAGCGTCCGATCACTGTATATCCAGCGACACTTACTCATTTTCACTTCTAACTTCTCCACCCTTGCTCAAATGTGCCAACCACTAAGTGTATAACCTTATGCACATGTGTTAGCATATTTTCACAAACATTTTCAAGGGTGTCAGCATTCCACTAGATCCTAAATGCATATGCAATGAGTTAGAGCATCTAGTGGCACTTTGATAACCGCATTCTGATACGAGTTTCACCCCTCTTAATAGTACGGCTATCAATCCTAAATGTGATCACACTCTCTAAGTGTCTTGATCACCAAAACAAAATAGCTCCTATGGTTTATACCTTTGCCTTGAGCTTTTTGTTTTTCTCTTTCTTCTTTCCAAGTCCAAGCACTTGATCATCACCATGGTATCATCATCATCATGCTATGATCTTCATTTGCTTCATCACTTGGAATGTGCTACCTATCTCATGATCACTTGATAAACTAGGTCAGCACTTAGGGTTTCATCAATTCACCAAAACCAAATTAGATCTTTCACAAGGTGACACCAAGGTAACAAATGATAATGTGGTTGATCATGTTGATTCATATGATGAGCTTGTTTAGTAGACTTGCTAGCATGACCATGTCTTTAGAAAATGAGAAAGCTAAAACATTGAAACTAGAAAATGAAAACTCATTTCTAAAGAACTCTTGCAAAGAACATAAGAAATTACTTGATGCTTATAAATCTTCACTTGATGAGCTTAAATTGAATCATGAGACACTACTTGCTTCTCATGACAAATTATTAGAACAACATGCTTCTCTCATTAAAGTGTTTATAAAGAAACTTAAAAATAATGAGAGTTCATCACATGGGTCAATTGATCAATCACATATTATTGCTAACCCTTATGATGTAGGCAAGAAGCATGTATCCACCTCTTATGATGATTTATTAGATATGCCATGCTCTTCACATATAGATGCTTGTTCTACTTCCATGTCTTGTGAGACTAACATTTTGAAGGAGAACATTGAGCTCAAAAGAGAAGTGAAGAAATTGAGCGACAAGTTAGAGAGGTGCTACAACTCTCAAGTCACCTTTGAGCATATGTTGAAGACTCAAAGAAACTTTGGTGACAAGAGTGGAGTCGGCTTCAAGACTACCAAAGTCAATCATCAAGAAAGCCGCAATGACATAAGTGGAATTGGTTTCAACAAGAGCAAGATCAAGGGTAAAAGATGGGGCAAGAGAAGATATGAAAGAGAGATGAAGAAGCAAGAACAAGAGAAGCTCTCTCATTTCATGTGCTTCAAGTGCCATGAAGTGGGACATCTTGAAATGGTTGCCCCAATGAAGAAAAGCTCAAGTTGAAGAAAGAAGAAGAGAGGCTAAAGCATGTTAAGTGCTTCAAGTGCCGCACTTGGGGTCATCTTACCTCAATGTGCCCAACCAAGAAATTGGCGAAGCAACAAGTGAAGCCTCAACCAAAGCCACAAGTTGAGCAAGAGAAGACACCCCAAGAGCAAATCAAGATCAACCATGAAGATGGTGGTGACTTAATGATGAAGAAGAAGAAAACAAGAAGGGGTGGAAAGGCAAGGCATCCAATGCAAACTCAAGATGCCAAGATGATGAGCAAGAATGAAGATGAGAAGAAAGATTATGCTCACATCAAGTGCTTCAAGTGTGGAAGTATGGGACACTTTGCCTCTAAGTGTCCTACCAAGCTTGAGAAGAAGGCTCAAGCAATCCATGAGAGGCAAGGCAATGAGAAGCACCACATGAGCAAAGAAGAGAAGGCTCAAGCAAAGAGAAAGTGCTACTCATGCCAGGAAAGGGGACACATGGCACATTCATGTCCCCTAGGTGACATTTCTAAGCCTATTTCAATTGTTGATAATAATATGCTTAGGAAGGATGGCAATGGTACCTCATTGGTTGCAATTGCAAAACATCCCGCTATTCATACTAAGGCTATGGCTATGTATGTTGCTCCTAACTTGAGAGGACCCAAACTAGTTTGGGTACCATCAAAAAGTGGATGATTGTTTGTAGGTACCATTGGCATTGGAGACTTGATTCAATTGATCTCACATTGTTCATCATATGTTGAATCAAGTTATGAAGCTTAGTGCACATCTGAACCCAATGCCAAGAGAAAATTGAGTGAAGTCCAAGTGCTACAACATACAAGTGTCATATTCAAGTTGTGGTGATTTATTGGATTATTTGATGGCTTGCAAATATTTGAGTTGAAGCTTGCTAATTGGATGATCATGAGCTAACCAAGGTATATCTCTTGTTGATCATTTCATTTGGGTGCATATGAGTTGATTCAATTGGATAAATATGCAATGTTGCTTGCTATGAGATAATTGAATGGATAATTGCTTAGTAATCAAGTTTGGATTGATTTGTGTTGGATAAGTTCATAAGATGACTTTTAGTAAGTGGTTTGAATGGATATATGTCTTGTGAAAGTATTCAAACGAGTTAGTTTCAAGTTTGATTCATATTTGATGAAGTATAGCTCAAGTGATTAAAATCTGTCCTATATTGAAAATCTGAGTGAGCTGTGATCTTAGCCATGTTTGAGTAATCAACACTTATTGGATTGGCATAAAAATTGGTGTACATACTCTAGACTTATGGTATAAGATGCTATACAATTTTCATGAGAATTGGATAAGAAATGCTTCAGTTTTAGAGTAGATCTTATCAGCTATAGTGCAGCAGTTTTCAGCATGTAGCAATGGTGGAAGAATTGATATATGGCAGCAATCTAGAAGTCAAATGAAGCTCAAATTTTTACAGCTGCTAGATAACTTAAGTAAAGAACATCTCCACCAAATTTCATGGTATTTGGATTTGTACTTTGGGAGATATGCTTATTTCTTTGAAGGGTATAAAATCTATCAGAAAAGTGACCAATGTTGGATTGATCTAGAGTCACTTTGATTGAAAGGTCCTCAAGTTGGAAACATGTTTACAAGTGTTTGAGGTACCTAAGTTTGGTTTTGAGATGATCTAGAAGCATGACAAGCAAAGAGTACAAGGCTATTTGATTGTGGAGTGTACTTTACACACATTCGGTACTCAAATTGGAAGATTAAGATCAAACTCAAGATGAAGTTGAAGTTTTGTAACAACCCAAAAAAAAATCCATACACCAAAAATACCAACTACAAATTTTTTCTCAAAAACTCCCATGTGTTGATGAGTGTCATGTATAGAAACCTAACCTAAGAGATGCATTAGGTATAACCCCAACCCAAGTCAACACATAAGCATGGCATGTCATTTGTTAGTTATGTTTATTTAATTTCCAACAAATAAAGTGTTGCATACATTGTTAACTAAAATGGTGATTTGAATTTTCATCTATTTTAAGTAATGCCTAAAACTCCTTTAAAGAAACACACCATAAAGTAATTATTATTCAAACCAAAGGATAAATGTTTAAAAAGAGAACTATTTCCATTTGTATATAACAAAACTACACCTATGTTGTTATACAAAATAGCTAAATAAATTCCTAATATATATAAAAGAATGTGGTGGGCCTCATATCTAAAACCCCAATGAATATGGTGCACCAATTTGGAATTCAAATTTCAAACCAAATTTGAATTCAACCAAAGGAGAAGAAAAAGAAAACAGAAAAAGGAAAAAGAAAAGAAGAAGAAGCCTCTCGGCCCGCCAGCGCGCAGCAGCCTAGCAAGCAGCCCCGCCTACGCACACAGCAGTAGGCCAGCCCAACTCGCATAGCCAGCCTAGCAAGCAGCCCAGCATGTGTCGCCCATGCCCATGCGCCTCCCCGCTTTCCCTTGCTGCCGCTGCCACTCGACCCCGCTTGTCAGCTATCATGCACTGCACGCCACCGCATCAGGACAAGCTGACAAATGGGCCCCCTCTGCTAGCCGCCCAGTACAGTAGTGTCTTCTTCCCCTCGCCCACAAATTCTCCCCGCGCGACAGGGAGCTAACTAGCATGGCAGGCGCAGGCCCAGGGTCACGCAAATCGCATGACCTTGTTCCCCCTTACGCCGCGCCTACGCTACCACACGCAAGCCATCGGATGCGCTGCATGTATCACCACCGCCCGATCGCCGTCCGCCATTGGAGCCCTTGGAGCTCGACTATAAAGCCAATGTCCATGAGCCCTAACCCTCAGCCATTCACCGCCGCCACTGGTGGCACAGCACCCCACCACATCAAGCTGAGAGAGAGGGAGGAGGGAGAAGCAAGGAGGAGAAGGAAGCCATTGCGGGGAGGACCTCGCTGGAGCCAGGAGCACCACCCCGATCGGCTACAGCGATGTAGCTGCTCGGCATGGCACTGCATCGCCTCATCACGGCCTCGCCTCGCCACCGCACCGCCATCCTACCGCCACGAACCCTACAGTGAGCTATCTTGCTGAGACCACCTCCATAGCCAAATGGAACGTGCACCACCATGATCGAACCGTGCTAGAGCTTCGAGCTCTAGCCTAGCCCTGCTAGTTAGCTAGGGAGACCACCATGGCCACACTTACCCAGACCCAGGATGCACCATGCGCGCTGCCATCAGCCAAAAGGACCCTAGCCATGATGTTGTACATCAGAGTAGGAGCGCACATGCATGGACACGCTCACCATGGCCGAGGGCACAACCATGGCGAGACCACCACATCTTCTACGCTGCAGTAAAGGCAACATTGACACCCAACTGGCTCTGCCATGTCGAGAGACACACTGCGCTCACCTTAGCCGAGGAAGAAGCCCACCAGAGCCCTGCGATTGCCGCATCGCACCTCGTCGGAGCACCATCGCCTCTGCTTTGCCCCCATCACCATGACTGGAGCCACTGGGAGTACCAGGAGCTTCTCCAACACGCCCACCATGGCCATAGAAGCACCGTGGAGCTCACACGCTCTTCCAACTAGGCTCTCGGTACCACTGCAGCCCTATCCATGCACGCCGATAGACCCACGCCGCCGTTCACCACAGCCAGAGCCCTACGCAGCCCTAGCCGTCACCTCAACCCCCACCATCATAGTCGCCATGGCATGGGGAAGCTATTGCCTACCCTAATCAGATGCTAGCGCCACCGCGGAGGCTCACCGGTGAGCTCACCACCGTCGGGAGCACGCCGGGGAAGAAGCAGGGGATTTTCCCTCGCCAACCATGACCACGTCCCGAGCAGCTCCACCGAGCAGCTCTGACCATGACCTCGCCAACCACGACCACGTCCCAAGTAGCTTCGCCGAGCAGCTCCGACCATGACCTCGCCAACCACGACCACGTCCCGAGCAGCTCCGCCGAGCAGCTCCGACCACGACCTCGCCAACCATGACCACGTCCCGAGCAGCTCCACCAAGCAGCTCCGACCACGACCACGTCGTGCACGTGAACCAAACCCTAGAAAGGAGTAAGTGGACCAAGTCCCTCATAGACCGACTCTGCGGTCTATGGACCAACGCTGGTGGGTCTCACCTATGCCCGTAGATCATGACCCGTTAGTGGCCCAGTAAGATGATGTGGCCGCACCAGCGCGTGCCATGTGGCGGGCCAAGCCTGGCCCAAATCCAGGCCCGACCAGCCCAGTCGATGCCTGGCCTGTTTTGGCCATTGACTAGTCAATGTTGACCGTTGACCGGGGCCACATGTTAGTAACACCGCCATGCGGGACCCCACCTGTCAGTACCAGAACTGAGATGATGATGTCATGCTGACATCATGTTGCCGCGTGGACCAGTCACAACATGACACGTGTCAGCCCAGGATTAATTCAGCCTTTTTCCATTTTTAGAGATGATTTAAACTTTAGAAATTCATAACTAATTCATATGACCTCAGAAAAATATGAAACCAGGACCAAAATTCATCTAAAATTGAGCTTTACGCAATGAACCCATGTTTGAGTGCATTTGGCTCTTTTGAATTTTTATTACTTCTTTGTGCTATTCTATAGGCGTCGCTAAACGCGACTATAATACGATCGTTGCAGAATCGGAGGAGAACTAGACGGACGAGGATCGTGAGTACCATGAGGAGAACGGAGATGACTACACTGAAGGTGCCACATCCCACCCAATCTCGTAACACCTATTACGCATGGCTAATATAGAACTGCTATTGCTTTACTTTACTGTTATAATCATACTATGATAGGACTTGCATGGTAGTATGCTTACTTGGTGGCCTTTACCTTGACGCAACCTTACCCCTGCATACCCTGCTATTAGGCTAGACACACACTTGCTGCTATATTTCATTGCTCATACTTCTACTATGCTTATACTACATTGATGCGTGGTGGAAACTGGTGTTATCTGGACTATGGGGAGAGTGTTGCGTGTGTGACTTGGGTGTGTGGAGGGTGAGGGTTGTGTCGACCAAGTTGGAGTATACGACAAGCCTGGGGCAAGTCTTGCCATGTGGTGCTACCTAGGCACCCCTAGAAATGGATACCTATGGTGGGTAAAGGGTATATGAGGTGGTCCCAGGTGCGAACCTGTGATGGGAGGAGCCCGGGGTGGAGGTGCTATGGTGGCATGGTAAATGGAAACCCTGTTGAAGACATTCTGGCTTGGTCATCCCTAAGGACTTACTAGTACTCAGATTCACCGGGAAGCCTTATGTACCACTCGCCCTATATGGTGCGGGATGGCCGGACTACTTGGTAGGATATTGCCACTACTGCTAGGTTGTTAGCGGATAGTGTAAGGAGGTATGGGGCATGGAGGATTCCCCCACCCTTTCGAGACTTCATGGAGACCTTGTGGACCCGGCTCATGACTCACAATTTTAGCCACCCCAGACTAGACTTGGGGTGTACCAGGGCTGATTGGTAGGGTGGCATTATCCTAGGCTAGCAAGCGGCCGGAATCAGCCCAGTTGACGATGGTCAGTGAGGAAGGTAGATCTTGTGGTTATGTAAAACCTCTGCAGAGTGTATGGTTGATCGATCGATACATGTGCTGACTTGTCAGCTATGGACCTTTCCTAGGTTTCGCTTAAACTAGATAGTGAGATGAGTCCTTCTCTTCTTCCCCCGTGAGAGAGTGTCGGCCATAGCCAGGGGCTATGGGCCTTGAGACAGTGCCGAGAGGGAGTTGGCCTATCGACTGAGCGATGGTATGGTGATGGTGTGGAAATGGTGATGAATCGATCCTAGGATCAAAACCTAGCTCTAGAAAGGGAATGGGGTGGAATGTGTGTGGGAATGGTGTTAAAACTTGACCAACTATTATTATATACTTGATATGCTATTGCTTAGGGAACCCTAGCCTTATAGTTTCCTTTTGATTATATCCAACTTGCATCCAATTTCCACAAAGCAATGCTCATAGGGTGGGAGTGGCCAGTACAAATCGTACTGATAAATTTTGGCACACAGGTTCTGCTGAGGAGTATAGCTCTGAGGAGTTTGACAGATAAGGGGTTCGTGCCTATGCTCGAGTTTGGTGATCTTATCTTCAAGCTATTCTGAATGAATGCTACTTTTGATTCCGCCAATGCGGCGATGTAATAATTTATGTACTTCCGCACTATTTATACTCTAAATTTATCATTGTATGGATGTGATATTCGACTGGAATTTGGGTAATATGATCTACAATGTCTTATTACACTTTGACTCTGTGGATTTCCCTTCGTGGAAATCGGGACGTTTCAAGTTTAAGTTCTAGTGACTATTGGAAATCATTTGGTAGAAAGAAAAGAACTTAAACAAGAAGAAAGAAAAGGACTTAAAGAAGGAATCAAGGTTACTCATCAAGTTAAGTCCATCACTTGGATCAATCAATCAAGTTATTTCAAGTGAGTATCAAGAATGGTTATTGGAGAGAGGTCACTTCTCCCTAGTGTAGGGGCTTGCCACCTATGTGTAGGTGAACCAAGTGTGGTACTTGGAAGGCTAACATGGAAGTGGTGATCCAAAGAACATTTGAGATGCTTAGTTGAAGCAATCAAAAGGGTTGATCAAGAAAAGCAAGCAACACCCAAAAGAGAGCTAATCATGATATTTCAAGTGGTATTCTCAAATTGATGCTCTCATGCTAGCAAAGATCAAAAGATAAAGCAAGCCAACCACAACAATAAAGTGCACTTGATCATAAGTGATATTCATTTCATATGGGTGAAGAATGAAATTCAACATGGTATCTATTGGTCTTCACCAAGCTTATAATTGGACTTCACATTGCTATTGGAGTAATGAATTGGAATCTATGTGACTATCCTCTACTCCAACATAACAAAGGTATCATTGTAATGTACATGATCATTTCATCCCTTACTAGTATGAGGTTAGTGCATATAGTTCATACTTCATAGGATCATGCATAACATGCTTAAATTCATAGCCTACCACTATTGTTTGAATGATTACTTGATCTAGTGGTTAGTACATGAATTTGTTCATGAGCTAGTAAACCCAAGTACTTGACTCAATTTGGATTACTAACAAGTGACAAGTACAACATTGGCAAGATAACCCTTGCAAGAGGTGTGAAGAAGCTTGTCATTGGTTCAAACCGGACTTGGAAGCTTAGGCAAATCAATTTAGTTCAAGTCAATCATAGAAGCTCATGATAGTAAAAAGAGTACAAGCACAAGTGTGGTAGAACCTCCTAAATTATAGGACCCACATGCACCTGTCACTGTCCAACAACCTTTGATGACTATGCATATGTTCCTGGTAACTTAAGAAGACTATCGGGTGTCCTCAGGGAACCTCGAATCATCCACGATTTCCGAGCAGGATCACATTATAGAGTCATTGCAGTATTACAACATTTATTCAAATATCTACACCAGAGTAAAATAGCGGAAGACTTACAATAACATAGTTTACAAACCATTTGTTTCAAACCATACAACTAAGTTCGATACTTATTACAAACCAAAGTAGTGGAGTGGCATTATAACATAATACACAACACACAATTAAACTGCCCTGCCCAAGGGCCACACATTTACTAGTCGTCATCGGATCGAACAACCATCATGCAACATGGCCCAAAATAGACATGCTCATGAGGCTCACCTGCAACAAGGGTCAATAAACCCTGAGTACAAAAGTACTCAACAAGACTTAACCGAAATAGAAACTGATAGAACTCAGGAATGCAGGCTCAGGGATTTAAGTTATGGCTTTAGCAATAATCAAAGTTCTTTTGCGTAAAAGCTCTTTAACAAAATTCTTTATATCAACATTTAAAACTTCATAAAGATCATATACAAAGCTGACATGATCCACATTGAGATCATGAAACTTCATATCCAACACCTTCTCCAACCATCCTCAAGTTCCAGTTATTAAACTATGATGATGAACATGAGTTGAGTCTCCATAACCGAGGAGCAACGACGATTCGAACCGATTAAAACCTAGCTAGGAATTCCAGACCACACGACATATGCAGGTCCCCAACTTACATATATCAACCTACCATCGGATCCTCTAAAACAAGAATGGGTCCACGCCACCCGAGAATACAGTACTCCACCAATCCAGCCCATTGCCGCGTGGGTACACACTATTCTCGCCATCTCTCCACTCCCAGTGCATGAGTAGCCATTCTCGTAATAGAATATCCAAGTTAAGGCTTACCAGAGTATGCGGTTAGTACTACAAAGTCTCACCTCATGCAATTCAACAATGGACGGACCTTAATTGACACAGGCAGAAAGAACCCGCTCACAAGACCTCCATGTCTTGTGGCTCTCACATACCGAGTCCGCCCCATCTAGATTTATTACTTCACATGCCCATATCACATGATAACACAAGTAACCAAAGATCCATTTAAAATTTGCAGATGATAGGTAATCACCTGACTTTCATCGTTCTAAGCATAGCTAAGCACCACTAGGCATATACGAATTAAAACTGGTAACAGGGTAGATATGGAAAAAAACAAGGTTGGTAATGCACCAATTAGGTTTCACTTAACTCCTAATCACTTACTGCAGTAAAGAAAAGCAAAAGCGAAATCAATTTGTAAAACACAAGGTAGGTTTAAATGCATCCAGGGCTTGCCTTCATTGATGGAAAAGTTAGGATCTGGAGTCGTTTCAAGATTATTAAATCCGACCTCAATAGGCGGATTAACTTCTTCCACAACTTGATTAACTACCACGTGTTCACCTTCGTTCACTACACGTAGTAACAATGCCATGTTTAACATGATGCGAGATATAAAACAAGATGCTTGATGATGGATGCAAAATTAACAACTTGAATACAACTTTCCTTCGTGGTACAGTTACAAGTCAACTAACTAAACCTTTTTTGTAACACTTAATGCCATTGCCAAGGATCATTATCAACTAATGACCCAAGGTCATCACTCAATCCAAAATTCAAACCAAACCTAAATCATCAAAGGTTACTATTTGCTTTTATGAATTAATTATTTAATTACAAATTATGAAATTAATCAACTTGTTCCAATTGACCACAATTTTTTTAAATGTTCACCTCATGACAACTAAGTGGCAAAACAAGTTTCATAATTTTTGGATAAGGAAATAACCCTAGAAAAATCATGGAAACTCATTTATTAATTAATTGAGCAATCTTTATCACATTCAAAAATTATTGAAAATCAACATTTCATATTTTTCCTAAATAATATACATCATAGAGAGGTGACACAAAAATTTTCATAATTTTTGGAGCTCTAAATAAATCTACACAAAAATAACAAAAACATACACTATTCATTCATCTCTAAAAATTGAAAATTTCATTTTCAAACCGCTGAGTCACTGACAGCGGGGTCCCACCTGTTATCCCCTACCTCCTGCATTTGACCACGGTGACTACGCGGTGATCAACGATTTCTCGTCGTCAATGGGATCAACGGCGATGACAAGGGCACCACCGTGATCGCAACGATGAGGCGCATCGATTGGAGACACTAGCTAACTCAATTACAACACGATTCAAGCCTAACGCCGGCCATGGCGGATGCGACTGCATGGCGGCACTATGCCAGTGATAGGAGACTAGTAGCAGATAAACTAATCGCTTAGAAAGGATCAGCAGGTCACCCCGAACGTGATGGAGCAAAGAGCGAGGTCGGAGGACCAACAGTGACGTGGTTCGACGCTCACAACGGCCACGGCGGAGCAAGCTATGACGACGGCAGTGCTTCGGCGATTGTGATGGACAAAATGACCAAGTAACAAGGTATTAAGCACCACGGTATCAAGGCGAAGCTAGAGCTACCATGATCAAGAGCTAAGGCTCACCGGAGAGAGCTGGCCACGGTGACGCGCTTGCGACGGTGAGGTTGTCGGCCGCGAGGAAGAAAGGCGCGCACTGTGGGTTCCCGACAAAATCAGGCACCAAGACTCAGTTGGCTAGGTGCGCAAGGTGTAGGCATAGCTAGAACAAGCTTTGCTGAGAGATGGAGCACTACGGCGACAGCACGGGCTCACCGGAGTTGAGCGGTGGCGATGGGAAAAGCAGAGAAGAATAAATGAGAAGAACGACGACAGCACAAGCTTTAAAGGGCGGCCAGGAAGCAAGCAGAAGCCATGCTGTGACCTTGCCCATGCCAGTGCGGAGCCAAACATGGCCACGAGCGCGCCTGGAAGCCAGAAGAAGGTCACCGGCGGTGTAGCTTAAGCGGCAAGCACTGTTCACCATATTTATAGAATTGCCATCTGATTTGAAACTCAATTTACTCCCAAATTTATGTAACAACTAAAAAATCTCCTAAAATAAAAGTTTCTCAAAATCTAAAGTTCTACAACTTTGCTTTTATAACCACCCCCTAATTCGGTCTACATTTTGAAAGGCAAATTTGAATTCAAAAATGGGTCATTTAAAGAATTACACCTTTTCAAATTGCTTCAAAATTTTCTAAACAACTTTCAAAACTCCAAAAATAAACTTTGTACCACTAGACAAGCTCTACACTTTTGCTTTAAGGCTCAACCCCAAAATGTGCTTCAATTTTGAAATGGTTTTTTGGGGTAAAACAAATCACTAGAAATCAGGGTTTTTAGAAATTCAAATCCAAACAAAACTTTAAACTTGATCCAAACCATACAAGGCAACACTTATAACATAAATGTAAACTTGTTTTAGTGAATGCATAACAAAGTTTTCACCAAGGCCAAATGCTTTGCAATGCATATGATGACATGTCCTGTTTTAGGTTTTAAAACACCAGGGGTGTTACAACAAGACAACAATGCAAATGGATATCTAGTTTGTTTGTTTCAAATGGTATCTAGACTCAAGTATTTTATCAAGAATCAACAAATGATGTCTAGATCAACTCACAAGTGACATCCTATAAGTGGTGCTCATGACGATTGCAAATGTTCAAGAAATGGTCTTTATTGATAAATCAAACAAGTGGTTCCATACTAGAAGATTCTTTCAAATGGTATTCATTTCCTACAAGTGGGGTCATTCCAACAATCAAGTGATGTCCATAAAAAATACAAGATTCAAGCCTCAACCATCTACCCCAAATGCATACCTTTGCATCAATGAGAAGCACACCTTTTATGAAAATTGATGACAAAGGGGGAGAGATTGTACAAAGATATGAAAGCCTCTATAGGGGGGAGAGATTAAGATTGTATAAGGGGAGAAATGAGATATAAAAGAAATAGAGGTTGGACATGGACATGGACAAAGAGGGAGCAACATTGAAGAAAATAGATGGATCAAAATTCTTGGA
The DNA here is from genome assembly GCF_019320115.1 of Miscanthus floridulus. Taxonomy (NCBI): domain Eukaryota; kingdom Viridiplantae; phylum Streptophyta; class Magnoliopsida; order Poales; family Poaceae; genus Miscanthus; species Miscanthus floridulus. The sequence goes on along the minus strand of NC_089594.1, from coordinate 43,265,886 downwards.
CAAGAGAAGCACGCAAGTAGGGGGAGCAAGCTCATGAACTTTGATTGATTGCATTTGATATGTGCATATTCATGTGCTTGCTTGCATTGCATAAGCTTTCAAATTCAATATGCATGCTTGTGTGGTGTATGCTAGTTGTAGAACTTGAATGATGATTTGATAACTAGCATGCATAGGATGATAGCTAGACATTTGGTATGTTTTTCAAGTAATGCTAGTACCTTGCTTTTAATGTTGATCTCACAAGGTATCTAGTGCTTTTATTTCCAAGTGATATCTAGCTAACCATAGTGCTAAGGATGAACTTAAAGGTGCAACTCCGATTGGTACACGCTTCAAAGGTTTATTCTATACACCTTAGCATCATTTTGTAGTAATTACTCTCCCACAATTTTAATCTATGCATATGTGCGAACTTCAAACCAAACACTCTAGCACATATGTAGGGGGAGCAAATACTACCATTTTGGGTTTGTGGTACTTGTCCAAAATCATTTTTACATGGTAAAATTGCTTGGGCAAGCAACATGAATCCAAAAGAGCTTAATTTCCATATCTTTGTAGAGTTGTCATCAATTACCAAAAAGGGGAAGATTGAAAGGTCCTTGTTTGGTTTTGGTAATTGAGTGACTACCTAGGTGGACAAATTGTGTTTATGTGAGATACACAAGTGATTAGTCCACAGGTACATGTGTGTGAGCAACATATGCCATGAAGGTGAAAATGGCTTGGAGATGTTGCAAAGCTCACACATGTGATGATGAAGGAGCTCATTGCACATGAGACATGACATTGAGTCATATGATCAAAGGTGGAGAAGATCAAGACAAGACTTGGCTTGATGGACTGGTTGCAAGCGTGAAGGGCAAGTCAGAGGCTTTGGAGCGATGGACCGCATGGCGATGAAGCTTGAGCAAGACTTGGCGCCGATGGACGAAGGCAACGGTGAAAAGCAAGTAAAGTCAAGATCGATGAACCAATATGATCACGTGATGATATGAAGTGGATCATATCATTGTTGATCATGTTGGTGCATGTGTTGCATCGACATTGGAGGAGATGGAATGGAATGCACAGGGCAAAGGTATAACCTAGGGCATTTCATTTCACCAATCATAGGTGTGTAGAGAAGTTTATGACTGGGTTTAGGGTAGATGGCCGTACTATCAAGAGGGGCAAACTTGTTTGCATATCGGTCATCTAGTGCCACTCGAGTGATCTAACTTTGCATCGTCGCTAGGATCGAGTGGCGTGGCAAGTTGAGTGGCTAACACCCTTGAAAATGTTTGTGAAAATATGCTAACACATGTACACAAGGTGATACACTTGGTGGTTGGCACATTTGAGCAAGGATGAAGAAGATAGAGTTGAAAATGAGTTAGTCACGCTGGTTATAGAGCTACTAGACGCGTTCGGTATGGTGACTGGACACGTCCGATATTCGACGACATACTCAGCGATCGGACGCATCCGGTTGCCACACCGGACACGTCCGGTGTGAATCAGAAAACACAGTGTTCGGTAGTACAGTCGATCAGACATTGGCTGCGTCCGGTCCAATGTGACCGAACACGTCCGATCGTTAGAGGATGCTTACTGTACTCGACCAGACGCTGAGGCTCAACGTCCAGTCAGTTTCTAACTATCGCGTCCGGTCGGCCCTAGAGGCTTACTGGACTCAACCAGACACAGCAGGTGAGCGTCCGGTCATTTCGTGCTGAGTGTCCGGTCATCATGTCAGAGAGCCGTTGGAGGCAATGGTTGGACATGTGGTGGTCTGGCTACTA